>NC_136977.1:34401673-35001673 GCF_032717465.1 Coenobita brevimanus
ACAGAGGAAGGAAAAGCAAATGGGTAAAAAAAAAAAAAAAAAATCCATACACCAGATTACTGGTGTCCTCTGTTCATAAAATATCTGTAACAATTAGACTTGAACAGCTGTGGGTTAAAATCTGGAGGAAAACAACTCTGGGGAAGCGAGTTCAAGAGAGATGCAGTTTGGGGAATGAAAGAATTCTGATAGGCAGAAGTTCTGCAATATGGTTGAGTGACATTCCAGTCATGAGCGCTACCAGATGCCCGTGTAGCACGAGGGAAGGCATAGAGAGGTGGCACCATGGAAGCAACTTCGTCTGAGCATTTGCCAAAAAAATATCTGTAAAATAATGCAAGGGAGGCAACATTCCTTCTTACTTGCAGGGGAGGTAGTTTATATGTAATGGCAGGGTTGTTAATGATTCTAACAGCTTTATTCTGAATTTTGTCTAGTTGTCTTAATGCAACCTCTCCACAACCATTCCACAAGGGTAAGCAATATTCAAGCTGAGAGCGCACATGACTCTTATAAATTATAGCTAATTGCTCATCGGCGAAGAAGATACGGACTCTGTACAATAATACAAGTTTCTTTGAGGCGGTTTTAGCAAGTGATCTGACATGAGAAGTCCAGCTGAGGGCACTGTTAAGTGAGACACCAAGAATTTCAATATTTTTGGGGATGATAATATTAGTAGCACTGAAGGTAATGTACGAATCAGGCAATATCTGTCTATTAGTAAACTGTATATATTTAGTTTTACTAGCATTAAAAGAGACAAGGTTGTTTTGTCCCCATTCACTGATTGTAGATAGATCTTGATTTATGGAGATGGCTGTACTGAGTTGAGAGGTAGAGATATTAGACTTTGTAAATGGATGTCTGAGTGTGAATGAACTATGTAGTGTTGAGTCATCTGCATATGAGTGAATGGAATTGTGAGTGACAGATAAGAGATCATTAATATGAACCAGAAATAGGGTTGGCGCCAGAACTGATCCCTGCGGCACGCCAGCGTTAACTGAGTGGAAATTCGAATATACATCATCTACTTTTACTCTTATTTTCCTGTCACTAAGATAAGAAGAAATCAAAGGAACAAAAGACGTTAGTCCATAGCAAGGGAGTTTGGACAGCAGGGAACGGTGCCATACCCTGTCGAAAGCTTTAGAGATATCAAGAGCTACTGCATGAGTTTCTCCAAAAAGACCTATTGATTGATGGATGGTATGAGTTAAGAGATTGAGTATGTCAATGGTGGATCTTTCGTGGCGAAAACCGTATTGTCTATCACTAATTAAGTTGTTGGATTCAAGATGTTTAACAATATGCTTATTAATTAAAGTTTCAAATACCTTACCAAGAGAAGATGTGACAGCTGTTGGTCTGTAATTGGAGGGGTCAGACGAACTTCCTTTCTTCGGAACTGGGTGGATATTGGCTTCTTTCCATGAATTTGGGAATAAAGAAGTACGTATGCATAGTCTGAATAATTTAGCTAGGACAGAGGCAAGTTCAGGGGAACACTTTTTCAAAACAATTGGCGGAATTCCATCTGGGCCTGGAGCTTTGTTGGTAGGTAAATTGTCTAGGATGGATTTTACATATCTTGTCTGTATTTTAAGTGGGGCAATTTCGGGAGAATCAAGTTCCAGTACTGAGACATTCTGGCTGGTATCATCTATGGCAGAGTTTCTGGCAAAGGTACTAGCAAAGATATCTGCTTTCCCACGTGGGTCATTTATAATATTGCCATCTGAAGATTTTAGTGGGGGAATGGAAGATGACATGTTAAAGCTATTATTGAAAGAATTAAGAGTTGACCAGAATATTCTATTGTCATTAGGGTTGTTAAGAAGTTTTGATGCTTGCTCTTGAAGAAAGTTTGATTTGGATAGATTTATTACAGCTTTTGTATGATTTCTTGCAATTTTAAATTGGGAGAGTGATTCAGATGTTTTTAATTTTAAGTAAGAGTTATATGCTAATGACTTTTGGGCTGTTGCCCTGGCACAGTTGCCATCAAACCATTTTGGAAAGTTTGATCTTTTAGTGAATTGTTGACTTGGTATGAATAAATCCATACCAGCTAGTATTAAGTCGCAGATGTGGGACAGGGTAGAATTGGGATCACTAGAGAAGAAAGACTGCCATGGAATATCAGCAAGATAATTTCTAAATCCATCCCAGTCTGCCCTGTCAAAGTGCCATCGGGTCACCCTGACAGGTTCAGAATGGGGAGGTGTAGGAGGGTTAACTAATGAGGCTTTGATGAGATTGTGGTCAGAGGATCCAAGTGGTGACAGTACCTCTATCCTGTATTGATCTGGATTATTTGTCAAGAATAAATCCAAGAGATGGGCATTATGGTCAGGATTATCAGGTATTCTGGTTGGTTGCTTTACCAACTGGGTGAGGTTAAACGATTCCGCAAACAGCTCGCATTCTAGACCAGCGTCATCAGTCCGGGCAGAATGCAATAACTATTCAACATTGTGTATGTTAAAATCACCCAAAATGGTAATTTCATTGCCAAGGGCAAGGTCAAGGTTACTCAGCTGAGTGGATATGGAATCAAATACACTGGGTTCTGGAGAAGCATTGGGGGAACGATAAACTACACAGATATATTTGGTAATGTTTTGGCAATTTAATTTATATAATGAGTAATCAAAACTGGATGAAGTGAAGCTTAAAATAGTGTCAACTTCATATTGGGATTTGATATAACAACAGGTGCCGCCCTTGTTACGAAAGTTTGTAAGATGGTAACCGGGAAAACAAAATGGAGATATATCAGTAGAGGGCGAGATTTGTGGTTCTGTGAGGAAAAGGGCCAAAGGGGATATGGACTGAAGGAAAAAATGAACCGAGTTTAAATTTGTGGTAAGGCCGCGGATGTTGGTAAAAAAATAAGGCCGCACCGTCACCTCTTCGCCGACGAGCATTCCCGGAAATAGCAACAGTCGCTGCCGGCGCAGTCGCTTGATGGCGACCGGGAGGACCCTGTGCCTCCAGCCCTACCCTGCCGATGGTGGCAATCCGAGGTACCACCTCATTTGATATTAAGGTTGCAGCGGCCATTACTAAAGATGTGAATAGGAGGTGTGATATGTTATGCGCATGTAGTGTGGTGTAGACAGTTGAAGGTAGAGGTATTATGAGAGCATGCTGGCCTACTCTCTGTGTAAATGAATGCACTGAAAATGTTCAGAAAAGGGAGATGGTCAGGATCAAGTCCTGAGGGCTGGTGAAACGGGAGCTCCAGCTCTCCCTATCACCAGCTTGCCATCAACCTCGGGAGTACTGCTCTGTTCGACTGGTGCTCCAGTCTACTCCTCTAGACGGGAAAGTAATGTAAGTAGGTAGGACAATAGAGTAAGAAGGTAGGACAGTAATGGAAGTAGGTAGAAAAATAGTGCAAGTAGGTAGGAAAGGACTGTAAGTAGGTAGGCTGAAATGTGATTCAATTCACACTATGAGCGGTAGTATACATGATCAAATTCAAATGAAGGAGAAGAAGAAAACACAAGATGAATATTAACACGAACAACACAAAAAGGAAGACAGCAGAAGGGAGGAGGAGAAGGAGGAGGAGGAGGAGTAGGAGAAGGAGGAGGAGGAGGAGGAGGAGGAGATCAAGCGTAAAATCCCTGAGATATAAATGGGTGTGCAATAACAACAACGTCTTCATAATTGAACTCATTTCCAGGAGATGTCTGCTGGAGGAGAAGGAGGAAATGTGATGCTGATTTTGATTACGCAAGGTATTAAAAACTAAAACGTCAAGAGTAAAATATGGCAAGAAACAAGGGGATGGAAAGACTACATATGATTTTGGGAGGCAGGGGGACCAAGCCTTAGGTCACACACAAAAAATCCAAAATTCTCCAACGAATAACATATTTAACTACATAACTCCAAAGAAGAAACACGAGATCAGTAATAATAATAATAGTAATAATAACATTAATAATCTATCTCTATCTATCTATATACCTAGGCTGCTTCCCCCAAGGAAAGGGAGGTAGCCGAGACAGGACGACACACTCCCGATTTACTCATCCACTCAAACACATTCATTCGCATCTTAGCCCCAAAGGGGAGAAGGGGCAGATCCTCACCGCACCACACCGCACAAGAATCAACTGCGCAGTGCAATCAGTGACATTCGGAGCAGGGCCCGACAGCAGAGCTGGTTTACCCCTGCCACATCATAATAGACCCATCCCCTTACCCGCACCTGACCTGACTAGCTGATCAGACCAAATGTGGGAGAATATCCCCTCAGGGCTGAGTCATCATTTATTCATTCACAATTTCTCTCCATTTCTTTCTTTCACGCACAGCCACTCTTCCTTGTTCAACAGACATCCCTCTCGCATCCAGTGCTCTCTTCACACTGTCCATCCATCCAATTCGTGGTCTCCCTCTCAGCCTTACACTTCTCATATCAGATCTAGTTATCTTTTTCACACATCGCTCATTATTCATTCTCTCCATGTGCCCAAACCATCGCAACACCCTCTGCTCAACTCTACCAGCCATCTCCCGAACAACTCCAGTTGTCCTTCGCACTTCATTTCGCACTCGATCCATAAGCGTCACTCCACACATACCCCTCAGACACCTCATCTCCATTACATTCAAACTTTTCCTCTCTGCTACACCCATATTCCATGTTTCAGCCTCACATAACGCAGTCGGTACCACAACACCCTCATACAGCCTTCTCTTTACATCCATTCTATGCGAACGACATCTAAACACTTTTTTCATTCCTCCCAGCATCTTACCTACTTCATTCATTCTAAACTTCACTTCTGCATCTATTCTTCCAACCACAGCAACATGTGACCCAAAATATTTAAAACACTCTACCTCCTCATGCAACTCACCATTCAGAACTATATTCATCCTCCTGCCAATAATAATAATAACCTATTTATATACCTACAGTAGGTTGCTTCCCCCAAGGAAAGGGAGGTAGCCGAGACAGGACGACACACTCTCTATTCGCTCATCCACTTAACACATTCAATCGCATCTTAGCTCCATGGGAAGAAGGGACAGATAACAATAATAAAAATAAGTAGCCTATGATAAAAATAAAAACGCAGTCCATCAAAACAATACCCTTCTCTTCATTTCCATAAGTGAAACTGGAGACAAAATGTTAAGATATACAGAACTAAAAGTGCTATTTGTGTGACCTTATAATACTTTCTTTTACTGTGCATTCGACATTGTTGTAAAATAATATAGCACTGGAAACAGTAACACAGGTAAAGATATTGTTCAGGTAAAATTGTATTTAAACCTGTGTGTGTGTGTGTGTGTGTGTGTGTGTGTGTGTGTGTGTGTGTGTGTGTGTGTGCGCTCCGAAAAAAAGAGGCACAGGAAAAATTACGCCAAAAAGAAGCATCAAATGATCACCTCAGCTCATAAAAAATATATTATCTTCACTACACCTGTAACTTAGGTGTGGATACCAACGATGTAGTCTCACCTGTAATCAAGGCAGCGAGGGAACAAAGACCCAACCCTCACCCTTATAATGAAGAAAGGCGGCACTGTACCTGTAAGAAAAAAATAATGTTTACTACTACAAAAGAGATCGTCGCTACTATACTCATTTCACTTTAACTTGGCCCAGCTTTTCCACTTTATGCAATTTTAGTGCACACAGCTCATTGGGAATATAAGACACCTACCGCTATATATCCTTTCAAAGCACTTCTTCGTGACTAGCATCATATTCTCGTGTCAATGTACTGCTGTAACTAAACACTAAAAATGAAAAAAACGGAAATTATAGGCCAAGTTAAAATTTTAAAATAATACCATAAAAATAACGTCGCATAAAACAACGCTGCATTTGAGTATACATAAATATCCATTATCCAGTCTCTCTCTCTCTCTCTCTCTCTCTCTCTCTCTCTCTCTCTCTCTCCAGCAGGAACGTAGGAACTTTGGACTAGGTTACAGCACTCAGCTCTGATATTCAAGGCGAGAGTGACCAGCCACGTTCGCCCCTGAGTGGTAATATGGGGGGAATTGTTCCTTGGATGTAAACCCTTACAGGTCCCAATTGTTCGGGGGAGCTTGACCCGTTAGTGACTAGACCATCAGGAGTCAGTTGGTTTTATGGTTACCACCCAGCGTAGCAAATAGCTTCTTGGGCCACATAATATAATTTGGCTTGTCACGCGCGTTTTTGTCGCAGCTATTATGAACGCACCCTGGGATTAGCCGCATGGCAGGAGACGGGCAGCGAGTTATATGAACGTAAGAAGATTGTGCAGTTACTGTAGTCGTGTAAAGTGCACTGCAGAATTGTACCTTTCCATTACGGAAGATTAGTAAGCAAGGAAACCCATAGATGGAGGTGGGAAGGGGTGTGTTTGTGAAGAGGTGGGGTGTGTGAGACAGCTGGTGTGTTAGGGAAGAGGTGGAGTGTGTGAGACAGCTGGTGTGTTAGGGAAGCGGTGGGGCGTGTGAGACAGCTGGTGTGTTAGGGAAGAAGTGGGATGTGTGAGACAGCTGGTGTGTTAGAGAAGAGGTGGGGTGTGTGAGACGGCTGGTGTGGTATGTTTACTTGTGTGAGGGAGCCTGTAGTTTCTATCCGCCAACCTGATTTACATCCAGGTCCCTTTTTCAGTTCCAAGTACGAACAGACTCGGGTAAAGGCAACCCTGTCTGAAAAGATCCTGTGGTCGACCTAAGAATCAAACCCGTGACCTTTCGCTTCCGAGGGAACCACGCTTCCGGTTACCCCACCGTCACCACACCCCAGTGCAAAAGAGGCATTGAAAAGGGAGGGGAGGAAGAGATTGATAAGAAAAGGGAGTTACGAAGGAAAAGAAATTACAGAAGAAAGGGAAGAGGAACTGAAACGAAGAGAAACGACAGACAAAGAAAAGTTGGCAGGGAGAGAGTGTGACAGGAGTATGCAAGAAAATATGGATGGGGAAGAGAGAAAGAAAAGGGGAAGGAAGGGAAGGGGAGGGTTGAGAAGGGGGAGGAGGAGAAGGGAGGGCAAAGGAGGGGTTGAGAAAGGGGTGGAATCGCAGGAACAAAACGCAGAAGCCAGATGGGGTGTTAGGGAGGGAAGGGGAGGGGAGGAAGAATATAAGCGGAGGATCTACGAAGAGAGGAAAAGCGGAAATAGGATGGTAAAGAAACAAAGAAGAGAAGGAAAGAGGAGGAGGAGAGAGGAAAGGAAATTAGGCGTCAATAAGAGACAATGAGAGGGGGAATAAGAAGTAGGAAGGGGAGGGGAGGGAGAAAGCGGTTAGCAATATGAGGGGAATGAGGAGGGAAAGAAAGGCAGACGAGAAACCAAGGGAAGCGAAAAAAGGAGGAGGAAGGCAGATACTGTATAGGCAGGAGGGAGGGGGGTAGGAGGACGGAGAGCAAACACAGGAAGGAAGGAAGGGTGAGAGCAGAAAAAGAAAGGGAGAAGAGACGCTTTGCGAAGAGAGAGGAGGGGAAGTGAGAGGGGGTTAGGAAAAAGTGAGAGAGAAGGAAGAATAACTGGAGGGAGGGGAAGTGGGAAGGAGGGGAAGCATTAGGAAGGGAAGAGGGAGGAGGATGGAAACTTGAGAGAGAGAGAGAGAGAGAGAGAGAGAGAGAGAGACAGAGAGAGAGAGAGAGAGGAAGAATACATTCCCTCCACATGCACAGCCTCTGAATCTTGCGAGAGAAGACAGGGGAGTGAGCGGCTTGGCAGCGAGGTGTACCAGGTGTAGCGGGGGTGTAGTGGGTATAATAGTGGAAATCGGTGGTGTAGTCAGGGTATAATGGGGTGTAGTGGGGTGTAGGAGTGTAGCGGGAATGTAGTGGGTATATAGTGTAAATCGGTGATGTATTGTAGTTAGGGTATAAGGGGGTGTAGTGGGGTGTTGGGGTGTAGGAGTGTAGCGGGGGTGTAGTGGGTATATAGTGTAAATCGGTGGTGGTCGGAGTATAAGGGGTTGTAGCGGGGTGTGGTAGTGTAGCGGGGGTATAGTAAGAATAGCAGTGTAAATCAGTGGTCTAGTATAAGAGGGATATACTGTACTAGTGTAAATTGGTGGTGTAGTCAGGGAATACGGGTGAGTAGTGGGTTCTAGTAGTGTAGCGGGGATGTAGTAAGAATAACAGTATAAATCAGTGGTCTAAGTATAAGAGGGGTATAATAGTGTAAATCGGTGTAGTGGGGGTTTAATGGGGGTGTGTAGCTCGATTTACACTTATACCGGCCAAGTGTAGTCAGACTGGAAGGTTAATTTGACTAGTAACCAAGGAGACTTACATCTACCTCATAATTAAAGCTCTTCAAATTTCATGTACGCAACCACTACTTAGTATTGGAGTTTCAGGCCTGACCCAGTTCTGTCAGATGAAGACAAACCGGGAAGAGGGAGAGACGGGAATGGAGAGAGGAACTGGTCAACGTGAATGGTAGGGCTGGGTCAGAGGGGCTGGAGAGGGACGCCTTCATGTGGTGGCACCGATAACAACCAGACGGGGAACTGCTGCTTTATATAAACCCCCCTTAATTCCCTACCTACCTCTTCAAACAAAGGATAATGGCTCACGGCTGCAGGGAAATGGACTCTTCAGCGTGCAGTCCACCGGGTTCACGTATAGATGAACTTTTGGCCACGACTACTGTACTACCACAAGACGAAGCACGAGGAGGTGAACAAATGCCACAACGACTAGAGCAGAGTCTATATCAACCTCTTTCGCTACTTCCATTAAGCAGGGAACAATTAATAGTGAAGTTTACTATTTCAAACCTTTATCTGTTTATCTGTAGCCAGACGCCTTAATCTCAGAAAGCCTGAGCAAAATGTAATCGCCTCCATGTCACCCTTTCTTTGCCATTGGGTTCCTCCTCTCTCATATACCTCTTCACCCCATCTCTCCATCTCATCCTGGGTCTCGCTCTATCTCTCCCCTCCATCTCATCCTACCCATCCCTCTCCCCCTTGAGTCACTCATACACACTCTCCTAGTCAGTCTCTCACTCTATTTTTTCCATGTGACAAAACCATCGCATCAGAAATAAATAAAAATATGAAAAATCTAGCCAATAGGTGACATGAAACAGGTGTGTGTGGATGGTTATACTTGTGGGTTGGACTCCTGATTCCTGGGGCTGGAGTGGTAAGTGAATGAAAGTGTGGCTCATTTATCTGGCCAGACATAGGGTTAGTTTGTCATCCCATCAGTTTTGTTCTTGTTCTATGAACCTCACCTGACTGCATTCTTGAGTGGGATAATAGGTCTGGGTGATGAAGATGGTGGTGGTGGTCGTGGTGATAGTGAACATGATGAAGATGAAAATTACGAGCCATGCATTAAAATTCAAAACATAGGCTACTTCAAAGACACAGTCACTGTAAAATTACAGAGAGAGAGAGAGAGAGAGAGAGAGAGAGAGAGAGAGAGAGAGAGTGTATCCTGACCACTAAAGCCATATTCACCGACACACTTCCGAACAAATCTGTGTCGTAACTGACTATATATATATATATATATATATATATATATATATATATATATATATATATATATATATATATATATATATATATATATATATATATATTGCCAGACGCCTCAATCCCTTTCTGGGTGGTCACAAACAACTCGTCTCCACGTCGCTCTGTCCCCGGCCATTTCACTGCCCGACTCCCAGTTCACACCCCTCTCTCTCATATACCTCTCCACTCCATCCCTTCATCTCATCCTTGGCCTCCCCCTCCCCTTTTCCCCCTCCACCTCATTCACATACACTCTCTTCGTCAGTCTCTCACGGTCCATCCTCTCCACATGGCCAAACCACCTCAATGTGTTTCTCCTAAAGCTTCCTATCACATCCACATCCACACCACCGCTTGCTGGTGCAGTGGTAACGTTCTCGCTTGCCGACTGGTAGACGGGAGTTTGCGCCTCGCTCAGGTTGCGAAAAGTTTCACTGATGAAGTGGGTGGTTAATGTCCCCCTTGAGCAAAGGGACGGGTGTGTGCGTGTGTGAAAGTCACAGCCTTGCCCTTAGATCGGACTATATGAGCTCTCAGCTTCCTTCCGGGAGGGTAAAAGCTGACGATCACGACCATCAAGTGATCCTGACCGACCCGGTGAATTACCACAACGCTCCTTCACATCCTCATTTGTCAGTCTGTCTCTCCATGTGACTCCAGATGCTCCTTTCAAAAAACTCATTTCCACAGCTCTCACTCTTGACTTGTGTCCCTCCAACAACGTCCAAGTTTCACTTCCATACGTTAGAGTTGGTGTCACAATACTGTCATATAGTAGCTTTTTACCTTCCATGCTCACATCCCTGTCTCTTATCGCTGTTTTCAAGGAAACAGCAACCTTTCTTCCTTGCTCTACCCTTTCAAGCACTTCACCCTCCAAATTTCTATCCATACTCACAGTACCCAAGTACTTAAATGTACTCACAATTTCCATTTCCTCATCATCAAACCTCACTGTACATTTATTCACTTCACTTCTCTCAAAGACCATAACTTTACTTTTTCCTACATTCACCTTTAGATTCCGTTTCTTACATACTCTCCCAAACTCATCCACCAAGCCTTGCAGCTCTCCTTCGTCTTCAATTAACAACACAGAATCATCTGCAAACAACAGTACAGGGAGTTTCCAAACACTGTCCTCTCTCATTAGGGCCGCTCCAACATCTATTGCCCTACCTTGTATCTCTTTTATAACCCCATTCACATACAGATTGAGCAACCATGGAGACATGATACATCCCTGTTTCAACCCAACCTTAAAATAGAAAAATTCACTCAGTCCACTATCCAAACACACACTGCAGCCTTAGCACCATCATACATACTCTTCACAGCATTCAACAACTTCCCATCTACTCCATATATTCTTAATACTTTCCACAATCCTTGTCTATCCACCCTGTCATATGCTTTCTCCAAATCCATGAAGGCCACATACAATTTCTTTCCCTTCTCTAGACACTCTTCCACTAAAGATCTAAGAATGAATATCTGATCTACACAACCTCTTCCCTTCCTAATATCTCCATGTTCTTCTCCAACTAATTTCCCTGTTATTTCCCTAATTCTCTCAATAAGTATCCTACCATACACTTTTCCTATTACACTAAGAAGACATATGCCTCTATGATTACCACACACTTCTTTTTCCCCTTTCCCTTTGTACAAGGGAATAATTATACCTGACTTCCAATCCTCCGGGCCTCTACCTTCCTCCCTTGCCAATCTGCACATCTTCCACATACATTCTACTACTATCTCTCCCCCATGCTTCAACATTTCACCACACACTCCATCAATTCTTGGAGTTTTCCCCATTTTAACTTTCTTCATTGCTTCCTCAACTTACATCCTACTGATTTCTTCTTGTCTTCTCACCTACCTCTTTCTCCCAGCCATTCCCCAGCCACTTATACTCGCATTACTTTCATTCTCTATGTTCAACAATCCTTTAAAGTGTTCTCTCCATCTGCTCACTTTTTCTCCCTTCTCCACTAGTAATCTACCATTTTTATTTTTCACTCTCCTACTAACTTCATTCTCACCCTGTCTAACCCTCTTTACCTCTTTCCAGAAAATTTTCATACATTCCCTCCACTTTACACTGAAATTCCTTCCAAATTCCTCATCCACTCTCTTCCTACTCTTTCTAATCTTTTCACCTCTCTCTTCCTTTCTACATATAACTCTCTCTTCCGTCTCTCAGCTTCTTCCACGCCCCTGTATCTCATCCATTCACTAAATGCTTTCTCCTTTTCCGCCACAGCCTGTCTCACCTCTTCATTCCACCATGCTGTTTCTTATATATATATGTAGAGAGAGAGAGAGAGAGACAGACAGACAGACAGACAGAGACAGATATATATATATATATATATATATATATATATATATATATATATATATATATATATATATATTTTATGCGAGGAAGAAGGAACCAAAGGCCATGAGCCCGCAGTAACAGTTCCCCCCAAGAGAAAAACAAAATACAATAGAGAGCCAAATTCAAGATCCGATCATTTTGAGATGCCTGGACACACTACGTTTGAAAGACTGGAGATCATAGGCAGCAGGAAAGAGACAGAGGGAGACAGTTCCAGAGCTGACCTGTTGCATAAATGAAAGACTGGGAGTAACGGTTAACTCTTGCATTAGAGAGTTGGACAGAAAAGGGATGAGAGTTTGCTGCCAGACGGGTGCTACGCGCCCGTCGTAGAGGTGGAGGAATGCAGGCAGACAGTTCAGAGGAGCAGTGACCATTAAAGTAGCGATAGAAAATATATATATATATATATATATATATATATATATATATATATATATATATATATATATATATATATATATATATATATATATAGTTACGGAACAGAGAAAGATAATGTACACTTTAAGTGACAATACTAAAAATCACTACTGTCCCGTAAAGTTCCAGGTTCAAAAGAAAGAGTTAGGTAAAATTACAAGTTAAAGTTTAATGCTCAAACTAACAACAAAACATTCAGGACTCATAAGGATAATGTAATGGCAAAAAACAGGTTAAATATATGGTTAACTGCAATAGCCTCTATTAACACGAAATTAGCACGCGTAAATTTATCTAAGTCAGCTCTGATAAAATGAAAATACACTGGGTAATGCTCAGTTAATGCAAGATAAATTATTACAGACACAAACTATTACCAATGATAGCTGACAACAAGAACTTTACATGAATTACAAAAAACTTACTAGGCCTAAGAATCAACCTTATGCTACACAGTACAAGAAAAAATGCAACAACAGTTATACTCAAATTACACACAGCTGCTAGATGGTTGGAGACTTCCTGAGCACTCACAATAATAACTGTACAGGGGAGGACAGAGATGTGAACAAAATGAGGAGCAGATCTCAGTGGCAATTAATGTAGACTCAGAGCTCATTATATAGGGGACAGCAGAGCTTCATACAACTTGTAAGAAGGACGCGCAAATGAAGCCATAGGGGACAAAGAGCTGACAATCCTACTCTGAACAACAGAAAGGACGACTTACTCTACTATAACGGTAGAAGGGGGGGGACTGAGGCAGAACAGGCTCGTGATCAAACATGCAGAACACTGTGCGTTAAAATTACACAAAGAATGATGAAATCATAGGCTATGTAACACCTCCCCACAAAGAAAAAAGAAATTTACAAAGGAAATTTCTTATTACTCTAAAACAATCTTTCTAAAGTCTAGATAAGCAATCTGCAATAACATTTTCTTTCCCCTTGACATGTTGTATGTCTAATGAATACTCCTGAAGAAGTAGACTCCATCTTGTCAATCTCTGATTTTTATCTTTAAACTTACTAAGGAATTTCAGTGGGTTATGATCGGTATAATGACTATGGGGTCAAAACCAGAACACAAATAAAATGAAAAATGCTGTAAACCCAAAATCAAGGCCAAAAGCTCTTTTTCAATAGTTGAGTAGTTCTTTTGAGGTGGAGTGAACTTCTTACTGTAATAAGATACAGGATGTTCAATACCCTGATCATCCTCTTGCAGCAAAACAGCCCCAGCTCCTGTATCACTTGCATTAACAGCCATCTTAAAAGGCTTAGCAAAATTTGGAGTAGCGAGCACTGGCTGACTTAATAGGATAGCTTTAAGTTTGTTGAAAGAGGATTCACAGTTATCGGTCCAGACAAATTTAACTCCCTTTTTCAGTAGGTCTGTAAGTGGTGATACAAGAATTGAAAAGTTAAGAACAAATCTCCTGTAATAACCTACCATTCCCAAAAATCTTTGTAGCTCTTTCCTACTTTTAGGTCTGGGAGGATCACTTATAACCTGAATCTTAGCTGCTGGTGGTGCAACATGTCCATCACCAATTATGTACCCAAGGTACTGAACTTTAGCTTGACCAAACTCACACTTTGATAAATTAGCTACAAGATTAGCCTGAACTAAACGCTCAAGAAATTTACTGACATGGCATAGGTGATCTTTCCAGTTGTCACTGAAGATTAATACATCATCAATATAAACAACACACCCTGCCAAACCCTCTGTTACAACATTCATGAGCTTCTGAAATGTGGCTGGTGCATTCTTCATACCATACGGCATTACAGAACATGCAAAAGTCTTTCCTAGTGTTACAAAACATGAGATCTCCCTAGCACGTTCAGTCATAGGTACTTGCCAGTATCCCTTTAACAAATCAAATTTACTTATGTACCTAGCCTTTCCGATCTTGTCTATGCAATCTTCCACACGAGGGAGAGGGTAAGTGTCTGTTTTGGTTATCTTATTAACACGTCTGTAGTCGATGCAAAGCCGCTGTGACCCACCCGGCTTAGGGACCAGAGTGACAGGAGAACTCCACTCGCTCTGACAGGGCTCAATCATCTTGTGGTCAAACAGGTAGCCAAGCTCCTTCTGGATGAGAGGAACTTTCACTGGGTTCACACGGTAAGGAGGCAGTTTAATTGGCATTGCGTCTCCAACATCGACATCATGCATCAACACAGTGGTTCTTCTTGGAGTGGCACGGAACACTTGCGGGTACTCCTGCAGTAATGCCGAAAACTCCTGCCTTTCCTCGGGAGGTAGATGAGAAAGCTTAGTCTGGAGATCATTCATGATATCAGGATTCTTCCCGAAACTATCACTCAGGCTCATACTGCATGGGAGAGCTTCACTTGCAGACTCGGGTGGAACAGCTACAGTGCAGACTGGATTATTTTCGTCCCGCCTGTGATATAACTTTAGCATGTTGATGTGACATAGTTGCTTGTTCTTTCTACGATCTGGTGTGGCGATGACATAGTTGCCATCACTGAGTTTCTTCTCCACGAAATAAGGACCACTAAACTTGGCTTGAAGAGGTTGCCCATGCACTGGTAGCAGAATCAAAACCTGATCTCCTGGCTGAAAGTGGCGTAACCTGGACTTCTTATCATACCAAGTCTTCATCTTCTCTTGAGCAGCTCCTAAATTCTCTCTCGCCAGCTGTAAAGCAGTGGACAGCCGTTCTTTGAACTTCATCACATACTCCGACAGCCAGCATTCCTTGAGTAACTTAAGGGGTCCTCTTACTTCATGGCCAAACAGTAGTTCAAAGGGTGAGAAGCCCAGTGATTCATTTGGAGATTCTCTTGCGGCAAATACAACGAATGGAAGACCTTTATCCCAGTCTTTCTGATGTTCCAAACAGTATTTCTTGAGCATCGATTTGAGTGTTTGATGATATCTCTCCAACGCTCCTTGGGTCTGGGGATGGTAAGCTGAAGACGTAATCTGGGTGATGCCCAACTCTTTCAGAGACTGCTTGAAAACATTTGACATGAAATTACTTCCCCGGTCTGACTGTACCTCCTTGGGCAGATCAAACTTTGTGAAGAACCCTAGCATTTCCTTAACCACGTTCTTTGCTGAGATATTTCTAAGTGGAATGGCTTCAGGATAACGAGTAGCCATATCAATCAGGGTCAACACATAAGAAAATCCTGAAGAAGTCTTAGGAAGAGGGCCCACAATATCCACCAACACACGGGTGAATGGCGCCTCAAAAGGAGGAATGGGAACTAGAGGTGCAACCTTTTCGGTCTGATTACACTTCCCCACAACTTGACAGGTGTGACAAGACTTACAATACCAGGAAACATCCCTGAAGATACCTGGCCAGTAGAAGTGTTTCAAAATGCGTGCCACAGTCTTCCTCACTCCAAGGTGTCCTGCCAAACTGGAATCATGAGCCACTCTAATGATATCCTGCCTACAAACACGAGGGATGACAACTTGATGTACAACCTCCCATTCACAGTCGGCTGATGCAGTTGGGGGTCTCCACTTCCTCATAAGTACTCCTGACTTTATATAATAATAAGTAGAAGCACAGGCTGACTCTTCCTCACTGCAAGCAGAGTTAGCTAGACCATTCAACTCAGGGTCAGCAACCTGCAATGAGACAAATTATCAACACTACGGGGTACTACCTCATCTGGTGAGTGGTCCAAATTAGCAAGAAAAGTGTCAGCTAGGATAACATCATCATCATCATTATCCTCTAAATCACCAGTAACTTTAGACTTAGCCCTAGTGACAGCACATGCAGGGAACACATCAGGGACATCACAATCCTGCGCAGCCACTGGCCCACTAGACAATTGAGGATCTGGACACACTTGACTTCCACCAATATCATTTCCAAGTAAGAAAGTTACACCTGACATTGGGAGTGTCTCAACCAACCCAACCATAACGGAACCATTAACAAAACCAGACTCTAAATTCACTCTGCACAGAGGGACAGAGAAGTAATTATTCCCTACACCTTGTAAGATTACAGTTTCATCAGAGGAATTAACATTAGAGCCTAGAACACTGGTCAGCATAAGGGATTGGCAAGCATCTGTATCACGATATATTTGAACTGATTTCCTGTCATTATTGTCCAGAGGACTGACAAAACCATCAGACAGGATATTAGCACATGAACTCTTGAGAGTGTCACCCACGTTACTGCTCGAACGAGGAGCTTCATCATGAGGATTTAAGTTACCCCTCAAAGCAGGTACAGTTAACTCAGTTAAAGAATTCTGGGAACTCTCAAGAGTGGACAGTAGACCAATTGACTGAATATTTAAAGACTCCTTTTTGTTCACATCACGCTGTCTCCTGAAACATTTCTCCGTAGTATGACCAAGCTTACTACAATAAGTACATTTACTTTTCTGAAATCTAGAGGTGAAGCTGGTATTTACTTCCTGAGAAACATCATCTTTATTCTCTTTCCTGTTACCTGTACTCTGAGTAGAGGCATCGTACTTACTCTCAGCTTTCCTTTTTTCTCTAGAATATCTCTTGTGAATGGGAACATATTCATCAGCTAAAACTGCAGCATCAGACAAATTATCTATTCTTTTCTCATCAAGATATAGGGTTACATCTTTATAAATACACCTCTTGAAATCCTCCAGCAAAATCATCTGCTTAAATTTACCAAAATCAGAATCCACATTCTTAGAATTTAACCACTGCTCTAACAGATCTTCTTTGATTTTTGCATACTCAACATGGGATTGCTTATCTTGCTTATAAGTTGTCCTAAATTTTACTGTATAGGCTTCAGGAACAAGCTCATAGGCCTTAAGAATCAAGCTCTTAACTACATCATAATTATCAGATTGATCCTGAGGCAAAGATGCATAAGTTACTTGAGCTTTACCGGTGAGAATAGTTTGAAGGAGTACTGGCCAATACTCTTTGGGCCAATTAAAACCTGTAGCTACCCTCTCAAACAACTGAAAATACTTTGTTAAATCAGATTCATTAAAAGGAGAGACAAGTTTATCATTTTTAGCCACATCAAAATCATCAGAGCTAGATGATCCAGTTCCACATTGTTTCATGCAATACTCATGGTCTGCCTGAATCCTAGGTAGTTCAATTTGTGCCTGAGCCTGTATCTGTGCCTCCTGAATCAGAGCCTGAGATTCAGCCTCCTTAGCATTTGCTTGAAATTCAGCCTCCTTAACACAAGCCTCCTTAGCCTGAGACTCAGCCTCCTTAGCACGTGCTTGAAATTCAGCTTCCTTCACACGAGCCTCCTGCAGGGCTAGCTGTAACTTAGCTATTTCAATCTGCGTTTGCTCATTTGGAGGAGTTACATTAAACAAGCTTTTATTAATCATGTCAACAATTTGATCTTTAGAATAATGAGAGCGAACAGCAATTCCAAATTGTTGAGCTTAAGTTCATTCTTTGTTCTGTTTTCTACATCACACACTGTTTGCACATTTGACAAAAAATCTCTGGCTTCATCAAGCGTAGTAATAGTAGACATAATGAATAAATCACAGTCACAAAATATCAAGCAATATCCTTATGATAATATCCTGAATAACCTGATATGAGGTCGCCAAATTTATGTTACGGAACAGAGAAAGATAATGTACACTTTAAGTGAGAATACTAAAAATCACTACTGTCACGTAAAGTTCCAGGTTCAAAACAAAGAGTTAGGTAAAATTACAAGTTAAAGTTTAATGCTCAAACTAACAATAAAACATTCAGGACTCATAAGGATAATGTAATGGCAAAAAACAGGTCAAATATATGGTTAACTGCAATAGCCTCTATTAACACGAAATTAGCATGAGTAAATTTATCTAAGTCAGCCCTGATAAAATGAAAATACACTGGGTAATGCTCAGTTAATGCAAGATAAATTATTACAGACACAAACTATTACCAATGATCGCTGACAACAAGAACTTTACATGAATTACAAAAACCTTACTAGGCCTAAGAATCAACCTTATGCTACACAGTACAAGAAAAAATGCAACAACAGTTTTACTCAAATTACACACAGCCGCTAGATGGTTGGAGACTTCCTGAGCACTCACAATAATAACTGTACAGGGGAGGATAGAGATGTGAACAAAATGAGGAGCAGATCTCAGTGGCAATTAATGTAGACTCTGAGCTCATTATATAGGGGCCAGCAGAGCTTGATAGAACTTGTAAGAAGGACGCGCAAATGAAGCCATAGGGGACAAAGAGCTGACAATCCTACTCTGAACAACAGAAAGGACGACTTACTCTACTATAACGGTAGAAGGGGGGGACTGAGGCAGAACACGCTCGTGATCAAACGTGCAGCATACTGTGCGTTAAAATTACACAAAGGATGATGAAATCATAGGCTATGTAACAATATATATATATATATATATATATATATATATATATATATATATATATATATATATATATATATTGCCAGACGCCTCAATCCCGTTTGGGGTGGCCACAAACAAATCGCCTTCATGTCGCCCTGTCCCCCGCCATTTCACTGCCCTGCTCCCAACTCACACTCTCCTCTTTCATATACCTCTCCACCCCATCCCTCCATCTCATCCTCGGCCTCCCCCTTCCTCTTCCCCCCTCCATATATATATAATTTATTTTATCATAAGAGGAATTGTCGTTCTTTTTGTAGCTTCTTTCCTGTAGCTTAGTTGTAGAATAAGACCACACTACGACTCAGCCTCCATTCCACAGCTCTTCTTCATGGCTACCTGGTGTTAATCTCTTGTTGCACTTAAACATTCTAGATGGAGAGATGGCTATTTTATGACTGGTTACAATTTCCTTTACTCAGCACTTCTTCGTGACTAGCAACATAATGTTACAACTGAAGTATTCAAGACTGATAGATGGCTATTTTACGCCTAGTTAAAGGGAACAGAGTATAGTTTTCTTTCTTTTTTTTGGAGGTACGAGGGAAGGAGAGAAAAAAAATCTTCCCAGGTCTCCAATTACACCTAAAGAAATAGTCTTACTTACGGCAGGAATATCATCAGAGTTACGACAGGAAAATATTCTTAGTTACGACAGGAAAAAATCGTCTTAGTTATGTCAGGAAAATTATCTTAGTTAAGTCTTAGTTACGACAGGAATTCTTCACTAATATCATCTTAGTGACAAAAGGAATGTCATCTTAGTTACGACAGGAAATTCATCTTTGTTATAAGATAAAAATCACTGTTACGACAGGAATTTAATATGAGTTACGACAGGGAAATCACCTTTGTTACAACAGGAAATTCATCTTAGTTATGACAAGATAATAATCATTGTTACGACAGGAAATTAATAATAGTTACGACAGGGAAATCATCTTAGTTACAACAGGAAAATCATCTTAGTTACAACAGGAAAATCATCTTAGTTACAACAGGGAAATCATCTTAGTTACGACAGGTAAATCATCTTAGTTACAACAGGGAATTCATTTTCGTTACGACAGGAAAATCACCTCAGTTACGACAGGAAAATCATCTTCGTTACGACAGGAAATTTATCGTGGAGGGACAACATCATCCTGCCTTCTGCCCGTATTCCATGTGACAGGGGAGGCTCCGTAACACTTGCCTCTCAGCGATTTATTCTGCGTATCAGACGACGGTATTCTCTGGGATGTTATTTGTAGAGCTTAATAACTGACACGTGAAACTTTGCACCGGGAACCGGCACTAGGATACCGAGGTGTAATAGGAAAAAATCGTTAAGGAAAACACGTTAAGGAATCATCCAAAGCCATATACAATATTTGATTCACTGTATACCTGGGGTGGAATTCTTGTCAGTAAGGAAACTCCCTGACGTCTTTTACTAAGCAACTTATTCTGCCTATTACACCTTCCTGTCCTATGCTGTGTTAAGCCCGTGTCACACGACAGTACGAATCGCCACCAATCACGATGACTTGCAAAGAAATTCAAGCTTTTACGGTTTGCCCCAAATTCGCCAGTATTCGCCTCTGTTCGTCTCTTGATTCGCGAGAGTCTTGGGTGGGTCGGACGGGTGTCTGGGACGCGGCAAGTTCGGCAAAAAAAAAAATAAGAGGCTCGTTATTTTTGAGCCGAATGTTCGTGAAAAAAAAAAAAAAAAGTTAAATTGTTTCGTCCTGGATTCGTGTAACGTTCGTCTGACGTTCGTGTGATTTGTGTAGAGATCTGTTGTGATTCGGCTCAATTTGGCCAATTTATCTTTGGCCGAACTGAACACGAGTCACACAAATATCACTTGAATTACATCAGAATGCCAAAAGAACTGATACCGATTATTCGTGTGAGTGTTAACCCCGGCCACATTCCGGACGAATGTCGTCCGAATGGGACTCAACTTGCGCACGAATCACACAGCACATGAATTGGGCCAGTCTGGCAACCGAATTGAACCTGATTAATCGAGTAAACTTTCCTCGTAGGACGAAATCCGATCAAATTGTACTCAACGTGCACAAGATTCACACAATTAGCACTCAAACTGCAACAGACTAGCACACGAACCGAATTCGATTATTCGTGTAAGTATCCCTTTAACTATATGGTCGGACGAATACCGTCCAAACTGCGCTCAATTTGCACACAAAACACAAAAAGTCCACACGTGATGCACTGCACTTGTGCACGACTCACTCGAATTTGGCGCGAATCCACAGAAGTTGCGTTGTTGCTTCCTCCTCCGTCGCCTCCTGAGTAATAGCAGATGGTACAAACTCAGCAGATTATTGTTTGACTTGATGCGGGTGTAGAGGGCTCGGACCTTGGCAGCTTCGTCGTAGGTGAACTTGTTGAAGATAAGCTCCACAGACTCCGTGGCTGCAAATAGTGGTCGGCAGGGGGGCAGGTGATCGAATGGCAGGTAATTAAAGGGCGTCCCCCAGATATCTATATGACACTATTTCAGACGTATTGGGTTCGTGGTTGGTTCGTTATCTGTGTGATTTGTGTGCATTTTGTGTGCATCGTTCGGTTTTCGTGTACACTTCGTGTGGAAAACTACCAACTTCAGCTAATGTTCGTCAATGTCTGTATGTGTTCGTGAGGAATTTATGGAA
The DNA here is from genome assembly GCF_032717465.1 of Coenobita brevimanus. NCBI lineage: Eukaryota > Metazoa > Arthropoda > Malacostraca > Decapoda > Coenobitidae > Coenobita > Coenobita brevimanus. The sequence continues at coordinate 34,423,089 of NC_136977.1, forward strand.
AGTTCGTGTTGAATTCGTTTGTTATCGTATTTGGTTCTGACTACGTTCGTGTGATTCTTACAGTTATCGTTTGGAGATTGTGTGGTGTTCGTGTGGGCGATTTGTCGTGGACGGTTCGGTCAATGACTTGCAAATTCCGAGACAAGTGCAAGTCATCCCAATTCATGCGGGTTCGTACTGTCGTGCGACACGGGCTTTACATAAATCCGTCCAGTATCACCATACACTGCATAAATACAGTACTAAAAGACATTATTCAGTTATAACCATAAATTAATAGCTAAAGAAGAGGTGTTCGGGAGCCTCCGTACCTGACAAGTCCTAATGTGGCAGCCAGGTGACGTATGCAACAGGTGTCACTGATTAACCTAGAAAGCCCTATCAAGGTGCCCTTCCAACGGCTGGCTTATACGCTGTACGATGATCAGTGTCCCTAGCTTTTGTGGGTCTATGGTGCTTAGTTTCTCTCTAGCTTTAGTGGATCTCTGATGCTCAGTGTCCCTAGCTTTTGTGGGTCTGTGGTTCTCAGTTTATATAGAATTCGTGGATCTGTGGTGCTCAGTTTCTCTCTAGCTTTCATGGATCTGTGGTGCTCAGTTCCTCTTGCTTTTGTGAATCTGTGGTTCTCAGTTTCTTTAGCTTTGGTGGATCCGTCGTGCTGTTTCTGTAACTTTTGTGCATCTGTGGTGCTCAGAGTCTTTAGCTTTGGTGGATCTGTGGTGCTTAGTTTCTTTAGCTTTGGTGGGTCTGTAGTGCTCAGTTTCTGTAGCTTTGGTGGGTCCGTGGTGCTCAGTTTCTTTAGCTTTGGTGAATCTGTGGTGCTCAGTTTCTATAGCTTTGGTGGATCTATGGTGCTAAGTTTCTGTAGCTTTGGTGGATCTGTGGTGCTCAGTTTCTATTGCATTCATGGATCTGTAATGCTCAGTTTGAACACCTTTGGTGGATCAGTTATTTCAGAGACGTGAACAGATGAGGATCAGGATGATGAGTTAGGATGGTGGATGTACAGTACATATTTCGGGCTAGAAAGTACGATTTTCTAGCGAACCTTGCTGTTGGGCTTTTTTTTTTTTTTTCACTGGTGTTAAACAATTTGGACCCGCTGATTTCAAATGTGATGAGTGCCAGACGATAGAAGTTGAGTGTTTTTGTAGACATCTCTTTAAAACAGGTATATAAAATCATGGTAAAAGCCACTAGCTATCTCCTTTATACCTACCTAGAGCAAGAACTCTGCCAAGACTGAAAAATTTGTATGGAGTTCTCTAAAATTAATTTAATATTACACTTCATTACTACTTATTATTACAAAATAGGTCATTACTGCATATTATTAAAAACTAAAGACGCTATAATTTATAGTTGCATTCTGAAGAGGTTTATGTCTGGACAGCATGTCATGCGTCACGAAGATGGTCTTTGGAATGCGATATGGTCAGATCTCATCATTGAGACCACCTACATGCGATATGGCAAAGGACCATCTGGCATCATAGGATCTACTTTGAATAAATCCACTCTAGCCATTTGGGCACTATCTCACAGCACATGTGCACAGCTGATGAGTGACTTAGAAGCACTGATAGATGGAGAAGCTCAGCATGTTGTCACCTCCCACAAGGAGCAACTGACATGCATCACGGCAGATGTGACTGACAGAATAAACATACATGATGTTCTTTCAACATGCATTGACATATTTGACAATGATAAGCATCCAGTCTCTGGTCTTGTTGATATATTTTCTGGGCGAGTTGTTGATGATCCTACAGTTAATGTTCATTGTTGCCTCGAAATCGGAACTGCCCAGCAGTTAGAATATGAAAGCCAATGGCCATCAGGCTTCATCAACACGTTGAAAGGAAATGTCAAGACCATAGCAGCTGCAACGACACGTACTACTAAAGTCGGCCAGAGTCACATAATTTTTTATACTGAATTCATCTATGCATGTGTCATTGCAATAATGGCATCATCAATAGAGACCATTTCCCTAGAGAGACTATTCTTTCATGAACTGGCTCCACACTCAATTTCTCTCTTTAAGAAGAATGGTGAAATGAGGACGAGCAGCAAGTCTGTACTCAAGAATAAACTTCAGATGGTATGTGGAATACGGCAACGTCAACATCCAATGGTGGTAATCCTAGATGGCTGTGCTTTGTTATGGACAATTCCTTGGCCAGCACTACCTGCAAAGCTTTCAACGTTCACAGCACTGCAGTGTCCAGAATCATGCGATATACTGAGACAGCATCAGTTCTTCCTGTGGTGTTTGACAGATACTATAAGCTGAGTACAAAGTCATGCTGTCGAACCTCAGGACAGAAATGAACTGAGTTGTGTGTTCAAGCTGACAGAAGAATCGCCTTTACTCAAACAGGCCATCGTGTTGAATGTAAGTGCAAACAAAGAACAGGTCATCCATATGACTGTAAAATAGTTGTGCTTCATCCAGGTCCCACTAGGAAAATGCATAATCGTGACTGGCCCTGATCCACATCCAATAGAAGTTGGGGTTGGTCCACAGCAGACAGCAGTAACACATGAGGAGACAGATGTCATCATGGCATATCACATGATTCACGATGGTTCTGCAGGCTTTTCACCAATTCGGGTTGTATCTGATGATACTGATGTGCTTCTTATCCTTGCACATCACCTGCATACACGAACCAACAGCTTGCCAACTACAGTTGAGGTAACCATGGAGTTATGTTCTGGAAAGCCCACTGTCATCAATGTCCAGGAAGTGGTCAATAAGCATGCTGCAGTCATCCGTAACCTTCTTGGAGCTCATACCCTAACAGGATGTTCTACAGTCTCTTCATTTGCTGGTATTGGCAAGGCAACTGCCTTCAAAACACTTGAAAACTTCATTGGTTTACTTCTTCTAGGTGTTGTTGTAGCATCACTAGATGACGTCACTAGCTCTTGTTTGAAATTTGTAGCCATGTTATATGGGCAGGAGCCAGAGATATCGCTAGGCCACATGCGTGCTAATATTTTCAAGAGAAAACTTGCTGGTAAACAACATGTACCACCAAAGTCGAGCAGTCTTCCACCTACTCAAGGTGCATTTAAGCTATATTGTGAGTGAGCCCATTTCCAAACAGCTTTGTGGAGATCAGCAGGCATGGTTTCGCCGCCCGACTTGGACCCTCTGCTGCATGGCTGGGAAATGAATGGACAAGAATTGTGACCAAAGTATGTTCTGCCTGGACAGTTAGCTGCACCAGATGAAGTGCTTAATCTCGTCAACTGTGGCTGCAAAAGTGGTTGCAAAACGACACTGTCCATGCACAAAAATTACACTTCCATGCTCAGACTTCTGCAAATGCAGGCACCAAGCAAGCTGTCAAAACCCATTCAAACTGAACATGGACAGCAGTGATGACAGTGGCGATGAGTCTGAATAAACATTGTGTGAATATATTACTTTAAACATTATATTTTGTCAGAATTAATTTCTTGAATTGCTTTCTAGAAATGATCACTCATAACCCGTCATATAATACCATTACGATATAAAGTCTTTGTGTACTTTATTCACGTATGGATAAATCATTATTGCCATGTTTCTGGTAAACATGGCAATAATTTAAAATATAACATAATTTACACCTTTAATAACCATTTAGATTCATTCTCAGCATTTCATAGGATTCCAGGCAGTGTTTGGACTTTTGCGTTTCTGCAAAAACGCTCAAAGTTTTGCTTCTGGCACTCATCATATTTGGATTCAGTGAAAAAAAAAAAAGTCTAGAAACAGTCTTGAAAACTACTATAAGTTAAAATGCCAAGGTCAAACGATTTCTAGCCTGGACTATAAGTGGTCCAGGAACTTTCTCTTTCAGCTTCTGCAGGCTAACTCACAGTATTTGTACACACTTGTTTACTATTACTGGTGACCTCAAATGACCTCGCAGGTCAACCTCACATAGCCTATGTCCGAACTGGAGGTCATGTGAGTCTCCATGCACAAAACTGTGATGTTGGGCTCAGTCTTTCGAGCGTGTATTACTGTGACCTCAAATGACCTCCGACCAATGACCTCAAATGACCTCGGAGGTGAACTTAACATACCCTATGTCAGAACTGTAGGTCATGCGAGTTTCCATGCCAGAAAAATGGGCGCAGGGGTACCCGGCATTGCCCGGGCCAAAGAGACGAACACTATACCGGTGACCTCAAATGACCCAGATCTGAATTTTGACCCCCCTATAAGCATCCTTGGGTCACCCTGATTCGGAATATATATGATTCTAGGGGTCTGTGGCCCTTGGCTTGGGCGTGATTTTAGGACAAACAAACAAATAAACAAACAACGAGAGTCCTTATTAGATGTAGATACATAGATAAATGGCTAGACAGACAGATAGACAGATAGTTAACTTGAGAAAAAAAAAAAAGGAAAGAAAAATTACAAAGAAACCTCCTACGTCCCTACAAGCACCTCGAATCTTAAAGAGATATAAGTATCAAGATCTTTAACAGTGCTAACATTTTCTGGAAAGCAGCTCAGAGACAAGGAAATGCAAAGATTACGTAGTAAGTTCTCTTTTTTCGATGACAGGAGTGAACGGAGTGGTGACTGATGAATACATAAGACTCCAAGATGTCTATCTATCTATCTATCTATCTATTGCCAGACGCCTCAATCCCGTTTGGGGTGGCCACAAACAAATCGCCTCCACGTCGCCCTGTCCCCCGCCATTTCACTGCCCTGCTCCCAACTCACACACCCCCTCTCTCATATACCTCTCCACCCCATCCCTCCATCTCATCCTCGACCTCCCCCTTCCTCTTCCCCCCTCCACCTCACTCACATACACTCTCTTCGTCAGTCTCTAACCCTCCATCCTCTCCATATGGCAAAACCACCTCAGTGTGTTCCTCATAACGCTTCCTATCACATCCACATCCACATCACAACACTCCTTTATATCCTCATTCGTCAGCCTGTCTCTCCATGTGACTCCACAGGCTCCTCTTAAATAACTCATTTCCACTGCTCTCACTCATGACTTGTGTCCTTCCAACAACGTCCGAGCTTCACGTCCATACCTTAGAGTTGGTATCACACTACTGTCATGTAGTAACTTTTTCACTTCCATGCTCACTTCCCTGTTTCTTATCACTGCTTTCAAAGAACCAGCAACCTTTCTTCCCTGCTGTACCCTTTCAAGCACTTCACCCTCCAAATCTCCATCCTTACTCATCACACTACCCAAGTACTTAAATGTACTCACATTTTCCAATTTCTCACCATCCAACCTCGCTGTACATTCACTGATTTCACCTCTCTCAAAGACCATCACTTTACTCTTCCCTACCTTCACCTTTAGATTCCGTTTCTTACACACTCTCCCAAACTCATCCACCAAGCCTTGCAGCTCCCCTTCGTCTTCACTCAACAACACAGTATCATCTGCAAACAACAGTACAAGGAGTTTCCAAACACTATCCTCTCTCACCAGGGCCACTCCAACATCCACTACCCTACTTTGTACCTCTTTTATTACCCCATCCATGTACAGATTGAACAACCATGGAGACATGACACATCCCTGTTTCAACCCAACCTTCAAAGAGAAAAATTCACTTAGTTCACCATCCACGCGCACTGCAGCCTTAGCACCATCATACATACTCTTCACAGCATTCAACAACTTCCCCTCTACTCCATATATTCTTAATACTTTCCACAATCTTTGTCTATCCACCCTGTCATATGCTTTCTCCAAATCCATGAAAGCCGCATACAACTTCTTTCCCTTCTCTAGAAACTTTTCCACTAAAGATCTAAGAATGAATATCTGATCTACACAACCTCTTCCCTTCCTAAAGCCTCCCTGTTCTTCTCCAACTAATTCCCCTGTTCTTTCTGTAACTCTGTCAATAAGTATCCTACCATACACTTTTCCTATTATACTAAGAAGACAAATGCCCCTATGATTACCACACACTTCCTTTTCCACTTTTCCTTTGTACAAGGGAATAATTATACCTGACTTCCAATCCTCCGGGACTCTACCTTCCTCCAAGGCCAATCTGCACATCTTCCACATCCATTCTACTACTATCTCTCCCCCATGCTTCAGCATTTCACCACACACTCCATCAATTCCTGGGGTTTTCCCCAATTTAACTTTCTTCATTGCTTCCACAACTTCTATCCTACTGATTTCTTCCTGTCTTCTCACCTCCCTCCTTCTCCCAGCCATTCCCCAGCCACTTATACTCGCATTACTTCCATCCTGTATGTTCAATAATTCCTTAAAGTGTTCTCTCCATCTGCTCACTTTTTCTCCCTTCTCCACTAGTAATCTACCATTTTTATCTTTCACTCCCCAAGATGTACTATTGGGGTCAAGAATTCTTACACACCTCCGATTTGCCTCAGCCAAATTTCATCTGGTAACACTGACTACCCCCCTCTCTCTCTCTCTCTCTCTCTCTCTCTCCTGCTCCCTCCCTGCCTCCCTCTCGCCCCTGCTCCCTCCCTCCTTCTCTTTCCCCATTCCTCCTCTCCATTTACTCCCCCTCCCTCTCTCGTTCTCCCTTCCTGGCTGCCCTTATTCTCTATCCATTCACACCGCTCTGTGTGTGTGTGTGTGTGTGTGTGTGTGTGTGTGTGTGTGTGTTATCATATGCTATGACTGTCAAATAGAGGAGTGGCAGTGCTTAGGATTCTTTATATCTTTTTTTTCCATTCATGCAGAAAGCTTTCGTTTTCCCTGCATTTCTGAGTCGTTTCATGGCCAATTGTTCTTTTTTTTTTTCAGTACTCTTCAGGGTTTATTTTGAAGTATTACATACACCCCCCCCTGTGGGCAGGTTGTGGAGATCAAGAAAGAAACGAAGATGTTTTCCTTTGTTATTGGAATGTTATTTCCCGAAAACATTATAATATTTACTATATTGTTGCTCAGGTAACAGCCTATTAGTAAAAACCGAAGATCTTTCAACATATTGGTAACCCAGTAGCGAAATTTGTTTTTTCAAAAATTATAAATTATTGCACAGATTGTGCAGTGTGCAGAGAATAGTTTGTATTGGATCGTTCCACCTCGCAGTTAAGGATAACTTCTTAAACTAAACATTTCTGTCATTTCTTCATATTAGTTTCCGTTCGGTCTCAATGTGTTGCTGGAGGTTTTACTATGTCCCGTTCAGCTCTGGCCCTCACTCATTAACTATAATACCCCTGGGCCCCGTATTCCTCTCTGGGCTTCAGGTGGTGGTTTTAAATTAGGGGTTGTGGATACTTCACATGTTTGTGACCCCTTAAACTGTAAAATTGCAGTGCTGTCCCAAATATTTTACAGACTTTCCTTGTATAATCTTTATAAATGCCTTCTGTTGCTCCGTAGCATACTAGATTTGCTGTAAACGTTATACTTAATTTTATAGCAAGTTTTTCCTTTTTCACACTAGTTCCAAAATGTTTCCAAACATCAACTATTAATTTTTTCATCAATCACAAATGTGAAACAGAGTTATAAAATCTATAAGTAGGATATTAGGTGTTATACAGTATATGCACGATACGTTTATTGCAGATACACATATTTTGCTCTGCAGAACACACACACACACACACACACACACACACAGAGCAGTGTGAATGGATAGAGAATAAGGGCAGCGAGGAAGGGGAACGAGAGAGGGAGGGGGAGTAAATGGAGAGGAGGAATGGGGAAAGAGAGGGAGGGAGGGAGCAAGGGCAAGAGGGAGGCAGGGAGGGAGTAGGAGAGAAATGGAGAAATGAATTCCCCGAGCTAGGCAACTAAGGCCATATAGCCCCGCTGGGTTACAGGAGGGCGCTACCCCTCCCGACAAAGGTAGCCCGGGCGAGGCTCGAACTTGCGACCTCCCGTTCACAAGCTCAGCGCGCTACCACTGTGCTACCGCGCCTCCATGGTAGGAGAGAGAGAGAGAGAGAGAGAGAGAGAGAGAGGGGGGAAGAGGGGGAGTCAGTGTTACCAGATGAAATCTGGCTGAGGCAAATCGGAGGTGTGTAAGAATTCTTGACCCCAATAGTACATACCAATATTTGTCAATCTATCTGTGTGTGTGTGTGTGTGTGTGTGTGTGTGTGTGTGTGTGTGTGTGTGTGTGTGTGTGTGTGTGTGTGTGTGTGTGTTCATTTTAGTCAATATTTTGATCACCTATTTATGAAGATGAATGAGTAAAGGCCAGTCATCATGAACTGGCTTCTTTCGAAAAATGCATAGCTAACATATGAATGACGAAAGGTGTGGTTAGTGCTCAGGCCCTAGGAGGACAGTGTTTTCATCCCCCCCCCCCAAGCGTTTAAAAGAAAATAGCAGTGGACAAGTGGGTATGAGATTAATACATAGGGCCCACGATGCAGTTATTATCATCTTGGTTTCCTGCAGAGATATCAATGAAAGGAGAGGCGAAACTTACATACAGTGTATGTAGACCTCACGTGAATATATGCCTGCTTTTTTTTACCCTCCACCTGACAAAGTAAGAGGAGGGTGTTGTTATCACTGGGACCAAAAGGTGTCCGTCCATAGGGTTGGGCGGCAGGGCGGCTGGCCGGGCATAGAGATTTCGTTTTCTGGCCAGAACTCAGAAAGTATTCACTACCGAGTCATGAAACTTCACATAGTTATGTGTCTCCTAGTGAAATGGTGCCTTTTGATAGGTGGAATGCTGTGTCTTAAGTTACTTTTTGTTCTTAATATTTAAAAAAAGCAGATTTCAATGTGACCTGTGCAAGGAATCTGAAAGGCTCCAGTTATGTGTCCTCAAGATGTTCTCCTAACTCCCACCTTTAAAAGAAAAGATGGGGAGGGGGGGGGGGTTGAGGGGAGTTATGCTCTTGGATATGTGAGCAGGGAGGTGGGGGTATGTGCTTGGTCAGATGGAGCGTTGCAACAGCTTACTGTTGCCTATGTTTTATATACCTTTTCATTGTGAAGAGAGGAGTGAACGGGGATCACTGTAATCCATTTTTTTTCCTTTGTTTTTGCGGAGTGAACAAAAAAACAGATAAATGCAGAAGTTCCAGGTTTAACGTATACCTGACATTTTATCTATCACATCAGTACGAAGGGAGAGAGAGAGAGAGAGAGATGCCAGGTTCAAAATTCACCAGCAATTTTTTCCACCTCGTTTTTTCTGTCACCAGGATGGGAGTGAACGAGGGTTGGTGGTCAGTATTCACACCCCACCATGAACAAAGCAACCACTGACCAACTTCTCCATGAGAAAATAACCACGTCAAGGGGAAGTATTTAACTGCTAAGTCGACGCTGATGTTATCCAGTAATAATTATGGACCTCGGTCTCTTTCCTCTGCCCCCCCTCGCCTTCCTTTTCCTTCCTTCCCTACCCTCTCCTGCCCCCCCCCCCGCCCTCGTTCCCTCCCCCCGCTCCCCTTCCCTCTCCTTGCCCCCGTTCCATTCCTCCCTTGCCCCCTATCGCCCCCCCCCTCTCCACCCTCCTTCAAGGCAGCTGAGGCCGGGGATGATGTGGAGTGATGTAAGGATGTGTATGGTTGTAATGTGTGTAAAAATGTGAGGAATGTATAGGGGTGTGTAGCGAGCATGTACAGCTGTAGAGAGAAGCTGTAGGAATGTTGAAGGGTGTGCAGATGTATGGAAGGGTGTACACGGATGTGCAGCGAGACTGTGTGTATGCATATAGATTGTATGAGTGTTTGAGTGTACATGTGTGGCAGGGTATGTAATGTATAAAGGGATGTGCAGATGTGTAATGGCGTGTCTCTGTGTGAAGGGGGGATGTAGAGTTGTGGAAGTGTGTGTGTGTGTGTGTGTGTGTATGTGTGTGTGTGTGTGTTTGTGCTGGTTACTGCGGATTGGTAGGTGGGTATTGGGGTCTGTAAAGGCTGGCAGGGGTAAGTATGCAGATTTTAGGGGTACATAGGATTGTGCTGCTGGACTGTATGGGTGGGTAAGGAAACTACAGGCCCTTAGCTTGTAGGGGATTTAAAGGGGAATGAAGTGGTATGTAAAGGAAGTGTTAGGGTATGAAGTGGTTGTTTTTGTGGCTGAACAACCACATGATCTGTTGTTATCGAAATCGTGGTAGCTGACAACAGGTACAAACACAAGATGCTGTGGTGATGTTTAAATTATGTGAATTCCGGACCATACAACGTTGCCGGTATGTACTGAGAGAATGAATGGGCGGTATTAACGTTGTAGTTTACAGCTCGATCAATCTTGAGCGACCTTTAAAACTGATTCCGAGTAGGTATAAATGGAGATTTTGTTCTGAGGAGGAATATAAGACCTAGTTTGTAAACCGTATAGATACACGTGAGATAACTTTTCTTAGCCTGGATGTGATACGGATGCTTGAGACTTATGTACTGATGAAATAAATTGTGCTCCATTTATATCAAGGTGGCCACTGACTCACAATACTCGTTTCAGTTTATAGATGTTACATGGGTGATACCTGTGTGCGTTCAGTGATGATACTGGATGCTTTATACCCCATTGTTGGAGAGTGTTGTGATTTGTGTCTGATAAATGTGGTGTCCATGTAGGGTTGGCGTGGTCTATTACACATCTAATGTATTGTTTGCATACACGAATAGCTGGTTGTCATGTTTGAAATTAATGTCTGTAAGTGCATTAGGTGTATCAAGTCGTAGAACACATATTTTTTATTTATTCAGTTATTCTATTCAATTATTTATTCATGACTTGAAAATAAGTTTGTCCGATGTGTTTTATGTGGCTCCTAGAATTATTGTCAAGCATATGTGCCGGACTGACGATATCAACGGTGCTACATGGCGTGTAATAGCGAGCACAAGAACTTCTAAGACGCTATTTTTTTCACACTACACCTTCACATTATGTCTGCCACTTAACATAAAAGATTATATTTAAGAGTATTATACGAAATAAATCACTGAAAGAGAGGTGTTACGAAATATCGCAAGTCACTGAGAATGCGTCCCAGTTAAGTATTATTTGGTGCTTTTTTTTTTTTTTTTTTTTTCCGGGCGAGAAGAATAACTGCTGTTTTTGTGATCTCTCTCTCTCTCTCTCTCTCTCTCTCTCTCTCTCTCCAAGTTTCAACATACCTTGCCGCCAAAGAGAGGCAGATAAACCAAGGAAGCAAAGTTCATAACCTTTCATGTTTAACAGCTGTGTATAATGGAGAGGCTTGTATGAGGGGTTGGTGGTGATGTGCTACTTATATACAGTCATCACCAAGTGGAGTGTGTGTCCTCTCTCTCTCTCTCTCTCTCTCTCTCTATGTTTGTGGTGGTACGATAACATCTGGTCTTCATAACACGTCAAGTAAAAGGTCAGATTGTGTGCTGCAACGTTGCCTCAGATGCTCTCTCTCTCTCTCTCTCTCTCTCTCTCTCTCTCTCTCTCTCTCTCATCCTACCATGCATCCTCCTCCATCACCATAACAGAAGCTACCGATTAGTGATGTGAAGGCAGTGCTCTCTCGGCACACCTACTGCACCCTCTTACCGACCTTGCTTCACAATATACTAAAGCAATAACACGTCCTCCCCCTTTTCCTCCACTTTCTCCTCTTGTTTTTCCACATACTTCTCTTTTTCCCCTCCTCCTCATCATCATCATCATTATTATCATCTTGGTCTCAGCCCTGTTTCTGACAACCGCAAGGATCAATAATTATTGTTGTATGAGTTAGTATTCCCCGACTTTTGTTGCGTTTTCAGTTTTCAAGCTAACATTTATATCTATCTTCCTATCAATCATCTATCTCTCTACCTATATCTCCATGCTTTGCGATTCAATTTTGATAAAAGGGAACATATTAAGCAAGAACGCTTGTAAAACCACCCCCAATGTAATCCTCCTAATTTGTTCTCTCGTTTTCAGACCTCAAGGTAATACCGTAAATATTCTTATATTGCCATTTTGAATGCTTAGATAGGGGTGAAAATACTAGCGCAAATACAGACCAGCGCAATATTAATATTTCTCTTGTGAGGTCTAAATTCTGATAATTTTCGTTGTTTAAAAATTTTTGAGCTAATCAATCTGCTTTAGCTGTTTTTTTTTTGTTTTTTTTTTTTTTTGTTAATTATAACCTTGGATCAAAGTGGGTAAAGGACAGAATAAAAATACTCATGTAACGCTACATTAAGGTGATCTACAATATTTCTTCATTTTCATTACCTGAGCTAATATATTTTTGTTTTATTTTTTTGTAGCATTAAGTTTAAGTGAAAGTTATTGCAAAAAAAAAAAAAAAAAAAAAAAAGATGAAATGACTATTTTTTTGAGGCTTGTACTTTTCAGTCTTGCTGCATTACCAGTATCGAACCCATATGGCCTATTCCTCACCAACTCACCCAAAATCGAAAAATTTTCATAATTCATGTCATACATGTTCTTGAATTTTTTCAGGAAAATCCTTCTGTTTCATCACCTGGATATAGCCAGTATAATCTATAAAACACATGATCTGATCAAATAGAAGGCATTTAGCAACTACTCAGGTAAATGTGGGAAATAAAAACGTCATCGCAATTAGTCAATAAATCTCTTTCATATATGAGCTAAGCTAGATTTTTCGTTATACTTTTAGCTCACATTTTTTTTTTTTCCCCTCTGTGGGTAAAGGCGAACGCGCTAATTAGGAATATACCAGTTCATTAAATCTGTGTACTCTAAAAATGCTCCCGAACATTTTCGGATATGCAGCTAATCACTTCCTTCCATTATCTGTGTTTTAGTCTCTGCTTGGTGCACGATGATTATATTAAATTACAACACATCTACAACAATAAATCAATGTATTTTAAATTGTTTCCTCGCACACTAGGACATGGAGCTAACACATATCCTTTAAGATCATTTTTTTTCTTTTAAGTCTGAACAACGATCAATAAACTAAACTAAAATGAAAACCTGAACAATAAATAAAAGTTACTCTGAACTGTTTCCTCATAATATCAGACACCATAACCTATAGAGCAAATGCTTTTTTTTTTTTCTTTCTTTCTTTTTTTGGTGAGTAACGGTAAGCTAAACAAAGACACTAATGCAATAAGTCAGTGTTGCTGTAATGAAGGTAGAATCCAGAAAAAGTTCGTTGCATTTCTAGTCAATAAATCTCCATCAAGAGTCTCTCTCTCTCTCTCTCTCTCTCTCTCTCTCTCTCTCTCTCTGTTGACAGGTATAGATATATTCTGATTTGTTGCTACGTAAATCATCACTTTCATTTCTTCTTAGTTCCCGAGACTGATTCTCAAAGTCCACAGACAAAAACAAGAGAGGAGACACGACGTTTGAAGCCGCCTGTACCTCACACTTTCATCTTGTCCTAGGTCCGGTAACAGGTATTATTAGTGCAGCCGTGATTGATACGTTCTCGATATCGAACCCTCACCCACCGTGTATACTCAGTGCACCGGCCTGTCATCACGAAGCTTGCGACGGGGATCAGTTGAAAGGCAGCTCCCGATTTAACAGACTTACAGTCAATTTCCCACTTGTAACATTTTTTTTTTTTTTTTTTTGGGGGGGGAGGACAAATACACATGAGAAGAAATAAGATTTGTTTTTGCAAGTGGAACAAGGCGCATGGAGATTATTTTGTGCTCTGCTTTTATCGTCCTTCCAAGAAAAGAAAATCCAGTGTGACAGCGAACTGATTTTTTCCTCGTGCCCAGACATAATACGCTAACGTAGCTATCACATTACTAACCCCTTATGCCCTTTAGTACGATGACATTTTGTTCTGATTTATTATTGAATTCTCCAGACAACTTTATTTGGATCAGGAAATTAGGAGGGTTTGGATAAGACTTTCATATTTTCCATCAGTACTAGATATTTTCCTAACCATAACAGAATAACTGTCTGAGACTAGCAATAATATTGAAAAATAAAGCGTCACCGTATTGAAAGAGTTTATATAAAGCAATGATAGCTACCAGTCCATTAGCCTATCAGTCAATTTATCTGTCTACTTAGCTAGTTGGCTACTGCTTGACGTTGAATCTGGCGGGGGGAAATATCTTTTTAGCAATTTCTCCCTCTTATAAACAGCCTCCACCACCCACATCCACACGAATTATCTCTTACTTGAAGAGAAGGTATTCTCTGATCTGACAACAAAATAACAGCATTGTCTTCCACGTCTTATCTCCCTACAGCCAGATGCCCAACCCAAACTTCATTCAGAACTCCTCTAGTACCTAGTCTGTCTTATCTCAACACTGTTAAACACCTAATCCCTGGATTCATCCACGGCGACAGGGAAAAGTAAACAGCACTATCTAGACCTGTCGTGTAGAAATTCTAAACACCCATACAATTTCTCAATCAACCGAGAGTCTTAAAACAATTAGCGGTCCTGCTAACGTGTGCGTGTGTGTGATGGCGTAAGATCCGACAAGCTCTGGTTATTAATGTTTCTGTTGCTATCCATCATCGCCTCCGCCACCACCACCTCTCTGCTCTGTGCCTCTGTATCCTCCTCTCCCTCCCTCCATCATGTACTTTCCTTGCCTTGCCCTGCCCTGCCCTGCCCTGCCCTTGTCTTACTAGCCCTTACCACTTACCCTACCCTACAGTACCCCTCAACCCTGCCCTGTCCTCTCTTCCTCTCCACCCCTTCCGCCACTTACCTAATCTTGCTTATCATGCACTGTTTGTATCATATCGCCCACATTTCTTTTCTCCAACTCTAAGCCCCGTCCCCAGTAACTACAATACCCTATCCTGCCAGGCCCTGCTCTACCCCGTCTCTTCCTCTTCCAACCCCTACCGTCATAAAATCTACCTTGCCCTGTTCCTACCACCCACTCACCACCATCTACCGCACACACCTGTCCTTCTACTCTGCCATCATCATCTACTTTATCTGCACTTTTGCCCCGACCACCATTACCTGCCCTGCCCATCACTATTCCCTTTCCTCCCAAAACATACCCTTCCTTACCCTGTACCTCCACCCTTTCAAACTGACACTACCAACTACCCTACCCTATCCCGCCTTGTCCTGTCCCACCCTCCCTTAACCTTCCCCTACCCTACCTTACCTTGCCTTACCCTACCCCATCCCTCCTCCCTCCATACCCACTCCTCAATAATTTCCTCACCGCACCCTGCGATACCTAACCGCCCTACCTTGCCGCTTCCTATCCCTGTCCATATCTGTATGTGTTCTGTGCCGCAGCCTCATTGCTCTGGTTAACTCTGCTGGTTTATTTACTCCGACATGGCACCCCATTCTCACTGGCATAGGAGGCTACGTAGTACTTTCTCATAAGAGATTTATTATGCATTCTCCACTTTAAAATCTTAACTTTATATATATATATATATATATATATATATATATATATATATATATATATATATATATATATATATATAGGTTACCCCTTGAACCCGGCTTCCATCATTGTTTTAGTTTATCAGTCCTGCTTTTCGACAATTATCGGAGATACTTTATAATATGAAGGATGTTAGAAATAGCCTTCACTAACTTCCTCATTACAAGCAGTTTCCTCTAAATGCACATAAATGGTCACACAGCAGCAAGAATAAAATACAAACTACGTAACAGGATTCCTGGGCTCGAGGTGTAACATGTCCACAAAGTGCAGAAAAATAAGTGTTGCGAGATCTTTTAAGTTATCAAATATACGGTAAACAGAGCAAGAGGCCAAGGTCGCACTCAGGCCGAATGAAGCAGTAAGTAACGCTGGGTTTTGAATTACTTTCATTTTTTCCTCTTCTTCTTGCTATCTCCCGTTTCTGTGCATTTTTCTGTAAATTACTTAGGGGAAAAGAAATCAATTACGAAGTTTGTAAACTGTATCTTAGGATATTCGCTTTTAACAACCTTTCTTGTACAATGATATCGTTTTAACCATTTTCTTTCAGTGACCGCCTTTCACTTACCGCCATCTAAAGAAGGATTTATCGGGGTTAGGTGAACCATTTCAGACCTAGGATGTATTTTATCTCTTATTCTTTCACTGGTCGATCATATTTACTTCAGGAAAGACAAAAACATTCTGGAGGTGAAGATAATACACAGTGTACACTCTGTTAATCCCTGTAACGTTAGGACATCTTTGTTTCATTCGTATTTTTGTCGGGTATGGAAGCTCTCTAACTCCTTTTCCTAAGCGATTTATTTTGCTCATTACGCCTTACTGCCTTCTTCTGTGCAATATAAATCCTTCTAATGTCTCCATACTCTGCTCTAACAACCTACTAAGGGGTTCTATCATCCCATATCCCCCCCAAATCGCTAGGAATGAGGTGCTAGGGAGCCTCCTTCAGCGACGAGAATACTAGCCTTAGTTAACTCATTTGATTTTCCGGGAGTGTATACCTCCGGAGAGACGTCCTCGAAGGGGCAAAGAAATACCCCAACCCCATGAAAGAAATTTGGCCCAACGCTTACACCCACTCGATGCACTGAACACTTAACACCAAACAATGCCTAAAAAGTATAACTGATTTTGAACAAGATGGCTGAGGTGACGGATGAGTTTGGTAAATGGCCGGGATTTATCTTAACCTACGGGAAATATTCCTTTTCTCCCTTTCATCATCACCAGTCCGACCCCCCCCCCCTCTCTCTCTCTCTCTCTCTTTTCTTTTGTAAGAGGATGGGAGTGAAAAAAAAAAAGTGGATTATTATTGCTTAGGCAAAGCATCTATGTCTATCGTTTAATTGTTACTGAAATCATAACAGGAGTAAATGGGCGTGAGTGATTGTACCTTAAGGCAACAGAGTATACCTACCCCTTTTAGTTTTTCTTATTACCCGTCCCCGCCCCGGAGGGACTCTGGGACGTGTATTATTTTCACTCGGTTTGTCTGTCTGTCTGTCAGTTAACAACTTCACGCGAATACTGCGGGAGCGATTTTGACTCAAATTACAGGGATGATGGACGATGACCTTCTGATCACCTGATTAAACTGTTGGCAAAATTGGGCCCAGGTCCAGGCTGTAGGCCTAAAAATTGTAAAGAAAAAAAATATTTTTTTGCCATCACTCCTTTCAAATTCGTCATATTGGCATGAAACCAAATCCTAAAAGTGCATCTTTCAAATCTACATCCAATAACATTCCTCATTATGTCAGGGGGGTCACCCCCCACTTACCGGTAAGGGGATAAATGTCTGGTGTGCCGGTCCTAAAATTTCAAATCGGCATAAAATCGTCAATTCTCACCCGATTTACTCCAGATTTGATTTGTGAAATTTTTGACTAGATAAGCTTTTGTGTTTATACGTCAGAACGAAAATGACTGCTGGGGATTGGTCTGCTGTGCCTTGGCACAGCTTCTTGTTTACTTTTTTTTTCTTTTTTTTTTTACGAAGAGAGTGAATGGGGGTGATTACTACTCAGCACAATTTTAAAAAATCTAATTTTATGTATTTTTTAATGAACAATAGACTGCATAGAGCAGAGGTTTCATACATGCCTTCAACAAAGAATAACTTTTTTCTTTATTTGATTTTCTTTTCAGCGATGACAGTAGTGATACAAGGTAGGTGATCAAGACAACACAGGGTTCGAAGAATATCATTACCGATAATGTGGGAAAGAAAAGGTAAAAAATAATGAGGAAACCTCCCACGTCCCTGCCAGCACCTCCAGTCTTACAGAAATATTCGTATCAAGATTATTAACAGTGCTAAAATTTCGTGGGAAGCTGCTCCGAGATAAGGAAATACAAAGACTCTAAGCATTAATTTTTCTTTTTTCGGCGAAGGGAATGAAAGGAGTGGTGACTGATGAATACATAAAACCCCAAGAAGTACATGCCAATATCTATCTACCTGTGTGTGTGTGTGTGTGTGTGTGTGTGTGTGTGTGTGTGTGTGTGTGTGTGTGTGTGTGTGTGTGTGTGTGTGTGTGTGTGTGTGTGTGTGTGTTTGTCAATATTTTGATTACCTTTTTATGAAGATGAATGAATAAAGGCCAGTCATCATCATCTGCCACCTTTCGAAAAATGCGTGGCTAACAAATGAATGAACGATGGTGTGGTTAGTAATCGAGTCCTAAAATGAGAGTGTTTTCATCCCCATTCCCCTCCCTCCCTTTGCTTTTAAAGCAAACTAGCAGTGGACAAGTATGTAAGAGATAAACACATAGGGCCCGCGATGATCACAGCTGTTATTATCTTGTTTTACGGCAGAGAAATGAATGAAAGGAGAGGGAGAACTTACATACAGTATATTTAGGTCCTACGTTTAATATATACCTGCTTTTTTTACCCTCCACCTGACAAAGTCAGAGGAGGCTGTTGTTATCACTAGAACCAAAAGGTGTCCTTCCGTAGAGTTAGGCGGCAGGACGGCTGGCAAGAAGTAGAGATTTCGTTTCCAGGCCAGAATTCAGAAAGTATTCACTACATAGTCATGAAATTTCACATACTTACGTGTATTATAGTGAACTAGTTCCTTTTGGTAGGTACAATGCTGTGTTTAAGGTAGTTTTTTTTTTTATAAAAAGTAAAAAGTATCCAGAGATTTCAATCCGACCTGCGCGAGGCATCTGAATGGCCAGGTTATGAGTCCTCAAGGCGTTTTTCTTACGTCCATCTTTAAAAGAGGAGATTGGGGGTGGGTGAAGGCCGCTATGTGCTTGGTTAGGTGAGCACGGAGGTGGTGGGTACGTGCAAGGTCAAGTGGAGGGTTGCGTTGCCTATGTTTTCTATACCTTTTTATTGCGAAGAGAGAAGTGAACGGGGATCACTGTTCTTTTTTTTAATTATTATTTGTTTCTGTGGAGTGAAAAAGAAAACAAAAGATAAATGCAAGTGTTCTAGGTTTAACATATCTCACATTTTTTCTCTCATTAGTACAGAGAGAGAGAGAGAGAGAGAGAGAGAGAGAGAGAGACGAATTATGCGGATCCCACGTTTACAATTTCCCAACAGTTTTTTCCACCTCGTTTTTTCTTATCACCAGGATGGGAGTGAACGGGGGCTGGTGGTCATTATTCACACCCCACCATGAACAAAGCAACCACTGACCAACCTACAGGAGAAAATAACCACCTCAAGGGGAAGTATTTGACCGCTAGGCCGACACTGATGTTATCCAGTACTAATTATGGACCTCGGTCTCTCTCCTTTGCCCCTCTCCCCTTCCCTTTCCTTCCTTCCCTACCCTCTACTGCTCCCCCCGTTCCCTCGTTACCCCCCTTCCCTCTCCTTACTCCCGTTCCCTTCCTTCCTTGTTCCCTTTCCCTCTTCCCTCCACACCCCCCTTCAAGGCAGCCAGCCCTCGGAATTAATGAGAGTTATAGCTGAGGCCGGGGGTGATGTGGGGTTGTCGTAATGTGTGTAGGAATGTGAGGAATGTATAGGGGTGTGTTGCGAGAATTTACGGCTGTAGAGAGAAATTGTAGGAATGTTGAAGGGTGTGCAGATGTATGGAAGGGTGTACGGGGATGTGCAGAGTGATTGTGTATGCATGTAGACTGTATGAGTATTTAAGTGAGTGTCCATGTGTGACAGTGTATGTGGTGAATAGAGGGGTGTGCAGATATGTGGAAGGGTGTACAGGGATGTTCAGAGTGATTGTGTGTATGCATGTAGACTGTATGAGTGTTTAAGTGAGTGTACATGTGTGGCAGACTGTATGATGTATGGAGGGGTGTGCAGATGTGTATTGGCGTCGGTCTGTGTGAGGGAGGGAGTTGTGGATGTTTGTGTGTCCGCGCGAACGTGCGTGTGTGTGTGTGTGTGTGTGTGTGTGTGTGTGTGTGTGTGTGTGTGTGTAGGGACTGGCAAGGGTAACTATGTAGATTGTAGAGGTACTTAAGATTGTGCTGCGGGACTTCATGGGTTGGTAAGGAAACTAGAGACCCGTAGCTTATAGGGGATTGAGGGGGGAATGTAGTGGTATGTAGGGGAAGTGTAAAAGTGGTTGTTTGTGTAGCTGGACATCCACATGATCTGTTCTTATCGATTTGTTGGGAGCTGATATTAGGTACCAACACACTCAAGATGCTGTGGTGATGTTTAAGTTACGTGAATTCCTGACCATACAACGTTGCCGGTATGTAATGAGAGCAGGAATGGACTGTACTATCCGTGCAGTTTACAGCTCGATCAATCTTGCGTGACCTTTAAAGCTGTTTCTGAGTAGGTATGAATGGAGATTTTGCTCTGAGAAAGAATATAAGACCAGTTTTATAAGTGGTATGTTCTTGATACACGTGGGATAACTTTTCCTAGCCTGGATGTGACACGGATGCTGGAGGCTTATGTACAAATGAAATAAGTTGCGCTCCATTTATATCTAGATGGCCAGTGACTCACAATACTCGTTTCTGTGCATAGGTGTTACGTGGGTGTTACCTGTGTGCGTTCAGCAATGTTTAGGGGGTGCTTTATACCCCATTGTTAGAGAGTGTTGTGATTTGTGTCTGATAAATTGGGTGTCCACGCAGGGTTGGCCTGGTCTATTACAGATCTAATGTATTATTTGCATACACGAATAGCTGATTGTTTGTCATGTTCGAAGTTAATGTTCGTAAGTTTATTAGGTTTATCAAGTCGAAGTACACATATTATCTTTTATTTACTTAGTTATCTACCCCTGGGGGTAGGGGGGTTTCCAAGAATACTCCACCAGTATCCCTGCTTGTCGTAAAAGGCGACTAAAAGGGTTGGCGGAGGGTTAGTGCCCCTCCCCGGAAAACAACTAACTAAAAAAACAAACAAGAAGCCTCGGACAAGGACTGACCAAACGATGACGACCCAGGACCGGACAAAGGACTTTGTAATGAGTACATGGAATGTAAGAGGAGCGAATGATGAGGTGAAAGAGAGAGAGATTGTCCAGGTGCTTGAGGGTGCGAAAGTGGATGTATGTGGAATAACTGAAACAAAATGGAGAGGAGAAAGTGTGAGAGAATGGGAGTATGGATGGGGTATATGTGCAGGAGTAGATGAGAATGAGAGGGCAAAGGAAGGAGTGTGTATAGTTGTGAGTAAAAGATGGAAGAAGAGCATAAGACAGTATGGATCAGTTGGGTCAAGGATTGTGTGGGTAAAGTTGAAAGTTGGAATACAAATGTGGGCGATTGTGTGTGTGTATGCGCCAACGCAAGATCGTGCTAGAAGAGTGAGAGAAGAGTTCTGGACAAATGTGGAAGTGTGCATGGAAAAGTTTGGAAGGAATGAGAGAGTGTTTTTGATTGGCGATATGAATGGTAAAGTTGGTAATGTGAAGGTGGATGGAATAGTTGGTGAGTGGGGTGTGCCTGCTGAGATAGATGAGAATGGGAGTGCGTTAGTGGACATTTGTGCTGGGAGGGGGTTGGTGATAGCCAATACCCTCTTCAGGCATAAAATGATCCACAGGTATACATGGCGAGTGATGAGAAGGGTGGGTGGTGAATTGAATGAAAGGAAGGCAATGATTGATTATGTGTGTGTGGATGAAAGGATGCGAAGATGTGTAAAGGATGCAAGAGTGTATAGAGGTTGGGGGAGTGGACTTTCTGACCACTACTTGGTGGTGGCCAGAATTAGGATGCAAGTAAGATGGAGGAACAGAAGAAGGGAAAGACGAGAGGAAGGAGTAGTTGCAAGGAGAGTGGAAAGGTTACAAGAGGATGAGAAAAAGGCAGAGTATAAGAGAGAAGTGGAGGAACGATTGGGCAAATATGAATTGGAGCAGATAGGAGACGTGGAATGTGTGTGTAAGATATTTACAGAAGAAATATGTGCAGCATGTGATGTGGTATGTGGAAGGAAGAGAAGACGGAGGGGGGTTCAAGGAACAGCGTGGTGGACTGAAGAGGTGAAACAGGCTGTGGCACAAAAGAAGAAAGCATACAATGAATGGATGAGAAATAGGGGCGTGGAAGAAGTTGAGAGGCGGAAGAGAGAGTTATATGTGGAAAGGAAGAGAGAGGTGAAAAGATTAGTAAGAGAGAGTAAGAAGAGAGTGGATGAGGAATTTGGAAGGAATTTTAGTGTAAAGTGGAGGGACTGTAAGAAAATGTTCTGGAGAGAAGTGAAAAGAGTAAGACAGGGTGGAAGTGAAGTTAGCAGGGGAGTGAAAGATAAAAATGGTAGATTACTAGTGGAGAAGGGAGAAAAAGTGAGCAGATGGAGAAAACACTTTAAGGAATTGTTGAACGTAGAGGATGGAAGTAATGCGAGTATAAGTGGCTGGGGAATGGCTGGGAGAAGGAGGGAGGTGAGAAGACAGGAAGAAATCAGTAGGATAGAAGTTGTGGAAGCAATGAAGAAAGTTAAATCGGGGAAAGCCCCAGGAATTGATGGAGTGTGTGGTGAAATGCTGAAGCATGGGGGAGAGATAGTAGTAGAATGGATGTGGAAGATGTGCAGATTGGCCTGAGAGGAAGGTAGAGTCCCGGAGGATTGGAAGTCAGGTATAATTATTCCCTTGTACAAAGGAAAGGGGGAAAAAGATGTGTGTGGTAATCATAGGGGCATTTGTCTTCTTAGTATAATAGGAAAAGTGTATGGTAGGATACTTATAGATAGAGTTAGAGAAAGAACAGAGAAATTAGTTGGAGAAGAACAGGGAGGCTTTAGGAAGGGAAGAGGTTGTGTAGATCAGATATTCATTCTTAGATCTTTAGTGGAAAAGTTTCTAGAGAAGGGAAAGAAGTTGTATGCGGCTTTCATGGATTTGGAGAAAGCATATGACAGGCTGGATAGACAAGGATTGTGGAAAGTGTTAAGAATATATGGAGAAGATGGGAAGTTGTTGAATGCTGTGAAGAGTATGTACGATGGTGCTAAGGCTGCAGTGCGCGTGGATGGTGAACTAAGTGAATTTTTCTCTTTGAAAGTTGGTTTGAAACAGGGATGTGTCATGTCTCCATGGTTGTTCAATCTGTACATGGATGGGGTAATAAAAGAGGTACAAAGTAGGGTAGTGGATGTTGGAGTGGCCCTGGTGACAGAGGATAGTGTTTGGAAACTCCCTGTACTGTTGTTTGCAGATGATACTGTGTTGCTGAGTGAAGACGAAGGGGAGCTGCAAGGCTTGGTGGATGAGTTTGAGAGAGTGTGTAAGAAACGGAACCTAAAGGTGAATATAGGGAAGAGTAAAGTGATGGTCTTTGAGAGAGGTGAAGTTAGTGAATGTACAGCGAGGTTGGATGGTGAGAAATTGGAAAATGTGAGTACGTTTAAGTATTTGGGTAGTGTGATGAGTAAGGATGGAGGTTTGGAGGGTGAAGTGCTTGAAAGGGTACAGCAGGGAAGAAAGGTTGCTGGTTCTTTGAAAGCAGTGATAAGAAACAGGGAAGTGAGCATGGAAGTGAAAAAGTTACTACATGACAGTATTGTGATACCAACTCTAACGTACGGAAGTGAAGCTTGGACATTGTTGGAAGGACAAGTCAAGAGTGAGAGCAGTGGAAATGAGTTATTTAAGAGGAGCCTGTGGAGTCACGTGGAGAGACAGGCTGACGAATGATGATATAAAGGAGCGTTGTGGTGTGGATGTGGATGTGATAGGAAGCGTTATGAGGAACACACTGAGGTGGTTTGGCCATGTGGAGAAGATGGAGGGTGAAAGACTGACGAAGAGAGTGTATGTGAGTGAGGTGGAGGGAGGAAGAGGGAGGGGGAGGCCGAGGATGAGATGGAGGGATGGGGTGGAGAGGTATATGAGAGAGGGGGGTGTGAGTTGGGAGCAGGGGAGTGAAATGGCGGGGAACAGGGCGACTTGGAGGCGATTTGTTTGTGGCCACCCCAAACGGGATTGAGGCGTCTGGCAATAGATAGATAGATAGATAGATATATTTATTGTTATTCAATTGTTTATTATGAATTGAAAATAAGTTTGGCCGATGTGTTTTATGTTGCTCCTAGAATTATTGTCAAGTATATGTGCGGACTGACGATATCAACACTGCTACGTGGCGTGTAGTAGTTAGCACAGGAACCTCTAAGACACTTTTTTTTTTTTTTTCACTCTTCACCTTTACATTATGTCTGCTATTTAACATACAAGAGGAAATTTAAGAGTATTATATGAAATAAATCGCTGAAGGAGAGGTGTTATTAATATCCCAAGTCACTGAGAAATCGTCACGAGTAAAGTGTTATTTTGTGCTTTTTTTTTTTTTCCGGGAGAAGAATAATTGTTTTTGTGACCATTTCTCTCTCTCTCTCTCTCTCTCTCTCTCTCTTTCAATTCCATCCTTAAGTTTCAAAATACCTTGCCGTCAGAGAGAGAGAGAGAGAGAGAGAGAGAGAAACCAAACAAGCGAAATTCATACCCTCCTTTCACGTTTAATAGCTGTGTGTGATGGAGAGGCTTGTTGAGATATGAGGGGTTGGTGGTGATGTGCTGGTGATGTGCAGTTATCGTCAAATGGAGTGGAGTGTGCTCTCTCTCTCTCTCTCTCTCTCTCTCTCTCTCTCTCTCTCTCATAATCCCACCATCCATCCTCCTCTATCACCACAACTCAAGCTACCGATTCGTTCTGTGAAGGCAGTGCTCTCTCGACACAACTACTACGCCCTCTTACCTACCTTGCTTCACAGTATACTAATGCTACAACACATCCTCCATTTCCTCCTCTTTCTCCTCTTTTTCCCTCCTACTTCTCTTTTTCTCCCTCCTCCTCTTCCTGACTATCATCATCATCATCATTATCATCATAATCATTTTCACTATAATGTCAACCCTATTTCTGACAAATGCAAGGATCAGTAATTATCGTTGTATGAGTTTGTTTTCCCAGACTTCTGTTGCATTTTCAGTTTTCTAGCTAACATTTATATCTATCTATCATCTATCTACCTCTCTATCTTTTGGGATTCGGTATTGATAAAGGTGAACATATTAAACAAAAACACTTGTAAAAACACCATAGCGTAATCCCCCCCCAAATTTTCCCTCGTATGTAGAGCTCAGCGTAATACCACAAATCTTCTTATAGTGCCGTTCTAACTGCTTAGAGGTGAATATACCAGTGCAAATACAGACTAGCGCAATGTCAGTATTTCTCTTATCAGGTCTAAATTTTGATTATTTTCGTTGTTTTAAAATTCTGAGGTAATAAATCTGCTTTAACTGTTTTTTCCTTATAACCTAGGATCAAAGTGGGTAAAGGTAAATACACAGAAAAAAAAAAAAAAAGACAAGTAACGCTATATTAAGGTGATCTACAATATTTCTTCATTTTGCTTTTATTTTTTATAGCCAAGGTTTAAGTGAAAGTTAATTTTAAAAAAATACGAAATTGCTATTTTTATGAGGCTTGTACTTTTAAGATTCTTGCTGCATTACCAATTTCGAGCCCATATGGGTTATTTCACACAAACTCACGGAAAACTGAGAATTTTTTGTAATTCATGTCAAGTTTTCTTGAAAAATTTTAGGAAAATACTTCTATTAAATCACCTGGAAATAGCCAGGACAATCTATAAAACGCACGATCGAATGGAAGGCATTTACCATCTATTCGGGTAAATGTAGTAAATGAAAAGTCATCGCAATACGTTAATAAATCTCTTTTATATGTATGGGCAAAGCTAGATTTTTCGTTATACTTTTAGCTCACATGTTTCCATACTTTTTTTTTTTTTTTTTTTGTCTGCGGGTAAAGGTGAACGCGATAATTAACAATATGCCAGTTCAATAACCATGTGTACTAGAAAAATGCTTCCAAAACTGTTCGGATATGCAACTAATCATCTCCTTCCATTATCTGTTTTTTAGTCTCTGCTTGGGGTATGATGATTATATTAAATTACAACACATTAACAACAATAAAACAATGTACAGTACTTTAAATTTTGTTTTTTTGCACACTCAGACATCGAGCTAATACATGTCCTTTAAGAAATTTTCATTCTTTTAAGTTTGAGCAAGGGTCAATAAACTAAACAAGAAAAAAATACCTGAACAATAAATAAAGTACTCTGAACTTTCTCCTCTCAATATCAGACACCAGTTAGAGCAAATGCATTTTTTTTTTCTACGATGAGTAATGGTGATGCTAAACAAAAACACTGTAATGCAGTAATCCAATGTTGCTTTAACGAAGGCAGAACCCAGATAAATTTCGTTGCATTTCGAGTTAATACATCTCCACTAGCGGTGTTTTTCATTCTTCTCTCTCTCTCTCTCTCTCTCTCTCTCTCTCTCTCTCTTTCTCTCTCTCTCATGCCTCTGTTTGGACATGGGAGAAACTTAAAACTGATAATAACGAGGGTGCAAGAAGCGAAGCCCATTGATTTATCCGTCATACGTTCCACACGAGTAGGCTAGGCCTGCTCAGTCTGACGATGATGCTCGCTACCGCAACTTTTTCTACCGTATTCTCCACTATATCGCCTTTACTGTCGCTTTCTAACTTTCGTAACACGGATGCTGGCGAGAGGCGGTGAGTTCTTGTGACAACGAACCATATTATCTTGGGTTTATTACGTTCATCCACACCTCTTCACTACCACTTAATTTCTGCATCCGGCAGGTTGATATTCCCTCGTATGAGAACACACACAGTATGAAGCAAAAAGTTTAATCCAAGCTGTTTCGGCAACACCTATCGCCTTTCTCTGTAGGTAAGCTGGAGATAAACAGCTAAATCATTCAGAACAGGGGTTCCCATATGGGGGAAGGGGAGGGGGGGGGATTATCCCCTGAGGGGAAATTTGGACACTGCAGGGGGAGGAGCAATAAGCAGATAAGGCCATAATGACCAAAGTAACCTATCTGATGTGTTACTGGTTACAGATTTGGCACTCTGTGGCAAAATATTTTTTGGCTTTTAATCTGTGCTTCTTATAGATAAGGTAAGAATTTTCGCCGTCAGACGATTATCAGGCTAATAAAAGTACGAAATCTAAAAAATACCCCCAAAGCCCATATTCTGGTAAATAGGGGGAATGGTCACGTAAACCTTAGGAATCTCCGACCTACAATGAAGCCCTAAAAGACACACATCCAACACTCCTTGTACAGTAGATAGGCATGCCACTTTGTATCTCTAATTGTTCAGTTAAAGCCCAACTATACTGTATTGTAGAGAGTGACACATATTACATCACAAAAGCTGTTTTGGAATGATCTATTAACGTGAATCTGTGTGTGTTCTCATGATCCATCGACATTCATATTATTGTAAGTTCAGTCACTTTTTATATTTGACATAAATACTGTGTTGAAATTAATAACTCGTAAATAACATCCTGTTCACGATAATATTAAGATATGCAAAATCAATCAATACCGTACGACATAAATATGTACCTAGGATAACTTTAGCTCAAGAAAATACGTCCCATCATCTTACACACTCCTTCCCCGCCTCCTTGAGATGCCGATCAGTAAGCCATCTTTTCTCCCGCATGGCTGCATGAAAAATCGCCCTCCAGGATATATATATATTTTTTTTTGAGGGGGGGGGGCCGTATACTTGTGGGTTTAGGATACTACCTATATTCTCTTTATATTAGTTTACTTCACCTCTATCGGTTAATATTCTCATGCATTTTATTTAGCCACCGTACTCAATTGTAAAATAAAAATAAATAAATGAATAAATAAATGGAAGACTATTTACCCTCTAGCAATGAAAATTTAACTTAATTTATTACGGTTAATATCATAAGAGGAAAGGAATCCGAGGCAGCTAAAAACCAGTATCGATGGTCGTTCTGACCGCACATTACAAACTTTGTGTTTCTGACTAAAACCAAACATCTTCATTCAGTTGACAGAAATATGTAAAATCCCGAGGGTTAAAACGACAGGTGACTGGAAAATCAAATCAACCTGACCTGCCCTTCTCTTTTTATATCCTTTTCCTTTTCACGTTTGCTAGAACTTAGTAGAATTAGCTCTTTTTTCCAACAGATAACCTCGTCCTGGGTCAATAGTCTTCCTGTTATCTGTACTTCCTATGTACTCTCATCTCTTGGATCAATTACGTTTGTATCTTAACATTTTTTGAGTGCTATTTTACCCTTTTACAGTACGAACGCCGAAAACACACGACGAATAAATTAGGTTAGAAGTAAAATTTAGACAGGTCAAAGTGTCAGTAATTTTATCTATAGACTACTGTTATCTGTCCACGAAAGAGGGCTTTACGTGTCACTGGATCTGTTTGACATTAATTTAGCGAGTGCTCTTACCGTAAGAAAAAGATAAAACTAATAACCAAGAGAATTTTAAGTTGCAATATACATAATAAAACACTAAGAAGGAGATATCAAGGAGCCTCGAAACTCACCAGCAAACTGCTCAGTATCACGCCTAGTAGCCTACGCTCTCTCTCTGTCTCTCTATCAAATATTACACCAATTGTAGAGAGTATAAAGGTGTTTAAGATCCGTATTCCCACCGGTTAAGGAAACTCCCTAACATCTCTTAGCGATTTATTTTTGGATATGACTGATGAGTACCCTATTGTACGTTATTAATGCAGTGTATGACGCTGTTACAAGGATGTATTTATGTCAGAATGGGAAAGTAAGGTGTAGTGAGCAATTTTTCTTTTTTTAATAACAGAACAGAGGAAGAAAAAACAAATGAATAAAAAAAAATCCATGCACCAGATTACTGGTGTCCTCTGCTCATAAAATATCTGTAACAGCTAGACTTGAACAGCTGTAGGTTGAAGTTTGGAGGGAAACAACTCTGGGGAGGCGAGTTCCAGAGAGATGCAGTTCGGGGAATGAAAGAATTCTGATAGGCAGAAGTTCTGCAATATGGCTGAGTGACATTCCAGTCATGAGCGCTGCCAGATGCCCGTGTAGCACGAGGGAAGGCATGGAGAGGTGGCACCATGGACGCAACTTCGTCTGAGCATTTGCTATAAAAATATCTGTAAAATAACGCAAGAGAGGCAACATTCCTTCTTACTTGTTGGGGAGGTAGTTTATTAGTAATAGCAGGGTTAATAATAATTCTAACAGCGTTGTTCTGAATATTGTCTAGTTGTTTTAATGCAACCTTTCCACATCCATTCCACAAGGGTGAGCAGTATTCAAGCTGAGAGCGCACATGACTCATAAATTATAGCTAACTGCTCGTCAGTGAAGAAGTTATGGACTCTGTACAATAATCCAAGTTTCTTTGAGGCGGTTTTAGCAAGTGATCTGACATGAGAGGTCCAGCTGAGATCATTGTTAAGCGAGACGCCGAGAATTTGAATACTTTTGGAAATGGGAATATTTGTAGAATTGAAGGTAATATACGATTCTAGCAATACCTGTCAATCAGTAAATTGTATATATTTACTTTTGCTAGCATTAAATGTGACAAGGTTAGTTTGTCCCCATTCGCCGATCGTGGATAAGGCTTGACTAGATGGCTGTATGGAACTGAGAGTTAGAGATATCAGGCTTTGTAAATACTCGTAGATGCCTGAGTGTGAATGAACTATGAAATGTTGAGTCACCTGTGTATGAATGGATGGGATTGTGGGTGACAGATAAGAGATCATTAATATGAGACCATTAATAAATAACTTTAAAAAGTATGTTAGGGAGCTTCCTTAACTGGCAAGAATACTGACCTAAATGCATAAAAAAACGCTTAGGAGGTGTTAAGGAGCCACTAAGATGCACGCGAGCACACATCTCTCTATTAAGGTTTCTCTCTCTCTCTCTCTCTCTCTCTCTCTCTCTCAATCATAGGATGTCTGAATATTAATACGTAACGAGTACGATCAAAGGTGGGGGAAACAATTACGTTTCCCACGTTTCCCCCCTCCCCCACGCTCTCGCTCTCTCTCTCTCTCTCTCTCTCTCTCTCTCTCTCTCTCTCTCTCCCTCTCTCTCTTACAGCCAGTTTCGTATTATCAGGTAGAAATCTAAGCAGTCTGGGAGAGGCTATCGGTCCTATGTGTCTGGCACTTAATGATCAGCATAGGAAATGGAAAAGCCATAATTTTGTGGAAGTAATACGTAGTTGACCCACGTGTTGCTGACGACTGGGATGAGGGTACAACATGAACACTAAAAATAGGATCACAAGCAGTAACAAAAGCTGAAGAGATAATGGAAGCAGCGAGGCTAACAAAAGGAATAAAAATAATTAAGATAATGAAACACCATGGACAGCAAAAACAAAAATCTTTAAAGAAATAAATCAATAAAGAAAGGAAGAAAGAAAGAAAGAAAGAAATAATGTTATATAATATAATAAGCAAAAACTAAAAAGAAACGAAGAAAAAAATGGAGATGGCGTACACTAAAAATGACAGGATATGGAATAACAAAGTAAAGTGAAGAATGAAAAACAATAAGAAAAAAGTTAATAGAAGCAGGAAGAGTGACAGAAACTGTTTAGGATGAGGCTAAGAAATATGACCAATAAAAATGAAAAGAAGTTAATAAAAAAAAGGAAACCAGTGAAAAAAAAATCAGGACTTGGCATAATGCAAATACCGGTACTAAAAAAGAAAAGAATAGGCATCACAAAACATGGACTGAGACAAAAAAATATAGCAACAAAAAGAAACCAGAGATAAAGGTTCTGAGATGAGGAATATCACAAATAAACGCCAGAAAAGATGAGAAATGGCAAAGAAACATGGGCAGTAAAGAAAAAAAAATAGAAAATAGAAGTGCATAAAAAGGGGGCGAAGAAAAATATATGGGATGAAGCATTACCTCAAGACTAACAAGAGGCAGTACCAGGGCACAGCACATACGTCCCCGGTAGTCATTTCAGTGCTGACGTATAAACACAAGATATCTAGTCAAAGATGTCGCATATCAAATTTGGAGTAAATCGAGCGAAAAATTACGATTTTATGTCCATAAGAAATATTAGGCCCGACCCACCCATCATTAACCTCCTCTACCGCTGCCTGGGGGGTTACCCCCTGATGTAATGAGGCATGTTATAGCATGTATATTTTAAATGTTCTCCTTTAGGTTTTAGGTTCATGTTGATATGACGAATTTGAAAGGAGTTATGTAAAAAAAAATCAACATTATATATATATATATATATATATATATATATATATATATATATATATATATATATATATAACATTTGTTGGGCCTACATCCTAGGTCTTAGTACAATTTAGCCCAAAATTTAATCAGGTGATCAGAGGGTCACTGCCCATTATTTCTGTAATTTTAGTCAAAATCGCACCAGTAGTCTTTGCATAAAGTTGTTAACAGACAGACAGACAGTCAGACAGTCAGACAAACAGACAACCCGAGAGAAAACAATACCCGTTCCCTAGCCCCTCTGTGAAGGGGACGGGTAAAAAGGAAAAAAAAAAGGAGAGAGAGAGAGAGAGAGAGAGAGAGAGGGAGCACCATGGCATGAACATCGGGGGATAATATAAGAATTTAAAGTCATTTGTATGTAAACCTCAGGAGTGTACACAAAGACAAACCCCAGGTCAAATGTTATATATAAGCCAGAGAAATATAGAACGAAAAAGATAAGTGGAAAATAACATCTAGTTGGATATAAATTTCACAAGTATATTGCATTAAATCCAGTCGTAGGTCGTTGTTTAATATAATCCAGACACAAATGCAGGCTTATAAATAAGAGGAAATGGCTATAAAGTATACTGTTAAATGAAGCTGAAAATGACAGTAATATGGGGTTAGGTGGCAGGGAAGAATGAAGGCCTTGAAAGATGACATTAAAATATAAAACTGTTCCCCCTCCCTTCCTCAGCATTCCTCGTTCACTTTTCTCCCCCCCTTCTTCCTCTCAGTCTTTCCCTCTCTCTCACCTCGTTCCCCTCCTCCCTCATGCCCTTTGTCACCCTTCTTTATTTCCCCTCTCTTCTCCCCGCTCTTGGAAGCTCTGACAATCTTTAGAAGCCCCCCTTTCCCATTATCCCCTTCCTCTTCTCGTTCCCTCCCTCTCTCGCTTCCATTTCCTTGCAATCAACCTCTATCTCCTTTCTCACCTCTGTCCCCTTTCAGCTCCTCTCTTCCGCTCGCCCTACCCTTTCTTCCTTTCCCTCACCCCCACCTCTTCTCCCTTCCTGCTCCTTCTCCCCTCTCTCTTCAAGCTTCCTTCAGCTCTTGTCCCCTTGCCCCCTCATCCCTGCAGCTTCCCTCTAACCCCTCTTCCCGCCTTCACCCATGCATATTCCCCACCCTCCTTTCCCCAATCCCCTCCCCCCCCCCAAAAAAAAAAGATGCAGTGGGGCAACCTGTCTCAACTAGTTAACTCCATCTGCCTGTCTCCCTCTTTATCTTTCTCACCTTATTGAGATCCCTATCTGATTATGGTCGCGGACCTTTAGTTTACCTGAACTCTTACTCCTGGTCGGCAGTTATATTTTTGTTTATTTATTTATTTATTTATTTGTTTATTTTTTTGCGTTTTTTTTTATACCTAACAGAGTGGAATGTTCTTGTCTTTCTTGACAGCGTTGATGTTTGGTCGACTTTTTGCGTCTTCGTAAGCGCACACTTATAATTTGCACTGAAATGTTTGGCTTTGGAAATAAACACG
The DNA here is from genome assembly GCF_032717465.1 of Coenobita brevimanus. Taxonomy (NCBI): domain Eukaryota; kingdom Metazoa; phylum Arthropoda; class Malacostraca; order Decapoda; family Coenobitidae; genus Coenobita; species Coenobita brevimanus. The sequence goes on from NC_136977.1 coordinate 34,455,539, forward strand.
TTTACAACACAATCTGCCGATAAGATCCGCCATCGCCTTCCCAGCAGGTGTCCTGTTTGAAGTGATCGTTTCTTGTTGCTGCATTTATTACTGCAATTATTCTTAGTTTCTCGCTAGCACCTACACGAACAGTTCCCTCTACTTGAACAAATTTATACCAAGAGAAGGACTCAGAGGCTAAAAATCTGCAAAAACTTTCTTCTTCCAAAATCAGGCAAATAAAGATAAATTTAATTCGAGATATCTGGACACACCTCTGTTGAAAGACTGGATATTGCCGAAGATAAAGGAAAGAATTAGAAAGATTATCCCGGAGTTGACGTATTTTGTTGTCACTGAATCAACTAGTTAGGGTCTTAGTTTCGTCTGATGATTACTTAAAACTCGTAAAACAAAAAAATAAGTAAATAAATAAATAATGGTGTATATATATTACCTCCGTCAGCGACAGTTGGGGGAGGTTACGTATTCACTCCAGTCTGTCTGTTTATCCACATAATATTTCAAAAACGTTTAAGGATTTCATTTATTTATTATTATTATTTTTTTTTTTTGGGGGGGGGCCATTGGGTTCATGGAACAAGGAGGAGTTTATTAAATTTGGCTACAATCTGAGCTCAGGCCCGGTTCATGTCTTGGTTTTGTTTGTCCACAAGAACTTAAAAATTTATCAATGGATTTTTATGAAATATTTTGGATATTTGGGTCATGGACCATGGAATGGGTTATTAAATTTTGGTGGTGATATGCCTTGTATGGTATAGATGTTATTCTTTTAACTTATTTTATTTTATTTTTTCTTGTTATTCTTCTTGTACCAGGCTTTATTCGACGCCCCTTCCACCACCTTTATTAAATTATCTCAAACACGATGATCCTAATCCCCTCCTCTCTCACTTTCTTTTATATTCTCTCCTTTTTCAAGCATGGTGCTGTAATGCATAACAATTTATTATCTTCCTGTAGTGTCTGTTGTAACATCTTTTATTGTCCTCGTCTGTATCACGACAACCCCCACTTCTCTACCGCCCAATTAGTTTAACATCGGTGGTTTGCAAATTGCTTGAAATTCTTATTTTATCAGAGACAAGTTTGTGAAACAGAAACAAACAATCTCATCAAATATTCGCAACATGGTTTTCGAAATAATCGCTCTTGCGTCACGAATCTGATGGACTTTTTCAATGATATACTAAACATGTACGACGAAACTAAATCTATTGATATTGTCTACCTCTATTTTCAAAAGGCTTTTGACAAAGTTCTACACAAAAGACTCCTTCAGAAGCTAAAGGCACGTGGATTCAGCGGCAGTGTTCTCGAGTAGGTAAAAGACTGGCTAACAGGACGAAAGCAAAGAGCTGAAATAAAGGGAAAAGAGTAAGACTGGATAAACATTACAAGTGGACTGCCGCAGGGTTCAGCGTTAGGTTCTATTCTTTTTTTTATATATATGAATGACATTGATGAAGGATTATGCTATAAGATTTCAAAAATTTGCTGACGATACTAAAACAGGTAAAAGAGTAGATACAGCATTGCAAAGGCAGGCAATTCAGAGAGATCTTGATTAATTGTTTAACTGGGCCCAAACATGGCAAATGGATTACAATATCAATGAAAGTAAAGTGCTAAACATTGGCAGTAAAAACGTAAGAGCTAGTTATAACATGAATGATGTCCACCTTAACAGGGTGAACCATGAAAAAGACTTAGGAGTTCTAATAACAAACGTTCTGAAAGCAATCAATGTACGAAACTGTGAAAAAAGTCAATAAATTGACTGGATTCATAGGTTAAGAATTTGAATATAAATCCAATAATATTGTCCTCACATTGTATAATTCCTTAGTATGCCCGCACTTGGAGTATTGCTTTCAGTTTTGGTCACCGTATTATAAAAAGGATATGGAGTCACTTGAAAGAGTACAGCGAAGGATGACAAAGATGATACCTAGACTGAGAAATAAACCATACAAGGAACGTTTAGAAGCCCAGAATCTCATTTCCCTAACTAAACAGAGGTTACGGGGAGATTTAATTCAAGTATCTAAAAATATTCAAAGGACATGATAACATGCCTGTGTCATAAAAGACTTTGTAGTTACTTGTAGAGAAGTTATATATATATTAGACTGGTGGACGAGCGGTTGTTATACTTGAGTAGCTTTGTAAGTAGATAATCTTCTTTCCCATTTGTCATTCAATGACAAGGGGAGGTAAAGAATAGTATGGAACTATTTTTATTTGTCTTGGAAATATTAACAAGTCTCTCACACAGAGCGAAGTATAAAGTAGAGTCCCGGGAGCTATCTCCCTGTCTTGCTCTCTCTGTCTCTCTCTCAAGTTGCTAAGCCCTTCTCCCTGCAACCTGTCTGTTCTATGACTAGCTTCCTTCTGAGCTCTCTTTCCTAAATTCTGGTGAAACAGGAGTCGTATCACGTGTGTTCCCTGTGATTGGAAAGTTCTAGAAGCCTGTGTGTGAGTATGTGTGTATGTGTGTGTATGGTCAACAAGGCTTTGTTCACCGGGTGAATTGCTGACAACTAACTGACTGGCTACTTCGTAATCTGTCGTCAGCTTTTCCTCAGTGTAACTTGCAAGATCATTTCTCATTCCCAGGCTCGCATAGAGCTGTCTATCTATCTGTTTATCTATCTATCTATTATGATTGGTAATTATAATATGGACTCATAACATATGCTCGGTCCACGCAGCTGAAGGTCCTCCGACAGCAATTATCATTGACACATGCTAATCTATTAGTACATAATATTGATTATAATATTGTATACATATTATATTTATAGTAAATAGTGATTATTCAGTAATATTACACTTTAAACAAGTTGTATACATATTTGAATAAATGCATTAAAAGTAAATTATTTAACTATAATACAGTATGTACTTGGGTTATTCTAGTGAAATGCATACATGCAAGAAAAAAAAAAAGTTTAAAATTAAGATTATGGTAAGAGTTATTAATATTTCATTTAAAGATAATGGAACTGGTATGCCATACATGGGTCATTTTCCTTTGTATTTTTTTTTCTTTTTATATGTTGTTACGGAACAGAGAAAGATAATGTACACTTTAAGTGAGAATACTAAAAATCACTACTGTCCCGTAAAGTTCAAGGTTCAAAACAAAAGAGTTAGGTAAAATTACAAATTAAAGTTTAATGCTCAAACTAACAACAAAACATTCAGGACTCATAAGGATAATGTAATGGCAAAAAACAGGTTAAATATATGGTTAACTGCAATAGCCTCTATTAACACGAAATTAGCATTAGTAAATTTATCTAAGTCAGCCTTGATAAAATGAGAAAACACTGGATAATGCTCAGTTAACGCAAGATATATTATTACAGATACAAAATATTATTAATAATGACTGACATAAAAACACATGAATCACAAAAACCTCACTAGGCCTACGAATCAACACCTTATGCTATGCAGTACAAGGAAAAAATGTAATAACACTTATACTCAAATTACACAGCTGCTAGATGGTTGGAGACTTCCTGAGCACTCACAATAATAACAACTGTACAGAGGAGGACAGAGATGTGAGCAAAATGAGGAGTAGATCTAAGTGGCAATAATGCAGAGACTGAGCTCATTATATAGGGGCCGGCAGAGCTTGATACAACTTGTAAGAAGGACGCGCAAATGAAGCCATGGGGACAAAAAGTTGACAATCCTGCTCTGAACAACAGAAAGAACAACTTACTTAACTATAAGGGTAGAAGGGGGGAGTGAGGTAAAACACGCTCGTGATCAAACATGCAGCATACTGTACGTTAGAATTACACAAAGGATGATGAAATCATAGGCTATGTAACACCTCCCCACAAAGAAAAAGAAATTTACAAAGGAAATTTCTTATTACTCTAAAACAATCTCTCTAAGGTCTAGATAAGCAATCAGCAATAACATTTTCTTTCCCCTTGACATGTTGTATGTCTAATGAATACTCCTGAAGAAGTAGACTCCATCTTGTCAATCTCTGATTTTTATCTTTAAACTTACTAAGGAATTTCAGTGGGTTATGATCGGTATAAATGACTATGGGGTCAAAACCAGAACACAAATAATATGAAAAATGCTGTAAACCCAAAATCAAGGCCAAAAGCTCTTTCTCAAAAGTTGAGTAGTTCTTTTGAGGTGGAGTGAACTTCTTACTGTAATAAGATACAGGGTGTTCAATACCCTGATCATCCTCTTGCAGCAAAACAGCCCCAGCTCCTGTATCACTTGCGTCAACAGCCATCTTAAAAGGCTTAGTAAAATTTGGAGTACCGAGCACTGGCTGACTTAATAGGATAGCTTTAAGTTTGCTGAAAGAGTATTCACAGTTATCGGTCCAGACAAATTTAACTCCCTTTTTCAGTAGGTCTGTAAATGGTAATACAAGAATTGAAAAGTTAAGAACAAATCTCCTGTAATAACCTACCATTCCCAGAAATCTTTGTAGCTCTTTCCTACTTTTAGGTCTGGGAAGATCACTTATAACCTGAACCTTAGCTGCTGGTGGTGCAACATGTCCATCACCAATTACGTACCCAAGGTACTGAACTTTAGCTTGACCAAACTCACACTTTGATAAATTAGCTACAAGATTAGCCTGAACCAAACGCTCAAGAAATTTACTGACATGGCATAGGTGATATTTCCAGTTGTCACTGAAGATTAATACATCATCAATATAAACAACACACCCTGCCAAACCCTCTGTTACAACATTCATGAGCTTTAGAAATGTGGCTGGTGCATTCTTCATACCATATGGCATTACAGAACATGCAAAAGTCTTTCCTAGTGTTACAAAACATGAGATCTCCCTAGCACGTTCAGTCATAGGTACTTGCCAGTATCCCTTTAACAAATCAAACTTACTTATGTACCTAGCCTTTCCGATCTTGTCTATGCAATCTTCCACACGAGGGAGAGGGTAAGTGTCTGTTTTTGTTATCTGATTAACACGTCTGTAGTCGATGCAAAGCCGCTGTGACCCACCTGGCTTAGGGACTAGAGTGACAGGAGAACTCCACTCGCTCTGACAGGGCTCAATCATCTTGTGGTCCAACAGGTAGCCAAGCTCCTTCTGGATGAGAGAAACTTTCACTGGGTTCACACGGTAAGGAGGCAATTTAATTGGCTTTGCGTCTCCAACATCGACATCATGCATCAACACAGTGGTTCTTCCTGGAGTGGCACGGAACACTTGCGGGTACTCCTGCAGTAATGCCGAAAACTCCTGCCTTTCCTCGGGAGGTAGATGAGAAAGCTTAGTCTGGAGATCATTCATGATATAAGGATTATTCCCCAAACTATCACTCAGGCTCATGCTGCATGGGAGCACTTCACTTGCAGACTTGGGTGGAACAGCTACAGTGCAGACTAGGTCACCTTCGTCCCGCCTGTGATATAACTTTAGCATGTTGATGTGACAAAGATGCTTGTTCTTTCTACGATCTGGTGTGGCGATGACATAGTTGACATCACTGAGTTTCTTCTCCACGAAATAAGGACCACTAAACTTGGCTTGAAGAGGTTGCTCATGCACCGGTAGCAGAATCAAAATCTGATCTCCTGGCTGAAAGTGGCGTAACCTGGACTTCTTATCATACCAAGTTTTCATCTTCTCCTGAGCAGCTTCTAAATTCTCTCTCGCCAGCTGTAAAGCAGTGGACAGCCGTTCTTTGAACTTCGTCACATACTCCAGCAGGTTGACGTCATCTTCCTCCGACAGCCACCATTCCTTGAGTAGCTTAAGGGGTCCCCTTACTTCATGGCCAAACAGTAGTTCAAAGGGTGAGAAGCCCAGTGATTCATTTGGAGATTCTCTTGCGGCAAATACAACGAATGGAAGACCTTTATCCCAGTCTTTCTGATATTCCAAACAGTATTTCTTGAGCATCAATTTGAGTGTTTGATGATATCTCTCCAACGCTCCTTGGGTCTGGGGATGGTAAGCTGAAGACGTGATCTGGGTGATGCCCAACTCTTTCAGAGACTGCTTGAAAATATTTGACATGAAATTACTTCCCCGGTCTGACTGTACCTCCTTGGGCAGACAGACTTTGTGAAGAACCCTAGCATTTCCTTAACCACGTTGTTTGCTGAGATATTTCTAAGTGGAATGGCTTCAGGATAACGAGTAGCCATATCAATCAGGGTCAACACATAAGAAAATCCTGAAGAAGTCTTAGGAAGAGGGCCCACAATATCCACCAACACACGGGTGAAAGGCGCCTCAAAAGGAGGAATGGGAACTAGAGGTGCAACCTTTTCGGTCTGATTACACTTCCCCACAACTTGACAGGTGTGACAAGACTTACAATACCAGGAAACATCCCTGAAGATACCTGGCCAGTAGAAGCGTTTCAAAATGCGTGCCACAGTCTTCCTCACTCCAAGATGTCCTGCCAAACTGGAATCATGAGCCACTCTAATGATATCCTGCCTACAAACACGAGGGACGACAACTTGATGTACAACCTCCCATTCACAGTCGGCTGATGCTGTTGGGGGTCTCCACTTCCTCATAAGTACTCCTGACTTTATATAATAACAAGTAGAAGCACCGGCTGACTCTTCCTCACTGCAAGCAGAGTCAGCTAGACCTTTCAACTCAGGGTCAGCAACCTGCAACTCAACCAACTCTTGACGAGACAAATTATCAACACTACGGGGTACTGCCTCATCTGGTGAGTGGTCCAAATTAGCAAGAAAAGTGTCAGCTAGGATAACATCATCATCATCATTATCCTCTAAGTCACCAGTAAGTTTAGACTTAGCCCTAGTGACAGCACATGCAGGGAACACATCAGGGACATCACAATCCTGGGCCGCAGCCACTGGTTCATTAGACAACTGTGGAGCTGGATACACTTGACTTCCACCAATATCATTTCCAAGTAAGAAAGTTACACCTGACATTGGAAGTGTCTCAACCAACCCAACCATAACGGAACTATTAACAAAACCAGACTCTAAATTCACTCTCCACAGAAGGACAAAGAAGTAATTATTCCCTACACCTTGTAAGATTACAGGTTCATCAGAGGAATTAACATTAGAGCCTAGAACACTGGTCTGCATAAGGGATTGGCAAGCACCTGTATCACGATATATTTTAACTGATTTCCTGTCATTACTGTCCAGAGGACTGACAAAACCATCAGACAGGAAATTAGCACATGAACTCTTGAGAGTGTCACCCACGTTACTGCTCAAAAGAGGAGCTCCATCATGAGAATTTAATTTACCCCTCAAAGCAGGTTCAGTTAACTCAGTTAAAGAATTCTGAGAACTCTCAAGGGTGGACACTAGACCAATTGACTGAATATTTAAAGACTCCTTTTTGTTCACATCACACTGTCTCCTGAAAGATTTCTCCGTAGTATGACCAAGCTTACTACAATAAGTACATTTACTTTTCTGAAATCTAGAGGTGAAGCTGGTATTTACTTCCTGAGAAACATCATCTTGATTCTCTTTCCAGTTACCTGTACTCTGAGTAGAGGCAACGTACTTACTCTCAGCTTTCCTTTTTTCTTTAGAATATCTCTTGTGAGTGAGAACATATTCATCAGCTAAAACTGCAGCATCAGACAAATTATCTATTCTTTTCTCATCAAGATATAGGCTTACATCTTTATTAATACACCTTTTGAAGTCCTCCAGCAAAATCATTTGCTTAAATTTGTCAAAATCAGAATCCACATTCTTAGAATTTAACCACTGCTCTAACAGATCTTCTTTGATTTTTGCATACTCAACATGGGATTGCTTATCTTGCTTATAAGTTGTACTAAATTTTACTCTATAGGCTTCAGGAACAAGCTCATAGGCCTTAAGAATCAAGCTCTTAACTACATCATAATTATCAGATTGATCCTGAGGCAAAGATGCATAAGTTACTTGAGCTTTACCGGTGAGAACAGTTTGAAGGAGTACTGGCCAATACTCCTTGGGCCAATTAAAACCTGTAGCTACCCTCTCAAACAACTGAAAATACTTTGTTAAATCAGATTCATTAAAAGGAGGGATAAGTTTAACATTTTTAGCCACATCAAAATCATCAGAGCTAGATGATCCAGTTCCACCTTGTTCCATGCGATACTCATGGTCTGCCTGAATCCTAGCTAGTTCAATTTGTGCCTGAGCCTGTGCCTGTGCCTCCTAAATGCAAGCATTTGCCTGAAATTCAGCCTCTTGAATACGAGCCTGAGACTCCGCCTCCTTAGCCTGAGACTCAGCCTCCTTAGCACGAGCCTGGAACTCAGCTTCCTTAACACGAGCCTCATGCAAAGCTAGCTGTAACTTAGCTATTTCAATCTGCATTTGCTCATTTGGAGAAGTTACATTAAACAAGCTTTTATTAATCATGCCAACAATTTGATCTTTAGAATGATGAGAGTGAACTGCAATTCCCAATTGTGGAGCAACAAGCTTAAGTTCATTCTTTGTTCTGTTTTCTACATCACACACTGTTTGCACATTTCACAAAAAATTTTTGGCTTCATCAAGTGTAGTAATAGTAGACATCATGAATAAATCACAGTCACAAAATATCAAGCAATATCCTTATGATAATATCCTGAATATCCTGGCGAGGTCGCCAAATTTATGGTACAGAACAGAGAAAGATAATGTACACTTTAAGTGAGAATACTAAAAATCACTACTGTCCCGTAAAGTTCCAGGTTCAAAACAAAAGAGTTAGGTAAAATTAGAAGTTAAAGTTTAATGCTCAACCTAACAACAAAACATTCAGGACTCATAAGGATAATGTAATGGCAAAAAACAGGTTAAATATATGGTTAACTGCAATAGCCTCTATTAACACGAAATTAGCATGAGTAAATTTATCTAAGTCAGCCTTGATAAAATGAGAAAACACTGGATAATGCTCAGTTAACGCAAGATATATTATTACAGATACAAAATATTATTAATAATGACTGACATAAAACACATGAATCACAAAAACCTCACTAGGCCTACGAATCAACACCTTATGCTATGCAGTACAAGGAAAAAATGTAATAACACTTATACTCAAATTACACAGCTGCTAGATGGTTGGAGACTTCCTGAGCACTCACAATAATAACAACTGTACAGGGGAGGACAGAGATGTGAGCAAAATGAGGAGTAGATCTAAGTGGCAATAATGCAGAGACTGAGCTCATTATATAGGGGCCGGCAGAGCTTGATACAACTTGTAAGAAGGACGCGCAAATGAAGCCATGGGGACAAAGAGTTGACAATCCTGCTCTGAACAACAGAAAGAACGACTTACTTTACTATAAGGGTAGAAGGGGGGAGTGAGGCAGAACACGCTCGTGATCAAACATGCAGCATACTGTACGTTAGAATTACACAAAGGATGATGAAATCATAGGCTATGTAACAATATATATAATTAATACTATATACAAAATATTTACACTTCATTCAGGTGGGTTAACTTGGATGTTAACTCTCCCCCCACTAAATAATGACTCCAAATTAACAATTCTTGCATGCATTCTGTGCATTGCGAACAGCAGTACTGCAACTACAATGCAGACGATTATAAAGACAGTAGGTGCTGGGCTATACACATAATATGGGTTGAACATACTCAAACTCAAATCTTCCCAGGGCTTCATTTTTTCATTGATCAGTTGCATAGTTTCAAACTTAGGTGAAGTCAACTTAATACTTGTGCTCATGTTTAAGTCCATATCAGGCAGTGGGTGGAAATGTTTGTGTGTATGATTGAGAATGGCGTAGTGATTGATGGTGGATAAAGTAGACATGCCTGGTGTAAATACCACACAGTAGTCTGGTGCTATGTATAATCCTGATGCTGATGTATGAGATGGTGGTATATCTGGACAGACTATGTAAACTGATGTGTTATGAGGGAAATAAAAAAACTGTGAGTGTCCAATGCGTTGATGGTGTACAAGTTTATCTGGAGCAAAAGTGAAGTTGCAATGATGATGAATATTGTCATTTCTGATTACAGCCATTTCACAAGGGACTGTATCAGTAAGCTGAAAGGTGAAAATGTACGCAGGACAAAGATGAACAGCATGTAAGGATGTGCGGCACTTTCGTTCAATCGTTGATTCACTTGCGAAAGTGACAGTGTCCCGTCTCTTGGAGACCATGATGAGTTCAGTGTCTGTGTTGATGTTGATGATGACCAAAGTGTTGTTATTTTTATAGGGGAAGGGGTGTATTTGGTATACTGTGAACAGGTCTTCAGTTATGAATGGTACAAGAACTACTACTGATGTTGGTGTTAGTGTTGCTTCTAAATATGGGTAATATTGCATGAATTCCCTACTGCGGGACAATGGCTTCAATTTATGTTTATGTATGCCTTGACTAACTATCTGACGTAGCTCATGAACTGGGAGTAAGTCAATTGTGATCTTGCCATCACCAGCATTCGAAATTCCTTGCATAAGCGCCCTGAAACGATCTCTAGTGTTCTCTAATTGTAGTAGAATCGTGTCAATATGTTCTGTGATGATGGAGAAGTGTTGGAAAAGTGTACTGTTTCCCTCCATTTCATTTATTTTACCTACACTCTCGAGAGCTATGTTTTCTGCTTTTTTCAGATTTTTCACAATTGTCTTCATTGCTGAGTTCTGTCCTGTGATGAATTTATCTTGGTATATTAGTACCTGAGCTATCTTATTAAATTTGTTGTTTATTTCTTTAAGGTCATCCCCTGTAGCCAATCCAAAGATGTTTCCAAGAACTCCGCCACCCAGGTCGAACAAACCGCGCTTTTGGCGTGTACGTGTGATGTTCCTGTCGCTCAGTACCTCCGTTCCATAAGATGGGAGATCTTGGATCATGATGAGCATAGTTGACTTTGCCTGTTCTAGTTTCCATTTCGCTAACTTTACCATTTCATTCACTTCCTTGGTGTTATGTGCTTGTGAAACATAATTTCCTATCATGAAGTCCAGAGTTCGCATAGGCGTCGCAAGCCTGTCTAGATAAGTAGGTAATTCATACAAGTAATCTAGACTTATTTCAGTACTCATGACGTCCTTAACGATTGTAGTCGTGGCCGTTGGAGCTATGAGGCATCCTTGTCGTACTATGTGTTGGGGGTCTAAGTGCGCATATCCTCTTGCTATGTAGAGGAGAATCCATAGCTTAAGTCCCTTCATCGTAACCTACCGAAAAAAAAAAAAATCTATTTATTTCCTAATATGGTCATGCTGTGGTTGATGATAGTGATGATGTGCATTACGGTTGATTGTTATTTCATTTATAGAAGGAGTTTAAATCGATATTTAATTCTCGTAAATGATGTACTGTAGATTTGATTGGAACAGTTGCACCTATGTTCAATTGTTTGGTATATGACCTTAATTTCTTTTTGTAATCATTGTTGTGTTCTTGCTTGGTTTCTTGAGGTACGTTCACCTGTTCGGTTGTATCCGAGGCTGAATAATTATGGGATAATTCCCTTGAAACTCGTTTTAAATGGTCAATATGAACTTGTTTCTCCACGCCACTTGAAAGTGACTTAATTAAAACTTTGTTTGCTTTTATGTTAATTACTCTGTATGGGCCCTCAAATTTTGGGGATAATTTATTGTCTCTCGTATGAATGACACCGTAAACAATGTCTCCTAAGCTGATAGGTTAAATGCCTCCGTCATTTCTTCCTTGGACATCGTTAATTGTTTTTTGACTCTTTTGTGAATGTCCTGGAATTCACGTAAACGGAGTTTAGAGTAATCATCATAATTGTATATAGGCATGCTGTCACCTTCTAGGAGCTCATATGGTAATTTTTTATCTGTGCCATATATAATGAAATGTGGTGTGTCACCTATGGATTTATTTATAGATCAATTAATTGAGGCTTCTACTCTGGGAATCCAATCATCCCAAATGCATAATTTTCACTGAGAATGTGTCGTAGCACATCTAATACTTTTTTATTTTGTCTCTCTACCAACCCATTCGATGCTGGGTGATAGGCCAAAACGTTAACCTTTTTGATGTTGTATTGTTTACATATTTCTTGTAAGATCTCAGAATTTAATTCTCTTCCATTATCACTTATTAGTACCTTTGGGGTAGTAAAGCGACATATTACATTATCTGTTATTGCCTTTGCTACTGTCTCTGCTGTCTTATCTTTAAGTGGAGCTAAAATGACATAACGGGAAAAATGATCCGTTGCTACGAATAAGTATAGGTTATTATTGTATGATAATGGCATCTTGAGTAAATCAACAGCGACAACGTCCCATGTTGATGTGGTACGGGGTAATTACCCATCGGTGCAGGTGTGATTGGGTATCCTTTGTGTTTTGCACATGATTTGCATTTGTCTATATGACTGTTTATATCTTTTCGTAATGAAGGCCAGTAATATAACAGCTGGGCTTGATTGAATGTCTTATCCTTTCCAGGATGTCCTGCATGTGGGCTGTCGTGTATCAGTCATAATACTTGGGGTATCATGTTATTAGGTACTACCAACTGGTAAGTATTCCTTTGGCGTTTTGGTTGTTTAGAGTTAATTTTGTATAATGTATTATTGACCATTGTGAATTGTTCAAGTGGGACATGCAGTTTGGGTAATTGTATGTCATCTCCACTTTCTAACTTGTATATAACTTTAGACCATATTGGGTCAAGTCTTTGTGCCTTTGCGATATCCTTGTGGTTTGGGATATTTCCTTTGAGATCTAACCCCGCGACCTGAATTGTGTTCGGGTTCCTAGATAATGCATCAGCTACTATGTTCATTTTACCTTGTATATAATGAATTTGTACATTGTAGTTTTCAACTGTACATTTCCATCTTGCTCTCCTCCCAGAAAGGAGTTTTTCTTTAACCCGTGGCATCCCGTCGACGTACTTCCATGTCCTCACGTTTTGTCACTGCCAATCCCGTTGACGTACTTCAACGTCCTGCAATTGCAAAGTTCATAATTTCCACAATTTTCAAAATTCGCGCGAGATTTTCGATTTGCCCACCTACCCAAGCCTCCCCTACCTGCCGCCAGGCGGGCAGCGTCCCAGACCCCGCATGACCTGCGCTCGCCCTTGTCTCGGTCACTCACCTGTTAGCAGTGACCCAGGTCAGACATGGCGCGTAAAGGTCTCTCAGACGTCGAAATACAATCCGCCCTGGATGCCTTCACTGGAGATGGTGATTCCCCACTTGATGATGATGTGGTGGATTGAGATTATGTGCAGCCTGAGGAGGAAATAACAAGCAATGATGAGGAGGTCCCTTCGCCCCGGAAAAAGCAGTATGTCACGTATCGTAAGGCAAGGGAAGGCCAGCCTGCACCCAAAACACCTGCATGGACCTCTCTCCATCCCCTAGAGAGAGATTCTGATGAGGACGAGGATGATGACGATGACGATGACGGCGGCTTAGGACGTTATGTTGCCTCGTGGTTGGGGAAGGAAAAAATCTCACCCCGAGGATCAGAAGGTGGGGCGAGAAGGCAAATAAAGTATGGCCTAGTGTTTTGTCTGGGGAAGGCGAAAGTGGTGTGGTGGGAGTGCGGGGTGAAAGGAAAAGTGGTGTGGAGGGAGCAAGGGGTGAAAGGGAAAGTGGTGTGGCGGGAGTGCGGGGTGAAAGGGAAAGTGGTGTGAGGGAGGCAGCACGAGCACGTGGTGCACATAGGCCTAGGGGAGAGGAGGTGGAGCCACTCCCCAGCACGTCTTTCGCCATACAATATTCCCAAACTTCCTCCACACAGCCCCAGGATGTGGGGAAAGGAAGGAAAGGGAAGGGAAAGGGTAAAGGAAAAGGGAGAGGGAAGAGAAGTGCGAGTGATGAAAGGCGCCGCTCTCCACCTCCCCCACCACAACCAATGTTGCGTTGTGCCTTCAGCCATGTTTCAGAGAGTACCATAACTTCCTAAACTCTGAAACTGTGTGGGATGGCGATATGACGCTCAGTATAATGGTAAGGCCAGTCAGTATGTGCTAAGTCTTATATAAACTTGAAACGGGTGTAATGTTTGCAGGAAAGTAATGTACAAGTTGAGAAATAGTGTAAGTTGAACGAAGTGATATGAAAACTACACCCACTGTATAAATCTGCGAAAATATGACGCTCAGTATAACACTCTGGTCAGTAAATATGTGATAGCAAGAATATAAAGTGGAAAAGGGTGTAATGTTAGCATGAATAAAACGTATAAGTTGAAAAATAGTGTAAGTTGTAATAATTGATGTCACGAGTACACCCACTGTGTAAATCTGCGAAAATATTACGCTCAGTAGAACATTCTGGTCAGTAAGTATGTGATAGGAATTATATAAAGTGGAAAAGGTTGTAATGTTAGTAGTAAGGTAAGTTATAAGTTGAATACTAGTGTAAGATGAAACAAATGATATCGCGATAACACTCACTGTGTAAGTACGCGATAATATGACGCTCAGTAGAATCGTAAGGTCTGAAATTATGTGATATCAATTATATCAAGTGTAAACATGTGCAATGTTAGTGGAGAATTATTATATAAGTACAAAAATAGGTTGTAAGTTGAAATAGTAGTCATAGCGACTTCACCGAGTGTGTTATTATGCGCTATTATTACGCTAAATATTTACGTTAAGCCTGAAACTATCTCAGAACAGTTCTCTAAAGTTGAAAAGTGTATAATGTTATTAGGAAAGTATTATGTAAGTAGAAAAAACACAATATGAGTTGAAACATCAATCACAGCGAGTTCACTCACTACGTAAATAAGCACTAACATTACGCTAAATGTTATCGAAAGGCCTGTGAATACGTAAAAACAGTTCAATATAATGTAAAATGATATAATGTTATTGTAGAAGTATTATGTAAGTAGAAAAAATATGTATCATGATTCTGGAATGTTAGCGATTCATCGTGACCAGTCCGCCCGATTTTGCTCGTTTTGCACGATGGTACAATGCTTATTTCAGCTCTATTTTTGTATAAAATCCAATTTACTCTTTTATCACATGTTTTTATGTTTGTAATAAATACATATCTACTTACTTTCATTGGTTTCCCAGACTTATAATACCATAGAAAACGTTAGAGGCTCAGACCACCTACAGAGAACACGGTGCCAGGTGGGACCAAGGCATACCTGTTTAGGGCAATTATGGACCCCAGGAAACAATTTCTTCGTGACTGACCATTGTTTCTGACCAAAAGCGAAAGTTTTAGCCAAAAAAATTTGGGTCCAAAAATGGTCGGGATTGGGGGGTACCAGTGGTGAGAAAGTGGTCGGGACGGGGCGGGTTAAACATACCCACCAGTGGTTTATGGTCGGTGAATAAGTGGATTTCGTAACCATATACCAAATCTCGAAACTTTTGTAATGCAAAAACCACTGCAAGTGCCTCTAAGTCTGTAGTGCAATAATTTTTCTTTGCACCACTTGTTTGTCTGCTGGCAAATGCAATTGGTTGATTTTTTCCTCTTTTATCTTCCTGCATCAGTACAGCCCCTAATCCTTTAACTGATGCGTCTGTACAAATAAGAAATGATTTTGTGTAATCTGGATATGCTAAACAAGGTGCATTTGTTAGTTTAATTTGTAGATTGTTAAATGCTCTTTTTTGTTCTTCTTCCCATTGGAATACAGCATCTTTTTTGAGTAGTTGGAATAGAGGAAAGGCTATATGAGAGAACTGTGGTACGAATGACCTATAGTACCCAGCCAGACCTAAAAATTTTCTAACTTGGTCAGTTGTAGTGGGTTCAGGAAAATCTCTCACTGCCTGTATTTTGTCATCAGTGGTGTGAATACCATCAGAACTTAATTTGTGGCCTAAGAAATTTATTTCCTTAAAGCAAAATTTGCATTTAGAAAGTTTAATTTTTAAACCAGCATCACTAAGCTTTTGTAAGAGTAAGTCTTATTTCCTGATATGATCCTTAATATTCTTCATTGTGATTATAATATCGTCAAAATAAACAAATATTCCTTGTCCTAAAATTCCGGACAATACGTAATTCATAAGACGCTGGAATGTGCCTAGGGCTGTCCTCAGTCCCGTTGGTATTCTTGTATATTGATAATGGCCTCTGTTTGTTGAAAATGCAGTGTATTTACGTGACTCCTTAGATACCGGAATCTGATAATAGCCGTTAAGGAGATCGATGGTCGAGAATATATTATTCTCAGGACCAATATTCTGTAGAACATCGCTTAGCAATGGCATGGGAAATCTGTCTGGGATTGTGTGATTATTTAGTTTACGGTAATCTACTACCGCACGCATTTCTCCATTTCGTTTGGGCACGAAGAATAAGGGGGCATTCCACGGGGAGACTGAAGGCTCAATAATTCCAAGTTTTAACATTTCATCGACATACTGATTTGCAAGTGTACGTTGGGAGTGTGGTATGCGGTAAGCTGGTACGAAAATTGGTGGTGTTTCTGGGTGCACATTAATCATGTGATTGATCAAGTTAGTACACCCTAATTGTTCTCCGGGCAATGCTACGGTGTTCCTGTGTGTTTCCAGCAGGGTTAACAAATCATTTTCTTCATCAAATTCACCTGAGTGAATTAAATTCTCTTTTATTTTTCTCTATCCGTAGATTTTATCTCACTTGTCACTCCAGCTATAACTATTTCCTTCACAGGGGCGGGACATTTTTCAATATTAACTATGCAAGTTCCCTTTTTCAACTGAACTTCCCCATTCATGTGATTAATTATGAATATCTGAGTTTGCCCTTCGTCGTTTGTATGACATAATGCGTTTTCTACTGACAATCCCTTTACTTTACATAATTCTTCTAAGACAAGAACAGTACTATTCCTTAATTTGCTCTTTATGGTAACCTTCATGTATGAATTAGGTGGTATAACTAAATCATTAGTGAGATGGGCTGGAAAAATTGATAAATCAGTACTGTTATCTGGGTCACTAATTCTGGAGGATGGGGTTGGTGGTGGGAGTGGATCTATACACTCATCTGTTTGTGTATGTTTGTTTAGGCCTTTAATATTACCAATTCTTTTTGGCTCAGTTCTACCAATCGGTGAGGGCTCTGAAGTTATTTCCTCTATGAATTCATTGTCAAAGTCTACTGTGAGCGAGGCCTTGCACAATAATGACATAGAATGGACCTATCCCTTGACTGTGACCTACGATGTGATTTCCCATAAGAAGTGTTGTTTATGGCGCGAGACCTGCTCGGACTGCGCAAAAACTTATGAAACTGCCTGTAGCACGGCGTCTGTGAGCGAGGCCTTGTCATGTTTGGTTGTTTGGTCTGTCTGCTTTCTGGTCGCGATCAATTTTGTTCTCTGTTTGGGGTCGGTGTAGATGTTTTCACAGCTGATACTGTCTCAGGTACCCTCATTCTACCAGAATGTGCATGTGTGTTGACCATACCTGCTTTACTGCACTGCATCTCTACCTCGTTCATTAAGTCTAGCAAGCACATTCTTGGGGTGTACGCGATCGTCTTGGCGATCTTAAGGGTCCTATCAGGTAATTTACACAAGGCAGCTACATAACCAATGATGTCCACGACGAGGTCTGGGGACATCTTTCCATCATCTGTTATCCAATTAGAATTTTCCAAAGTAACTAACAATGTTCTTTTGATTGTGGAGACATCAGCAGTTACTTCACTGAGCACATGGTTTGTAGTGTGCTCCCTTACAAGATCTACAATTTTATGTAATTCTGGAATTATACCTGGCAAGAAGTTCATACCTCCAGAAAATTTCTTCAAAAATTCAGTTTTAAATTCATCATATGTCCTAGCTCTATGGAGCTTGTCGGAGCGAAGCAAATTGCTCGCTGGACATCTTTCCTGGCTTATGCAAGATGAAAAAATAGCAATTTTCTCTTGTTCATCTAGTATGTGGCGCTTGATGAACATTTGTTCGCACTGACTGACTAATGAAATGACATCAATGCGATCTTTGTCTGTGCCAGAGAATTCTGGGGCAGTTTTATCCTCGTAATTCACAAACACTTGAGGTGTGATTGTTAGATCAGCGGTATTTGTTTCTTGATTCATTTTCACTGTTTGCTCTGTTAATTAAACTTGGACGTGTTTATCATTGTGTGAGGGAATGGTGGAATATGTACGACCGGACCGGTGAACCCTGTTAAGTATATTGGCATACGTGGGCAAGTCAGCGACAAAGTCCGCACTTGCTACGTAGGAGGGGATTTCCCACTCATCATCTGAAACTGCCGTATTTGTTTCTTGATCTTTAGTGTGTGGTGAGGTTTGTACAAGGGGTGGGTTGCCTTGGGGCTCTTTTAATTGTGAGTCTGTTGTTGTGGCAAATTGTGTGTCATCTGGTATTAACGTGGGTGGTGGTGAAAATATTCCTGTCATTAAGATATGGTGTTATGAAATACGCCTCTTGTTTATTTATGTCCTAACAAAATAGATGAGTAAATAAGTTGAAATAAATGATAGATAGTGAGTGTATAAGTGTATATATGGAAATAAGTTAAAAAAAGTTGAATATAGCTAATTTTAGCACTGAGAAGAAATGAGTAAGTATAATTTTACCCACTTGATACAGATCGTAGAGGTGTGTCGATACAAAAGTTGATCTCAGAAGAAAAATGCAGGGTTGATTGAAGATCTCTTGATAATCCTAGTGCTGTGTTGATGGACGATATTACTCAGGAAATTCCATGGCCTGGTGCTTGTGGTGGTTAACAGCTGTCCCAGGCAAACCTCAGCATAGAATTTCCAACTCAACTGTGAAAATAAATGAGTATGAGTAGGAGCTATGTGAATAATGAGTAATGAGTAGTGGGTGAGAGGTGGCTGGTGTCAGTCACACGTTGCTTGGCATGGCAGACTTGCGTTGTGATGTCATCTCAGCACATGGTGACGTCGGCTTCCCACACTGGTAGCTGTGGTGAGTAAATGAGTAGCAATGAGTAACTTGAGTGAAGATGAGTGAGTAAGATGAGTTGTGAATATGGACTTGGTATTTGCTTCATCGTCTTGACCTCTTGACTCCTGCGTCAGCGTCGGGGGTTGGGTGGATGTAGCAGAGAGCGGAGGGTGAGGTCTGGTGGTAATGAGGTATGAGTCGTGTCTCACTCTTCGTTTGTTTGTTTTGTTTTTCTTTGTCGATGTCTTCTCGGTCCTTTTCTCTTGTGATTTACTCGTTGTAGGATGAAGACTGCCGCCACTTGTAGGTGTGTGTAGAAGATTATACAGACGACTCATAGAGTTGTTACTTGTAGTTGATTGTAGATGGTTGTAGTTCGCTGGTTCGTCGTAGAAGTTGCAAGATTGTTTGTATCAATATAATGTTGAACTACTTGGAAGGCGTCCTGTGACCTCTTCACCTCTACATCAGCGTGATGATCGGGGAGACGGAGGGGGCTGGTTGGAGAGAACTGTCAGGAGATGGTTGTAAGTTGTTGGTTGTGAGAGGTATTCTTGTTTTCAATCTTGATATTTTGTAGGAATTCACTGTCGATTCGTAGACGAGGTTCGTATACGTTTGCTGCTACCAAATGTCATAAAAGACTTTGTAGTTACTTGTAGAGAAGTTATATATATATTAGACTGGTGGACGAGCGGTTGTTATACTTGAGTAGCTTTGTAAGTAGATAATCTTTTTTCCCATTTGTCAGTCAATGACAAGGAGAGGTAAAGAATAGTATGGAACTATTTTTATTTGTCTTGGAAATATTAACAAGTCTCTCACACAGAGCGAAGTATAAAGTAGAGTCCCGGGAGCTATCTCCCTGTCTTGCTCTCTCTGTCTCTCTCCCAAGTTGCTAAGCCTTTCTCCCTGCGACCTGTCTGTTCTATGGCTAGCTTCCTTCTGAGCTCTCTTTCCTAAATTCTGGTGAAACAGGAGTCGTATCACGTGTGTTCCCTGTGATTGGAAAGTTCTAGAAGCCTGTGTGTGAGCATGTGTGTATGTGTGTGTATGGTCAACAAGGCTTTGTTCACCGGGTGAATTACTGACAACTAACTGACTGGCTACTTCGTAATCTGTCGTCAGCTTTTCCTCAGTGTAACTTGCAAGATCATTTCCCATTCCCAGGCTCGCATAGAGCTGTCTATCTATCTATTTATCTATCTATCTATTATGATTTGTAATTATAATATGGACTCATAACACCTGTTCATAAATACTTCACAGTTGATCACTCGAATTATACTATAGGCAATGGTCAAAAAATAATTGGCAAACGTTTCCAATTGCATGAAGCTAAGCATTTCTTCTTTAATAGAGTTGTAAATACGAGGATATGGAACGAGTTGCCCTCCAGTGTAGTAAATTGTAATACAGTACTAACTTTTAAAGGTCGCTTGGATAAGTATCTGTTGTCTAACCCCTGGCTTAATATGTTTGCCCCTGAATAAAACACGTGTGTGTGTGTGTGTATATATATATATATATATATATATATATATATATATATATATATATATATATATATATATATATATATATATTCTGAGCCTGGATCAATTTATTAAATGCAAATATAGTACAAGCACAGACTAGAATACAGTATGCACAGATAGCCCTGAGTTAATGGTCAATACTCATGCTTTCGACTTGTGATGGGCTGTGGATCACTGAGGGTCCCTGTTAGTTAAATGACCACCATCGGGATTATATATATATATATATATATATATATATATATATATATATATATATATATATATATATATATATATATATATATATATATATATATATATATATATATATTTTGTGCTTGGATCAATTTATTAAATGCAAATATAGTACAAGCACAGACTAGGATATGCACAGATAGCCCTGAGTTAATGGTCAATACTCTTGTTTTTGACGTGTGATGGGCTGTGGATCACTAAGGGTCCTTGGTAGTTAAGTGACCACCATCGAGATTTTATTAGTGTACCAGGGGTCGCTGCTTCCGGGGGTAACTTGTGTGCTTGTTCTGCAAGGCAAAGTTCCTTGTCTCAGTGGAGTGAACGAAGCTGGGGCCTGATTGACTGCCACCTACCGTAAAAGAGTCAGGCAAGGCTGCCGCATCACCCCTGAACATCCACATGGTGCACTGTGCAGTTCCCATCCTGTGCCTACAGACACCCCGTTAACTCACCATATCCGTACATAATATCATGTGTATTTATTTTTTTAATTGATTATTCATTTTACTTTACTACTTTCTCTTTCAGGTTATTCAAACTGGTAGCATATAGATAAAGTATTACAGAATGTAACTTTTCCTTTTATGTCTCGTATGAAATTTCCATGTCGGTTTTTCCACGCTGCATTGTGGTTTTTCTCACTTGTTCCTCTCAGTTTTAACTGGAGGGATTGGAGGCTGGGAGAGCCTTCTTACTTTACTATCCTTATCCTTCAGCAAGTAGAATTAGATCTCGTAGTCATAGTCTACTCTGTAACAAACAGACTCGAAAGGACCATAAGGTCTGTTGCTGTTTGCCTTCCTTTGTACTCCTTTGTACTCTCTCTCTCTCTCTCTCTCTCTCTCTCCTTTTCAGTTCTGTAGTTATCTTTGTTAATTTTGTCTTCCTGTAGCAACTGTTGAATCATCTCCATTAATCATCCCAAATTAATATGTATATTCCTCTCTCTCTCTCTCTCTCTCTCTCTCTCTCTCTCTCTCTCTCTCTCATCCCACAAAATCGCCTGTCACACTCCCTCAACCCGTCCTTCATCCAACAAGTTCTATCATTGTCACTCCTCTTTCCGATCCAACTCCTAATTCCACACTATCACCACCTCATTTCGCCACCTCCCTCACACACACACCGATCCACCATTTTCACCATTAAATCTCAAGCAGTATTTATCCCACATATCATGCAGAAAAAAAAAGAAAAAGAAAATGCAAATACTCGGCAATCTACATTAGTTTATCAATGCAAGACTGTTTGCTTCCCCAACTACCTAACCCTGTTATTCATTGCCAATTCTCTACTCAAACACCCGAGTCCTGTTTTTCAAGGCACACTTAATTTTGCTTATCACTCCATCCTCAAATATTCTTCCTTCCACCAATCTCTCTCTCTCTCCCCCCCTCTCTCTCTCTCTCTCTCTCTCTCTATCTATCTATCTATCTATCTATCTATCTCTCTCTCTCTCTCCAGTCCTTATCTCTCTTTCCCTTCTTACCCTCTCTCCTCTCAATTCTCTTCTACTTCTCACTTTCCCTCTACCTTTTCCTTCCCCTCTCCCTCTTGTCTTCCTCTTTCCCTCTGTTTTCTCTGCTACGTTTTACCACTCTTCTTAACCTTCCTTTCCCACTCACAATTTCCGCCTTTCCCCAATCTTATTTTTCTTTCCTTCCCCCATTCCCATCCCATAGTCCTATCCTTTATTCAGTCTCACCTTTTGCCTGTATTATCAACCTCCCTCTCCCTCCCATCCCCTTCTCTCCAGTCCCCTTTTCTTCCTCCGCACCATCCCTCCCTCTCTTCTCGATTTCCATCTCCCCCTCCCCCTATCCCTCCCGTCCCCTTCTCTGTCCTCTCCTGCATCCTTGCATGAGTATAGGTTAGCTCTGACTAAAGACCTTCTCAAGGTGTGTGTATGTGGGTGTGGGTGTCATTCATAACTATATATTCGCTCCATTGCAAACTGATTCATCTTCCTTTACACACACACACACACACACACACACACACACACACACACACACACTAACACACAAATATAGCTTCTGGCAGCATGCGGAAGAAGAACCTATGTTGCTACTTGTCTGTCACTGCATAAATCGAGATGATCATTAACAGATTAGCAGGTAAGGGTTTTCTTCAGGTGAATACAATCGGCTGGGGGGGGGGGTTAGAGTAGCGTACTGGAGTGGCCACTTGCATCCTCTGTCTGTCTGTCTCTCTGTCTCTCTCTCTCTCTCTCTCTCTCTCTCTCTCTCTCTCTCTCTCTCTCTCTCTCTGTCCTGGCAGTGCTTAATATTCCGGTGAATCCAAACGGCACTTAATCTGTAGGAGGTCCGTCGGGTTATCTCTCTTGGGTCTGAATATTATAAGCCTGGTCTCCCTGGCTGTGTCTAGGGTGTGATTGGGGTGTGAGCATAAGGTGAGGTAGGAGGAAGGGCAAGCGTGAGGCAGGAAGGGCAAGGTGAAGCTGTGAGAGGGCAGGTGCGAGGCAAAAAAAAGTTTGAGGGGACGAGATAGAAGCGAGGGAGAGGAAGGAAAAGGGGTGAGTCAGGAAAGTGAAGGAAGGTAGAACTAAGGTTTGGAGGGTGAGCAAGGAAGGACAAAGTCAAAGGAAGGAGAAGACAGGCAGATAGTGAGGTAGAGGATAAGGCAGAGCAGAGTGAGGTAGAAGGGTGGGGCTAAAAAGTAGGGGGAGAGAACTTGAAAGTTTGATGGGAAGAGGAAAGGCATTCTGTGTGTGTGTGTGTGTGTGTGTGTGTGTGAGAGAGAGAGAGAGAGAGAGAGAGAGAGAGAGAGGAGGAGGAGTAGCAGAAAGAGGAGTAGATAATACGAGTTCAACGGAAGGAGAACATAAGGAAAGAACTGTGAAGACGGATGATGAAGAAATAAAAAGACTGAGGGGGAAGATAAAAGATGAGCGACGAAGAAGTCTTAGGAAGGAAAGGGACGCAAGAAGAAGAAGAAAAGGAGAGAGGACGAATACGGGAAAAAGAGGCTGATATTGAAGTAAAGGAGGGAAGAAGAAGGAGAAGAAAGGATGAAGAAAAAAGAAGAGAAAGATAAAGGTGAGAGAGGAAGAAAAGGAATGAGATGGGAGCAGGAAGAAAAAAATTAAGGTAAAGGGGAGGGAAGAAGTAGATCAGGAAACAACAGGAGAGAAGGAGGAAGACGGGAGGTAAAAGTGAGGGAGAAAAAGGAGGAATGTGGCTATTTCCTTCATGTGTAGAGTTCCCATCCTGTTTGACCTCTTGTCGACCACTTTCCTTCTCTACCCTTTCCTCTCCCTCATCCTCTTCTTCTCTCGCTCTCCCCCTCCTCCATGCACGACTCCCCTCCTCTCCCTAGCCTTTCTCCCCTCCCCTTCTCCCTTCCCTCTCATTTTATCCCTTCCATCCTCCCTGTCTTCCCTCCCCATCTTCTCTCTTCCACTCCCTCTCCTTCGTCTGCAACTTCTTCCTTCTACGCCCACCCTTTCCTTCCATCTTTCCATCCACAACTACCTCCTCCTTCTCCTCCTCAAGTCTATCTGTCTGCCTCTCTATCTTCTGCCCTTTCCAGGGTCCTTCCTTCCTTTCTCCTACACACACACACACACACAGGCAGCGTCAGAGTCAATACGTCTCCACTCGCACCGCGCTGGCCACTCCTGGCCACACCTAAATAGTATCTTAATATGAGTCAAGCTCTGTACTAGGTTAGACTAAATGGTATTCTAATATAGCAGAGCAAGTACAAGCAAAATGTTGTCCAAATAACAGAATACAAACAAGTAGTGCAGGAATGCGCTGTTCAACACTTCATCAGCTGTGTCGTCTATCACCAAGCGAGAGCAAGGAGATGCATACTTGTAAGTAGAATCTTTCTCAGTAATACCACAAGATGAGCACCATCTTTATTAAAATGAATATGGAAGGAGTTAAGGAAAGGGATAAAGGTTGAAAACAGGATAATGATTTCTACCAGGAACTGGAAAGGGCTTTTCAGAATGAAATGGATGAATTTAGAAGCAACTGCGCATGCAGTAGGAAGAAAATGAAAACTTAGGAAAGGAATTAAACAAAAAAGACACAACAATAGATGAGCTATCAGTTGAGGTGGGTTCACTTAGAAGGAAGATTAGTGAAATGCCAAGTACAGCTGTCAACTATGAGAGTATTATGGAGTTCAGAAATGATACATACTGTACACAATTAGGCAAGCAAGCAGTCTGATAGACAAAAGTAGTAATATTGACGAGAAGATAACTCAAGTGAATGAAATGATGCAAAAGTTACAAAGATGATGTGGAAACTACGTATGCTGAAATGGTGAAAGTAAGGAAAGACTTAGAAACAAGAGTCAAAGAAAAAAGCATTAGAAATGAATTGAAAAAAATAATCTAAAAGAAAAACAAAATTGGTCAAAGATTTAGCAGATATCATCAGATCAAAAGTAATCACTGGTATAGATGAAGAAGAAATACAAAAACAAGATTTCGAGAGACAAAAAGGAGATGAAAAATATAGTAAGCACATTGAAGGAAGTATCAGAGGAAATCTCTGATAAAGACATAGATGAACACAAAAGACTAGGGAAATATGAGAGAAATAAGTCAAGGTCCTTGAAAGTAACCTTCCGGAGTGTGGACACTGTGGAGGAAATAATAGAAACTGTGAACAAACTGATGGAAAAAGAGGAATTTAAAAAAGGATGGAAAAAAAAGATGCCTAACTCAAGAGAAATTGGAAATACTAATGGATAAGAGAGAGGAGGCAAAAACAAAGAACGAGCGAAAATCAGCGGAAGAGAAGAGTACATTTTTTTACAAAGTAATTGGATTGCAGGTACGAAAGTGGTACATAACTAACAACGAATGAAAAGGAGGAAGGTATTGGACTCAGGTTATGGCAAATACAGTATATACACAGGATGATTAAGATGATGTACTCAAATGTAGATGAAATGGTTTCTAAATTATTAGAGATAGAAGACTATACCAAAGAAAAGGAACCACATATTATTTGCCTAACTGAAACAAAATTAACTTCAAAGACATCAAACGATACCCTAAACTTAGAGGAATACAATATATGGGGAAGAGACAGAAATATAAGAAAAGAAGGAGGAATTATAATCTTATCAAAGAAAAATCTACAAGTAAAAGAAATAAAAATAGATATACCCTCACAAGTAGAAATAATTGCACTGGAGATTAACACATCTGAAGGGAAATTAACTGTGGCAAATTTATACATACCATCCAAAACAAACACATGGGAGAGAGGCAAATATGAAGACCTGGCAGAAAGTACAATTCAGAGTTTAAGAGTATTACTACAAGAATGGAAATCTGGAAGAATTGTATTAACTGAAGATTTCGATACAAATATAAATTAACCTCCTCGTGCACCAAAAGTTTTCAATAAGTTTCGATTCCACGCACAGAACCAAAACCTCACTCAAGCTGGCTCCACTAGCTCAGCAAGGGAAAAATTTCTATGGCCCATACCCTTGGAAAGTGCTTATATTGTGATAAAGGGCTTCCCAACATCTTCGTTGATGTTTATACTATCAGATGAGAAAAAAATAAATAAAACAGACGAATAAATGTACAGAAATAAAGCCTGAATAAACTTTATGTGAAAACTAGCTTCTCATAACTTCCCAACATCACTGTGAAAATTTTTTCCCGTGACGCACAGTTGCAAAGGACATGTCTTCATGCAGAATTTCACAACCTTTCATCTGTTCAAGTTTCAAGTTGATATGTCCAATAGTTTTCAAGTAAATCGAACAAAAAAAAAAAATTACGAAAATCGTCTAAAAACGTCTGATTTGTTTATTATATTGTATGCTGTTAGTGACACTGTAACAAACATATATGTAAATTCTATCCATTTTTGTAGCCCAGAGGTTAAGGAACCCCTTGATATAATTCAGTGTTGTAACCCTTATTGTTATAGAGAAAATGAATTTTGAAAAGTTACGATGGGTTGCGCGCGGTGACAGCACCTACACTCCTGCCTGTAGGCTGAGTATGTTCGTCTTTTGTAAGTTTTCCCCAATTATTTTCACACATAGGTTACTTTGCTTTAAAAAGGATGTATAAGAAATCGTTAGCTTGATCAAGCTTTCTTCAGATTTTTTATGTGACCTATTCTTTACAAGTATAATGACTGAGAGAATAGCAATGCAATGCACCACGTTTGCCCTATGAGAAGTATACAGTAAACACACATTTTATACTTTACAATACAATAGTATAAAAACTAGACAAATAAGCTGGTTACTCACGTCTGCTAGCAGTGTTGTAGTGTTTCTTGAGAGAAGGAGTTGCAGAGAGGAGGACAGGTACGATCACAACTTGTGTGTGTGTGTGTGTGTGTGTGTGTGTGTGTGTGTGTGTGTGTGTGTGTGTGTGAGTATTTGTGATGTGCGAATGTGTGTGTGTGTGTGTGTGTGTGTGTGTGTGTGTGAGTGTGAGTGTGTGTGTGTGTGTGTGTGTGTGTGTGTGTGTGTGTGTGTGTGTGTAATGATGGCAGAGGTGTTATTTGTCATAGGAGTGATGGCAGTGGTGTCAGTTGTCATAGGAGTGATGGCAATGGTGTCAGTTGTTGTAGGAGTGATGGCTGTGGTGTCAGTTGTCGTAGGAGTGATGGCAGTTGTGTCAGTTATGTGCTCTTTCTCTGATAAGCCCTTGTGAAACATTGTATGTTTAGTGTAAAATAGGAGGGGAACGGTAAAAATCGGTTAGGAATGTTCAAATCTAGCTTTCTCTGAAGATATATAAGAAACACTTATACACCTTCTTCACAAGCACACTGCACTATATATAACACAGTATCACTATAACACACGTAAGGTATGGACGGTGCGGTAGTAGGAAACACAGCTTTTAATGGCCAGGCGCTCGATCACACACCCTTTGAGCCTGACTGCCGGGAGAATACTGAGCTAAATATAGGTTGCTTGCCCTTCTGATAAGCTCCCAGTGTTGCCATATATTTCCCCTAGGCGTGGCTACCCTCATCTTTGACTCAACCGAATTTGACCCAAATCCATCCACAGGACAAGTTTCTAAGACCATTTATAGGGAAGTTGCGTCATGTTATGTTATCGGTTACTCTTCAGATTGCAGTTATTATGATTCGCATTGGATCATCATGTGAGAAGGGGTTAAAATACCCTAGATGTAAGAAGCAATGAAAGCTGTTGGGATTAAAAGCTCCTGGATCTTGTGCAGGAGTTTTTCCTAACATAGCATGTAAGGAAAACACCAGAAAAAGAGGACTTGATGATACATCTGTACTAGATCTTATATTTACTAGGCAAGAAAATGATAATGACAGTATAATGTATCACTCCATTCGGCAAAAGCGACCAAGCAGTATTAACTTGCAACTTCAGGATTGCATATGACATAGTTAACATTAATGAGAGTTACAAAAAGAGTCTAAGCTATAAAGAGGACAACTATCATGACCTGAAGAAGTACTTCCTAGAATTAGATTGGGAAAAGGAGCTTAGAGAACAATATTTGAATATTCTATATAGAGAATTCTGTGATTTTTATGAAATAGGAGTCCAAAATAACATCCCTCAGCACAATGAAAAAGAAATGAAAAAAAAGAAAAGGTTTAATACAGAATGTAAAAAATCAAAAGAAAAAAGAGACTTGCTGTGGAATAGATACAGAAGACACAATAGTGAGAGAGCATATAACTATAAACAGGCAAGAAACGATTATACTGTACAAAGATAAGGAGGGAGGCTCAGAGACATCTTTTTTTTTTTTTTTTTAACAGAACAGAGGAAGGAAAAACAAATGAATAAAAGAAATCCAGACACCAGATTACTGGTGTCCTCTGCTCATAAAATATCTGTAACAGCTAGACTTGAACAGCTGTAGGTTGAAACCTGGGGGGAAACAACTCTCGGGAAGCGAGTTCCAAAGAGATGGCAGTTCAGGGAATTAAAGAATTCTGATAGGTAGAAGTTCTGCAATGTGGCTGAGTGACGTTCCAGTCATGAGCACTACTAGATGCCCGTGTAGCACGAGGGAAGGCATGGAGAGGTGGCACCATGGACACAAGTCCATCTGAGCATTTACCATAAAAATATCTGTAAAATAATGCAAAGGAAGCAACATTCCTTCTTCCTTGTAGGGGAGGTAGTTTACTTGTAATGGCAGGGTTGTCAATAATTCTAACAGCTTTGTTCTGAATTTTGTCTAGTTGTTTTAATGCAACCTTTCCACATCCATTCCACAAGGGTGAGCAATATTCAAGCTGAGAGTGCACATGACTCATATAAATTATAGCTAACTGTTCGTCAGTGAAGAAGTTACGGACCCTGTACAATAATCCAAGTTTCTTTGAGGCGGTTTTAGTAAGTGATCTGACACGAGAGGTCCAGCTGAGGGCATTGTCAATTGAGACGCCAAGAATTTCAATACTTTAGAGATGGGAATATTAGTAGCACTGAAGGTAATATACGAATCTGGCAATGTCTGTCTATTAGTAAATTGTATATATTTAGTTTTACTAGCATTAAATGAGACAAGGGTGTTTTGTCCCATTCACTGATCATAGATAAGTCTTGATTTATGGAGATGACTGTACTGAGTTAAGAGGTAGAGATGTTAGACTTTGTAAATGGGTGTCTGAATGTGAATGAACTATGAAGTGTTGAGTCATCTGCATATGAGTGGATGGGATTGTGGGTGACAGATATGATATCATTAATATGAACCAGGAGCAGGGTTGGCACCAGAACTGATCCCTGCGGCACGCCGGTGTTAATTGAGTGGAAATTGGAATATACATCATCTACTTTTACTCTTATTTTCCTGTCACTGAGACATGAGGAAATCAAAGGAACAAAAGAAGTTAGTCCATAGCAAGGGAGTTTGGACAGCAGGGAACGTGCCATACTCTGTTGAAAGCTTTAGAAATATCTGGGGCTACTGCTTGAGTTTCTCCATGTAGGTCAATTGATCAATGGATGGTATGAGTTAGAAGATTGAGTATGACAATGGTGGATCTTTCATGGCGAAAACCATATTGTCTATCACTAATTAAGTAGTTGGATTCAAGATGTTTAACAATGTGCTTATTAATAAAAGTTTCAAATACTTTACCAAAAGAAGATGTGACAGCTATTGGTCTGTAATCAGAGGGGTCAGAGGAACTTCCTTTCTTCGGAATTGGGTGGATTTTGGCTTCTTTCCATGAATTTGGGAATGAAGAAGTACGTATCCATAGTCTGAATAATTTAGCTAGAACAGAGGTAAGTTCAGGGGAACACAATTTCAAAACAATTGGCGGAATTTCATCTGGGCCTGGAGCTTTGTTGCTAGGTTTATTGTCTAGAATGGATTTTATGTATCATGTCTGTATTTTAAGTGGAACAATTTCGGGAAAGTCAAGTTCTAGTACTGGGACGTTCTGGCTGGCATCGTCTGTGGTAGAAGTTCTGGCAAATGTACTGACAAAAATGTCTGCTTTCCAGTTATAAAATAAAGTAATGATCAACCTAAGCTATTTTACAGCTAAATCCGAAGCAAAGCCAAAGTTAAAGATAAAATGCAGTCCATTATGGACGAGATCACCTATACACATGAGAAGGCTATCTGTGATGCACTAAATAAAAATTACCAATCAGTTTTTACAGAAAATATTTTTGAATGAGATGATATGGAACATGCATGCCCACACATATTACCAGATATATAAATATCAGAAAAAGAAGTACAGGAAGAGTTAAGTAAATTAGACAAGGGAAAAGCATATAGTCCTGATGAAATTTCAGGTTGGGTTCTACATGAATGTGCAGAGGAGTTAAGCAGACCATTGTATTTGATATTCAAGGAATCCTTAGGTCAAGGTAAACTACCTGATATTTGGAAGAAAGCAAACATTGTTCCCCTATTCAAGAAAGGAAACAGAAAGAATCCACTCAACTACCGACCTGTATCACTGACCAGTGTTGTAAGATACTAGAAAAACTGATAAGAGAAGTTTAGTTAAATCATCTAGAGGAACACAGTATGATAACAGAAAAGTAGTTCGGTTTTAGAAAGGAAAATCATGTTACTAATCTGTTAAGCTACTATGATAAGAGTTACTGAAACGTTACAGAAAAGAGAAGGATGGGGGGACAGTATCTATTTAGATTTCAAGAAAGCATTTGACAGTACCACACCAAAGACTTTTATGGAAACTGTACCATCAAGAAGGTATCCAAAGTAACCTGTACTGTTGGTTGCAGGGTTTTCTCAGAAAAAGGGAAATGAGAACAGTAAAAAGAGGAAATTGCTCTTCATGGAGGGAAGTGACTAGCCGAGTGCCACAGGGCTCAGTGCTGGCCGCAATTATGCTTTTAGTGTATATAATTGACACACACAGTAGCACTGGAAATGGAAGCTGTCTAATATGTTTGCTGATGATGCAAATATGCAAAGGAAAATAACCAACATAGATTCTTGCAAAGGGCTATACAAAGAATTAAATAAGCTTAATAAATGGAACAATAAATGGCAAATGGAATTTAATGTGGACAAGTGTCATGTAATTAAGTTTTGTAAAAGTGAGAAAAGACCAGATTGGGATTATAAGTTAGGAAGATCAACCCTACTCACATCAGAAAGGGAGAAGGACCTAGGAATGATTATCAGTAGCAAACTATCTCCGGCTGACCACATCAGTGAGAAGGTACGTAACGAGTATACACTGTTTGCTAATGTGAGAACAGCATTCACATATATAAATGAAAACGTGCTGAGAAAGATAACATTATTCTTCGAACCATCCCTGGAGTATGCATCAGTAGTCTGGAATCCTCATCTAAAAAAACAGATAGATAAGATTGAAAAAGTACAATGGGGAACTACAAGTTGGGTAACAAGCTTAATGGATCTAAGCTACAAAGAAGGACTAGAAAAATTGAATCTACCAACACTACAGGAGTGAAGGAAAAGAGGAGACATGATTATGCTATATAAATGCACTTAAGGGAAAGAGAAAATAGACATAAATGAATATATAACCTATGGAGAAACATTAGCAAGAGGACACTGCAAAAAACTACAGTACACAATACAAGAGGCGATCAAGACGTAAGGAAATTCAGTTTTCCAAATAGGGCAATTGGTCAGTAGAATGAACTACAAAAAGAATTGTGCCAAAACTATTCATAAATTTAAGGATAATTATGTATGATAAAAATCGTTTAATACACGGGACAGTACGTGTTTGACTCATTCCTGTAAAGATACAGTTAGGTAAGAACAATTAGGTAAGAACACATAAACAAACAAACAAACATACTGAGAACCTCCCAAAACAAGCTGGATACAATGATATAATAAAGAAGCAGTAGAGATAAAATCAGTCCAGAATTACAACAATACCGGAACTAACCAACTCAGTCGCTGTCATCACCACCTCAGGGATGCAAATGTTATGTCCAGTCACCTCACCTCACTAACACATTCCAAAGACTGAGTTTATACATCTTTTCAAGTCAACTCTCTTCCGCTCCGTCATTCACAGTCAGTCAGGAGGATCACGTGATGGTCATGATCGCCAGCTTTTTACCCTCCCGGAAGAGAGCTTATAGCTCATATAGTCCAATCCAAGGGCAAGGATGTGACCTTTCACACACACACACACACACACACACACACACACACACACACACACACACACACACACACACACACACACACACACATCGATCCCCTTGCTCTAGGACGACAGTAACTACCCACTTCGTCAGTTAGACTACAACCTGAGTGAGTTGCGTACCCTCCTCTACCTTATATGGTAGGCGAGAGCATTACCACTGAGCCAGCAAGCTGTGTGTGTGTGTGTGTGTGTGTGTGTGTGTGTGTGTGTGTGTGTGTGTGAAGTATTTTTCACACATGAGTTACGATTCAGAAACGCCTAAAATTGCCTTAATAGACTGCTTACTTTACTCCACCCACCAGGCCGTGCTCCTCTCCTCTTTGGATACTGCACTGTCTCTTCCTTTCAAGTTTTATTCTAAGTGTGGAACATTAAGATTTTCGCTTATGTTACTTGTGCAAAGAATGCTGATTAAAAAAATTCTTTTAAGTTTATTTTACATGGTAAATTTTTGTATTTATTGCACGGCATGTAGATATAAAAGAGGATATAAATAAAAAAACAAGCAAGATATAGTAAGAGAGTAGACTGTTGCACCAGTCGATCAGGGCAGTACTCCCAAAATGGATGGAAAGCTGATGACAGGGAAAGCTGGAGCTCCCGTTTCATCAGCCCTCCGGACTACCTCATGACCACCTTCCTTTGCTGAACTTTTTCAGTGTTTCAGTAACACAGAGTAGGACAGCATGCACTCCAGTACAAGTTCCTTTAACTTTCAACACTAAACTACATGCACAATATGCACTAAACTTCCATCAAAATTCGGACAAAAAAATATAGCTTCTGAGGTCTCATGGAGGGGGGAGGGGACCATTAAAGCCCTCATGATCTGCCCCTTTCCCGGTGAGGACCCAAAGGGATGCCTGGAACCACTGTCTGACTCACATCTTCCTCATTTCTGCAACATTAGCAGCCTGTCCTCTACGCTCGTATATTCTTCATTTCTGCAACATTAGCAGCCTCTCCTCTAACTTTCTCTCTGTTGAGCACCACCTCTCCTCCTCTAAACCTCACCTTCTCTTCCCGGTTGAGACTCAACTGTCTGAGGGGACTGATAGTAAACCTGTGTGTGTATCCTCTTACTTTCTCTAAATACATTCCAAAGCCAAACGTGGCTGTCGTGTATATGTACACAACGATATACCTTGGTCTTTTGTTCCTGAATTTGAATAATCTGAATTATCTACTCTCTGGCTTCGGCCTTCCCGTCATTCTCTGACTAAACATATCTGTGCTGTTTACCTATCCCCTCATTCTACAGATTATGAAAAATTTAACGACTATTTTAGTTGATGGAACGCATCCTACCCATTTTTCCTTTCCCTGAAATCTCCATTGTAGGAGACTTCAATGTTCACCACCACCTTTGGCTCTCCTCTCCTTTCGCGGATCAATGTGGCAAACAAGCCTACATCTTTTCTATCCTTAATGACCTACAACAGCTAGTACAGCACCCTACCTGTATCCCTGACTGCCTTGAAGAGAGTTCAACATACCTGACCATTTCCTTATAACTAATTCTTCTGTTTACACTGTAATTCTTTCCTTTCTGTTAGGCTACTCCGATTACAACCTTATCACCTTAACCTGCCCTATCACTCCAGTAAGGCCTGTGGATGCTCTCAAGAAGTGTCGGTTGTGGCACTTTGGAGCTGCTGATTGGGAGGCCCTCAGGCAGTACTTCTTTGATTTTCCCTGGACTGGTTATTGCTTCCATGGCTGACAGCCATTGTGTGTGCCATGCGCATTATGGAACTTATTCTCTCAGATATGGAAGCATACATTCCTTTCTCGTATCCTTTGACTGAAATCTTGGTTCAATCACGCTTGTTTTAATGCTGTCAACGAGGAGAAGGTCTACAAAAAGCACCAGAACCAACCCACTCCTAAATATCATTTCAGTTATGTTTCTGCCCACAATCTTTCTAAGTCTGTTCTTCGTTCTGCTAAAAATAATTTCATTCATACTAAATGCTTGGAACTCTCCAATTCGAATTCTTCCCACTCCTTCTGCCATCTTTCCATAAACCTTTCTAACAACTTTATCTTATCATCCTTCCCTCTTTTTTTTTTTTTTCCACTCTGATGGCTCTGCAGCTATTTCTTCTACTGATAAAGTAGAACTCTTTGCTCAGACTTTCTCCTCCAATTCCACCTTAGACGATTCTGGTGCTGTGCCTCCATTATTTCCCCCTTTTGC
This sequence comes from Coenobita brevimanus, assembly GCF_032717465.1. NCBI lineage: Eukaryota > Metazoa > Arthropoda > Malacostraca > Decapoda > Coenobitidae > Coenobita > Coenobita brevimanus. The sequence continues at coordinate 34,490,061 of NC_136977.1, forward strand.
TTCATATTGACTAACAATACGTTTCTTTAATTGACCTATTTTCCGCCATATCTGACCTGAATACTAACAAGACATATGGCCCTGATGGGGTCCCTCCTGTTGTCCTCAAGAGCTGTGCTTCTGTGCTTACACCCTGCATATGAACCTCTTTCGCCTTTGTCTGTCTTTTAAAACATATTTTCTATCACAACCTTCTTTCTGATCATCAGTATGGGTTCTAGCAGGGATGCTCCACTGGTGATCTCATCTACCTTTGATACCCCTGGTCAATCTCCTTTCGGGACTTTGGTGAAAGCTTTTCCATTGCACTTGACATCTCAAAGGCTTTCGATCGAGTCTGGCATAAATCATTAATTTCCAAACTGCCCTCTTACGGTTTCTATACTTCTATCTGTGCCTGCATCTATAGTTTCCTTTCTGGTCGTTCCATAGCTTTTGTTGTAGAAGGGTTCAGTTCCTCTCCCAGAGTATCAAAAGTGGTGTTCCTCAGGGCTCTGTCCTATCACAAACGCTCTTCCTTTTATTCAACAGTGACCTTCTAAGCCATACATCTAACCCTATCAACTCATACACTGATGACTCCACCCTCCACCTTCCCATTCGCTTCCTGCAGCATTCATCTCAGCAGTTACTTCAACAAGTAAGGGATGAGGTTATGGCACACCTAATGACTGACCTGGCTCATATCTCTGATTGGGGTTAAAAGTAATCGGGTACATAAGAATTCTGAATCGGAGCGAGATTTCTGAACTGGAGCTACTAGTGGCATTTGTTGTCAATCAGATATCAATCAGATATCTTTCTTATCATGTAATGACTTTAACCCTCCGTATGCCGGCTATTTTTAGCCCTATGAGTCACCCCAGAGCCGGCTGTTTTTCGACCTTTTTTTTTGGCTAAAATGATAGATCTTGATGTGGAAACAACGAATTTTGCCATTAAAATGCTCACCGAGGCTCAGAAATGAGTTTTATTGAGTCCTGCATACTCGTGTACAGGTACAGCTGCTCTCTCACGCTCACCATGTACGTGAGAGAAAGCCGTTTTCTGTGTAAGGCATACTCAGATATTTATGCCGGGAAGGTATAGCAATGTTCAGTACACTTTTCTGATTACTTATTACTTCAGCGTCTATCACAATTTACGTGTCTTTCTCACTGTGAATGCATTATCTTACACTTACTTGAAGATAGGTACAACCTGACTTCATTACATACAGTCCTGGCACTTATAAGAAGGTATTTACAACTTGACTTCACTATATAGTCCTTACACTTACAAGAAAATATTTACAACTTACACTTACATGAAAATATTTACAAAATGCCTTCACTATGTACAGCACTGGGTGAGGCACACAGGCAGAATGAGGCAGAGCGAGCATGAGAGGGGGAGTGAGTGAGTGTATGGCCTTGACAGCCTGGGGGATGGTAGAGGAAAAGTTACTATACATGCCTGCCAATTTTTACCCGCGAATCTTGAGAAATGCAGTCGTAGTGAAGTTTTCTATTTTAAACCGTTTTAAAATGGCACTGTCGCTGGCCATGGAATTATATCAGACTGTTTTAAAATGGCACTGGTGCGGGGCGGTTGGATTTTAGTAATTTTGTCGCATGTTTGGTCTTTTATTTTCAGTCATGAAATCTGCGATATACGTAAGTTTGAAATTGGGAGTTTTTTCATCAGTGAGCACTGATCAGTGAGATCTGGAGATATCTATACAACATGCATTTCAACTGCAGCCCATTCGATCTGTTGCTGCTGAAGGTATCATGCGGTTGTGATAATCCGGTGCAGATCTGGTCACTGTCCGTTACTGCATATTATTATTATTATATCCATGAAGGATTAGGGTTAAGCCCTCCAGGAAATCTCAGGCTTTTCACACCTGAGTGTGAAATCACATCCTTACTCTGAGTATGTGTTTTTCACTTTGTGAGCCAGTCATGTGCATAATTATTTTATATATAAAAAAAACTAGAAAATGCCAATTTTCTCTGAATATGGCTAAAAAACGCATAAAATTTCCAAGAGGCTAAATTTAAGGCTAAATCCTGGAAAATCAACCCAAAATGGTTAAATTTAGACTGAAAAGGCTAAATCTGGTCAGCCTGTTACAGCCCTACCCATTTCAAGGTCTAGTTCCGATTCAGAAATTTCAAGTCCCGATTGGGAAATCTTGCTCAAAGAAACTGTTTGTGCAATATATATATTTCATATGCAGTTGAGAAATTTATTTTATTTGTTGAATGAATACAGTACATGACAATATTTAATGGAAAATGATCCCATTGCAAACAAGTACACACATAAACAAGTTAAAAACACATAGGACTTAAATACATGTAGTTACAGCCCCACCTGTTTCAAAGTCTAGCTCCGATTTGGAAATTTCAAGTTCCGATTCCGAAATCTCGCTCCGTTCCGGTAATCTCGCTCCGATTCGGTATTCTTACGCACCGATGGTAATCTTGTTGTTTAACCCTTATACCGAGGGCTTGTTTTGCTTTGACTTGCGCTCCTGAGGGCATATTCGCACTCCAACAGACTCTCTAAAAATATTTGCCAAAAATCAGTTATTAGTCCTAGAATATTAAAATCACATGTAAACAAAAGTAAAGTTATGGTGTTTGAGAGGAATGAAGTCACAGAGTGTGCAGTGAGGTTGGATGGTGAGGATATGGAGAATGTGAGTGCATTCAAGTACTTGGGTAGTGTGATGAGTAAGGATGGAACTTTGGGGGATGAAGTGCGTGAAACGGTACAGCAGGGAAGGAAGGTTGTTGGTTCACTGAAAGCAGTGATGAGAAATAGGGAGGTGAGTATGGAAGTTAAGAAGTCACTGCATGATAGTATTGTGATCCCTACCCTGACGTATGGAAGCAAGGCATGGACCTTGCAAGAGGGGAACAAGTCAAGAGTGAGAGCAGTGGAAATGAGTTACTTGAGAGGAGCATGTGGAGTGACGTGGAGGGACAGGTTGACGAATGAAGAAGTGAAGGAACGTTGTGGGGTGGATGTGGATGTGGTTGAGAAGATTAGGAGAAATACACTGAGGTGGTTTGGACATGTGAAGAGAATGGAGAATGAAAGACTGACTAAGAGGGTGTATGTAGGGGAGGTGGAGGGAGGGAGAGGGAGAGGTAGACCGAGGATGAGGTGGAGGGATGGAGTTCAGGTATATGAGGGAGGAGGGGGTGAGTTGGGGGGAGGATAGTCAAATGGTGGGTGACAGAGCAACTTGGAGGCGTTTTGTCTGCGGCCACCCTTTGCGGGATTAGGGCGTCGGGCTATAGATAGATTGATAGATAGATAGACATACCTTCAGCTTTTTCCTTGGGTGTTTGTTGAGCCTTCGTCGAGTACCGTAGGACATGTGGAGACCTCTGAAGTTGGGTAACGAAGTCTCCACTTTACACTTCCCGGCAACTCGTAATATGATTACCACAGCCTGATATTATCACTAGAAACACTAATCTATGATTCTCAAATAGTTTGGAATCCATACTCCCCCAAAAAAACACCGTGAAAGCAATGAAAATTACAAGGGCGTATGACCATCCCACTTCCGATCGCTCGCCGCTAATGTTGTCTAGTATTCATAAAAACAGTCACAGTTTATATTTCTGTTACTATATAACACTTATATATATCTACAGTCTTTATCCATAGGTTTCCTTCAGTAATAGTAGCTTATTGTCACTGTAGGGATTCAATTTCTTTCAGTAAAATACGTAGCATTCACTTTCTCGTCCTGTATACTAGCATTGAGAGTGAATGTCACTTTCACCTTCACTCCAACAACTCATAGTATTCATACGTGCTAGAGTGATACTTTCACTTTCATTACTCCTAGTATATATACTCGTATTCTTATAATACCACTCATTTACATTTCTATATACGTTCTCTACTTTATTTACATTATTTACATTTCTATTTTATTTACACTGTGTTATGCACTGTCACTTGAAGTAACGTATAAAACTATTTTCCACTGTTCACTTATATTTACATTCATTGCTTTCTTGCTGTTTACACATTATTTACTCTTTATTTACAATTCCACTTGCACTGTTTTACTCAATAAAAAGATCATAGTCATTCTCTGTCAATTGTCAGCCCTTTACCTCTTGCCACATGAGGTTTAGTAGGGGGTAAATGTCACAGGGCCCTTTGCATGGGGCTATAAAGCGACGGAAGTTAGCATGAGCAAATCAGACATACTCCCACTTTCAAAGACGACAGTGAACTGATAGCGATGGCCTCCTGCCACCTGGCTAGGGTAGGTTCAATACTACCAACTTCAGCCCTATGAGACCTGCTAATATATAGCAATGAAATAATTGGCAGGAAACCAAGACAATACATAATAAATTAGGTAGTTCCAGGTGAATGTAAATATCACTTAGGCTTCTCCCTTCCCTCCTTATATGTATATTTATTACAAAAATAGATTATATGGCATATTTCAAGGGGAAATAAACAGCAAAAATTAGCGAACGAGTGCACGTGAGGTGTTGTCACGTGATAATTAGCCAATTCCAGGTGTATGGCACATCACTTACCTTATTTCTTTTTCGTATATATTATTTGGTATAAGAATAGGGCATAGGGCTTATTTCAATGGATGAAATCAGTGGAAAATTCCAGGGAAGATTTACTTAGCGTAGAATACAGTGTGGTTGCCTGCAATAATTAGGTAGTTCCAGGTGAATGTAAATATCACTTAGGCGTCTCCCTTCCTTTCTTATATATATTTTTATTACGAAAATAGATTATACGGCATATTTCAAGGGGAAATAAACAGCAAAAATTAGCGAACGAGTGCACGTGAGGTGTTGTCAGGTGATAATTAGCCAATTCTAGGTGTATGGCACTCTCACTAACCTTATTTCTTTCTTGTATATATTATTTGGTATAAGAATAGGGCATAGGGCTTATTTCAATGGATGAAATCAGTGAAAAATTCCAGGGAAGATTTACTTAGCGTAGCACGGCCGGGCAGGCGAGAGGATAGGGTAATGGAGGGGAGGTAGGGAGGGGAGTCAAGAACGGGGAGAAATGGCTAAATTGTCAACAATGGATGGGAGTACAGATGAGATTAGGAGTGCTGACTAGTGTTGGACATTGGCAGTACTGATAGATGATACAAGCCACCACTTCAAAGTCCGGGCGAATTCAAAATAACACAGAATCACAAAAGTGTTGCCCCGCGGTATGATACCTTGCTCCCAAGCATCACGAAAGTGACGCCCCGCGGTTAAGGGGTTAACCCGCCGACTCCCGTTGACGTATATTAAAGTCCACACGTTTTGCCACTGTGACTCCCATTGACATACATAAACGCGCTGCAATTGCAAGGTCCATCATTTGCACAGTTTTCAAATTTCGTGCATGATTTTTGGTACATGTACACGGGACGCCTTTCTCTACAAGATGCCAGGCAGGGACAATGCCTTACCCCACATGACCTCCCCCCCCCCCGCATGCCATTGTCTCAGCAATTCACCTGTTACCAGTGACCTGGCCAGTAAAGACATGTCATACCACGGTATGAAATTCAAGGCCAGAGTGATTTCCCAATCAATGCCAATGTGGAAGACAAAGTTTATGTAGAATTAGAGAAAGAAAGTCAGAAATGATGATCAGGTAATGTTGCCAAAAAAGGTCAGGTATGTTGATGTGTTTGGTGAGTGAAACAATGCTTATATTGCCTACATTACTGTGTGAAAACCAATATACTCTCATACTACATAATTATAAAGTCGTACCAAATAAATAAATAAATATTGTTTATGAGTGGTGTGGAATAGTTACCCACCCATAGAACTCGTTTTCTTTGGAGTCAGCCTGATAGAAAACCCATTAAGGTAAGGGGTACTTCTACCTGTAATCAGTATTTTAAACCTCAGGTGAGTGATCTCTCTATGAATTTTCGATGTTTCTCACCAAAAGCGGAGGTTTGAACCCCCAAATTTTTTTTTCCAAAATTGGTCAGGATTGGGGAGGGTCAGTGATGGAAAATCGGTCAGGACGGGGCTGGTTAATTAATCAAAAACTCAGTTCTTACATCCATCAACCCAACAAAATCCTCCACAGGAGTACCCTCTTAGTTTTAACAATATTCATTTCAATTGTTCATTGTCTTTAAACATACTTGGTGTTTCATTCTCTCAGGATTTATTTTGGTAAGAACATATTACCTCACTGGAAATATCTGCTTCAGAGAGATTGGGTGTACTAAGCCGACTCCATGCTTTCTTTACCGTTGTACAGTTGTTGCGGAGGTTTTCTTAGTCCCTGTGAAAAGCACAACTCTCATTTGTGGGGAGGCTTCACACATACAGCTCTTCCCAACAAGGTGGAGTCAAAGGCTTTTTGTCTCATTAACTCTCCTCTTACTATTGACTCCTTTCAACCTCTGTCTCTTTGCCTCACTGTTTCATCTTTATCTCTTTTCTATCGCTACTTTAATGGTCACTGCTCCTCTGAACTGTCTGCTTGCGTCCCTCCATCACTACTGAAGGTGCTTAGCACTCATTTAGAAACAATCCCATCCCTTTCCTCTCCACCTCTCTGATGCAAGAGTTAACTGTTACTCTCTGTCCCTCATGTATGGAACAGGTTAACTCTGGAACTGTCTCTCTCTGTCTTTATTTCCTGCTACCTATGATCTCCATTCCAGTCTTTCAAACGTTGTTTGTCCAGGGATCTCGAATTGACAGGATCTTTAATTTGGCTCTCTATTATCTTGTTTTTTTTTTCTCTTGGAGAGAACAATTTGCCGGCTCCTGGCCTTTGGTTCCTTCTTTTTTGCATAAAAAAAACAGATCCCTACTATTTTTTCTTTTTTTTTAGCCTATGCGAGTAGGGCTTTTACGATTCTGAATAAATTAATGAATACATGAATGAATGAGAGAAAGAATGACTTTTGGTGACTGGTTTGCAAGGGCCTGACAAGGTTTGGCTGTTCTGCTACCTGTTTCAGGAGTGTTCTACCAGGTATGAGTGGGAACTGCTCTGTAGCGCAGAGGAACATACCACTTTTTGTCATTGGACATATGACCCGCCTCCACTCAGTGATACATACATAGGTATATGTGTGAGAAGATCTTGAAATATAGAATGAGGAATGCATTTAGAAATGTGGTTCGTTGGAGGGCTATTGTCTTAGATTTTGTGAGTCTACAAACGACATCGCAAGAATTCAACAACGTGAGCACATTTGAGAACCCATGTCAGAACATACTACTGTTCCCAATTTGATGTCCAACCTTGGTGGGATCGAGCTGAGGTCTGGGTGACTGATGTGCAAACATGCCACCAACCCGACCACCTGAGGCTCCATCTAGGACATAGAGAGAGAGAGAGATCAGCAATAACGGCAGCTATGGTGGTGACATGACACGCGTCTCATATATATGCAGGGGTCATGTCCGCTGGAGATTTAGTGTCATAATCCGGAGAGACCGCATTCTGGATGCACTAGTAGGCCTGACTTGTAAAGCCTGCTTGATAGGGCCAAGGGGTAAGGCAGAATTTTTTACTGGTTGTTTTTATTTCTTCCGAGTTGCATGTTTACAGGGAGGAAGGAGAAGGAGTGCTTATGTGTGTGCTGTGTGTGAAGGGTAATATATGCGTGTGTGTAGAAGAGGGGATGTGAGTGTGTGGGGGGAGGGTGAGCTGTGTTTGTATGGGGGGGAGAGGAAGGGTTTATGTGTGCGTAGAAGGAAGGCAACTGTGTATGTGAGGGTGGATAGAGGTGATGATGCTTCCTGTGTGTATACACGCTTGCTTAGATATGAAGGTTGATTTCCCTTTTCCCTTTTTTTTTTTTTTTTTTTTTTTTTTTTTAAAAGAGACGGAATGTTACGAGCCGCCTGTACAGTACCGGTATGTTTGGTTGTGTATACATCACGCCCTAGCTGGGTGGACGTAGTTGAGGTGTGAGAAAGGTACAATGACCGATGTGTGTGTGTGTGTGTGTGTGTGTGTGTGTGTGTGTGTGTGTGTACTTACGGTACTACTGAACACCTCTTAACTTAAACCCTCAAATTTAAAGAGATCCCAGACAGCCAGTCAATCTCTTCACTAATCATATTATGAAGTCCTGACCAGTTCCCCTCATTCCACTAATTATTAGACTGTTAGGTACTGGACAGCCCCAGCTCTGCCACGCCACGCCTTCACGTCGGAGGTGGAGCCAGAGTTCACACCAACACACGATCCAGCCCCTGTCATGACCAACGGCTGATTAGTGGCCGGCTTAGTAGTATTTCAAGTATCTTTTCCTTGACGATGTACGTTGGCTATTACACTTGTATATTCCGTTTCTAACGTGCTACTATTATTTCGACCATTATTGTACTGACATCACGCAAGAGCTAATTGGACTATATGACTGAAAAACTATCTGGCACCGGTAAGGATGTGAGGCTGGGAAGAACAGTCATTTCATCTGCTTACGAAGTGTTCTTTTTCCTTAACGATTAATTTTACCTATTTAATCTCAGTATTTTGCTATGTGTTTTTAATATTCCTTTAATGTCGACAACCTTGAAAAAAAAAATTACGTGCCATATGCAGATATAACGTGGCAAAGAAGAGATGCTACAGAGACACGTCTTCACAGAAGGAACAGAGAAAGACAAGTGCATCAGAATTTCCCCCTTATTTCTGTCCCTTCCTGAATAAACAAATATTAGCAACGACACGGCAACGGATCATGAGTATATTTAGTAAATCCTGTTCCTGCATCCGTATTCATAAACGTTCTTATCCAACTTTATGATAAACAAGTCACCAAAGTGTATAACTCTTTCACGGTGATGACGAATATTTCATCTTAATCTATTACCTACAGACGGTTTGGTTCAGCATTGTAAAGGCTTCGTTCGATCTAGACATGATAGACAGAGCCCTTCATTAACCCTTGTCACAAATGGCCTCTCTTGAATTTAACAAAATTTTGTGAAATTGAAAATAATATACTGAAAAACGCAAAACTAGCCACAATAAACTGAAAGACGCCACAGGATTAAAAATGTTTAATATTTTAGGTAATCCTTTTTGTTTCGTCGTATTTTTCACTTCATTATTAATTCTCGTTTGCTCATGATAAGCTTGGCCATTGTTAGAGCGAAGTCTATAGGCTACATTTTAACGTCTTCATCTCCAGGTCTTCATGCATTTCTTATTAATGCTACTGTACTTTTGTTATGGTAGGGGAATCCTGGCACAGAGAAGGGGATAGGAACAACCTCCCTCAAACACCTGTACTAAGAAAGATGAATCCAAACCTGAATAAAACAGTATGGTGGTAGAAAGAGAGAGAGAGAGAGAGAGAGAGAGAGAGAGAGAGAGAGAGAGAGAGAGAGAGAGACGTCCTCGGCTTGAAGATATTATGCACAAATCAGATTTAACCTTTTTGCTTTGGTTGCTGCATTAGGGTATTTTATTCAGGCTACAACCAGATGATTTAGTTCAACTGAGAAATAATCCCAAGCAGACAGAGGCCACAAAAACCAGATCACAGCGAATACCACTAACCTTTCCTATAATACCGGTACACCTGGAATTATTAGGCTAACACCAGACAATTTTAATTAGTTGAAGAAATCCTACAAGATAAAGACCCATATCTCGTCGGCTAAGGAAGCTCCCTAACACCTTTTCTTAGGCGACTTATTTCTCTTATTGCACTTTACTGTCCCTCTCCGTGTCCATGAATCGTTCTAATATCGCCTTACTTTGCATAAATAACCAGCCATGTCCAAAAATAAATCGCCAAGGAAGAAGTGGGAGGGAGCCTCCTTACGCGATGAGAATACAAGTCAAACAGTCACGAATTTTTATTCATCCCAGGACCCAGCGGCAGTTCAAGTTAGGAATAAAAATCTCAGCCTTCACTTTCTTTTCCCAGGGTTATCGCCTTTCCATCATCCCTTAGCGAGGACAGAATTAGGCCTTAATTTATACTGATTGCCTTCACTGGCTTCGACTTTATGGCAGAGGCTCATGAGGATGGAGAGTTAGGGATGCTAGGATGGACATGGCATTTGCATGCATACACACACACACACACACACACACACACACACACACACACACACACACACACACACACACACACATACACACACACACATACACACATATATATATATATATATATATATATATATATATATATATATATATATATATATATATATATATATATATATATATATATACATATATATATATATATATATATATATATATATATATATATATATATATATATATATATATATATATATATATATATATATTGCTGTGAGAGGGAGAGGAAGGGGGGGAAGAAGAAGAAAAAGAAGTGAGAGGGAGCAGGGAAGGGGAGGGAGGGAGCGTAATAGGAGATAGGGGAGAGGACGAGAGGTGAAAAAGAAGAGGGGAGAAAGTCGGGGGAGGTTTGAATGCTTGGATCGACTTGATGCATTAAAATTTGGGAATAATTTGAAGACTTGATGTGACAGGTAGAGAGGGGGGCAGGGAGATAGGAGGGGGAGAGGAGGGGGGTGAAGGAGGGCAGGCAGAGTCATCTTATTGGTGTCATATTGAATGTGGTGCTGGATGTAGGAATTGATGAAGGAATAAATAGATGGACAGATAAAGACAGATAAATTTGTTTGATGTGATGGTAGGATGTAGCATCTAGTAGGAGACATGTAGATAAATACAGTTAGACAGAGATAACTACAGTAGACAGATTGATTGTAGGTAGGCTAGATAGACAGGCCAGACTTACAGGAACCTCACTAATTAGTCTTGAGATATATAACGAGACAGATACAGGGAAAAAAAATGCAAATAGATGACTAGCAGACAGACAGAAGAACAGGTTGATCGATAGACAGACGGAAAAGTACGGACTGACTAATTTATGCATAGAAAGGCAGGCAGGGTGGGTAAAAAGCTACTTATATATGTCTAATGGTTCCTAGACAGGCAAACAGGCAGACATGGCTATATATGGACAGATACATGGATGAAAAAGATAAACAAATACATACTGACAAACAAACGGGCTGGTAGACACACGGATACGTAGAGAGTTACGCGTATAAAGGTACAAACAGATAGATACGCAGATAGACAGACAGGTGGATAGACAGACGTCTAGTCAAACAAACAGACAGTAGGTGGGTTGAGGTAGGCAGGCAAAAATATCGGCAGGTAGGTGGGTAGGCAGACATGCAGGAAGGTTGGTAGGTAGGTTGGCAGGTAAGCTGAGAGTTATACTGATATTCTTGCTAGTTTATATATAGACAGATAAAGACAAACAAACAAATAGGAAGATGGACAGACAGGCGGTGCACAGACAGGTGGGTGGATAGTTCTGTTGATAAATTTATTAATTTGCAAACAGACAAAGTGAGAAGGCAGCCATACAGAGATCAACAGGACTTCAGTCAAGCAGTTCTCCATCTCACACACGATCTGCCACTTTTTCCAAACTTAAACCCCCTAGACGGCGGGTACCCAATTATGTGCTTTATTTTGGCTACCTCCTGACGATTTTGGTCAGGTAAGGAAACCATCTGTTATCTGAAGGGTTAAATTAAATAAGTTGCAACCCTGAAAGAGAAGGGTATTTCAGCTGAAGAAATCCGGCTAAAAAAAAAAAAAAAAAAGTTAATTGAAGTGGATGTTCCTAAAATCATAAGATATATATAACTAAATCATTTCTGATAATGAATGTTGCTAGATATAAAGAATGCATTATGTGACGTTTTGAAAATGCAAGCTGCCTCATCCAACAGTCAAACGGACGCCCAGGGAATCGTCCACCAGCCACCCATAAGGTATGAAGAGCCAAACCGTAAACCGAAAAAACAAGAAAACCTGTTCCATGAGTGTCTGAGGTACTGTATATTATTGTGTATGCCTATGAATGTTTGTGTGTGTGTGTGTGTGTGTGTGTGTGTGTGTGTGTGTGTGTGTGTGTGTGTGTGTGTGTGTGTGTGTGTGTGTGTGTGTTTCCCTGGAAGACGTCTCTCCTCATCGAAAATGCGTGATGTTTGAATCCCCTCGGTGGTGACTCCCGGTAATCTTACTTTCTTGGCCATGGTCTTCAGGGGTAAGGCAGGGGTGGGAGTCATGGCAGGGGTGGCTTGAGACGACCCTGCCACCCCTTGAATGCATGGAAGGTGACTTGGGGTGGCAGGGAGTGAGGGATGGCATGGGAGGTTGAGAGATTAGTGGTGTAATCCGGGGGGAAGGGGGTTCAGGATGGGAAGTGAAGAGAGATTGGAGCAGAAATGAAAGGTGGTTGTGAGGAGAGGGAGATGGAAGATGTGAGAGGTGGATGGAGGTGAGGGAAGTGAAAGAAGGTGAGGAAGATGTAAAGAGGTAAGGAATGTAGAAGGAGGTGACGGTGGAAGGTGACGGTGGAAGGTGAGGGAGGTGGAAGGTGGAGAGGGAGGTAGAAGGCGGTGAGGCAGGTGAAAGAAAGCGAGGGAGGTGGAAGGTGGAGAGGAAAGTGGAAGAAGGTGAGGGAAGAAGAAGATGAGGGGGGTGGAAGGAGGTGTGGGAGGTGGAAGAAGGCGAAATTGGAAGGTGAAGGTGGAAAGTGGAGGAGGTGGTAGGAGGTGAAGGAGGTGGAAGGAGGAGAGGGAGGTGGAAGGAGGCGAGGGAGGTGGAAAAAGATGGAAGGAAGTGAGAGAAGTGGAAAGGGTTAGAAGAAAGTGGGGGATTATGAAGGGGGTGAGGGAGGTGGAAGGAGGTGAAGGTACAAGGAGATCAGGACCATGAAAGAAGGTGGAGAAAGTGCAAGGTGAGGGAGGTGGAAGGAGATGAGGATGATGACAGGTGAAAGTGGAAGATGAGGGAGGTGGAAGGAGGTGAGGGAGGTGGAAGGAGGTGAAGGTGGTGAAAGGTGAAAGTGGAAAGTGAGGGAGGTGGAAGGAGGTGAGGGAAGTAGAAGGAGGTCATGGAGGTGGAAGGAGATGAGGGTGGTGCAAGGTGAAAATGGAAGGTGAGGGTGGTGGAAGAAGGTGAGGGTGGTGGAAGCAGGTGAGGGAGGTGGAAGGAGGTGAAGGTGGTGGAAGGGGGCGAGGAAATGTAGAAATACATCATCGTCGTGAAGGGAATGAACAGTGAAAGAGGCAATGCTGCTTACGAAATAATAATAATAATAATAATAATAATAATAATAATAATAACAATAATAATGAAAAAAAAAAAATAATAATAATAATAATAATGATAATAATAATAATAATAATAATTATTATTATTATTATTATTACTATTAGCTATAACTACTACTACTACCAATAATAATAATAATAATAATAATAATAATAATAATAATAATAATAATAAATAAGATGAAGAAGAAGAAGAAATATACTCATCATTAACCTCTTCATCTCTCAAAATGATGCCAGCACCAGGGACAGAGAGGAACCACTCTTTCTGAAAACATGAAACAGAAACATAATCAACAGAACCAAAACAAGGTATGATAAGGGATCGAGAAACTGGTTTAAACGAAGGATTATTTTTTTCCCTTCCTTCTGCTGATCAAAATTTCTTTATTCCCCTAGCGGCCTCTCTTTGGTCTTCTTTTCGTCAGATTAGTTCCCTCCAAAGACATCGACCTAAATCAGTTCAGGTCACAACAGCTACAGAATTTTTGGTGAATGGAGGATAGTGTAAGGATTTTTTTCTATATTCAGTTTGCTTTTCCTTCCTCTGTTCATCTTAAGAAAAAAAAAATGTGCTCCCTTATATAAGGTCTTGAATCCAAGTGCAGTCCATTTTAGTTTACCTTTTTGACGCCGTTTATAAAAAGCAATTCAATCCTCTTTGCAAAAAAAAAAAAAAAAAAAAAAAAAGGAAAAAGATGCTTCCTCGGATGCCTGCTCTAAGGCTCCAAAAATGATGAGTGAGATTAGGGACAAGCAGGGACCACTCTACTGGAATGCATGATTAGGGGACATTACCAGGAACGCAGGGAAAAAAAAGGTTGGTGGGGGGGATCATTTAGTAAAGAATTAGAAGATCACAGAACATTTCAAAGCAGTATTTTCACTGTCAGGATCCAGATCTGCTGTATGATGCGTTACACAAGAGATAACGATGCGCCACCCTATCGGAATGCGTGCCTAGGATTTCAAGGCTCTCGAACAAAAGTGAAGTGAGTTGAAATGACGAGGTGTGCTCACGATTAGCGGGCCAGCCTTAGTGTCTGCGTGAAAGCATACACAAATACGCTCGCCCAAATATAGCATCGGTGTAAGCAGCTTGGATAAACGCGCCAGTCATGAATATTTTCGTATGTTTGTCTCGGGAGGATTTTGGAATAGCCTGGTCTTGCTGATAACGGATATATTAACCTTTCTACGTCGGGAGTATAAAATCGAAGTTTTGTTGGTGTTTTCCCCAAAGGTTTCCATTGTAAAGATTTAATTTAACTTATTCATCAAACTAGTGTATTAATATTTAAGTATAGGATGTAACTGTCATTAACGCTACAGAATTCTTTTATGGATCATTTTCACTGGGCATTTTGTTAATAGCTTCTAATTTTGTGTTTGCTATTTCCAGTCCTGATCACGTTATCTACGGCACTGAAATGATGTAAACTGACCTAAGATGACAATGGTGATAATGACGGTGTGATGATAATGACGATGTAACGTTGATGAAGATGATATTGACGCTACTGTTAATGACGATAATGATGGTGACATTGACAATGACAACGATGATGCCGACATTAATTGCGATAAATATGATGGTGATGATGATGATGATAATGATGACATAGAGTTTCGTGCCTGGGAGCAGTAACATATCCTCCCCGTATCATGAAAGGAGCACAAACACTCCCACTCCAGCACAGTCACCCACACAGCATTGGGAGCACGCCAAACCAACATGCTTAAAAGGCCGTTATCAATTTTCCACACCGCTTATAAACACATTCTACCTTGTTTCATTATATCTGATGAGCAAAACTACCAACATCATTTTCTCTCATTAATCTGTACAAAATTATATTAAAGCCACATATGCAATATCAACTTAAAAATAGAGGGAGGGGGAGAGATGCGGTATATTCTAAATGCTTTTATGTATTTTGGTCTTTGTAATTTAGGCAAAAAAAAAAAAAAATCCGTAATAGTAATCAAATTCTGTACAAGATCATGTTAACTGTGCAGCTGCTAAAACAACATAAAAAACAACCGAGGGAGAGAGAGAGAATAGAGCTTAATCCATCTACAAAAATTATTCGGATGTGTAATACAGGTATTAAAGATGAAATAATGAGTAGGATAAGCGGCCAACACAATGATGCAAAGGGTCAGGCAGGGGGGACAGGAGTAGGGATTAGGAGGAGCAGGAGAAGGAGGAAAACGAAAACGATGGCTGAAACGTGATAAGCAGAAGCACCAAGAGAAGGAAAGGGAAGAGGAGGAAATGGGAGATGAGGACGAAGAGAAGAATACTGATAAAGTAGTAGGGTTGCTGTACGAAGAAGGATGAGAACGAGAACGATGGGAGAGAAGGGGGAGGAGGAGGAGGAGGAGGAGGAGAAAAACAAGAAAAAGAAGAACTGCAAAAATAATGAATGGAAATAATGTATTAGCAAAGAAAAAATATCAGAAGCAGAAGACGAAGCGGGAGAAGAAAGAGATGCGAAGAGAGAAGAGGAAGTGAGACAGGGGGAGGATGCTAAGCAGCCAAATAAATTAAACATAACAGCTGGCTGGCTAGCAGTGAAGATGGAGGAGACAAAGCAGAGGAAGAAGAAGCAGGAGGAGAAGGAAAAGAAGGAGAAGAAGCAGGAGGAGGAAATGGAGAAGAAGAAGAAGAAGAAGAAGAAAGGCGTAAAGAGCATGACATAGAACATATATATAAAAGAGCATGACACAGAACATATATATAACATAAAAATAGATGCTCAGTAATAATAAGGTAACACAAGCTAGAACTAACAAAAGAGGAAGAACATAAAAAGGAGAAGATGAGCGAGTATAAACCAAAAAAAAGCTATAAAAATGGATAATCAATAAATATAAGGTAACACAAGCTAGAACTAACAAAAGAGGGAGAACATAAAAAGGAGAAGATGAGTGAGTATAAACCAAAAAAAAGATCGAGAAAGAGAACATGAAAGAAGTAGAAAATATGCGATTGGTCAATAAAATGTAGCATAGGAGAAGGAGGAGGAGGAGAAAGATAAAGAAGAAGAAATGAGGGAGGAGGAACAGGAGAAGGAGGAGAATTAAAAACATTACTTGGATGTGAAAGGTTAATTCAAAAAGCATATTGAGGAATTTCAGACTCATTCATGTTATCTTCAGATGACCTTATTCAAGTTAGGGGAGATACTTAGAGTTAGACGGGTTAGATATTTTCTTCATTAACCTCATCGCTACTACAGGTCTTTTCCAAATTGAATAAAATCGTCTGCGGAGAGCAAGAGCAGCCGTCCTAGTAGTGAAGGGGTGAAACAGGAACCTTGGAAATCTCTCATATGGAAAAGTTACTGAAGGTCACATCTAACCTCTTCAGTGCCAATTATCCAAACCTGAATAAAATCGTCAGTACCACATCCTGTCTGACGCAGAATAAATCGTCTGAAGGAAGCAAGACGTGTGAAAAATGCGTTCTCATGGTGAACGGGTAAAAGCAGGAGGAGTAAAAACTGGAGCAGGGCCTATGCACAGCTGCCAAGACAAATGGTGACACTATCAATGACGATTTATCTTGCAGCGTGTGTGTGTGTGTGTGTGTGTGTGTGTGTGTGTGTGTGTGAGAGAGAGAGAGAGAGAGAGAGAGAGTGAGAGAGAGAGAGAGAGAGAGAAATCATACACCATACAGTATACCGAAATAATGATCTTTATGGAAGTAGAATCATACAACAGGAGGCTCTCTCACTCCAAACCCTCTGACTGTTCACCAGGCATAAATACACACACACACACACACACACACACACACACACACACACACACACACACAAGGGAACGACTGAAGGGAGAAATGCAGAAAGATTTCTTGGGTAAGCTAGAAAGCAGAATTACATCCAAGTAATAAACCACTAAGTATACGCAGGACATTACGACACGCATGAAATTCGTGGGTAATAGTTCTCATCTCCCGTGCGCTAATTTACTCTTTAGGGTTACTAGTCTGTGTAGCACCTCGTACTAAGAGAGCTATTTTTATATTACAACTAAATATTTTCTTCGCTGACTTCAGAGGTTTCGTAGCAACTCTTCCTCTGCGATTTATTCTTCACTTTACATCTTGATATCCTCTTATGTGGTACCAAAGCAAATGTGTCGATATCAAAGAGTCATCAAAAACATACAAGGGAATATTTAGTGTGGCATGCAAATAACTCGCAAAGGAAGAACTGCTACGAGGTTGCATTTAAGATCGATACAGAATGTATAAATAACACACAGTGGATATCAACACTCCGTAAAAAGAAAAAAAAAATGGTAAGGAAGAGGTGCCGTGGAGACTCTTAGCTTCTTGATGTAATGCTTACTTTGTTCTTGCTTTTTCCATGAAATTCTCTTCAGATCAGGAAAATGCCATGGTAATGAGGGGTTAATGAGGCTATACTTAACCCCTGCGTTGAAATAGACTCCCTTAACCCCTTCAGATCGATGGGGCCCTTTTTATATTAGTAACTATCTCACAAAAAGACTTTGTTTGCAGATTTTATTCCAGTAGTGAGAGGATTCAGTGAGGGTACAGTTCACCCATCTAGTCAGAAAAGCCTCCCTGAAGCTGAATAAAATCACCCAGAGACAGCAGTCAAGTATAATAAGCCCTCGTGTTGAAGGGGTTAGGTTGAAATTAAACGTCTGATTGTTGCGGTTGTTGTTGTTGCTGCTGCTGTTGCAGCCTACCAGATACACCGTGTAGGGAATCGGCGCCGCTTTGTGGTAGACAGCGTCTTACCAGTGTCGGGCTAGGGTCCTTCCCTACAATGATGTGGAGGGAAATGTAAGGAAGTTTGGCTCTAGGATGGACGCCACAGCTGCTTCGTTCCACCCAGGGCAAACAGTGCCACCACGCGTAGGCTCCTTGGCAATGTCATAATCGCCTGGAAGCAGCAAGAAAGTCAACAAATAGGTAAATTAATATATAATAAAAAGACGTCCTCTGCCTGAAGTAGTTGAATTTGAGTCTCCTGTATTTCCCGGGATGGCGGGCGTCCAAATTGCGTGGTTAGCATGCAGCAGGGCGGCTACTTATCACCTGGCAATTAGGCAGCGTTTACGGCCGTCTTACCTGATACCGCCGCTAATCTCATATAAAAGAAAAGATGAAGATGAAGAAGTTAGAGGTGCGCATAATGAGTCGTGTTCTTCTCCATGGCATCCGAGACTTTTCTTCCTTCTTAGTGATTTATCTCGTAATTTAAAACACGTTGGCGTGGGAAATTCTCGTGGCATTTTCCTCATCCTTCTCGTTATTTATTTTTAGGCTACTTGACTTTTGCTACCTTAAGACGATAAAACTCAGCCATGGAGAGGCTTTTTCGAACTGGAGAGGAAAAATAAGCCTGACGTGCAAAAATAGTCGTGTTCTCGTTGGTACCAGAAGTTTTAGAGGTAGTTTTTCATTTAACATGCTATATATTAAATCCTATATTTTCCCTATTAATACATCTGCAATTTATCTCTTTTTATGTCTACTCATTTCAAGGCTATGACTTTTGTATCTTATTTTACCACAAGATGAGCATAACTTTTCTTTTCTTTTCGTAATTTTTTTCTTTTTTAATAGCAGGGTTGCTGATTTCTGTTCTATGTATCATTTTTGCACGTTTTCTCATCAGGGAGAGGCTATGTTAAGTTAGGGTGGTTTTCTTAGCATCAAGTTACGTTAGTTTGTTAGTCAATTAGATTAACAATTTCAAGATAGGTTAGGTTTGTTTGGACATTGTGAAGAGAGCATTAGATGCGAGAGGGATGTCTGTAGAGCAAGGAAGAGTAGCTGCGAGTGAAAGGGATGACTGGAGAGAAATTGTGAATGAATAAACGATGATGCAGACCTGAGGGGATATCCTCTTGCATTTGGTCTGATCAGCTGATCAGGTCAGGTGTGGGAAAGGAGATGGGTCCTTATGATGTGGCAGGGGTAAACCAGCTCTGCTGTCGGGCATTGCTGCGGATGTCTCTGACAGCACAGACCAATTGACCCCCGTGCGGTGTGGTGCGGTGAGGATCTGTCCCTTCTCCCCTTGGGGTTAAGATGCGAATGAATGTGTGTGTGAGTGGATGAGCAAATTGGGAGTGTGTGTTTCGGCTGTCCCCCCCCCTTTTTTTTTGGGGGGGGGGGGAAGCAGCCTAGGTATATGGTGTAAATAGTAGGTTTATTTTGGGAAGCAGCCTAGGTATATGGTGTAGATAGTAGGTTTATTTTCTTAGTATTAGGTGAGGATGGTTTGTTAGTTAAGTGAGGATCGGGTACGTTAGGTTAAGGTTTAAAAAATATATATATCATCCCGGGAAAATCAAACTTAGCGCATAGTTGGAAAAAAATATACACAAAAAGGAAATCTGCAAAACGTTTAGAGAAATCATATAGCCTTCGTTAACCTTTGACTACATGGGTGTTTTCCTTCGCTGGTAGCTTAAATAAATAGATAGATAGACAGACAGATAGATAGATATTAGATAGACAGAGAGATAGATAGATATTAGATAGACAGATAGGAAGACAGATAGACAGAGAAATACAAATACACAAACACTCATAAGCTCTTTGCAAGGGTAGTGATCAACTCGAACACTATTAAATCAAGTGACAATATTCTGCTATGTGCCTCTGTTAACCCTTGCTCTGTTTCATGAGAGAGAGAGAGAGAGAGAGAGAGAGAGAGAGAGAGAGAGAGAGAGAGAGAGAGAGAGAGAGAGAGAGAGACTGCGTGTGTGTGTGTGTGTGTGTAAAACAAGTCCTCATCACTAATTCATAGAGTAATGTTTGGGAAATCCTAAGACGCACACCGCTATTAATTAACGACATTAATCACCACACACACACACACACACACACACACACACACACACACAAGCACGTATATCTACACAGCTTTCAAGAAATCACTAGTTTCTTATTTTCTCCTCTCAAAAACACGAAAAGGCCCCTTAGTGATGTCCATTCGCTCAAGCCAATTTGCATATATTCGCTTCTTGCCACTTTTGCAGATTCATAGCACACGAAGTGAATGTGCAGTTTTATTTATACTGGGAAAAGTCAAGTGGAAATCAGGGAGGGTATTCACAAGTGCCTTACCCTCTCATGGTATTGACAACTCTACTGCTGAATTTTGATATGGTTACAGTCAGATGATTTTATTCAGCTGAGATAAATGCACAAACAAAAAAACATATACATATGTTAAGCTGAAAAAAAAAAATGAAAAAGGACCCAGAGTATTAAATGAAAACATTGGGTTGGATTGGGTGTGACGTGCTTGAGTGACACGATGAGAGAATGCATGGGAAGAGTGGAGGAGGAGGAGTGGAACGAAGGGGAGGATGACGGAAAGGGCTGGGCAAAGAACGAGAGAAAAGGATGAGGGGATAAAACTGAGGGAAATGGATAAAGGAGGATGGAGATGGGTAGGAAGCTGGAGAGAGAGAGAGAGAGAGAGGGGGGGGGATGTCATGGCTAGGAGCCTAGGGAAGTTGAAGTGGGCTGGAGATGTAAGAGGAGTAGGGAGGAAAGCAAGAGGTGATGGAGAGGGAGAGAGAGGAATAAGAAGCTGGAGAAAGAGGGGTGTTGTGGCTAAAAAGATGGGGAAGATGGAGAAGGATGGAGGAGAAGGGAAGAGAGTGGGAAGAAGAAGTGGGAATGGGGTGGAGAGGGAGAAGGAGATGGAGTGGGGAGAAGAGAGAGAATGGAGGGGGACGGTGGTATGTATTGGACAAAGGGTTAGGGAAGAGGGAAGAGGTGACTAGAGATTAATGTACATAGTTTTGAGGGGGAGGAGAAGGGCTGAAGGAGTGATTGTATGTGGGATGAGGAAGCAGGAGAGGAGTGAGTTACTGAAGTAGTCAAAAACAATGCTTGAATTATGGGGTATAAACTGTCAATGTGGGTAGTAGTATGTGGGAGTTAGGGGCGTGCACGACGATAATTGTGTGCGGGGGGGGGGGAAGAAGGCGGAGAGGGAGGGGGTGTAGAATATGAGGAATGGATGAATGAAGTGTTGAAGGAAAAAGGGGAGGGGACTACTACTTAAAAGGACAGGTAGCCACTTATTTGTTGGGCAGGCACTCATGTATCTTAATCTGACTACAGCGAAACAGTTTCATTCAGTTGAGGGAAATTTCATCCGTCAAAAGGACTAAAGGCTCACCGAGAAAATGGGTGGTACAGACTTTGAGGGGAGGGATGAGAGAAGTGGAAGCAGAGCTGCAGGAGAGGCTAGGCAATTCTTAAGACTGATATGAGACAGAACAAAATGCACACTTGATTTACGCAATGCCTCTCTGGTTGATGAAGGGGTCGGGGATGTCGAGGAGTGTGGGGTTGGGGTGAGGGATGTTTGGGGGTAGAGTGACGGTGTGGGAACAGGTATAGGGGTAAGTACGGCGCTAAACTCGAATTATATTTACTTCCATTGCAGCCTCTTCTAATGGAGCAAGAATTATAGCCTTTATGTGGGGCTTCGAAGAACTGTATTGATGATACTCTTACTGAACGGAATTTGCTGTAAGTATTAAGTTTATCTCGGCATATATTAATTTCAGATCTAAATTTATGAACAGAGTATCAATGTTGACTCTGTGCAACTAGTTCTAATAGAGGACGATTTGTCGACTTTATATGGGACTGAAATCTTTGTGTAGATGATATACTGACTAAAGAGAATTGCTGTATCAAATTTATCTGCAGTTCTGAACTTATGAAAGGAGCATCGAGGTTAACTCTCAATGCATCCATTTCTGATGTAGACAATTTACTGTCATTTTTGGGATTCGAATCCTTGTATAGATGATAGGCCAACTAAAGGGATCTGCTATAAATATGAGTCTTATCTATAGCTTGGAGTTTATGAAAAAAAGAATCGTTTTTAATATTCACCGCATCCACTTCTAATGGCGAGGATTTGCCAAACTAATGTGGTATTGGCATTGTTACTTAGATGATTTGCCAGATAAAGTTGGGACTTAAGAAGAGAGCATCAGTATTAACTTTCATTGTATCCACTTGTAATGGAGGACGGTTTACCGCCTTATGTGGGGCACGATTCACAGTGTAAGCAGAGGGGTTCAGATCGCTGTATGAGATGATGTAAGAATTTGGGTAATGGCGGTAAGTATTTAGTTTATCTCCACTTTTGAATTCATGAATGAGGCTCGTTGGATTTGGTTAGGCAAACTCTTATAAGGGAGAAAGAGTTACTGATTCTTAAACATGTATATATATCCTTACACATCCACACAAACAAAAGACAAACACATAGAAACAAATCCCACAATGATCCTCCCAGAACTCATCTTGCCTCATCTATTGAGGCACGTCTATTCATTTAACTACACACACACACACACACACACACACACACACACACACACACACACACACACACACACACACACATACACACACAAATATTAGTGTGTAATATGCAAAACAAATCCCTATGGAAATGTGCCAAGGAGCCTGCATTTTACGCTTCCGTAAGATCCTAATCCACTTAAACTTTTACACACTGCTAGACGGACCTTCATGACTCTTGCAGACTGGCAGTTTAATCAGTCCACGCCTAACGCCAGCCAACGCACCGACACCCGCAGGAGACACGGTGCTTCTGCCAGCTATGATTTTGTCAGGAAGAAGAGAGTGTCACTGAGTTCCCTTTATGTGCTGATGCTCAAACAAGGACTAAGCTGTCTGTGTCGGTAACCATGGGAGATCTACACTGATCCTGCGTTCAGATATGTCTACCTATCTATCTATTGCCAGACGCCTCAATCCCGTTCGGGGTGGCCACAAACAAATCGCCTCCACGTCGCCCTGTCCCCCGCCATTTCACTGCCCCGCTACCAACTCACACCCCTCTCTCTCTCATATACCTCTCCACCTCATCCCTTCATCTCATCCTCGGCCTCCCCCTCTCTCTTCTCCCCTCCATCTCACTCATATACACTCTCTCTTCGTCAGTCTTTCACCCTCCATCCTCTCCACATGGCCAAACCACCTCATTGTATTCCTCCTAACGCATCCTACCACATCCACATCCACACCACAACGCTCCTTTATATCCTCATTTGTCAGCCTGTCTCTCCATGTGACTCCACAGGTCCTCTTAAATAACTCATTTCCACTGCTCTCACTCTTGACTTGTGCCCTTCCAACAACGTCCAAGCTTCACTTCCACACGTTAGAGTTGGTATCACAATACTGTCATGCAGTAACTTCTTCACTTCCATGCTCACTTCCCTGTTTCTTATCACTGCTTTCAAGGAACCAGTAACCTTTCTTCCCTGCTGTACCCTTATAAGCACTTCACCCTCCAAACCTCCATCCTTACTCATCACACTACCCAAGTACTTAAACGTACTCACATTTTCCAATTCCTCACCATCCAACCTCGCTGTACATTCACTGACTTCACCTCTCTCAAAGACCATCACTTTACTCTTCCTTACATTCACCTTCTGATTCCGTTTCTTACACACTCTCCCAAACTCATCCACCAAGCCTTGCAGCTCCCCTTCGTCTTCACTCAACAACACAGTATCATCTGCAAACAACAGTACAGGGAGTTTCCAAACACTACCCTCTCTCACGAGGACCACTCCAACATCCACTACCCTACCTTGTACCTCTTTTATTACCCCATCATTTTACAGATTGAACAACCATGGAGACATGACACATCCCTGTTTCAACCCAACCTTCAAAGAGAAAATTTCACTCAGTTCACCATCCACACGCACTGCAGCCTTAGCATCATCATACATACTCTTCACAGCATTCAACAACTTCCCCTCTACTCCATATATTCTTAATACTTTCCACAATCCTTGTCTATCCACCCTGTCATATGCTTTCTCCAAATCCATGAAAGACGCATACAACTATTTTCCCTACTCAAGAAACTTTTCTATTGAAGATCTAAGAATGAATATATGATCTACACAACCTCTTCCCTTCCTAAAGCCTCCCTGATCTTCTCCAACTAATTCCTCTGTTATTTCCCTAACTCTGTCGATAAGTATCCTACCGTACACTGTTCCTAGTATACTAAGAAGACAAATGCCCCTATGATTACCACACACTTCTTTTTCCCCTTTTCCTTTGTACAAGTGAATTATTATACCTGACTCCCAATCCTCCTGAACTCTACCTTCCTCCCAGGCCAATCTGCACATCTTCCACATCCATTCTACTACTATCTCTCCCCCATGCTTCAGCATTTCACCACACACTCCATCAATTCCTGGGGCTTTCCCCAGTTTAACTTCCTTCATTGCTTTCACAACTTCTATCCTACTGATTTCTTCCTGTCTTCTCACCATCCTCCTTCTCCCAGCCATTCCTCAGCCACTTATACTCGCATTACTTCCATCCTCTATGTTCAACAATTCCTTAAAGTGTTCTCTCCATCTGCTCACTTTTTCTCCCTTCTCCACTAGTAATCTACCATTTTTTTCTTTCATTCCCCTGCTAACTTCACTTCCACCCTGTCTTACTCTCTTCACCTCATTTCAGAACATTTTCTTACAGTCCCTCCACTTTACACTCAAATTCCTTCCAAATTCCTCATCCACTCTCTTCTTACTCTCTCTTACTAATCTTTTTACCTCTCTCTTTCATTCTACATATAACTCTCTCTTCCGCCTCTCAACTTCTTCGACGCCCCTATTTCTCATCCATTCATTGTATGCTTTCTTCTTTTGTGCCACAGCCTGTCTCACCTCTTCATTCCACCACGCTGTTCCTTGCACCCCCCCCCCCCCGTCTTCTCTTCATCCCACGAACCATATCACATGCTGCACATGTTTCTTCTGTGAATATCCTGCACTCACCTTCCACGTCCCCCATCTACTCCATTTCATATTTGCCCAATCGTTCCTCCACTTCTCTCTTATATTCTGCCTTTTTCTCATCCCGTTGTAACTTTTCCACTCTCCTTGCAAATACTCTTTCTTCCCGTCCTTCCCTTCTTCTATTACTCCATCTTATTTGGATCTTGATTCTGGCCACCACCAAGTAATGGTCAGAAAGTCCACTCCCCCAACCTGTATAAGCTCTTGCATCCATTACACATCTTCGCATCCTTTCATCCACACACACATAATCAATCATTGCCTTCCTTTCATTCAGTTCACCACCTACCCTTCTAATCACTCGCCATGTATACCTGTGGATCATTTTATGCCTGAAGAGGGTATTGGCTATCACCAACCCCCTCCCAGCACAAATGTCCACTAATGCACTGCCATTCTCATCTATCTCTGCAGGCACACCCCACTCACCAACTATTCCATCCACCTTCACATTCCCTACTTTATCATTCATATCGCCGATCAAAAACACTCTTTCAATCCTTCCAAACTTTTCCATACCCACTTCCACATTTGTCCAGAACTCTTCTCTCACTCTGCTTGCACGATCTTGCGTTGCCGCATACACGCACACAATTGCCCATATTTGTATTCCAACTTTCAATCTTACCCACACAATCCTTGACCCAACTGATCCATACTCTATTATATTCTTCCATCTTTTACTCACAACTATACACTCTCCTTCCCTTCAGATATGAGAAGTCATTAATTGTCAATAATTCCGTTGTACCCACTCGGAACTGGGAGCGTGGCTTTTTGGTCTGACACACAAACAAGGTACTGCGAATGTTAACTGTCCTGGAAGCAGGTGAAAACTGTACAAGCCACGTACAAGAAAAAGATGAATCCAAGGCAAGAATAGATTTAAGAACGAGGGAAATAGGGCCTCAGGGTTAAGGCAGTTGGATCGTGTAGTGTTTGTAAGGAAGGCGTGTGTGTCAATGTGCTGGTTTTCCAGGCTGACATGCAAAGAAAAACTAATGTGTTGATGTCAGATGTTGTGGGAGGAAGGAACTGATTATTCATATACTGTGCAGTTAAGGTCAATAATCCTCCAAAACGTTCGAGGCACATAAGTATTGGAAGAGGATGCCAACCATATTACACTACTCGGATTTTTGATCGTGTAGCAATATTTGATTTATTAGTTTTTTTTTTTTTTTAATACACGTTACATATTGTGCAAAAGAACTGTTGAGAGTAATTGTGCCTTAGGTGTCATTAAATTCTTTCTAGTCTCTCCAAGCTGTGTCTGTCTGTCTGTCTGTCTGTCTGTCTGTCTGTCTCTCTCTCTCTCTCTCTCTCTCTCTCTCTCTCTCTCTCTCTCTAACACACACACACACACACACACACACACACAGGATATCAGATGATGGTGTCGGAAGCCGTAAAACAGGTAATGATCAGGTACGGCAAGACCTGTATAGATCCTGCGGTAAGGCGTGTACAGTTGCGGTCAAAAGTTGCATTGCCTTTCTCGAACTGAGCCAGGATATCTGTTTCCTGGCCTGACTCACAAACAAGAAGTCAAGTACGATGGTTAAGGCATATATAGCAAGCCCCCCAAATTCTGCTATTTCACTGCCTCTATTTCACATTTTGGGCATCTGTCTTTTTTTTTTTCCAGACGCATTTCATCTATGGCCAGACAGAAGAGGTGAAATCTTTGGCAAATTGTAAAACGTTTCACTAATTCCTTGCATTTTAGATGTTCCGAGCCGATGAAAGGAGTCCGCAAACCATTTAGCATGATCTCATTAGGTTCGGAGACGGTTTTGAGTCTGTGTAAAATATCGACCACACTTGAATATTAGCAAGGAGAGAGTCGAAGGAGAGAGCAGGGGGACGAGGGAAACAGATTTTACGGACGCTGCTGCAAGTTAAGGCATGAACGTCGATGAGGATAAACACAGGGATGGAATGGCCGCAAGGACAAGGGAAACTAATTTCAGGGACAGTCCTGCTAGATCGGGTGTTTGGTTCAGTGGATAATGGATGGGAGGTGAGGGTAACGGAGTGGTGACCCAGCGATGGACTGGGAGGAAGAGGCAGACTGAGATTTAGATGGGTAGATGGAAATTGCAAATATTTATGACTGGGATAAACCAGATGAAATGATTAAATACTCGTATGTTCAAGCAGAAAATGATGGGCGAGGCCTTTTTGTTCCAGTGGACTGAATGCCAATGACAGTGATGACGAAGATGACTAAAACAATGACGATGACAGAACTGTTGATGATGATGATGATGATAATGATAATGATGATGATGATGATGATGCCAGAACTGATGATGATGATAATGATGATGATGATGCCAGAACTGACGATGATGATGTTAGTACTGATGATGATGATGAGAAGGAAGAGGATAAGTACGTCGCTAACAAGGAATAAGGAAACTGACGGCACAAAGAAGAGTACTCGGTTAATTGTCGTCCTACCACAGTACTGAAAAAACAAGTCGGCTAACTAGTGCACGTGCTGATCATTGGCAATACGACTGATAAGAGGTGGAAGATAAAGATGGGCAGCGTTGAGAAACAGACAATGAAGAGACAGACAGAAAGAGAAGAGAGCTTAAATCAGAGACACGATAGATGAATCATTATCTTTGTAATCTTGATAAAAGGATTTGACAGTACAGGTGAAAGCCATTAGCAAAGCAAGTGACAGTATACAAAAGTAAATCCAGCATAAAAGTGAACAGAGGGGAGGAGGTAAAAATGATATAAATACCCAAGACAGGTGAGTTAATTTAAAAGTAAATATTTTCTTATCATTGAATAAAGATGAGATAAATAACGGAAGATAGAATTCAGATTTAGGAACAGGGACCAGATAAACTGATTAGGAACAAGATGGGTAGGTCAGTTTCTGATTAAATAAAGGTGAGTTGTCTGGTATACGTGCAGACCATTAGCAAAATAACTAATAAGGCAAGTAAAGGTAGCAAAATAATTTAGATTAATCCCATGACAGGTTGACTGAGGGACAAGGAATACTGATTTTATGAGCAAGATAGATTATTACCACCCTAACCTTGATTACAGGATCACCTGGTACACGTGTAGACCATTAGCAAGGCAATTGAAGGGATTCAGATTAAAATAAACCCAACGAAAGGGAGGGCATAAGGACACAGCAAACTGATAACAGCAACAGGACAGATGGGTTATTATTTCTCTAGCCTGGTGCACGTGTAGACCATTGGCAAAATGACTGATGATATGATACAGATAACAATGAACTGCGATGAGTTAAAAATCAACGAAAGAACGGCACAGGAAAAAGGGAATTTAGCATCAGAAACAAGATAAGCAGATCAGTATCTCCCGGATCCCGATAAAGGACATGAGTTGGGCAGTACACGTGTAGGACTTAAGTAACACGAGAGAAAAGAAGAGGCAGATAAAGAAAGATAACATTCAGGTAAACTCAGTGAAAGGACTGCCTAAGGGAGGAAGATTACTGATATCAGGATCAAGTTAATTAGGTGACCTCCGATAAATTAGGCGGGTTGGCTAGTCCTGTTTAAAACCATTAGAAAAACAACTGATAAGATATATCGGCGAAAAGGAAGGCGGGAACAGAGAAAACTGAGAAACAGATAACTATGACCCGAACCTTG
The DNA here is from genome assembly GCF_032717465.1 of Coenobita brevimanus. Classification (NCBI taxonomy): domain Eukaryota; kingdom Metazoa; phylum Arthropoda; class Malacostraca; order Decapoda; family Coenobitidae; genus Coenobita; species Coenobita brevimanus. Next base: position 34,518,808 of record NC_136977.1, read on the forward strand.
ATAAAAAGGTGGGTAGGTTAGCACACGTGTAAGCCAAAGAGAAGATGCCCGACAGGAAGAAGATAAAGGTATACCGAGTCATGAGTAACCTATGAAAAAGTGGGATACGGATGAGGTATAATAATTTCAAGGGCAAGACTGGCGCTTAGTTATCTCCCTAATCCTGATAAAACAGTGCGTTGGCTGGTACGGGTGTAGGTCATCAGAATACTAACTGATAAAAAGATGCAAAATTAGGATGTGTCGCTATAAACTAACGGAAGGAAAGATAGCGGAAAATTTATATCAGGAACAAGATAAGTAATATAAGAAGTGGATTGGCTGGAACAAGTGAAGATGATTTGCCAAATAAAGAACAGATAAGAAAGAGACGCATGCACCCTCAGCAAAAAAGGTGAATTTGAAATTAAGGGTTCGACTGTTCGACAGATGGGTAAAAATCTCCCTAACCCTGATACAAGAGGTGGGTTTCGTGGTACACATGTAGATCATTAGCAAGACGACTGATAAGGTGGTGTAGATAATCGAGATAAACGGAGATACCATCGTGCCTCATAAGCACTGATATTAACATGCGAACATATGGACAGTGGCCAAAAGTAGACACACACATATATATACTAAAGTTTATGTGTGTGTGTGTGTGTGCGGGTGGAGGGCTGAATTCTTGTCGGACGAATATAGTAATTGCTTTTTCGAAAATCCTACTTAAGTTTGGCTGAATAGGGATGGGAGGAGTTCAATCTCTCTTCTTTCTTCCATTATCTGGGCGTGATAACAGAAAATGAGGGTGGGGTAGGAATGAGTGGGTGAATACTTGTGTGTGTGTATTTCATTATTCTCATTTAATTCCTTCCCCCATCCCCTTCCACTTTCATCGTACCCTCTTTCTCCCTCTATTTTGGCGTGGTGAAAGAAAATGTGGGCGAGCTGGTAATGTGTAGATGAGGCAAGTGAGGGGAATGGGTGAGGAAAGTAAGAGTTCTAAATAGGCCAGTGTACTTAGGTGGTCACAACCTTCGACAGTGGTGGCTCTCCAAGCGGGTGGGGGGCGGGGGAGCTGAGCGATGCTGTGTGCTCTAATCCCCTCCTGTATATATATTTCAGATCAGGCCAACATGTAGCTCTAAGCAGTAGGTGGTAGGTACCACAGCGGTACTCAGGTATTTGGAAGGCAGTATTCCTAATATACAGTAATACACACACACACACACACACACACACACACACACACACACACACACAGCGGTGGCTCAGTCGGTAGAGAGTTGGCCTGCAGTCGTAACGGACCCGGGTTCAAGTCCCGCTGGTGCAGGGAACAGTTTAAAGAATTGAATTTCATAAAAAGCAGACTTTACTGATCTACCAGAAGACCCGCCGACATGTAAAACTACCCCCACTAATACCAATACGCCAGTCCTGTATGAGACAGCCCTAGTATGTATGCAATATGGACGGTGGGTGTTAGCGCCGAAGTCGTGACATGTAGAGGAGTATGGTATGCAGGAGGACTACTGGGCCTTGATAGCAAGCTATGAAGCCTATGCCCAGAGTTGGACACATAAAACATACACACACACACACACACAGGCAGTCAAAGGAGGCAGACGTGCAACATCGGCGCTCCGTACCGAACCAACACGGCCAGTGGCATTACCTAAATTAGTATCTTTGTATGAGTCAAGCTCTGTACCAGGTTAGACTAAATGATTTTTCATTATTAAAAGAAAAAAAAAAATAAGAAGAAGGTTAAACAAGACTTGTTCAAACAGAAAAGAGAACCAAGACGAAAGAATGCACTCAGTCAGCTGAGGTTTGTTTACAGCAGCATGGGGAATGTAAGTACATACTCTGTACTTTTAGTATTGCAAAATGGATACATACTTTAGTAAAGCAAATTTGGAAAAGAAAAGGGATAAAGGTAGAAAGCAAAATGATGATTTCTACCAAGAACTGGTTGAAGTGAAGACTCACAGCAGACTGGTTGAATGTGTACACAAACTAGAAATGGCTTTCAAAAATGAAATTGATGAAATAAAGAAGCAGATGCACTTGCAAAAGGAAGAAATAGAAAAACTAGGAAGGGAGGCCAACAAGAAAGACACAACCATCAGTGAACTAACAGTGGAACTGAGTACACTTAGGAAGAAAATGAGTGAAATGGCAAGTACAGTAGTCAATCACGAGAGTGTTATGGAAGAGTTCAAAAATGACACAGAGACAATTAGGCAGGTAAGCAGTCTGATAGACCAAAGCAGTGATATTGAGGAGAAGATAACACAGGTGAATGAAGCTGTGCAAAGCTACAAAAATGATGTGGAAACCACGTATGCTGAAATGGTGAAAGTAAAGAAAGACTTAGAAACAAGGGTGGAGGAAAAAAGCATTAAACAGGAAGTGAAAAGAATAATCCAAAACAATCCAAAGTTAGTCAGAGATTCAGTAGATATAAACAAATCTATAGTAATCACTGGTATAGAAGAGGAAGAAGTAAAAAAATCACAAGAAACAAAAAAATGGCAAATGTAATGGGCTTACTGAAAGAAGTATCAGAGGAAATCTGTAGTAAAGACATAGAGGAACACAAAAGGTTAGGGAAATACGAGAAAAGCAGGACAAGACTTCTAATAGTGACTTTCCAGAGTGTAAACACTGTGGAGGAGATACTAAAAAATGCAAAGAATCTTATGGAAAAAGAGGAGTTCAAAAACGTTTGGATAAAAAGTTGCCTAACACAAGAGGAACTGGAATTACTGAAAGAGAAAAGGGAGGAAGCAAAAACAAAAAATGAGGGAAGATCAGAAGAGGAGAAGAAGAAATTTTTTTTTTACAAAGTAATAGGATTGCTGGTACGAAAGTGGTACACAAACAGGATGGAATAAAAAGGAGGAAGATAGTAAAACCATGTCATGACAAGTTTATAAACAAGATGATAAAGTTGATGTACTCAAATGTGGATGGAATGGTATCTAAATCACTAGAGATGAATGATTATGTCAGAGAAAATGAACCACAAATAATATGCCTAACTGAAACAAAATTAACACCAAGGATATCCAATAACATACTAAACTTAGAGGAATACAATATATGGAGAAGAGACACAAATTTTAAAAAAGGAGGAGGAATTATAATATTAACTAAGAAAAATCTAAAAGTCAATGAAATAAAACTAGATATACCATCACAAGTAGAACTGATTGCAGTGGAGATCAACACATCTGAAGGGAAAGTACTTGTAGCCAATTTGTACATGCCACCCAGATCAAACACATGGGAAAGAGACGAATATGAGGACCTGGCAGAGTGTACAATTCAGAGTTTAAGATCATTACTACTTAAAATGGAAGAGAAATCAGAAAGAATTATAGTAACTGGAGATTTTAATACAAATATAAATTGGAATACTCTAGATATAATTAGCCAAGAAAGCTGTTGGGACCAAAAGCTCCTGGATCTCGTGCAAGAGTTTTTACTATCGCAACATGTGAGGGAAACCACCAGAAAAAGAGGACTCGATGTACCTTCAGTGCTAGATCTAATATTTACTGGGCAAGAAAATGATATTGACAGTTTAATATATCACCCTCCACTCAGCAAAAGCGATCATGCAGTACTAAATTACAACTTCAGGATAGCATATGACATAGTTAACAGCAATGAAAGTTACAAAAAGAGCCTAAACTATAAAAAGGGAAATTATCAAGACCTAAAGAAGTATTTCTTAGAAGCTGATTGGGAAAATAAGCTTAGAGGACAAGATTTAAATGCTGTATATAACAAATTCTGTGAATTTAATGAAATAGGAGTCCAGAAGTACATCCCACAGCACAAAGAAGCAGATAAGAAAATACAGAAATGGTTCAATACAGAATGTAAAAAATCAAAATAAAGAAGAGATTTGTTGTGGAATAGATACAGAAGACACAATAGTGAAAGGGCGTATAATAATTACAAATAGGCAAGAAACGATTATACAAGAATAAGGAGGGAAGCCCAAAAACAGTTTGAGGAGGATATAATAAATAAAAGTAGTGATCAACCAAAGCTGTTTTACAGCTATATCAGAAGCAAAACCAAAGTAAAAGATATAATACAATTCATTATGGACGAGGGAATCACTTATACACAAGAGAAAGATATTTGTGAAGCACTAAATAAGAATTTCCAATTAGTTTTTACAGAAGAAAAAAATTTTGAGAGGGACTATGTGGAACATGCATGTCCACACATACTACCAGATATACAAATAGCAGAAAAAGTAATACAGGAAGAGTTAAGTAAATTAGAGAGAGGAAAAGCAAGTGGTCCTGATGAAATTTCATGTTGGGTACTACGACAATGTGCAAAGGAGTTAAGTAAACCATTATTTTTAATTTTCAAGAAATCCTTGAGTCGAGGTAAACTACTTGATATTTGGAAAAAAGAAAATATTGTCCTCTTATTCTAGAAAGGAAATAGACAAAATCCACTCAACTACCGACCAGTATCACTGACCAGTGTTGTAAGCAAGGTATTAGAAAAGCTTATAAGAAAAGCTTGGGTAAATCATCTAGAAGAACACAGTATGATAACAGAAAGACAGTTTGGTTTCAGAAAAGGAAAGTCATGTGTAACTTATCTGTTGAGCTACTATGACAAAGTAACAAACACAATACAGGAAAGAGAAGGATGGGTGGACAGTATCTATTTAGATTTCAAGAAAGCTTTTGACACAGTACCACACCAAAGACTTCTATGGAAATTGTACCATCAAGGAGGAATTCGAGGCAAACTGTTTTATTGGATGCAAGATTTTCTCATAAAAAGAGAAATGAGAACAGTACTAAGAGGAAACTACTCATCATGGAAAGAAGTGACTAGTGGAGTACCACAGGGTTCAGTGCTGGCACCAATCATGTTTTTAGTGTATATAAATGATATAAACAGTAACACTGGAAATGAGAGCTATCTGAATATGTTTGCAGATGATGCAAAAATTCAAAGGAGAATTACTAACACAGACTCTTGTAAAGAGCTACAAGAAGAATTAAATAAACTTCATGAATGAAGTAATACATGGCAAATGGAATTCAATGTGGACAAGTGTCATGTAATCAAGTTTGGTAAAAGTGGAAAAAGACCTGATTGGGATTATAAGTTAGGAAATAAAACCCTATACACATCAGAAAGAGAGAAAGACCTAGGTATGATTATCAATAACAGACTATCTCCGGCTGACCACATCAGCGAGAAGGTACGGAACATGTATACACTGCTTGCAAATATGAGAATAGCATTCACATACATAAATGAAGACATGCTAAGAAGGATAATAACATCATTCATTAGACCAACCCTGGAATATGCAACAGTAGTCTGGAGTCCTCATCTCAAAAAACACATAGACAAGATTGAAAAAGTTCAAAGGGCCGCTACAAGATGGATACCAAGCTTAAGGGACCTAAGCTACGAAGAATGACTAAATAAACTGAATCTACCAACACTACAGGAGAGAAGAAAAAGAGGTGACATGATAATGCTATATAAGTGCATATCAGGAAAGGAGAAAATAGACATAAATGATTACTTAACATATGGAGAAGCATGAGCAAGAGGACACTGCAAAAAACTGCATAAGAAGAGTGGTGATAAAGACGTAAGGAAATTCAGTTTCCCAAACAGAGCAACTGATCAATGGAATGCACTACCGAATGAAATAGTGTGTGCCAAAACAATTCACAAATTTATGGACATGTAAGATAAATATGGTTTAAGATACGGGACAGTACGAGCTTGACTCATTCCTGTAAAGATACAATTAGGTAAGAACAATTAGGTAAAGTAAGAACACACACACACACACACACACACACATATATATATATATATATATATATACTGTAGATATATATATATATATATATATATATATATATATATATATATATATATATATATATATATATATATATATATATATATATATATTGTTACATGGCCTGTGATTTCATCATCCTTTGTGTAATTTTAATGCACAGTATGCTGCATGTTTGATCACGAGCGTGTTCTGCCTCAGTCCCCCCTTCTACCGTTATAGTAGAGTAAGTCGTTCGTTCTGTTGTTCAGAGCAGGATTGTCAACTCTTTGTCCCCATGGCTTCATTTGCGCGTCCTTCTTACAAGTTGTATCAAGCTCTGCTGGCCCCTATATAATGAGCCCAGTCTCTGCATTATTGCCACTTAGATCTACTCCTCATTTTGCTCACATCTCTGTCCTCCCCTGTACAGTTATTATTATTGTGAGTGCTCAGGAAGTCTCCAATCATCTAGCAGCTGTGTAATTTGAGTATAAGTGTTATTGCATTTTGTTCTTGTACTGTATAGCATAAGTTGTTAATTTGTAGGCCTCGTGAGGTTTTTGTGATTAATGTGGAGTTTTATGTCAGTCATTTTTGATAATATTTTGTATCTGTAATAATTTATCTTGCATTAACTGAGCATTACCCAGTGTATTTTCATTTTATCAGGGCTGACTTAGATAAATTTACTCTTGCTAATTTAGTGTTAATAGAGGCTATTGCAGTTAACTATATATTTAACCTGTTTTTTGCCATTACATTAATCTTATGACTCCTGAATGTTTTGTTGTTAGTTTGTGCATTAAACTTTAACTTGTAATTTTATCTAACTCTTTTGTTTTGAACCTGGAACTTTGCGGGACAGTTTTCTCTGTTCCGTAACATAAATTTGGCGACCTCTTATCAGGATATTCAGGATATTATCATAAGGATATTGCTTGATGTCTACTATTACTACACTTGATGAAGCCAAAGATTTTTTGTCAAATGTGCAAACAGTGTGTGATGTAGAAAACAGAACAAAGAATGAACTTAAGCTTGTTGCTCAACAATTAGGAATTGCAGTTCACTCTCATCATTCTAAAGATCAAATTGCTGGCATGATTAATAAAAGCTTGTTTAATGTAACTCCTCCAAATAAGCAAACGGAGATTGAATTAGCTAAGTTACAGCTAGCCCTGCAGGAGGCTCGTGTTAAGGAGGCTGAATTTCAAGCACGTGCTAAGGAGGCTGAGTCTCAGGCTAAGGAGGCGGAGTCTCAGGCTCGTATTCAGGAGGCTGAATTTCAAGGAAATGCTAAGGAGGCTGAATCTCAGGCTCGGATTCAGGAGGCACAGATATAGGCTCAGGCACAAATTGAACTAGCTAGGATTCATTCAGACCATGAGTATCGCATGAAACAAGGTGGAACTGGATCATCTAGCTCTGATGATTTTGATGTGGCTAAAAATGTTAAACTTGTCAATCCTTTTAATGAATCTGATTTAACAAAATATTTTCAGTTGTTTGAGAGGTTAGCTACAGGTTTTAATTGGCCCAAAAAGTATTGGCCAGTACTCCTTCAAACTGTTCTCATCGGTAAAGCTAAAGTAACTTATGCATCTTTGTCTCAGGATCAATCTGATAATTATGATGTAGTTAAGAGCTTGATTCTTAAGGCCTATGAGCTTGTTCCTGAAGCCTATAGAGTAAAATTTAGGACAACTTACAACCAAGATAAGCAATCCCATGTTGAGTATGCAAAAATCAAAGAAGATCTGTTAGAGCAGTGGTTAAATTCTAAGAATGTGGATTCTGATTTTGGCAAATTTAAGCAGATGATTTTGCTGGAGGACTTCAAAAGGTGTGTTAATAAAGATGTAAGCCTATATCTTGATGAGAGAAGAATAGACAATTTGTCTGATGCTGCAGTTTTAGCTGATGAATATGTTCTCACTCACAAGAGATATTCTAAAGAAAAGAGGAGAGCTGAGAGTAAGTACGTTGCCTCTACTTAGAGTACAGGTAACAGGAAAGGGAATAAAGATGATGTTTCTCAGGAAGTAAATACCAGCTTCAACTCTAGATTTCAGAAAAGTAAATGTACTTATTGTAGTAAGTTTGGTCATACTACGGAGAAATGTTTCAGGAGACAGCGTGATGTGAACAAAAAGGAGTCTTTAAATATTCAGTCAATTGGTCTAGTGTCCACCCTTGAGAGTTCCCAGAATTCTTTAACCGAGTTAACTGAACCTGCTTTGAGGGGTAACTTAAATTCTCATGATGGAGCTCCTCTTTTGAGCAGTAACGTGGATGACACTCTCAAGAGTTCATGTGCTAATTTCCTGTCTGATGGTTTTGTAAGTCCTCTGGACAGTAATGACAGGAAATCAGTTAAAATATATCGTGATACAGGTGCTTGCCAATCCCTTATGCAGACCAGTGTTCTAGGCTCTAATGTTAATTCCTCTGATGAAACTGTAATCTTACAAGGTGTAGGGAATAATTACTTCTCTGTCCCTCTGTGCAGAGTGAATTTAGAGTCTGGTTTTGTTAATGGTTCCGTTATGGTTGGGTTGGTTGAGACACTCCCAATGTCAGGTGTAACTTTCTTACTTGGAAATGATATTGGTGGAAGTCAAGTGTGTCCAGCTCCTCAGTTGTCTAGTGAGCCGGTGGCTGCGGCCCAGGGTTGTGATGTCCCTGATGTGTTCCCTGCATGTGCTGTCACTAGGGCTAAGTCTAAAGTTACTGGTGACTTAGAGGATAATGATGATGATGATGTTATCCTAGCTGACACTTTTCTTGCTAATTTGGACCACTCACCAGATGAGGCAGTACCCCGTAGTGTTGATAATTTGTCTCATCAAGAGTTGGTTGAGTTGCACATTGCTGATCCTGATTTAAAAGGTCTAGCTAACTCTGCTTGCAGTGAGGAAGAGTCAGCTGGTGCTTCTACTTGTTATTATATAAAGTCAGGAGTACTTATGAGGAAGTGGAGACCCCCAACAGCATCAGCCGACTGTGAATGGGAGGTTGTACATCAAGTTGTCATCCCTCATGTTTGTAGGCAGGATATCATTAGAGTGGCTCATGATTCCAGTTTGGCAGGACACCTTGGAGTGAGGAAGACTGTGGCACGCATTTTGAAACACTTCTACTGGCCAGGTATCTTCAGGGATGTTTCCTGGTAGTGTAAGTCTTGTCACACCTGTCAAGAGTTGGGGAAGTGTAATCAGACCGAAAGGGTTGCACCTTTAGTTCCCATTCCTTCTTTTGAGGCGCCTTTCACCCGTGTGTTGGTGGATATTGTGGGCCCTCTTCCTAAGACTTCTTCAGGATTTTCTTATGTGTTGACCCTGATTGATATGGCTACTCGTTATCCTGAAGCCATTCCACTTAGAAATATCTCAGCAAAGAACGTGGTTAAGGAAATGCTAGGGTTCTTCACAAAGTTTGGTCTGCCCAAGGAGGTACAGTCAGACCGGGGAAGTAATTTCATCTCAAATGTTTTCAAGCAGTCTCTGAAAGAGTTGGGCATCTCCCAGATCACGTCTTCAGCTTACCATCCCCAGACTCAAGGAGCGTTGGAGAGATATTATCAAACACTCAAATCGATGCTCAAGAAATACTGTTTGGAACATCAGAAAGACTGGGATAAAGGTCTTCCATTCATTGTGTTTGCAGCAAGAGAATCTCCAAATGAATCACTGGGCTTCTCACCTTTTGAACTACTGTTTGGCCATGAAGTAAGAGGACCCCTTAAGCTACTCAAGGAATGCTGGCTGTTGGAGGAAGATGACGTCAACCTGCTGGAGTATGTGATGAAGTTCAAAGAACGGCTGTCCACTGCTTTACAGCTGGCGAGAGAGAATTTAGGAGCTACTCAGGAGAAGATGAAGACTTGGTATGATAAGAAGTCCAGGTTACGCCACTTTCAGCCAGGAGATCAGGTTTTGATTCTGCTACCAGTTCATGGGCAACCTCTGCAAGCCAAGTTTAGTGGTCCTTATTTCGTGGAGAAGAAACTCAGTGACGTCAACTATGTCATCGCCACACCAGATCGTAGAAAGAACAAGCAACTATGTCACATCAACATGCTAAAGTTATATCACAGGCGGGACGAAAATAATCCAGTCTGCATTGTAGCTGTTCCACCTGAGTCTGCAAGTGAAGCTCTCCCATGCAGTATGAGCCTGAGTGATAGTTTGGGGAAGAATCCTGATATCATGAATGATCTCCAGACTAAGCTTTCTCATCTACCTCCCGAGGAAAGGCAGGAATTTTCGGCAATGCTGCAGGAGTACCCGCAAGTGTTCCGTGCCACTCCAGGAAGAACCACTGTGTTGATGCATGATGTCGATGTTGGAGACGCAAAGCCAATTAAACTGCCTCCTTACCGTGTGAACCCTGTGAAAGTTCCTCTCATCGAGAAGGAGCTTGGCTACCTGTTGGACTGTACCCCCTCCACAATATGTCTACCCCTGATGTATATATGTCCCCCCCCAATGCATACATACCTCCACTAATCTTGCTAGGTCAGCACCCTTTCCCACGCCTGAAGACGGCGTTATTGCATCAGTTCTTAGTAGACAGCCGACACGGGCAGACTATTTTACTGTGAGCTTGTAATAAACTCCTTATCTAGCTGTTTGTACACGGAGTTTCTATTACCAAAGTATTGCAAGTTACATTTGGTAGCAGCGGTGTTTCGAACCATCACATTCTGACGGCCTCCTTGGATTTTTAGTGATACAACAAGATACACGACGACTCGAATCTGCCAGCCTCGCCCCTCCTCCGTGCCTCTATACCTTGGATGTACTTTTCGAGTGTACCATTTTTCTCACCAGTGCTCACCTCTCCAACAACTGCACCCATACGCCTTGTTCCTAACCGCACGTGTCGCCGTCGCCGACCTCCGCACCTGTTGCACCTGTTCCCAGCACCTGTTCCGGACTCATCATAGCTCCTGCCCCCACGGTGCCACTTATCACTGTCTGCCCGCTGCCTGCCCACCACCATTCTCTGCATTTGCAACTCATCAGCTCTACACCTGCCTTGTGCCGACATCTGCCCTCCCCACCCACCACCGGCCTCCGCCGTCGCCCGCATCTGGTCTGCATTACGGAGCCTCCTAGGACCGCCACTCCCTGCCGGTGATTCATCTCGGCGTCTCTTCTCCTCTCCGCCCAGCTGTCTCTCCACCGCCGCCCCGCCCCGCCCCAGCCCAGCTACGCCCAGCCACCCTGCACGTCATACATCTCGACACTCCCGTTTCTACTGTGTAACTATAGTATATCTTTCCTTTCTCTAGAGATTATCCTCGATTTTCTCTACAGATTGGTTATTGTAAATATTCCATCTCATTTCCATTACCCCGTTTTCATCATCACCTACGTTATTTATACTCCATCTCATCCTTCGCATTTTATTTAAACCATCCATGCCCGCACCTTCATTCATTTTCACACCTCGTGTATTCCATCCTCTCATTGTTATTTATACATTTCCACCTACGTATCCATCTTCATCCTTTCATCTCCCATTGCCGCATTAAATGTCATACTTTCCACGTCAACCGCTTGATACCAGCCCTCTCGACACGGAAACATCACCTGCTCATACCCCGTCTGCCGACTCTAACACAATCACTCATTTACGAAGTGGCAAAGAGTACCACCGCCCTGTACCTGAGACTCCCGTTTCACTTCCCGCAGAATCACTTACTACCCGTCCTCCCCTCGTAAATCCAGATACCTCCTCCTCTACTCCTGCCTCTACACTCCCTTCTTCTTCCTCTACTCCTTCTCCTGTCGTTCCCTCTCCTGCCTCCCTTCATACCCCGTCTTGCTCGCCCTTAACTGCCACTACCTTCTCTCTCTCCCACACCTCTCCTGCCGCCACTTCTACACTTCCAGCCATGGCCAACCCTCCACAGTCCATCTATCTCGACGATGCCAATCGTCCCAAATTTACCTGCCAGGACCCAACTTGGTCTGTCTATGATTTCCTCAGAGAAGTCGACACAGAAATAAACAATAGACAAATTACCGAGGAATCGCTCAAAGTAGCTTACCTCCTCGGTCGCTTGCACCACGGTAAATCAGACATCAGATCCGCGATCCGTGCAGGACATTTCGATAGCATTCGTACCTTTGCTGATTTTCGTACAGAACTCATCAGCCTTTGTTGCCAGCATTCAAATACCGCGTGTCTCATGGGATTCATTAATCTCCTAAACCAACTAGATGAGGACTTGTGCGTCCCAGCGCAATATGCCAAGCTCCGCGAAGCTGCCGCCGCCATGAAAGCAACTAGTAGCGAGATGCTCCAATTACTGGTAGGCACGAAATGGTTAGAAGACAAGAATGGCGTTCCAATGCTTTCACTCACCAACTTTGCTGACTTAATTGGTTACCTGAGATTCCTTCACTGGCTTACTCCTAAACAGCGAGAGCTAGCCTTGGAAATCGGTTTCAATCCAGGAGATAAAATTATTCAGGTCACTAAAGCCATTCATGAAAGAACAGGTTCGAACTACACGCGTCAGGGCACCACCCAACCCTTGGCCTCCTCAGTCTGTCACACCTCCACTACCCCAGACCAATCTCGCTCCCGTCCCACCACGCGCGGCAGACCTGCCACACATCGCTCTCCTACCGCAGGTCGTGATCAATCTAGAGCCCGACGAAACAGACAATCTTCGATTCTTTGCTGATACTGTGGTCATCCTGGACTTTGAGCATCCAGTTGCGACCGTACATACAGACGTCCTCACTCCCAAACCAGACAGCATATGCCTTCCTGCTCACGTCGTCCACACTGCAAATACCACAAATCAAGCACGACTCACACCACTGAGGAATGTCGTTACCTCAACCGCCCAGAGTCGGGGGAAGCGCCGCACCCGTATCAGACCAATATCACTTAGAACCAGAAACCCAACTCCCCATCCGCCATGTGGGTCCCATAACATCCTCGGGTTTAGTCATTCTCGGAAGCAGTCATGACATACCAACGTCATTCTTCTTGGACACAGGATCTATAGTAAATCTCATCTCCGAAAATTCCTTACAAATTATTCATCGCCATCACAGCCACGTCAGTTTCCTAGAACCACCAGACATTCGCCTATGTGGTGTTAACGGCTCAGAGTTTAAGGTTAAGGGAAGAGTCACCCTTGAAGTCAAACTCCACAGAGATTTGCCCCCTATCCTCATTGAATTTCATGTCACTAATGACTTGCAGTATCCCGCAGATGCCCTTATTGGTTTCTCCACCATGGCACAACATTCCATTGCATTATTACCTGCTTGTGGTAGTATAGACATTTCTGGATTCCCGGTTTACACTATGGAATGTCCCCGTCCTGTTCTTACGATCAAATCAGTCCTTCAATTACCTCTGTCCCTATCACTACCAAAAAGTCCAACCCAGCCCAAACCACCACTATCATCATCTGAGAATACAGAGATCATTCCCTTACTGACTGCGAGCAAGGACATAAATTCCTCAACGTTTCCTGATACATCATCTCAGCCCTCGAACATGGCTCTTACATCCTCTCCCGACACCACTATCGCTGACTCAGACATGTCTCAGTTACCTACCTCACACAGTCTAAATGATCTTCTCCAACACGCAGAGACGAAACGTGCAGTAACGAATACGTGCACAATTTTGTTACCGCATGAGTTCACCAAAGTCTCTGTTTGTGTTGCCGGTGCAAAAGAAGGAGTGGATGTCCTAACCCTACCTGAGACGTGTTGTGTGAATGGCTTGACTTATGAGTCAGCGTGGTGTACAGTCTTAGAGGACAGTTTATGCTGCCTGTACTTGCTCAATGTCACCAATGCTCCACTAAAACTTAAAAGTGGTGTAAAGATTGGAGACTTCCTAGTATACCCAGCGGCCGTAAAGGTGTGCCAGGATTCCTCAATTCCTACTATTCAGACTGATGATACGCCAATTGGTGTATGTACTATTAACTCTACGGGATCTGCGCCGACGCATTCACCCGATATGCTCTCACATTTCACTTGCACAGATTTCCCAGAACATACGCCTAAACTCCTCGACCTTCTTACCTCGTACAGAAACGTCGTTGCCTTACCCGGTGAACCGATGGGTAGAACAGACCTTGTCAAACATACGATTTAACTACTCCAAGGAACTCAGCCGATTTACATACCAGCGTATCGATTGCCTCACAGCCAGAGAAAGCAAACAGATCAAATGGTACAGAACATGTTAGACCAGGACATTATTGAACCCTCCGTCAGTCCATGGAATAGCCCACTTTTCTTAGTACCAAAGAAGGACGGCAACTTTAGACCAGTAGTCGACTATCGTAAGGTCAATTCTGTCACCGTTCCAGATCGTTTCCCGTTACCTGTCCTCACTGATTTGCTAGAATCCCTTGGTGACAATAACGTAGTCTTTTCATCTTTAGACCTCCTCAACGGGTACTGGCAGGTCGAAATGGAATAGTCCTCTCACCCAGTTACAGCCTTTAGCACCTCTTCTGGACATTTTCAGTTTAAGAGACTCCCTTTTGGTCTGAGAAATGCTCCTTCCGTGTTCATGCGACTTATCCATTCAGTCTTCAGCGGTATGATGGGACACTCTCTTTTTGCTTACCTAGATGATATCATTGTCGTGAGTAAATCCATCCCTGATCATTTTACCAAACTCCAGCAAGTCTTTGAACGCCTCCAGCTCACAAGCCTGAAAATCTATCTCAGTAAATGTGACTTCCTGCGAAAGAAAATCAAATTCCTAGGCCATGTCGTAGATGCACAAGGCATTCATACTAATGAGGATGAAACTAAGGCGATCATTAACTTCCCAGAACCTACCACTACCGACGCTGTACGAAGTTTCCTGGGCCTCAGTGGCTATTATCGTCGCTACATCCGGAGTTATGCACAGATCGCCGCTCCTCTGACCCACTTACTCAAGCAGAATGTGCCCTTTGTTTGGACTAACGACCAGTCACAGGCTTTCCAAAAGCTAAAGACAGCTCTTGTAAATGCCCCTATTCTAGCGTTCCCTGATTATACCACACCCTTCCTTCTCTGCACAGACGCCTCAGGCACTGGACTTGGTGCCGTTTTGATGCAACTCAATGAAGCATCAAGGAAGCGCGTAATAGCGTATGCTAGTCGCACCCTTACAACCACTGAACGTAACTACAGTGTCACAGATCTCAAAGCGCTAGCGGTAATCTGGTCCTTGAAACATTTCAGAGATATAGTCTATGGTTATCCAGTGCATATCCAAACAGACCACCTTCCACTATGTGATTTGTTCAAGAATCGCAACCTAACAGGTAGGTTAGCTAGATGGTCTGTCATCATCCAGGACTTTAATCCCACTTTTCAATATGTATATACCAGGCAAGTTGAATGTAGTCGCAGACGCACTCTCACGTCACGTAGCAGCAGCTATAACATCACTGCAGCCTGAAGTAACTGAAAATACTACACTAACGTCAGAAGTTGTTCGAAACTTTCAGCGCCAAGACCCCATGTGGTCCAAAGTCATTTATTTCCTAGAATCTGGCGATGCCTCGACCTTACCTACTCTGCCAGTATCACTAGATGAGTTCATGCTAGACGATGATCTCTTGTACAGGAAAACACTGCTAACAGGCAAAGATATGCCCAATCGCGAAGTACGCCAACTTGTTGTCCCCACTGCCCTGATACCAAAGGTTCTTCATATTGTTCATAAGACTCCTCAAGCTTCCCATCCAGGTAAAGACCGATGCTTGCGCCAAGCACGTCTCAAAAACTATTGGCCAACCATGCGCCGTGATATCAATGCCCAATGTGACTCTTGCCACCGCCACAAAGGATCAACCGGCTTACCAGCACCTCTCTTACAATACCCAATCCCATCACGACCATGGGAAACTGTCTCAATCGATCTCTTAAAACTCCCTCTCACAGAATCTGGCGCTGAGTACTTGTTCGTAGCGGTTGACCACTTCTCCCGCTACTGTGTCCTCATACCCCTCTCCGACAAGACCGTGAAGAGCGTTGCCCGTGCCTTTGTAGATCACGTAATTTGCCAGTTCAGTACCCCTCATACCATTCTTACTGACAACGGTACAGAGTTCAACAATAGCCTTCTAGATGAGATCTGTCGCCACTTTCATATCAGCAAGTGCAATGTTGTGCCTAACCATCCGGCTTCCAATGGCCTTGTCGAACGCCACAACCGAAAATTCTTAGAGTGCCTCAGACATCTAGGCTCCCATAGTTCGTCCTGGGATGACTGGATTCCCCAAGTGGCATCCTCCATCAATAGTTCCATCAATGCATCCATTGCTGAATCTCCCTTCTTCGTCCTCTTTAGCTTTGACAAGGACCTCCCATACTCTCTCTTATCCTCCAAGCCAGAACCCATCTACAACATGGATGATTATGTTAAACTAAAATTGGCCAACTTCCAGACAATCCACCAGTATGTCCAATCCACTTTGGCTTCCTCTCAGGAGGACATGCTGCAGCGCCAACATAAGTCCGCCTCTCCTATCACTATCAATGTAGGCGATCTTGTCTTTGCTCATTCCCATATGCGTTCCTCTAAGTTGGATGACAAATTTACAGGGCCCCACCGCGTCCTCACTCAACAAGGCAACAAATTTCACCTCCAAGACCTGTCCACTAGGGACACCAGATGGGTCCACGTCGATGACTTAAAGCGCGCACCCCGTGGCCTCGTGTTGGAAGAGTCACTTACACAACCTCCTGCCCCCTCTTCCCCTCCTCCCATCCCTCAGTCTACCTTCTCTCCACCTATCCCTCAGTCTCCTTCATCTCCATCTCCACCTGTTCATTCATCAACCAATCAATATTGGTCCAAACTGCGCTCTGCCTATCAACCTCTTCACGACCTCCCCCATTAACTCTACCCTGATTTTCTAGGTCCGATGTTAGCGATCTCCCTGCTGGCAGTGCTGACCCTCCTGGGGTCTGGGTCAGGTCAGGACGATGGTGGAGTACGTCCCGGGGCCTTGGTCAGCTCGGGAGGCTAGGTAATGCTTATCGACGACATCGCCTCTTTGCGCTACGATCTTGCGCCCCTGGCCGACGTAGCCATTGCCCTACCTGCCTACGCGCACTGGCTCCACAGAATCAGGAACCATCTCACGGCCCTCATGGGGACACACAACCCGAATGAGTCTCTCTATAACCTCTTCCTCCCACTCTCCTGGCAATTGCAATACATAAGTAACAGATTCACTGAGCTCAATGACACATATTCCATTCCGACACCCGTGGGTCGTTCTCGTGTGAAACGAGGTCTCTTCAACTTCAGCGGTGAGATTCTGAGTGGCTTGTTTGGCGTTGCTACGGCCCGTGACATTTCTGGCTTCAAATCTGATCTCACACATTTAGCTTCAGCCCTAGAATCACAATGCCGAGTCATTAAAATCCAACACACTATGTTACAGAAGCTCACGACCCAACTCAATGAAGTCACGTCCACTCTAAACAATTTCACCGATATCTTACAACGCCATGTTTCAGATCTCAACTTTATCTCTCAGTTCTTCTACCTCAAACTCAACATGGATACTCTCCAACTGGCCGTTGACTCTCTCCTGTCTCAAGTCTCTACCTTGGTTCGTATCCTAGTCGATGCTATCAATGGACGTGTCACTGCCGACTTAGTACCTGTCTCAGCTCTCCGTTCTGTCCTGGAATGGGCTCACTCCACCTTCGGTCTCTCCCCAGTCCTCCCTTACTCCTCCCTTGAATATTATTATCCTGTTCTCGAAGCCACTCTTCTCACCACATACGTCGTCGTCCATATTCCTCTCCGTTCTGCCATAACCTTTAACCTTTTCCACATCATTCCCTTCCCTTTCCACCTCAACAACTCCTTGTTACAGGTATCTGTTCCTTCAGAATATTTCCTCTCCCATGATCATCTTTCCGTTGCCTTCCTTTCTTCCACAGACCTCCAGCAATGTTCCTCCCTTACTCCGACCTCTCGTCTCTGTGCTGCCCACCTTTTTGCTATCTTCCCTAGCAGTGCCACACCGTGTGAGTCTGCTCTAGTTCGCAACCATTCCATCTACTCGGCCTGTTCTTTTGTCCCAGCTCCTGACCTCCCGGTCCACCATGCTCACCTCAACCATGTCCAGTACTTCTTCTTTGCTGTTCCCATCTCTGTCACAATCATGTGTCCTGGTCCTTCAGTTCGCTCCGTCCCCGCTAGTGGTCTCTACAAAGCACCTGACTATTGTACCGTCAAATCAGAGTCCGTCATCACTTACGCCACTCGCTATCACCAAGCTGTTCGTAAACACTCCTATGACATCTTTCAACCAATCGACATGCCTTCAACCCTACCATCTGCCAACATTACCATCAACTCCCCTCACTTGCGCATGCTCACCTTCCTCAATGACCGTGATTTCATTATGGATCAATTTTCTCTGGCCTTCAGCCGTTCATGGGTTCATCCAACAGTTGTGTTTCCCCCTGTGGTTATCGCTTTCATAGGTTTTCTACTCATCATCTGTGCAGTGCATTGTTGTGTCAGACAAATGGAACGTTGACTCCAGGAAACCAGAGTCACTACTGGCATAGTATGCCCTACACACGACGTAGAAACTCCCCGTACTTAGTGCCCTCACATTCAGTGACTACCATTGCCATCTAAGCATTCACCAAACTGTGAACAGCACTCTGCCTACTAGAAAATGATGGTATTTCTTTCATACATTACTGAGTGACAGTGTATCCTACGGAAAATAAAACAAAAAAACAAAAAAAACAATGAAGTAAGAACAACAATAGAACTCTCGTATCTACTCCTTGTTTATCATGTATCAACCTATTATTGTGTAATTCCCATTATGTTTATATATACCTTCGACCCTTACTGGATTTGTACCTATTAATCCTTGTATATCTTATATGTATATATCCTTCTAATTCCCTCCCCTCAACATGGCCATGTCTCCCCTACTGCCCCTGTATCATACTTATCCCTTGTAAAAACCTCCCTGGTCCTACCTTACTACTATCATCAAACACCATTTAACTCCCGGTGTCAGGAGACACCGTCTCAGCTACCCAGGGGAGTAGTGTACCCCCTCCACAATATGTCTACCCCCGATGTATGTATGTCCCCCCTCAATGCATACATGCCCCCACTAATCTTGCTAGGTCAGCACCCTTTCCCACACCTGAAGACGGTGTTATTGCATCAGTTCTTAGCAGACAGCCGACACGGGCAGACTATTTTACTGTGAGCTTGTAATAAACTCCTTATCTAGCTGTTTGTACACGGAGTTTCTATTACCAAAGTATTGCAAGTTACAGGACCACAAGATGATTGAGCCCTGTCAGAGTGAGTGGAGTACTCCTGTCACTCTAGTCCCTAAGCCAGGTGGGTCACAGCGGCTTTGCATTGACTACAGGCATGTTGGTCAGAGGACCAAAGCAGACACTTGCCCTCTCCCTCACATGGAAGATTGCATGGATGGGATCGGAGAGGCTAGGTGCATGGGTGAGTTTGATATGTTGGAGGGATGCTGGCAAGTACATGTGACTGAGCGTGCTGGGGAGATCTCATGTTTTGTAACACTAGGAAAGACTTTTGCATGTTCTGTAATGCCATATGGTATGAAGAATGCACCGGCCACTTTTCAGAAGCTCATGAATGTTGTAACAGAGGGTTTGGCAGGGTGTGTTGTTTATATTGATGATGTATTAATCTTCAGTGACAACTGGAAAGATCACCTATGCCATGTCAGTACATTTCTTGAGCGTTTGGTTCAGGCTAATCTTGTAGCTGATTTATCAAAGTGTGAGTTGGGTCAAACTAAAGTTCAGTGCCTTGGGTACGTAATTGGTGATGGACACGTTGCACCACCAGGAGCTAAGGTTCAGGTTATAAGTGATCTTCGCTGACCTAAAGGTAGAAAAGAGCTACAAAGATTTTTGGGAATGGTAGGTTATTACAGGAAATTTGTTCTTAACTTTTCATTTCTTGTATCACCACTTACAGACCTACTGAAAAAGGGAGTTAAATTTATCTGGACCGATAACTGTGAATCCTCTTTCAGTAAACTTAAAGCTATCCTATTAAGTCAGCCAGTGCTCGCTACTCCAAATTTTACTAAGCCTTTTAAGATGGCTGTTGACGCAAGTGATACAGGAGCTGGGGCTGTTTTGCTGCAAGAGGATGATCAGGGTATTGAACACCCTGTATCTTATTACAGTAAGAAGTTCACTCCACCTCAAAAGAACTACTCAACTATTGAGAAAGAGCTTTTGGCTTTGATTTTGGGTTTACAGCATTTTTATTTCATTTGTGTTCTGGTTTTGACCCCATAGTCATTCATACCGATCATAACCCACTGAAATTCCTTAGTAAGTTTAAAGATAAAAATCAGAGATTGACAAGATGAAGTCTACTTCTTCAGGAGTATTCATTAGACATACAACATGTCAAGGGGAAAGAAAATGTTATTGCAGATTGCTTATCTAGACTTTAGACAGATTGTTTTATAGTAAGAAATTTCCTTTGTAAACTTCTTTTTCTTTGTGGGGAGGTGTTACATAGCCTATCATTTCATCATCCTTTGTATAATTCTAACGTACAGTATGCTGCATGTTTGATCACGATTCACCTCGTGGCTTCCATAATGACCAGGTTTGCGTGTTCTACCTCACTCCCTCCTTCTCTCCCTTATAGTAGAGTAAGTCGTTCTTTCTGTTGTTCAGAGCAGGAGTGTCAACTCTTCGTCCTCTGTGCCCTCATTAGCGCGTCCTTCTTGCAAGTTGAATCAAGCTCTGCCGGCCCCTTATATAATGAGCTCAGTCTCTACATTAGTTGCCACTTAGATCAACTCCTCATTTTGTTCATATCTCTGTCCTCCCCTGTATAGTGTATTATTATTTTTGTGAGTGCTCAGGAAGTCTCCAACCATCTGGCTGCTGTATAATTTGAGTATAAGTGTTGTTACCATTTTTCTTGTACTGTATGGCCTAAGGCATTAATTTGTAGGCCTGGTAAGGTTTTTGTGATTCAAGTAGAGTTTTTATGTCAGCCATTATTAATAATATTTTGTATCTGTAATAATATATTTTGCTTTAACTGAGCATTATCCGGTTTTCTCATTTATCAGGGCTGACTTAGATAAATTTGCTCTTGCTAAATTCATGTTAATAGAGGCTATTGCAGTTAACCATATATGTAACCTATTTTGCCATTACATTATCCTTATGAGTCCTGAATGTTTAGTTGTTAGTTTGAGCATTAAACTTTAACTTGTAATTTTACCTAAGTCTTTCGTTTTGAACCTGGACCTTTGTGGGACAGTAGTGATTTTAGTATTCTCACTTGAAGTGTTCATTATCTCTCTCTGTTCCGTGACAATATATATATATATATATATATATATATATATATATATATATATATATATATATATATATATATATACATATATATTATATATATGTATATATTACATATATATATGTTCATTCATTCATTCATTGCCAGAAGCCATGTATCCCAAACGGGGTGGCCAAGGGCTTAGAGTTAATTGTTTTACAGGGAGGGGCACTAATCCTCCACCAACCCCACTTGACATGTAGGGATGCCAACAGCATCTGGTGTTCCCAGGCGGTCACCCATCCAAGTACTAACCAGACCCAACATTGCTTAACTTCGCTGATCGGACGGGAAGCGATGAGTATATATATATATAGATAGATAGATAGATATATTTTGATTAGTAATTATATATTTATAGAAACAAAATTTTTCCACAAGATTTTTTTTACTACATACAGACTTTTTTTTTCTTTAGTGGAATATGCTTTTCTCATTTTTTACTAAATACAATATACATTAACCCCTTAACCGCGAGGCGTCACTTTCGTGACACTTGGGCACAATGGATCATACTGCGGGGCGTCACTTTTGTGATTCTGTGTTATTTTTATCCTGGGCTTTCAAGTGGTGGCTTGTATCATCTATCAGTACTGCCAATGTCCAACACTAGTCAGCACTCCAAATCTCATCTGTACTCCCATCCATTGTTGACATTTTAGCGATTTTCCCCCCTTCCTGACTCCCCTCCCTACCTCCCCTCCATTACGCTGTCCTCTCACCTCCCAGGCCGCGCTGCGCTAACCAAATCTCCCCCGAATTTTTCCACAGATTTCATCCATTGAAATAAGCCCTATGCCCTATACTTATACAAAATAATATATACCGAAAAAAAATAAGGTAAGTGATAGTGGTATACACCAGGAATTGGCTAATTATCACCTGACAACACCTCACATGCATTCATTTGCTACATTACCACGGTAATTTCTCCTTTGAATTATGCCTTGTAATCTATTTCTGTAATAAAAATATATATCAGAAAGGAAGAGAGAAGCCTAAGTGATATTTACATTCACCTGGAACTACCTATTTCTTTATGTATTGCCGAGATTTTCTACCAATAATTTATTAGCATGTAAGTTAGCAGCTGTCATCCTCATTGTCACTGTCAACCCTTGCCTTCTCAGATAAGCCGCGGTATTTAGTTCCTTGTCCTCCGCTGTGGTCAAAACATGTCGCACTCGCGCCCCGCCATTTCTGCCGCTTCTGCGCCCATTGCAAAGGGCCCCGTGACCTCTACACCCAGAAAATGTCGTGAGGGAAGCAGGAAAGGACTAAGTGACTCTGCAGTGGAACGTGAACTAGCGGAATTGTCAATGGTGATGATGGATAGTGATTTTGACCCTTTGGGGGAATCGTGTGATGAGCCGGGTGAGGAAATCGTGCCAGAAAGTACTAGTACGAGTGCTTCAGTGTCGAAAGTTATCCCTAGCTCCAAGGGAAAGGAGCCGTTAGTGCAGCAAGATAAGGAATTTGGGAAGGGAGTGAAAAGGCGGTGTGTTAGCCCCAGAAGAATGGCCCCGCGTGACCCAGCTCGCCATGAGTCCCAAGTTGATTCACCTCCCCATTCCCCATGCCCCACTTCACTCATTTCTTCCTCTTCTTCTGCTGAATTATCTCCGGAGTCTTCATCGTCAGAGTCACCACCAGCATCAACAGTGAAGGCAGGCCGTAGGGGAAGAGGTAAATCCCTGACCCATAAAAGTAGAGTTGCTACTAGAGTAAGGGCTGCTGGTGCTGTACGGCAACTCAGGGTCAGTGCAAGTGACATTGAACGGGGTAAATCTCCCTCACAGCCAGCCACCACCCTCACCCATCCTACACCGCCACGACAGGGAATCCTGGATGCCTTTGCGTGGACGGAAGGGTCAGATTTTGTGCCAGAACATTTAGGTTTTGATGAGAGTTCCTCAGGAGTACAACCTTCCTTCACTCTTGATGATGATGCTGAGTGTGTGGATTTCCTTTTGGCCTTCCTAGATGACGAAGTCATGCAGCACATATGTGATGAGACCAACAGGTATGAATCACAACGTGCTGCAAGTGGTACAGGTGCAGCCAAGATGCAACAGTGGTCCATGCTGGGAGTGCAGGAGCTGTATGTGTTCTTCGCCCTCATGCTTCTCATGCCACACTCAAAGAAGCATGAGTTGGAAGAATACTGGTCCATGGACCCCTTACTACCTCACCCACCTTCAATAAGTACATGGCCAGAGATCGCTTTCGGAACATCATGGGAAACCTGCACTTTGCCGACAACGATGTACCTTCCCAAACCGACCCACTCTGGAAGATCCGGGAGATTCTGAGCAGAATGAAGGATAAGTTTATGTCATTCTTCCACCCCTTTCAGAAGGTTGTCATTGACGAATCCTTGGTTTTGTTCAGAGGACGTCTTCGGTTTGTACAGTACATTCTAAGCAAACGCCATCGCTTTGGAATCAGGTTCATTGTACTGTGCGACTGTAAGATGGGGTACATCCTTGACTTCGTCATTTATTCAGCCAGCACTGTCGATCTGGATAAAACACACCCCCTTGGCTTCTCAGGCTGTGTAGTGAAAGTGCTCCTTGAAAAGTATTTTGGTGAGAATCATGTGCTGTATACAGACAACTATTATACAGCACTGAAACTTGCCAAATACCTTTCAGAGCACGACATTGGCTCCTGCTGCACTATCAAAAGCAATCGTGCCCACTTCCCTAAATTCCCAGAGGCAGGAACCTCGCAGCGAGGAGACGTGCACCTACGCAAGTCTGAGAAGATGCTGCCAATACGGTGGCATGACAAGAGGGTCGTGCACATGCTCACCACCGTACATAAGGGGGAAATGACAGACAGTGGGAAGGTCGACCGTAGGAAGGGCGAACCTGTGATGAAACCTGATGCTGTGTTAGACTACAATATCAACATGCGGCTGGTGGACAAGTCCGACATGATGATTGGTGAGATTGACTGCCTCAGGAAGAATACTAGGTGATACAGGAAAGTTTTTCTGCATCTCCTAGACATGACGATGCTGAACGCCTTCATCCTGTACAAGATGAAGGTCAAGCCACCCAAGTCCTTCTCCCTGAGGTTGTTCGCCAGGACTTGTGTTCAGCAGCTGCTGGAAAGATATGGTAGGGTGACAGCAGCAACTCCAAGGCGCCATCCAGTAACACTTCCCGACAGACTTGAGCAGAGGGCGTATATGGATCGGCACAGACTGGTGCTAATGCCTGCCACAGGCAAGAGGAAGGCTGCGATCCGCAGGTGCCAGGTGTGTGCATATACCACCCGATGCACACCTGAGCACAAACGCACCTCTTAGCAGTGCGCTGAGTGCCAGGTTCCCCTCTGTGTTACCTGCTTCATTGATTACCACAGCCAGAAGCAGTTCTAAAAGTGCAAGTGGGAAAGGAAAGTAATGTGAAAATAATGTGTAAATAATGTTTAAATAGCAAGTGAAAGCAATGGATGTTCAGTACATATGACTGAACAGTGTATTATAGTTTTATCTTACTGAAAGTGACAGTGAATAACATAGTGTAAGTAAAATAGAAGGGTAAATATTGAAAATACAATAGAAAACGTAAATAGTAATGTAAGTAATTAGTAATATAAGAATATGAGTACAAATACTTTATGTTATAACAGTGAAAGTGAATCCGTGGCTCTCTACTTATTTTAATGAATGAAAAATTGAATGACTTCAGTGACAATAAACTAATACTACCGAAGGAAACTTATGGATAAAAACTCCAGATATATATAAGTGTTATATAGTAATAGAAATATAAAGTGTGAGGGGTTTTATGAATAATAAATGACAGAGTGCCTAGAGTGAACTAGCGCAAGTGGGAAGGTCATACGCGCTCGTAATTTTCATTGCTTTCACAGTTGGTTTTGTTTTGGAGTATGGATCCAAACTACTTGATTATCACAGAGTAGTGTTTATAGTGTTAATACCTGGCTGTGGTAATCATATTACGGGTTGTCGGGAAGTGTAAAGTGGAGACTTCGTTACCCAACTTCAGAGGTCTCCACAAGTCCTACGGTAATCGAAGAAGGCTCAACAAACATTCCAAGAGAAAGCTGAAGGTATGTGCCATAAGAATATGTAATTTTAATATTCTAGGATTAATAACTGATTTTTGGCAAATATTTTTTGAGACTCTGTCGGAGCCCGAATAACCCCGCGGGACACGCAAAACATTGGTAAACATGTCCGTGGTGTAAGGGTTAAAGAAAAAACAAATAAAAAGCACACTTTATATTTTTTCAAATTCAATAACAACAAAAATGTTATTTTTTAATTAAATAAAAAAGACAAAAACTAAAATATTTTTAAAAAACACATTATGTATTTTCTAATATAATTTTACTTAATTAAATAAAAAATAGACAAAAGCTAAAACATTTTAAAAAAGCACATTATAAATTTTTTTTAAATATAATTTTAGTATAAAAAAAATATTATACAAAAAATAATTTTATATATAACAAACAAATGAATAAACAAAAAGTCACTACTGTTACCCAATCTAACATTTCTATTTTTTTTTTTTAAGCTATCTAACACAGCTGATTATATGACCTTATTGACATTTTTTATCTTACCTGACATTATCAGACTTAACTGAGATTGTCAGGACTCCATATTATAATTGCAGATCATAATAGATAGCATGATGAATAGATAGAAAGATAGATAGATAGATAGATAGACAGATAAAAACAGCAAGTCAGGGAATCAGGTAGGTAGTGTGTCTGCAAGAATCGAGCAATGGTAAATATGCTTACGCACTCTAACTCAAGGAATGCTTGATAGGCACACGAACAACGCCTCGTGACCATACACACACATACACACATACTCACACACAGGCTTCTTGAACATTTCAACAACAGTGTAACACAAGTGACACGACCCCTCCCACACCAGAATTTAGGTAGCAGAGCTCAGAAGGAGGTGAGCCATAGAACCGACAGGTAGTGGAGAGAGTGAATAAGAAGAGGGGTCCAACTAAACTTAGTATATTAAGTCTCTGTAATACATACGCTGCTTAACTTAGACTTTCTCTGAAGATAATAAATCAAGATCAACTCCCTGTATTCATCTTTAACTCCTGCTCTTCAATTAACTCAACTCACCTATTACAAGAACTAAGAGTTACATATATAAAATGTTGGCTACAAAGAGTTCTTATCGTTGATTAAGAGACATTACTGAAGTTCCATATCTTGCCTGACATTATTAAACTTAACTGAGATTTCTTATCACTGATTAAGTTTAATGGCCGAAATGTGTTACCCCCCCTCATCTAAGTTAACCTAACTATAAACCAGAAAATATTTACCTGCCCTTAGATGATCCTTAGTTCTGTTGTCGGCCGAAAAACAATCCTTTTCTTTTTTTTTTAAGCACTTAGATTAAAACATATTAATAAGGAAATTCGAACAGCCCCACAAAAACAGAAAAGTGTCCAAGACCATCCAACTGCCTCGCGACCCCCTCCCCACCCCTCGGCCCACCCTCCCCTCGCGGGGCCCCCCATAAACGAAAAAGAGGCCAAACCAACCACTGGTTCCGTGACCCCCACTCCCTTTGGCTCGCCCTCCCGTCGTGGGGTCCCCTCCAAAATGAAAAAGGGGTCGAGACCACCACCGACCCCGCAACCCCTCCGCCCCTGGGCCCACGCTCCCGTGGCAGCGCCCTATCGAGAATGAAAAAGGGTCCGAAACCAACCATCGGCCCTGTGATCCCCATGCTCCTCAGCCCACCCTTCCGTCCTGGGGCCCTCCAAAACAAAAAAAAGGCCAAGACCAACCCCCCCAACCCCCTCAAACCCTTGGCCCACCCTCCCATCTTGGGGCCCCCAAAAGCGAAAAAAGGTCTGAGATCAACCTCTGGCCCCACAACACCCCTGCCCTTCGTCCCACACTCCCATAGCGAGGCCCCCCCAAAACCAAAAAAGTAGCTGAGACCTACCACCACCAGTGTCCCCCCCCCCGGCCCACCCTCCCGTCGCGGGGTAACCCCCAAAACGAAAAAGGTGCAGAGACCAACCAACAGTCCTGCGACCTCCCAGTCCCTCGGCCTACCCTCCTGTCGCAGGGCCCGCCCTCAAAAAGAAAAGGGGCTGAAATCAACCATTGGGCCCGGAACCCCCCCACCCCTTGGTCCACATTCCCGTCGCGGGGCCCCAAAAAAATCAAAATGGGGCCGAGACCAATCACTGGCTCAATGACCCCTACACACCACTGAACTCTCTTACTTCGTGGGGGACCCAAAAAACAATAATGAGACCGAGACCAAACGTTGGCCCCACAACCCCCAAGCCTGTCAGCCCACCTCCTTTTGCGGGGCCCCCCCAAACCGAAAAAGGGGCCTAGACCAACCAACGGCCCCGTGACCCCTGCACCCCTCCTCCCAACCCCCCTGCCCAAAATGAAAACAGGCCGAGACCAACCAAAAGTCCCGTGACCCCCAGTGGGGCCACCCCAAAACAAGAAAGGGGCCAAGGCCATCAACCAGCCCTGCAACCCCAATGCCACACGGCCCATGCCCTTTTTGAGGGGCCCCCGATTAATGAAATATGGGCCAAGACCAACCACCTGCCCCGCAACCCCCATCATCATCATCATTATCATCATCATCACCACACAGTCAGGTGGGGAGATACAATTCACTCACGTTAACTTAGCCCAGATTTTTAACCTATTGCTGCTAATATCACGCACCTCAGTGGTAGAAAAAAACAATGTTTGGCTCTATATATTTTCTATAACATTTTCTTGTGACTACCATGATTTTCAAGTGTTTATTCAAATATAGAACTCTGCATTGAAAATATAGCAATTTCAATACCACACTCATTTTACCTTTACCCAGATTTTTTACAATTTGTTGATTACTTCACCCAACTCAGTGGCAGAAGAAGACGACTATTACGACTCTGCATCCGTTTCATAGCACTTCTTTGTGACTAGCACCATATTCTAATGTTAATCTTTTGCCGCAAGTCAGCATTCAAGATGAAGGGATGAGTTTTATGCGGAGTGAAGAGAGTGAAGTGTAGCCGAGTGTGGTAGGAGAATGCGATGTCATGTGTAAAAAGTTGCATGAGGACATAATGTGAGTGAGGCACTGTGATGCGCGTGGTTGTGTGTGCGTGCGTGTGTGTGTGTGTGTGTGTGTGTGTGTGTGTGTGTGTGTGTGTGTGTGTGTGCATGTGTGTGCATGTGTGCGTGTGTGCGCGTGTGTGCGTGTGTGCATGTGTATGTGTGTGTGAATGCAGAGTGCTTTGCTATAGTGTGGTGTGGTGCGCTGTGCTGTGGTGTTGTAGGGTGTGTGTGGTGATGTGTGGTGTTGTATAATTTGGTGTGGTGCGATGTGCGGTGGGGTATGGTGTGATGAAATGAGTTGAGGTGTCGTGTGGTCGGATATGGGGAGGTGAAATGAGTTGAGGTGTGGTGTGCTGTGGTGCAAGAATGTAATGAGCTGTGTGACAGAATATGGTATGTATTGCGAGGGGGAGGGGAGCTGTGGTGTGTGATGGAATGTGGTGTGAGGAAAGTGAGGCAGGAAGAAGAGCTGAAGCCATACTTTCTATTTATTTACAAATCACATTAAGTTACCAACAAAAGTAAATGGTTACAAAAAAGTGGCGACACGATTCTCAATAGTCACTGAATCACAGCACTGGTAGGACAATAGTTCGTTAAATAAAGTTGGACAGTCAGTGTTGTGGAACAACAACAATCCGTCACTCAAACAGCAATAGTGACAGCGGTGGCGCAGTCATCTAGGCACAAATGTCGTTACAGCTCCACAAGGTAACCACCGCCAGCAATGAGGATGAGAGTATGGAGGGACAGTGGAGGATGGCTGGTAGAATTGCTCTGCTCTGACCTCCCACTTGCAAGCCAGGAAGACACCTCCCTCAAGCTCAGTCCACTGGCTCGATCTATTCCTGCAGCTGGTTCATTCCAACTGCATGACTCATAGCAACAGGGAATTCGTGCCGCCACCTATAAATCAGTTTAGACATCATGAGTACACACACACAAAAGCAAGTAATTTAAAATAAACATAGACTAGAGAAATGAACTCCCTACAGTAATTGTTAAGCTTATCAAGGATTAATCTTTTTCATAATCTTAGCTAATAAGCTGCTCTCTCTCTCTCTCTCTCTCTCTCTCTCTCTCTCTCTCTCTAACACAAACCAAACCCATGACCATCATTCCTCTCTGTTCAAACTCAACTCACTAACTCATGTCAACTCATGTGTCTGAACCTGTAAGTTCGTCAGACTAAACATAATCCAACTCAACCCACATTTTCTCCACCTCCAGTACCATCTCCTCTCTCATTCCATGGTTCAAACCCATGCCACGTTCCCCTGACACCTCGTCCTGATAACTGAGGAGCAAGAGGACCACTGCTGGCTACTGGTGAGCCTTCTAATGGAAGCGTGTTAGGACATTCTTGTCCAGGGTGTCCCCCTTTATTACCAGGTTGCCCCCACTGCCATGAAGTAGTAGTAGTAGTTGTTTCCTAATCACTCTGGCCAAACAGCCCTGAGTCCCTTAGGAAGGCCATGGCCGAGACCGGGCTTTCCCACAGAGCTCTCAAAGAGTGTATGTTGTGTTGTTGGGATAGGTGATTGTGTGTAATGCAGTCTTCCATAATGTGCCATGAAGTTGGTGATGGGTGTCACAAGGAACAGGTGCGGGGTTATCAGGGCCGGAGAGACGACATAGGGAGAATGGGGGAGGGGGCAAGTGAGACTTAGGAAGGAAGGGTGAGACAAGAAAAGAGAGGAGGAGAGTGACAGAGTGAAGAGAGGTAGGAAAAGAGTGGCAGGCAGAAGAGAGGTGGAAAGTGATTGTCGTCGGGACACTAAAATATCATAACACACTACATAATAGCTACAGTAGTGACATAATATATGCTGTTAAAATGTAATATAGAGGTTTGAAGAAAGTCATTCTTATGCTCAAGAGAGCTGAAGGAAACAGCAGTGAAGATTCGCACACAGCACATATGACGCCCGATGGAAAACTCCACAGGTGGGAAATTACCACACATGCCCACACACATGACCCAACCAATCATATACAGGGAAATTGGAAAGACAGGGTAGAAGCGGTTAGTGAGGAGTAGACTGCAGCACCAGTCAAGCAGGGCAGTGCTCCGAAAGTGGATGGAAAGCTGATGACAGGGAGAGCTGGAGTTTCCGTTTCAACAACCCTCGGGACTAGTTCCTGACCATCCCCCTTTGCTGAATTTTTCAGTGTTTCAGTAACACTGGGAGTAGGCCAGCATGCTCTCCAGTACAAGTTTCTCTAACTGTCAACACCAATCTGCATGCACAGTACACAGTACACTTCCTTTAAAAAAAAAAAAAAAAAAAAGGCACACAATAACCAGGCCTTGGAGTCCCCATGGGGAGGGGGGACCATAAATGCCCCCATCCACCCCTCTCTGGTGACGACCCAGTGAGATGTCTGAAGTCACTGTCTGACTCACGTCTTCCTCATTTCTACAACATTCGCGGCCTTTCCTCTAACTTTTCTCTGTTGAACACCACCACTCCTTTAAACCTCACCTTCTCATTCTTCCTGATACAGACTCAGCTGTCTGTGGCAACTGACAGCAAATGCTTTTCTGTTTCCTCCTACTTTATCTATACTCATTTTAAAGCCAAAGGTGGCTGTTATATATATGTACACAACGGCTTGTCTTGCTCTTGTGTTCCTGAACTTGAATCTTCTGAATTCTCTACTCTCTGGTTTCAGCTTTCCTGTCATTCTCTGACTAAATATGTCTGCTCTGTTTACTTATCTCCTAATTCTACTGACTATGAAAAATTCTTCGATTATCTTACTTCTACAATGGAACAGATTCTATCCATTTCTCTTTTCTATGAAATCTCCATTCTAGAAGATTTCACTGTTCACCACCACCTTTGGCCACTCTCTCCTTTCATTGACCCACCTGGTGAACAAGCCTACATCTTTTCTATCCTTAATGATGTAGGGCAGCTTGTACAGCACCCTACCCGTATCCCTGACCACCTTGGGGAGAGCTCCAACATACATGACCTCTTCCTTACAACTAATCCTTCTGCTTAGGCTGTTAATCTTTCCTCATGATTAGGCTCCTCTGATCACAACCTTATTACCTTAAACTGTCCAATTTCTCCGGTAGGGCCTGTAGATCCTCCAAAGAAACGTCGACTGTGGCACTTTGGAGCTGCGGATTGGGGGTCCCTCAGACAGTACTTTTTTGGCTTTTCCCTGGAATAATCATTGCTTCCATGACCAGGAGCCATCTGAGTGTGCTTTGCATATTACAGATGTTATTCTCTCGGGCATGGAAGCATACATTCCTTTCTCATATCCTTTGACTAATGCAAGAAAGCCTTGGTTTAACCCACTGCATGCCAGTGCCATTTTAAAAAGGTCTGACATAATTCTGCGGCCAGTGCCAGTGCCGTTTTAAAATGGTTTGAAATAAAAAAATTAATTGTGACCACATTTTTCAAGATTTGCAGGTAGAAATTGGCAGGCATGTATGGTAACTGTTCCTCTACCATGCCCCAGGCTGTCAAGGCCATACACTCACTCGCTTCCCCCCTCACACTCGCTCTGCCTCACTCTGCCTGTGTGCCTCACCCAGTGCTGTACATATTTTCATGTAAGTGTAAGTTGTAAATATTTTCTTGTAAGTGTAAGGATTATATAGTGAAGTCAAGTTGTAAATACTTTCATGTAAGTGCCAGGACCATACGTAATGAAGTCACATTGTACCTATCTTCAAGTAAGTGTAAGATAATGCAATCACAGTGGAAAAGACACACAAATTGTGATAGATGTTGCAGTGATAAGTAATCAGAAAAGTGTACTGAACATTGCTATACTTTCCCAGCAAAAATACCTGAGTATACCTTACACAGAAAACGGCTTTTTCTCACCTACGTGGCGAGCATGACAGAGTGGCTATACCTGTACACGAGTATGCATGACTCAATAAAACCCATTTCTGGGCCTCAGTGAGCATTTTAATGGCAAAATTCGTTGTTTCCATATCAAAATCTATCATTTTAGCCAAAGAAAAAAAAAGGTCAAAAAATGGCTGGCACTGGGGCGCCCCACAGGGCTCAAAATAACTGGCACGTGGCAGGTTAATCTTTCTTATTCTAATCCTGTCCACAAGTAGGAGAGGGCCTATAAAAGGTACCAGAGCCAACCTGCCCCTGAATCACATCTTGTATATGCTTCTGACCGGAATCATTCTAAGTCTGTTCTTCACTCTGCTAAAAATAATTTCATCCATACTTAACACTCTCAACTCTCCACTTGAATTCTTCCCGCTCCTTCTGGCACCTTGCCAACAGCCTTTCTAACAACTTTACCTCATCATCCTTCCCTCCTCTTTTCTACTCTGATGGCTATGTAGCTATTTCTTCAACTGATAAAGAAGATCTCTGCTCAGACTTTCTCCTCCAATACCACATTAGACGATTCTGGTGCTGTTCCTCCATCACTTCCCCCCTCTGACATCTTCATGGCTGACATTAAAATTTCTTCAGCTGATGAATTTTCTGCCATCACTGGCCTTAATACTAACTAGGCATATGGGCCTGACAGAGT
Source organism: Coenobita brevimanus (assembly GCF_032717465.1). NCBI lineage: Eukaryota > Metazoa > Arthropoda > Malacostraca > Decapoda > Coenobitidae > Coenobita > Coenobita brevimanus. Next base: position 34,551,704 of record NC_136977.1, read on the forward strand.
CCCTCCTGTTGTCCTCAAGAACTGTGCTTCAGTGCTTACACCCTGCCTAGGTAAACTCTTTCGCCTTCATCTTTTAACCTGTACCTTTCCTTCTTGCTGGAAGTTTTCTCTCATTCAGCCAGTCCCAAAGAAGGGTGACCATTCCCAACACTAACTTTTTTTTTAATGTGAGGAAGAAGGAACCAAAGGCCTTTCAAGAGAAAAACAAAATACAAGAAAGAGCCAAATTCAAGATCCAATCATTTCGAGATGCCTGGACACACTGCGATTGAAAGACTGGAGATCATAAGAAGTACAAAATGCAGATAAAGGGAGACAGTTCCAGAGCTGACCTGTTGCATAAATGAAGGACTGGGTTAACGGTCTCGAAAAGAGGAGAGAGTTGGACAGAAAAGGGGTGAGAGTTTCCTTCTAGACGAGTGCTACACACCCGTCGTAGAGGTGGAGGAATACATGCAGACAGTTCAGAGGAGCAATGACCATTGAAGTAGCAATAGAAAAGGGATAAGGATGCAACAGTGCGACAAAGAGACAGAGGTTGAACGGAGTCAGTAAGAGGAGGAAAGTTAATGAGACGAAAAGCCTTTGACTCCACCCTATTGAGAAAAGCTGTATGTGGGGAGCCTTCCCACACATGAGAGTTGTATTCTACACAGGGGCAGATAAAACCCCTGTATAGAGTCAACAATTGTGCAGGGGTAAAGAATGAACGGAGTCAGCTTAGCACACCTAATCTCTTGGAAACAGATTTCACAAGAGATGTAATATGATATTTCCAAGATAATTCCCGAGTAAATGAAGCCCCAAGCATGTTCAAGGATGATGCAGGATTGAGCTCAAAATTATTAAACATTAGTGGGTATACCAGTGGAAGATTTTGTCGGGTTGATAGGTGTAAAAACTGAGTTTTTGATGCATTATAAACATCAAGATTATTTTTACCCCAGTCAGAGATACGAGCCTAGTCAGACATTAGGTGTGCCAAAGCCTCATCCTTGGCTTATTGAAGTAACTGCTGAGATGGACGTTGCGGGAACAGAATGGAAAAGTGAAGGTTGGAGTCATCAGCGTATGAGTGGATAGGGTTAGATGATGAATACAAGGAAGAGAGTTGGTGATAGGACAGAGCCCTGAGGAACACCACTGTTGATAAATCTAGGAGAAGAACGATGTTTGTCTACAACAGCAGCTATAGAATGACCAGAAAGGAAGCTATAGATGAAGGCACGGATAGAAGGATAGAAACCATAAGAGGGCAGTTTGGAAATCAAAGATTTATGCCAGACTTGATCGAAAGCCTTTGAGATGTCAAGTGCAATGGCAAAGCTTTTGCCAAAGTCTCGAAAAGAGGATGACCAGGAGTCTGAAAGGTAGGTGAGAAGATCGCTAGTGGAGCGTCCTGATGGAACCCATATTGACGATTAGAAACTAGATTGTGATAGGAAAGATGCTTTAAAATTTTTCTATTAAGAATTGGCTCAAAAGCTTTTGAGATATAGGATGTTAAAGGAATTGGACGATAGTTAGAGGGTTGGGAATGGTCACCCTTCTTTGGGACTGGCTGAATGAGAGAAAACTTCCAGCAAGAAGGAAAGGTACAAGTTGACAGACAAAGACGAAAGAGTTTGCCTAGGCAGGGTGTAAGCACAGAAGCACAGTTCTTGAGAACAACGGGAGGGACTCCATCAAGCCCATATGCCTTATTAGTATTGAGGCCTGTGATGGCAGAAAATACATCAGCTGAAGAAATTTTAATGTCAGCCATGAGGAAATCAGAAGGGGGAAATGATGGAGGAACAGCACAGGAATCGTCGAAGGTAGAATTGGAGGAGAAAGTCTGAGTGAAGAGATCTGCTTTATCAGTAGAAGAAATAGCTACATAGCCATCAGAGTAGAAAAGGGGAGGGAAGGATGATGAGGTAAAGTTGTTAGAAAGGTTTTTGGCAAGGTGCCAGAAGGAGTGGGAAGAATTTGAGTTGGAGAGTTGAGAGGATTTAGTATGGATGAAATTATTTTTAGCAGATCGAAAAACAGACTTAGGACGATTCTGGGCAGATATGTATAAAAGATGTGATTCAGGAGTGGGTTGTCTCCAGTACCTTTTATAGGCCCTCTCCTTGTTGTGGACAGCATTAGAACAAACGTGATTAAACCAAGGGTTTCTTGCACTAGTTAGAGGAAATGAGAGGGGAATGTATGCTTCCATTGCTTTAACTCACCGCATCCCAGCAGATTTTTCACCAATGACCGCCCCAATCCTGGCAGATTTTCGATTTTTTTTGGGGGGAGGGGGCTAAAACCTCCACTTTTTGTGAGAAACATTGGATAATGCAAAAAAAAAAAAAAAAAAAAGTGCTCAGCTGAGCGTATAAGTGCATTATACAGGTTTTCCTCCGAAAACCTGATCCCGTCTTCTGTGGGCCCTGCTCCAGAGAAGACGTTTTCTATGGGAGGAGTAACTATTCCAAACCACTCAGAATAGGTAGGTACAGTGTTTATTTGATTGGTACTAATTTATATATAGTACAAGAGTATATTGGTTTTCACACAATAATATAGGTGATATAAGCGTTGTTTCACTCACCAAATACATCAACATACTGCACCTCCCTTTATGACATTACTGCCTCATCACTTCTACTTGTTTCTTCCTCTGGCCTGTTTCTTCCTTTGTCCTCCACCTCGCGAATCACTTTTGCCTTGAATTTCGTCATTGGAGAGACCATGGCGTGACTACCATAGATGATACCAGCCAGAGTGTCTCAGCACTGGAACTTGATTCTCCCGAAATTGCCCCACTTAAAATACAGACAAGATTCGTAAAATCCATCCTAGACAATTTACCTACCAAGAAAGCTCCAGGCCCAGATGGAATTCCGCCAATTGTTTTGAAAAAGTGTTCCCCTGAACTTGCCTCTGTCCTAGCCAAATTATTCAGACTATGCATACGTACTTCTTTATTCCCAAATTCATGGAAAGAAGCCAATATCCACCCAGTTCCGAAGAAAGGAAATTCGTCTGACCCCTCCAATTACAGACCAATAGCTGTCACATCTTCTCTTGGTAAGGTATTTGAAACTTTAATTAATAAGCATATTGTTAAACATCTTGAATCCAACAACTTAATTAATGATAGACAATACGGTTTTCGCCACGAAAGATCCACCATTGACATAATCTCTTAACTCATACCATCCATCAATCAATTGATCTTTTTGGAGAAACTCATGCAGTAGCTCTTGATATCTCTAAAGCTTTCGACAGAGTATGGCACCGTTCCCTGCTGTCCAAACTCCCTTGCTATGGACTAACGTCTTTTGTTCCTTTGATTTCTTCTTATCTTAGTGACAGGAAAATAAGAGTAAAAGTAGATGATGTATATTCGAATTTCCACTCAATTAACGCCGGCGTGCCGCAGGGATCAGTTCTGGCACCAACCCTATTTCTGGTTCATATTAATGATCTCTTATCTGTCACTCACAATTCCATTCACTCATACGCAGATGACTCAACACTACATAGTTCATTCACACTCAGACATCCATTTACAAAGTCTAATATCTCTACCTCTCAACTCAATACAGCCATCTCCATAAATCAAGATCTATCTACAATCAGTGAATGGGGACAAAACAACCTTGTCTCTTTTAATGCTAGTAAAACTAAATATATACAGTTTACTAATAGACAGATATTACCAGATTCGTAAAATTACCTTCAGTGCCACTAATATTCCCATCTCCAAAAGTATTGAAATTCTTGGTGTCTCACTTAACAGTGCCCTCAGCTGGACCTCTCATGTCAGATCATTTGCTAAAACCGCCTCAAAGAAACTTGGATTATTGTTCAGAGTCTGTAACTTCTTCGCCGATGAGCAGTTAGCTATAATTTATAAGAGTCATGTGCGCTCTCAGCTTGAATATTGCTCACCCTTGTGGAATGGTTGTGGAGAGGTTGCATTAAGACAACTAGACAAAATTCAGAATAAAGCTGTTAGAATAATTAACAACCCTGCCATTACATATAAACTACCTCCCCTGCAAGAAAGAAGGAATGTTGCCTCTCTTGCATTATTTTACAGATATTTTTTTGGCAAATGCTCAGACGAAGTTGCGTCCATGGTGCCACCTCTCCATGCCTTCCCTCGTGCTACACGGGCATCTGGTAGCGCTCATGACTGAAATGTCACTCAACCATATTGCAGAACTTCTGCCTATCAGAATTCTTTCATTCCCCGAACTGCATCTCTCTGGAACTCGCTTCCCCAGAGTTGTTTTCCTTCAAATTTCAACCCACAACTGTTCAAGTCTAACTGTTACAGATATTTTATGAATAGAGGACACCAGTAATCTGGTGTATGGATTTTTTTTTTCACCCATTTGTTTCTCCTTCCTCCGTTCTGTTATTAAAAAAAAAAAAAAAATGTCTTTACTGGCCAGGCCACGGCTAGCAGGTGGGTTGTGAAGAAAATGGCATGCGGGGGGAGACGGGGGTCAGGTGGGGCCAGGCAATATCCCCGCTTGACGGCAAGTAGAGGAAGGTTTCCCCCATATGCCTACCAAAAATCACCTACGATACTTGAAAAATGTGCAAATGACAGACCTCACAATTGCAAAACATATGGATATGTCATCGTGTGTCACCGTGACAAAATGTGGTGACATATCCATATCTCAACAGGGCTCCTCAGGTTAAGATCCTGTGTATCAAAAGTTTCAAGTCAATTCTTAACAGAAAAATTTTAAAGCATCTTTCCTATCACAACCTTCTTTCTGATCGTCAGTATGGGTTCTGTCAGGGACACTCTACTGGCAATCTTCTCACCTACCTTTCAGACTCCTGGTCATCCTCCTTTCGAGACTTTGGTGAAACCTTTGTCATTGCACTTGGCATCTCAAGGGCTTTCGATCGAGTCTGGCATAAATCTTTAATTTCCAAACTGCCCTCTTATGGTTTCTATCCTTCTATCCGTGCCTTCATCTATAGCTTCCTTTCTGGTCATTCAAGAGTTGCTGTTGTAGACAAACATCGTTCTTCTCCTAGATCTATCAACAGTGGTGTTCCTCAGGGCTCTGTCCTATCACCAACTCTCTTCCTTTTATTCATCAATGACCTTCTATGTTGTACATCTAACCCAATCCACTCGTATGCTGATGACTCCACTCTTCACATTTCAATTCGGTTCCCACAACGTCTATCGCAGCAGTTACTTCAACAAACAAGGGATGAGGCTATGGCACACCTAATATCTGACTTGGCTCGTATCTCTGACTGGGGTAAAAATAATTTTGTTGTTTTTAATGCATCAAAAACTCAGTTTTTACACTGATCAATCATCAAAATCTTCCACAGGAGTACCCACTAATGTTTAATAATATCCAGCTCAATCCTGCATCATTATTGAACATGCTTGGGGTTTCATTCACTGAGGACTTATCTTGGAAAGATCATATTGCATCTCGTGTAAAATCTGCTTTCAAGAGATTGGGTGTACTAAGTCGACTCTGTGCCTTCTTTACTACAGCACAGTTGTTGATTTTATACACTGGTTTTATTCGCCCCTGTGTAGAGTGCAACTCTCCTGTGTGAGGAGGCTCCCCACATTCAGCTCTCTCAATAGGGTGGAGTCAAAGGCTTTTCATCTCATTAACTCTCCTCCTCTTACTGGCTCCCTTCAACCTCTGTCTCTATGCCACACTGTTGTATCTTTATCTATTTTCTGTCACTGCTTCAGTGGTCACTCCTCCTCTGAACTGTCTGCTTGCATCTTTCCACCTCTATGACGGGTGTGTAGCACGCATCTAACAACAAACTCTCATCCCTTTTCTGTCCAACTCTCTAATGCAAGAGTTAACCGTTACTCCCAGTCCTTCATTTATGCAACAGGTCAACTCTGGAACTGTCTCCCTCTCTCTGTCATTCCTACGTCCTATGATCTCCAGTCTTTCAAACGCAGTGTGTCCAGCCATCTCAAAATGAACGGATCTTTAATTTGGCTCTCTTTTGTCTTGTTTTTGTTTTTTTTTCTTGGATGGAATGGTTTGTGAGCTCTTGGGCTTTGGTTCCTATTTTCTTGCATTAAAAAAAAAAAAAAAAAGGATGCAATAGGAGAGAGAAGAAGCACAGTGGAAAAAGCAGGAGTAGAGGGGATGGAGTTAGCTAGCATAAATCGTTCTCACCTTAGTACTGCTTTTGTCAAGATAACTTCCTCTTGAGAATGAAATTGCAATCAAACCCTAGACTCATCTTTATCTTTCTCCTGCCATCCACGACAAGAACAACTTGAAAATTCTCTCCTCTTACAACCCATACAATCTAACATTTTTGGAAACGCCTCAGCAACGACAGCAAGGTTATTGGTGGCAGTGGTGGGATGCCACGAATAACCTTGTAGCCATCGCCAAGGCGTTTCGAAAAATGTTGGATTGCAGAGGTCGCCAAGGCATTACCAAAAATAGTGTTGCTATCTTCAGACGATTTTATTTGCCTAAGGAGAGACTTTTCAAGCTGAACAGGGTACCTACAGCCACCACGAGCACCTTCAGTAACAGGTTCTTAAGTTGATTAAGATCGTCTGGAGACAGCAAGAACAAAATAAAAATTAAGTGAGGGAGTTAAATTTACTGAACTACTGCAGCCTAGCCTCGGGCCCTCTCCATTTTGAAGGGGGTAATATGAGGTTCGCTGTTACCATTTTCTCATGTTGCAGGCACCTCACACACTGCCAAACTCACTGTCTCCCAGTGCGCAGTGACCTCTATCCACCACCCTGAATAAGGAGTAAATGGAGGAGGTTAGAGTAAGAGGAACTGGATGAAGGTGGATGAGAAGGGACAAAGAATGTTAGGGACAGGATAGGACAGGAAGGTGTGGATGAGAGAGAGGATGGAGTGGGGCAATTAAGAAGTGAATGAGGCAGTGTTGTTAACCTGCACCGTCCTGACCAATTTTCCACCACTGACTCCCTCCAATCCCGACCCATTTTGGATTTTTTTTTTTTTTTGGCTCAAACCTCCGCTTTCAGTGAGAAACATTGAAAATTCATAGAGAAATCGCTCATCTGAGGTTTAAAGTACTCGATACATGTAGCAGTACGCCTTACCTTACTGGGTTTTCTGTCAGGCTAGCTCCAAAGAAAACGAGTTCTATGGGAGGGTAACTATTCCCCACCGCTCGTAAACAGTATTCATTTATTTATTTGGTGCGAATTGATATGTAGTACGAAAGTATGTTGGTTTTCACACAGTAATATAGGCAATATAAGCATTGTTTCACTCACCAAACACATCAACATACCTGTCCTTTTTTGGTGACATTACCTGATCATCATTTCTGACTGTTTCTTCCTCTAATGCTATGTAAACTTTGTCCTCCACATTGCCATCAATTGGGGAATCACTCTGGCCTTGAATTTCATACCGTGGCACGACATGTTTTTACTGGCAAGGTCACTGGTAACAGGTGAATTGCCAAGACAATGGCGTGCAGGGGAGGGGAGGTCATGCAGGGTAAGGCATTATCCCTGCCTGGCATCTTGTAGAGGAAGGTGTCCCATGTATACGTACCAAAAATCACGCGCGAAAATTGAAAATTGTGCAAATTAGGGACCTTGCAATTGATGCGCGTTTATATACGTCAACAGGACTGACAGTGACCAAACATGTGGATGTATATATACGTCAAAGGGACGTGGCGGGTTAATTTACATTAGGTTAGGTTAGACTGCAAGAGTTAAATGCAAGGATGAAGTAGGATAACAGACAGAGAAAAGGGGTGGGATAGGAAAGAATGCATGATGAACAGTGAAGTTAGGTAGTACATACTGTTGAGTGAATTCAACACTGTTAAGATAGGTAGATTAGATTAGATTAGGTAAGATCAAGTTAAGCTAAGATAGGTTAGGTGAAAGAACTAGGTGCAAGAATGAAGTGGAGTAGGAGTGAGAAGGGAGAAAGATGGATTGGGTGGTAATAGGAAGAGTGGGATAGAAGAGGAAGGCGTAGAAGGGGCAAGAGGGGGAATAGTGCACTGTATAATCTGGGGACAGAATTCAGGTTGGATGGGGCAGGACAAGGAAAAGGTGGGTGTTAAAAAAGAAGAGTATGTTGGACAAAATGGGATGGAAAATAAATTGCAAGATAGGGGAACAGTGGAATGTGGAAATCAATGATGAAAGTTAGGTGGGGTGGGGATGAACAGGAAAAAATGAATATTAAAAGGGAGGGAAAGGGTGGAGGAGGACCTTCATGATATCAAGTGAGGTGAGATGGAGCTAGGTGGGGCATAGCAGGGCAACGAGGAGCAAGGTGGAGCGAGGGTAGGGCATGTGCGAGTCTATCACCTATTGTCTTGAAACAGAAGGCAAGGGTTACCTTTCTCCTACCCCGCTTGAAGTGAAGGCTCGCACCTTCAATGTAAGTTGTAATCTTGAAAGCGTGAGGGGGCACCCTTTCATGTGGCAGGTGCAGCAAACAGTTGGTAACCCTGATTCATTTTGAAGTTTAAAATCTTAAAATTATAAAAAAAAAAAAAAATGAGTTTCTAAGATTCACATACAACATACTCTCTTAATGTTAGCAATTCTTATTTCTTTTATTATCAAGGACTGGCATTTGTTCTCGAATACTCTGTATAAGAGTATGCACACAAGCTTTGGAGAACCTGTACAGTAGGATTTATTCAGTGTGAGACGTAACTTCGAATGGGTTCATGCGGTCATTAATAACACTACCAACACGCCATGGCTGGTCATACTGATCTTGACTACATGGCTGCCCCAAGTGCTTGTTTTTGCCATTTTTCCCACCCACAACCCTGTAATCCCACCAGTCCCCCAAGACACTTAGAGAGAGAGGGGGGGGGAATTTGAAAACCAATCATGAACACCATAAATGAAGGTCAAATTTGCTCAAATCACACCAAAATACAACAGAAAAACATACTACCATAATAAAACATAATAGTGCGGACTTGTAAACATTTACCGAACGCAAACTTGAGACTTTGTAATTCACTCTAACTGCCTGTGCACGATTCGTCTGTTTAGGTAGCACTCGGCCATTCTTTGTTGTAGGAATCATTTCATGAACTAATCAAACTAATTACAAAAGTATCATGCACCATATCTGATAAATAGCCTAGTAGAAATACTGAAAAATTAAATGGAAGTGGATACAGTATCTCATCTTTGTTTCTTCTCGTCATAAGTTAACCATCTTCTGGAAAGCAGTGAAGTCTTTTAAAACAATAACAATATTAAATGCTTATTTTTTTTTTTTTTCTTAACACGATGTTTTTATCATTAAATTCAAATTCCCAACACTCAAACCATACAGTCCTTCAAATTCTACATAGTTACCTATCCACAAGGCTACTATAATAATTATAATGAAGAGGCATGCAAAGGAATGCTATTAAACTCCCTGTAGATTCCAGTACTATGCTGTTTTAATCCTCTCCCGTTCGCCGGGGAACGCTCTCCCTTTCGTGTGATAGGATTACCAAAATACTGTATATAAATAGGACAAGGTGAACGCCTGCCCACAGTTTAAGACTATGGCTGTGAGAGGTACGGCAGGGTCAGAGAGGTATGTGGCCACCTCACTTTGCGGCGTCTCACTGGTCATTTAAACGCAATCAGGGATCGTTTGTTATTATAATCCCTTAACGCTGATTATACCAACGAGGATTACCGCTGGGGAAAAAAGGGAGGAGAGGAGGTAAAGAAGAGTCTAAATCACCTACCAAGTAACTCGAAATCCCTCTTATAACCTACCGCATAGTGTGTCATTAGGCAATTTTAAGCATATGAAAGCACAAAGAGAACCTCGGGGATATATGAAGCAATCAATGACCGCCAACCGGGAACAAAGTCATCGTAACTCCTCAGACCATTTTTATAAAGGATTCTGATTTTTTTTTAAAATAAACTAGTCCACATTAAAGTTAACTATTGCCAGAGATCGTTTCGCTTTTCGTATTTCAGTGCCTCAGTACTCACTCTTATCTGACCGTGAAATGTTCTGTAGTCGCAGGATTAGAGACAAGTGTATGCAAAACGAAACTTGCCCACGACTTAAGCTATGAGAGCTTATAAAATGAACTCTAGGTGTCTAGCAAGAAAGTTATTACCCAAGTTAATAGCGCCTTAGATGCATACCCTTTCTCCCTCTCCGCCGTTCCTTCCTTGTCCCCCAACTTCCTCCTACCCCTTTGCCTCCCCCTGTTCCGGCCTCCCTTTCTCCTCTCCCTGCAGCCCCCCTTCCCTTTCCATCACTCCTCCTTGCCTCTCCCCCCCTTCCTTCTGCCCCATTGCAGCCCGTACCCCGAAGTCTCCTTTCCCCTTTTCCTACGGACCCCTTTTCCCCCTTCCACCGTCCCTTTCCCTATTCCTCTCACTACCCCGCCCCCTTGCCTCCAAACCAACGATTCTAACTTACGGGGTCCAGCACCCCGGAAGACCACCCTAATTGAATTTACAGTACCCAGCCATTATATTGGACTCTCTTGCACATTTGAGGTCGGTCCCGGCTGCTAATACAACGCCCCTGATTCTAATGCACGCAGGGTTAGGTACGAATCCCTCTGTGATTATGGCAGCGACGTTTCTTAGATGACTGGCAGGTCTCTGGGGGAGGAGGAGAATTTATTATCATGAGGTTGAGAACGATGGCTTTTAAATACTCCACTTTATCTTTACGCTGGAAAAAGTTACCAGGATACTTATGATGATGACGATGATGATGAAAACAAAGAATCAACTGAAAAAAAAAAAAAAAAAAAAAAATATATATATATATATATATATATATATATATATATATATATATATCTGAGGACTATTGAGAATGAACCATCTGTCAGGAGTGTTATGGAGAAATTATTTTAAAAGACCTCGGGAACGGGCTTTCAACCGACGTCCAGAGTTTGATGCATGAAAAAGGAAAAAAAAAAAGAAAAAGAAAAGGTTGACATCGAAGGCAGTTGGGGTTGATTCTCTTAGTGAATCGTAAGTCGACTATTAAACTTCGAAAAAGGGCTTCTTAACTTATATCCGGATTCGAATACTTAAACAAATAAACCTCTCCCTTTATTGTTACAGTTCACACTTTTCTCCGTCACTCCCATTTCCGCACCATCCTGCCATTCACCACTCTAAAGGATTAATATTCTTGCCACTTTCAGACGATTTTTTAGAAAGCTATGCAGAGGCCTTTTAAACATGCAGCCTTTACTTGCCTCTTTAATTCACACGTGTCAACTAAGAGGAATAAAACAGTCTGCAGGTGATGAGAATAAACCAGCTTAATACGTAACCTGATTCACTGGTCAAGGAATGAAAAGCCACCTCCTTATAATTCTCATCTTTCTCATTCACACCTATCCTCATACCATTATACCACTCAGCAATGCACTAAATTAAAATCCTTACACCATGATAAATGGCTTTCTAATCTATGCCCAGGATCGAATATATAAAAGAATAAAACCACCTCCCTACAGGTCTCACCTTTCTTCACCACGTTCATCCTCACACCACCCTGTCACACAGCATTCAGAAGGACTAAATGCCTATCCTTAAAATAGTTTCTCACGATATAGTCCGAACCCCCTCATTTGACAGCTGGTTTTTGTTTTTTGTCTAGAAGGGAGTGGCTGGTTGTGGGAAGAAAAGTAAAGATTTATGAGACAGAGCAAGCAGACTGGTATATTTATTTAGTTCATTAGACGCATATGTTAAGTACCGGTATGTTCTGAAGTTCCGGTGGTTTGGTGGTTACTGTGCTGTCTCTCGATGCTCATCTCCCATGTTCAGTGCTAGAAACCCAGCCGTGGAGAATGTCTGAGGTGGGTGCTGGTAGTAATGTAGATTCTATCATGTGACAGACTATATTTGCACCCTGTCTGTTCCATCGGTGACTTACGCACAAAATCAGATATCTCAACACGCACTCTCGCATCCATCACTCAGACACACCTTCCCAGACAAACTTTATCAACATGGAGAAGAGTCAAAGTTTTTATCACTTCTCCTGGGGGAAGGTCCGGAGTCCTGCAGTGAGGTCTGATATGGAGTGATACAGATGTAAATATAGATGGACATCTGAGTTTATGGTGTATAATAATCATCATCATCACCATCATAATCAGCGGCGGCAGCATCTCATCATGACCCATATTCCCATCTAAAGATTCGAACATGAATATTCAGGGGCGGGCTTACACATGTAAATTCTGAGTACTTGTACGTATAAACTTACATAAAAGTTCTCTCTCTCTCTCTCTCTCTCTCTCCAATATGAACTGACAGTCAGAAATTACCTAGTTCCTCAGACACTGAAATAATCACAAAGAAGAGTGTTCTTCTTCCTTCCCTCATTCCCTCTCTTTCACACACACACACACACACACACACACACACACACACACACACACACACACACACACACACACACACACACACACACACACACTTCACACACACACACACACACACACACACACACACACACTTCCACAAATAATATACAATCTCTCTTTACTTCCCTCTTTCCACGCCCTTCCCTTTTCCTCCCTCTTTCTTCCAAAACCCTCCCTCTCTTCCTCTCCTTCCCTCTCTCCCTCCGTCCCTACCTCCCAAATGATTTTCATGTCAGTAACTGAACATCGCTAATTACACACTTGTTCACTCCGCCACTATCACCTGTCGAGAGCGGTAAATGTTCAACAAGGAATGAACTGAGAACAAAAGAACAGCGGGCAGGTAAACCCGACATGCAATCCCGTAACTTAACTCCCGCACTATGACGTCTGTGTTGGTTTGTTCTGGCTATCCCCGGACGATATTATTTTGCTTAGTGGTAATAAGTTATGGTGATTGGGTTAGGAATGTGGTCTGATACAAATAATATCTGTTAATCCATTCAGAATAAAGACGTCCTTCCTTGTGACCTTCTCTCTCTCTCTCTCTCTCTCTCTCTCTCTCTCTCTCTCTCTCTCTCTCTCTCTCTCTCTCTCCTAAGGCCAGAGGATCTAACTCAGCTGTGGGGAGACTCTTCTTGTTAAGTGATAAAATCAGGTTCCGTTAACTCATGCAGTACAATGACGCCTTTCATACATTGTTATAAGTAAAACGCCACATGAATGCAATCAGCTGAGAATAATCATCTGGTGGTGAAAGGTTAAAATCTACTTTGATCAGTCACACCCAAAGTAACTGTGATATGTAAAGCTAAATAACTTCTATGTTCAGGAAAATAAACCTTGGTATACACAGAGAGGGAGAAATGTTGGCCTAATATTTCAGCTCTGCTATTTCTCACTTTCCGCTGTTGGCTAATGTATCTAATCTGGGCGGGACATTGTTTCTCTGGCCATACATGATCCTCTTGAAAATAATGCGTTAGGGAGGAAAGTGTCAGACATGATCGAATCGTAAAGCAGACGCAGTGGAACTGTAGACGTACTTTTGACCTTGACTGTACTTCAAACGATCCACTATAAAACTGTCTTCAGTTATATAGAAAGGGAATTTGCAGCTAAGCATTTCATTTGTCGGCGATTGTTTCGATAACCTGAGAGTGTATAAGGAACAGACATTGAAAAATTAACTACTCCCCCTCTACAACCAGGTCATTCCATTTCAAGGAAGGGAGTGCAATTGCAGTTGAAGAAAATAGTGTATATAGCTAAAGCATCCGGTACCTCTGCAACTTTTCTACCTTTGATATTATGAATGCACTTAGATATAGTCTATGTCCAAAGTCGGATCGTAAAAGAAACTGACTTCTAGCAAATATCTCAGGCTTGTCAAGTATCTGTGCAATTACCTGAAGATCTTACCTGTGCAAAATCCCAATGCAGAGTGGTCAGGAAATTTACTCTTTAAAGTACAGGACATCAATTAGCTACTTTATTTTACCATGCACTCGATGGGAAACCATTAAGTAAGCCCACAGTTAAGAAGTAGATAAAAAGAACATTAAATTCAATAGATAATTTCTGTAAAATTACATCTTGTACTACCATTAGGCTCCCCTGCCGGCTCAAGCAAGATGATGAATTCAGTGCTGCAGTGTTGCCTCTGTGTATTAAATTGATCCAGCATATTGTGAGAGTACCCTAACCCAACCCAACCTCAGGGAACGTATTCATAAAACTTCTTGCACTTAAGTTGCTAATAAGATTTTCTAGACTTTTTTCTCAATTCACTAAAGCTGCATAAACATACACAACCAAACTAGTGTGAATAATAACGTGAAATAATGACAAAACAAGATTAAATCTGATCTTTACCGACTGCAATGGAAATCGTTTATGAGAAGAATTATTTAAGTTTTGCTATAAATATTGATCGGAGAGAGAGGGGAGTTAGGGAAGGTGGGGGGGCGGGTTAGGGAAGGCCGGGGAGCAAGAAACCCTCAACAAAGCCTCCGACAATTGTGCATGCCTCACAAATTCCCCAATTAATTCCCCAACAGAAAACGGGACCCAGTGCAGGGGAAGGGAGACCGCACAATACCGCCCCCCCAGCCTCCCTCCCTTCTGTTGACTCAAGCCCCATCTGCATGTGTGTACAGTCTCGGAAAGAAGGTAATTATCAGTTCTTTGTGGTCTTATATTCTGGAACAACAGGAAGAGTTCTGAAGTAGTTACGTACACTGAAAGGAATGAGTAACGTTATTCTTTGTAGTTTACATTCAGAAGCACAAGATAAAAATTTCTTCATTACTTTGTTTAGTTTGCTTTCTGAAGAAAAAAAAAAAAAAAAAAAAGAACGAAATACAGCAGTTTAAAGCACTGTGTTTAATGTTCTTTCCAGTGACCATATATTTTTTCTCTATTATGCCATTAATTAAACGAAAGATAGAGTAGCGCCTGTCAATGATTACTCAGAATTGAAAGAGCTACTGAAATAAATACAGGAAATGCTATAGACAGAGATATTCTTAAAAACTGTACAGCCAAAAAAACAACTATTATTATTCATTCCAACGGGGTCGGTGAGAAAGGCTGTGCCTGATTTTTTATTATTTGGTATGTCTTAAATTCTGAGTAATAACGACGACTGACGTCTTGCCAGTAGGATATGTATTTTGTTCATGTTATGCCACATGATTTTACTCGCCACAAGGAAACAGCCTGATATGTAAGAGTTTCATCAATAAAATCACTGAATAACAGTCATCATCATTATCATCATCCAATACTCCCCCTCCCCCCCAGAAAAAAGTGCAGGGTAAAATGCTCTTCGTCCCTCATTCCTGAGTATAAATCAGGGTGAGGGTAACGACACAATTTTTTGAAATAAAACAACAGAGGAAGGAAAAACAAATGAATGAAATAAATACCCCATACCCCAGATAACAGGTGTCCTCCACTCATACAAAATCTGCAACAGTTGGACTTGAATAGCCGTAGGTTGAAATTTGGGGAGAAACCACTCTGAGGAAGCGAGTTCCAAAGAGATACAGTTTGGGTAGTAAAAAGATAATAATAGTAAGAAGTTCTGCAATATGGCAGTGTGACAGTCCAGCCATGAGCGCTGCCAGATGCCCGAGTAGGCCAGGGAAAGCCATGGAGAGGTGGCACAATAGATGCAACTTCGTATGAGCATTTGCCATAAAAGTATCTATAATATAATGCAAGGGAGGCAACAATCCTTCTTACTCGAAGGGGAGGAAGTTCATTTGTACTAGTAGCTTTACGGATGGCATACTTCCTCGAGAGTGACTCGCTACTACTACTATTACTACTACTAATGGAAATGAGTCTACCTGGCGTGCTATAAGACTCAGCCTTCACTCCACTTCGGTCTCGTCATCATCTCGCTCGTTGGGCAGGGATGAAATCGTAACTTCGGTATATTTCGCCCAGTGACTATTACGAACTACCTTTCCTTCAACCTTTTCACTACGATGACGTGTTGTAATTATTCTTGCCATCTCCAGAGGAGTTTATTCAATTTAAAGCAGACGGATGGAACTGAAATAGTCAGATATAGCCATCAGTAAACCCTCTAAAATAAGAGTCCTCTACTTCTAATAACAATAACAGTGATGATGATAATAATAATAATAATAATAATAATAATAATAATAATAATATTAATAATAATAATAATAATAATAATAATAATAATAATAATGAGTGAGAGAGAGAGAGAGAGAGAGAGAGAGAGAGAGAGAGAGAGAGAGAGAGAATCATCTTAGTGAAAAGTAAGAACTTCGCATATTCCATAACGTTTTCCTCAGTCACTTACTGAAGACAGGCAGTTAGACTTCCCTAACTCCTTTTGGAGGGGTTAGAGGGAGCCAGGTGTGTTCTTATTCATTCGGAGAGAGTTTTGGAACTGCGAAGGTAAGCGACATCCATCATTAGCTTTTTCACTACCAAAAATCCTTCGGTAGTTGACTAAATTCGACTGGTGGTGGCGTGATAAAAATAAATAAATAAATAAAATAAAAAGGAGTCAAAGTAAAGTCGTCAAAAACTTCGCCTATTCTGCTGTATTCTTCTCGATCACTTACACAAACTGGCAATTATAGACTTCTGAAACTCCTTCTAGCTTCAATGGAGGACGAGGGAGAGAAGAAACTTGCTTGGAGTTGCATTTATTAACTCTCTTAAGCCTATGATGTATATAAAGCTGAACGTGTATACGGGTGCCTTCACTTAGTCACCCCACACTGCCTAACAAACTAGAGTGAATATTAATTAGAAAAAAAAAAAAATAAGATCGTGACAATAAATAACTGCAATGGAGACACGCTAGAGTGAACACTGTGAAAAAATCGGGAAAAAAAAAAAAAACTATCCGTAAGCATACCCAGCTGTTATAGAGCCCGATTTATCTTAAAAATTCGTTATTAAGATTCTTTATAAACATATCCCAAACAGGTGTATTAGTATCGTGCAGCGTCGTCAGTATGGAAATCCAAGGTAAGGGCGGCTGCAGGTGGCTCGTTATCATGCGAGAGAGACTGTATTCAGATTAGGCATTTCCCCGGCATTAAGAAACAAGGCAAAAAGAGTATCATTGGATGGAGCTATTATTGGGAGACTTATGATGCAACAAGACCCATCGGTGTGGTCTGGCCTGCAGGGGATGATATCAAACCCTTGAAAAGTGCACGATTATTGAGCATTCTGCGGTATGTCACAAAAATAGAAGATGAGGTTGTATGCGAACTGTTTTGGAAAGAAATTGTTTCCAAAGTTTTCCTGGATCTATATAAATCATCATCATCATCATCAGTCTTAACCTTCTCTCCTACCTAAAAATGGGAAAATACGCCTACAGTAATGATATTGATGGGTCGACCTGCAGAAGATGAATTAGTCTCTAGCAAAGCGCAAGAGAAAAAAGAATTGCGGAGATGTTCGTAAAAAGCAGGGAAGAGACTTTTGTGAGATTCGACTGTGCTGAGATTTATTTTGATTACAGGAAGCTACACCTTTAACCAATGCAACTATGGTCCAACAGTACCTAAGTTTCTGATTAAAGCACATCCTGCGATCTGCTGGTTAAAGGAAATGCAGATTAATAGTTTTCTTTTTCTGCTGCAGGAAAGTTACATCCCCGTTAAGAATATCTGTGGTGCAAAGCAGACTCTCTCAAGGTGCCTAATTAACGCTAAATTCTGCGTTCCCTCTGTTAAAATCAGTGAAGAAAGGTTTTGAGAGGATTTCTTGTTTAAGAGGAAAAAAAACACGATGAGAGTATATGTGACATATATAATGCGATATATTGTGATCTGTAGGCAAAAATTGGGAAGAAGTTGCGCGGTCTGTCTGTAAGGGGATAATGTTATGCTTTTCCTGATCACAGAAAAATACGCTCATAATAAAAGCGTTTTTGGATTCTATAAAATTCCTGATTACACTGAAATCCTGCAGTTTGTTGGTAACCAGAAGACAAGGGATTTTATTAAACTTCCCTCTTAGTCCGGCAGTCAAGTGCTGTTATTAGGGTGAACCTTTTTTTGACGTCTTAAGCTTTTTTCATGGTGCATTTTCCTTGCTCACACCTTCTGTTACACAACTGTCTTTACTGGACAGCTGTCAGTATTGAGCAATTTTAGATACAATACAAAATATGAAATGCCGAAGAGATTTCGTGAAAAAAGAAAAAAATCATTTAGTGCTCCTTATAGTTTGTGATTTATTTAATTATTTCTTTCTTCTTTAAGTTCAAGCTATGGTCAGAAGTGTATGGACATTGACAACCATGATCCTCGAGGCACTGGGAGCTATATGGAAGAATTGTTCACCATAATTCACAAAGTCGCAGTTCAGATAATGTGTGCAATTCCAAGTTTATTTCCAAGCCTAATTCCAATATTAGGAAGAACGCATATGCTAATGAGTTTTATTGGTACTGTTGGAACACTGATGGCCGAATCTGGTCTGGTAGAAATTTTAGAAACTGTTTTTGGAGGCGTTGGAAATGTGCTAAGTGGAAAGAAGTTTCCAATGAATATGAGACCTCTGAGCTTATTGACTGAAGCTACTTAGAGATAATGTCAATCAAGATGTAACTTCTCAAGGTGACCTTTTGACTGTGTCGGAAGGCCTGTCAACTAGAAGTCGTACTGCAAAGCTGAGGATTGATGTTTGGGTTAAACCAGTACTGATAATGATGTAATTTGTGAAGGCAGAACGAGAGAGGGTGGGGCCTCTTCACCCGAATGCAGTTGAACTCATGTCACCATACTTCTTTGCTTCCAAGTATGTAAATTATACAAGGTATGGAGTTTACTATCTAACAAGCATGGCATTCTTGCCTGAAAATGTCCTTACCCACTTCATGAAAGGTTCACATGTGATGAGGCCCAAACAAGGTGTTTGGAATGATATGTGGAATGATATGTTTATATAAACTACCTTCAGGCGGTTTGGTCATGGTAAAGTTGGAATAATAGGAAATACACTGAGACCTGAAAAACTGAAGACCTGGACACTTAGTCTGGATGTAAGTGGTAAGGTAGTTGAAGATTTACCAAACATGCGAGGGAATGAACCTTCACGTAGCATGCCAACAGATCACAAAGATCACCGCTGATAAAGCTGAGAGAGAAGAATTAAGGCGAAAATTCAGGCTCGTCATTGTCCCACTAAACCCTGAATAGTATCGAAAGGGCATCAATAATGTAGTGAAGGGAAATATTGCACCACCAACAGCAAAAGCAGACAGAACAATTGAAACTGATACTAGACAAATGGAGGAACTTGAATGGAAAATGCCTCAAGGATTGTATGATACCATATTAAAGAAAACAAACAATGGCAGTCACAAAGATGTCTATCAATGTAGATGGGTGTCATGTTTATGATATAAACTTGATATATACTAGAGTCATAGGACATCAAGCAAGCTCGAGATACATGAATATTGACAAAAAAAAAAAAAAGTCCCATGTGAGACAGCAATTGTCACTGACTCAGGAGATTTGCATATATCAAAGTCAAAATTAGTCTTAAAGAATCAGACTAGGGTAGAGCAGTCAGCTAGATATGCTGCAAGAAATACTTTGTGCACTGTAATTGATGGGTCAGCTCTTTTGTGGATTCCCCGCTGGCCATCATCCTATTCTTCCCAACAGCCTATAGTCCAGGACTTTGTGTGTAAATTTAAGGACCTGATAAAAGTGAGACTAGAAGCAGGGGTTGTTTACTTAGCCTTTGACAGACATCATGATTTTAGCACCAAAATTTCTACAAGGACCTCCAGAAGAAAAAAAGGCATCAGAGTGTTTCAACAAAGTCCCACATCGCCTTTGCCCTCAAAGAATCTTACCCTAACTGTAACACAGAATAAGAAGCATATAATTGATATCATTTCCAAAAACCTTCAGGATGTTGATTTCCACCAAGCTAAGAACAAACTTGTTGTGACGGGACAAGAAGAAATTCCTGTAGAAACTGGAGTGGGTGGTTTAACACCATAAACAGATCTTTCAACAAGTCATGAGGAAGCAGATACCATAACAGTGAAACAATTGCAATTACTAATCAGAAAGAGGTCAATGTCCTCTGTATGTCATTTTCCTATACTACTTTCTGCAGCAAGGTCTACAGACAGCACTGTAATGGACTCACCAGTCAAGCGCAGGACTGTCATTGACATCAAATCAACTGTGCCGAAACACCACTCTATTATTCCCACAAGGCTAGCAGGTCATGCACTAACAGGCTGTGATACTGTTGCCGAGGTTGTGATGTTTTTGCCGCATGTTTTGGGAGAGGGAAAGGAAAAACGTTGAATGTTTTGAAACGTGGTGCGTCATCTTTGGATCTTATTGGTAATGTTGAAGCTGAGTTGTCTGATGTCTTAGAACAGGCAACAAAGTTCATATCTGCATCTTATGGACAGCCAATGACTAAATCTATGTCAGAAGCCAGAGTCAAAGTTCGTACGGAAAAGATTAACAGGAGTGGAGCAACAAATACTCCTCCACCAGCCACACTACCCCCGACGACGGAGGCTTTTGTTGAGAATGTCAAGCGTGCTCACTTGCAGACATTTTTTTAGAAGAATGCCCCTCAGATTCACCCACCAAAGCTGGAGGCCACTAGCTATGGGTGGATAAAAGACGCCAAAACAATGTCATTGCTGATAACAATTCTACCCATAGATGCTGATCAAATGCAGCTGCCAAAAATGGAAACCCATGTATATATCTTCAGAATGCAGATGCAACCGTGGAAAATTATCATGCACAGTATTTTGTTCATGCCATGCATCATTCGCATGTTGTAGTGATCATAATAGTGTATCACATGAGGAGGAGGAGGAATTATCATTTTAATTAAAGAAAGTCAACTTTGTTTTATTGTTTATGATTTTGAATTTGCATCACTAAAGGGTATTTTTAGTTGTTTAAGAACGGTAGCATGAATAACAGTGAACATTTTATTATTCATAATCCATGAAATAAGAGCAGAAACCCATTATATGGTTTTGCAATTGCCATACTAAATTATATTTTAGTTGTTGAAGAAAAGTAAAATATTTAATAAACATACCGTATCCCTTAATTATTAATGGAGAAGCAGAGGCCCTTAAGCTTCAGCGAAGAATAAGAACTCGCTTCTCATTTAGGCTAAAAAAAGGATGGGTGGGGTGAGCCAGTTCCTCCAAGTCGTTACTCCTGGACTTAGACTGAAGGCTGGCAAAGAGACCGTCTCCAATTCAAGGCGTTAAAACCATTTCAATGAAAATATTACTATGTTGATTTTAAAACCTTTTCTCAAATATTCTAAAATGCTCAATACTTTCCTATGTCCAGCAATGCATTTCTTCAAGCTGATGATCTGGGCAAGCAGAAACCACCATAAAAAAATAAAATAAAAACAAAAATAAGACGTCAAATCATGAAGGAGTCCCCCGGCTGTCGGACTGTGTGAAGAAATGAACAGCGTCTAAAAGCTTTCCCCATTACAGAAAGCAGCTCCCTTGATACCAGAATACATGGTCTACCTCAGAATGAATCTGGCTCGAAAAGTACATCATTAAAAAATAACTAAGTCATTTCAAGACAAAAAGGAATGATGATGTGTTTAATGTGTCCCAGGATGAAGCGAAATTACTCTAAACATTTTGACGAAAGTAAAATTCCGCACCCTATTTGTGAAGCAGTCGTAAAAGTTTCCCTGTTATTAAGAAATGAAATACATATATAGAATGTGTGATGTTTACAGTGAAGGGAATCGAAGTGTCCTAAAGTTCTCAAATGACCCGTTCAGCAGGATGGTGTTACTTTCATCAATAACGGAGATCTTTTTACCCAAGGTGTTTGCATCAGTCTCCATTCATTCCTAGACTAGCATGACATCTCTCTCTCTCTCTCTCTCTCTCTCTCTCTCTCTCACACACACACACACACACACACACACACATACATAACGTATGGTAAGGGCGACTGGTATGGGGGAGAGAGAGAGAGAGAGAGAGAGAGACAGACAGACAGACAGACAGAGACAGAAACAGACACAGACAGACAGACAGACAGACAGACAGACAGAGACAAAGAGAGATCGCAGAAGTTTCAGTACACTATTAAAGACACTTATATACTAATCATAAGTCTCAGGACAGGTCGTCAAAACACGAAGCTAACCCAACAGGCAGAACATTAAAGAAACTAAGTAAAAACAAGATGCAGAATTACAGTATCTGAGAGAAATATTTGCAAAAAATATTTAAAGTAACAAGTGAACTTAAAGTAACTAATGATAAGGTAACAAAAGCAATTCCCAAGTATTTTAAACTAATAATTATCCCCCCCTTTTTTGTCCTTAGATATAAAGTAAAGGAAAATAACCACATCACTTCTACAGTCAGGATTTAACTTTATGTATCCGAAAGCACTTTATTAATTTATGCAGCCAACTTATCACAGCCAAAGAGTAAGGCATAAACACCACTCACATCAGTCATACCTAATTAGTGTTCTTCGATCAGACAAAAACACTTATGAAAATACATCTCTTATTAAACGAGCAAAGTTTACATATATTTAGGGAAAGGCTTCAACAAACAATTTCTTACAAACTTCTATTAACTTTTATATATTTTACGAGACTGGTTGTCGCATATCTGCCGAAGCAATGCCGACAGCTGACAAACGTGATCTGATCTGTCTTTTAATATGTTTATGCTTGAGCTTTCTATAGTACATCATTTTCCGGGACCCTATTATTCATTGAATGTATTGTTTATTAAATAACATCTTAGTTAACACAAGTTCGCCAGACTTATTAACTGCAAGGCCGGAGGGGTTTTAAAAATTAGCGAAAAGGAATTAACATATATAGTGAGAAGTTGACCACTATTCACTTTGTATATATATATATATATATATATATATATATATATATATATATATATATATATATATATATATATATATATATATTTATAATGAACAATGAGAGAAGCTGGAGGAAATAAAAATCTGAAATGAACACGGAGAGTTTGAAAGTAAGCTTAAAGATGAGCACTTGAATTAAAAAGGAGTATGGGGCAAGGGAAAGGTTTTCACAATAATCGGAGTATCGTAGTGGCAACCTAGAGACGGAGTGGGAGGATGGGGCAGGCAGAGAATATGGACACAGAAAAAATTCGCAGATGTGCTGTGACTGGATAGAACAGGATCAGAACCACGGAGTCGGAGTAGAGAAAGACCGGAAAGGCATTAGTCCTGAAGTGGCTTAAGTTTTTGGCTGCAGTTCCCGGTGATGATAATGATGGTGAATTAACTCTATGACCTGCTAATTTTATGCTGGGTCTGTGTAGGCAAGTCGGGAGCAAATGTGAAGAAATTATTAACATTCAAAATATAAATTCCATCGAATTTTTTAAGCACCGTACAAGAATCTATCGTACCTAGATTAAGCAGGAAGTAAAGATCACGATGTTTTAACTTATCTGTATTATAGATTGTTAGTTATTAAAAGTAGTCGTTTAGATGCTCATAATGACTCACCTGCAGAATCCATATTTGCACTACGTATTCAAAGTGTGGTGGTCATAAATTCTTCTATACCGAATACTAATGTACTCAATCTCAGTGTCCTTCATTTCTACCGATATAACCTAGCATTACATTAGCGTTCTTACCTGCTATGTCAGGAGAATTTTACATCCGAATCTTTAGTGTTATGAGACTCTAACTTTATATTCAGACATTTCATATTCATAATTCTAATGACGACTTTCCACATGCAGCATCTGATTATTTTCTTTACGTCAATTAGCATTTATCAGTTTGGTGGCTATTAGTTTTTTTTTATTTTTAATCGTTCCAAATTTAACTTTTCATTATCAGTTAATATGAAGTTCCCTTCTTCAGTGCTGCCCTATCTACTAGTCAATACGGTATGAATTATTTTAGTGTTGTCTATAATTCTTTGTACTGTTATATCACACATCAGTATCGCTAACATGAACAGTGAACAGACGTGAAGCTATAGAATCGCATACTTCTATCGTTAATATAAATAGAGAAGAGAACAGGCAGCAAAATAACACACACTCTTTCCTGTCACACAACCTACTGTTACGTATTTAACTCTACTGTACGTTTCCTGTAATTCAGTAAGGTTAGACTTTTGGGCACAAGTTATTCTGAGAGAGAAAAATAAATAAATAAATATTTACAAAATAAACTAAATACCTGCGGCAGTGTTGATAAAAAAAAAAAAAGCATGTCTCTCTCTCTCTCTCTCTCTCTCTCTCTCTCTCTCTCTCTCTCTCTCTCGTAACGTGGTCTCCACTCATTAATTTTTAAAGCAAACCATTTTCATCTCCTTCAGTTAAAGAGATACTAACTTACATCTACTTAATGGCAAGTTAGTCCAGTTTACTGCTTATAGTTTTGCCTGGTCTGTGTCGGATTACATAGAGGGAGTAATAGGAAACTAATAGGATAGTCCCAGTGTTGGACAAATGGGGGCAAAATAGGAGCCTAATACGAGACACAGGATTAGCAAACACAAGTGAAGGAGAGAATCTGAGGGAGGCTGAATATTCTTTTAATAGTAACTGGATCTGATGCTTCTGTAAATAAGAGCACAGGGTTTTCTTCTTTTGCTGTCTAGAAAGAATCTGAGTAACAGGATTAAATGGGAGGACTAATAAGATCTTAATAGGAGAGACACCATTAGCAAATATAGGTGAGAAGAGAGAGCTTGCATGAGCGAATTGTTTCTTTTCCTAGCAAGAAAGAATTGGTCTCTCTCTCTTTCTCTCTCTCTCTCTCTCTCTCTCTCTCTAGCTCCATCACAAACAGGCAATCAAGGCCTCAAAATAATTCCCAGAATATGTGGTGTCGGAGCGTGGCGGGTGGAGGGGGCAGGTAAGGAACTCTACGGGATGGCTACGGGGCTCTGTTGTAAGCGAAGGGACTCTAAGAGGGATCCATTATAAGTTGGACTCTAAAGGAGATTCAGTTAAAAGCTAAATATTAATCGTCCGGTAATATCAATAATAAAATTCAAAAGACGCAATGGATTTGAATGCTTGACGAGGACTTCTTAACTCTTAACCTCCTCAGTTCCTTGTCGTATTTTGCATATTATTTTTGTTTTAGAGAGACGTATTGGAGTTTGTCTGAATAAATGTGGCTGATGGTGGTATGAACATTATATAACCGGAGTCCTTGACCTGAAGGGAGTTAAGTGATATCAATAGCCTGGTGATAGGAAGATTAAAATACAGTCTACCCTGGTCCTAAGCCGAATATAATACTTCGTTGGTCGCCAGAATAAAATGCAATGTGTCCTTGTGGTGAAGTGTCTAAGTAGGACTACAAGGGGGGCTGCGGTGGCCACTTTAATGTCAAGGGTTTTTTTTTGTGTCACCTGTCGTTCTGGACTCGTCGGGGAGCATCTGTTTATCTACTAACCTACCGGTATCTGTCTATCTACCTACTTAACCACTCCTTCATGTCTATCTGCCTTCCTGCATGAAGGTCTGCTTTCTGTCCTTCCTGCTTTTCCGCCTAAGTGCCTTCCTACACGTCCGAATGCATGTTGCCTTCCTGCATGCTTTCCTTCGTATGTGTCTTGTTTGCTTACTCTCTGTCTATCTGCCTGCCCCTCTTATTAACTTATTTCCTCCCTACCTGCCTGTCTGCCTTCCTTTCTTTGTGCTTCCATATGTTTTTGTTTGCCTGCCTGCTTGCCTACCTGTTTATTATCCTTGCTTTCTGCCTGCCTGTCTGACTGCCTCTGCAAGTGCATCGGTTAATTTATCTATATCCACATGCCTGTCGGTCTGCTTACCTGGCTACCTGCTTGCCCGCCTGCCTTATTACCTTCCCACTTACTTCCTACACTCCGTCCACTCTTCTCTGTTTGCCTACCTGCATTTCTTCCTATATCACCTGTTGCCTGTCTGCCAGCCTGTCTTTATGTCTAATTTCTTTCCATTCTCCCTACCTTTCTTCATTCTTCCCTTCATACCTGCCTGCCTGCCTACACACGTGGGTTCCTAGATATATGTGTGTGGTGGGGGAATTCACTATGCACAGGACACACTGCCACCTTACACCCCTGCTTGTCCCTGGTAATGTCCCGGCGTCTGGGATGACAATAGTGCTCATTATAATTATTGCCTTGCTATCTGAGCCAGAGTCTGTCTGAAGTGATGGGCCTTGATCAGATTACGAGGCAGGGTCGATTTTTTTTTTTTTTTTTTAACACCGTAGACATACCAATTTCTTTTTTAACTAAATGGAATTATACATCTGAAAAAAACTTGTTTTTTTTTACCATTTTTATGAACATTTCATATTCTCCATCGACAGACAAATACATAAAAAATCAGCTGCTTGAATTAAACAAGGGTACTTCTTGGTAAAGGAGACGTTACTTTGTGAAATCTGAACCGTGCGATATTTGAGGTGTCAGCTTATCTAGATTATCATTGTATTAACCTTCGCCTCGTTTGACTAAAACGGCATTACTCATATCACAGCCAAGGGAAATTATACGAAAAATACCTCATCAGTGATTATTTGAAAACGAAAAAGAAAATCAGGTTTCTGTCGATATATCTTTTGGAATGAGTGAAGAAATATTAGCTGGGTAGTATGAGGTGAGGTCGGGGAGGGGAAATTGAGGGTAGCTCCAAGAAAAGCGTTTTTGGGTGGAAGGAATTAACACGTTCACCCGAGGAAATTCGTTTTAATTTTATTCTCACTAACTTCAGACAGTTATGTTCAGCTTAGGAGGAACTTTTCTAACTGACTAGGTGAGATGTAGCGTTCATAAGTACATCCACTAAGAGGTCCTCCCTAGACTGAATGAAATCATCTGCATGTAAATAAAAAGTACTCCTCTGACTGAAGCAGTTTATGCTTTATAACAATGAAGCTTGGGCAGTAAATAAGAATGACACCCGTAGGTCTTAGCGTACATAGATAAGGATGGCTAGAATCTAGATGAATGTATTGGGCTACCATGACTGACAGAGCTTCAAGATAAGTGTATGTGGAGGAGTAGCTTAGAAGTCATCTGGGAACTGAACGCAATGGTGATGTGGTGCATAGGGGAAAACAGGTGCCTTGGAAATGTAGAGAGAATGCAGGATGAAAACTAAATGTTGAGATTTAGGAGTTTGAATGTGGATGGTGGAGAATCACGAGGTAGACTTCAGAAGACTTGGAATGAGGTCCTACAAAACCCACTCAGAGTTTGGAGAACAGTTAGAGATGCTGCCGGAGATCGTGCACCACTGGAAGCCGCTATCAAGTGAACAAGGTCGACAAACAAGGTTTAGGGGAAGGGAAAAAAATTTGCAATCAAATAAGTGGTTGTGCTCGCTAAGCTGTGACAGGTTGGGAAAAAGAAAAAAGATATAATTATAGATGATGCAACTTTGAAACAAAATCTTACCACTCAGAATTACATATGTTAGTCTGTCAGACGCAACACTGAGTTATCAAAAAGAAATACAGCTATAAAAGAAAAAGAAAACACTAGTATAACATGCACTTCCTATACGGTGAAAGTACCATATATCCTAAATAAATGCACAATATCAATGTAGATTTTTTCCCACTGAACAAGCACACGGACTGTCAATGCGAAAAAATCCTGTAAATGTCGATTGTAATTTTTTTTCCCAAAATATTACCCTCTTTGGTTTAAATCGTTTTAGATACCATGATTGAAACCAGTTCATGACTTACACAGGAATATAAACAATAACTAAGCTTAAAAACAATCCCTCCAATCCATGAACCATTTTCGGAAATCTGGCTGTTTTAGGGTGCACTCAGGCATATCGAGAAAAAATATACGTAATCAAAATTTTAGAACTGTTTCAAGAAGATGAAGGCCCACTTTACAGTAAAAAGTAAGCATATGGATTGGTTAACCCCTAAACCACAGGGTTGTTTTGGCGCTCCTTGCGTGTCCCACTAGGATAATTGCGCTCCAACAGACTTTGTAAAAATATTTGCCAAAAATCAGTTATTAGTCCTAGAATATTATAATTAAATGTGCTTATGGCACATACCTTCAGCTTTCTCCTGTGATGTTTGTTGAGCCTTCAACGAGTACCGTAGGACTTGTGGAGACTTATGAAGTTGGGTAACGAAATCTCCACTTTACACTTCCCGACACCCCGTAATATGATTACCACAGCCGATATTATCACTAGAAACACTATTCTATGATTTTCAAATAGTTTGGAATCCATACTCCAAAAAACAACACTATGAAAGCAATGAAAATTACAAGCGCGTGTGTGCTTCCCACTTGCGTTCGTTGCCGCTGGATTCTGTCATTTATTATTAATAAAAACACTCACACTTTATATTCCTATTACTATATAACACTTATATATATCTGCAGTCTTTATCCATAAGTTTCCTTCAGTAATAGTAGTTTATTGTCACTGTAAGCATTCAATTTCTCATTCAGGAAAATACGAAGCATTCACTTTCTCGTCCTGTATACTAGCATGGAGAACTAATCTGTCACTTTCACTTTCATAACTCCCAGTAATCATACATGCTAGAGTGAAACTTTCACTTTCGTTACTCCTAGTATATATACTCGTATTCTTATATTACTACTTATTTACATTTCTATTTACATTCTCTATTTTATTAACATTATTTACATTTCTATTTTATTTACACTATGTTATGCACTGTCACTTGTAGTAACTTATAAAACTATTTTCCACTGTTCATTTATATTTACATTCATTGCTTTCACTTGCTGTTTACACATTATTTACACATTATTTACATTTCCACTTGCACTGTTTTAGAGTCACCAGAAAGATCGTAGTCACTGTCCATCATTAGCATTGATAAATTAGCCAGTTCACTTTCCACAGCAGTCACTTAGCCCTTTACCCTTTCCACACAAGGTTTAGTAGGGGTAGAAGTCACAGGGCCCTTTGCACGGGGCTAAAAAGCAGTGGAATTGGACAGGCGCGAATCCGACATGGTTTCACCTTGAAAGATGACAGTAAACTGAGTGCTGTTGCCTACGGCCAGTGAAGGGCGGCCTATGTCAGTGTGGTGACAGCTGCTAATATATACGCTATGAAATGATTGGCAGGAAATCTAGATAATACATAATAAATAAGGTAGTTTCAAGTGAATGTAAATATCACTTAGGCTTCTCCCTTCCTTTCTTGAATATATTTTTATTATGAGAACAGGTCATACGGCATATTTCAAGGGGAAATAAACAGGGAAAATTAGCGAATGAGTGCACGTGAGGTGTTGCAGGTGATAATTAGCCCATTCCAGATGTATGGCAGTATCAATTACCTTTTCTCTTTCTTTTATATATTACTTTGTATAAGAATAGGGCAAAGGGCACATTTCAATGGATACAATGAGTGGAAAAATCCGTCCAGCATTTGTGTCGTGCAGCGCAGCTGGTCAGGTGGGAGGAGAGGGTTATGGAGGGGAGGTAAGGAGGGGGGGAGTCAAGGACAGGAGAAAAATGGTTAATTGTCAACAGTGAATGGGAGTACAGGTGCATTAGCAGAACTGATTATAGCTGGACACTGGTAGTACTGATAGATGATAAAAGCCACCACTTGAAAGCCTGGGCGAATTCAAAACAACACAGAATCACAAATGAGACGCCCCGCGGTATGATCCCTTGCTCCCGAGCATCACGAAAATGACGCCCCGCGGTTAAGGGGTTAATGACTCTCGCAAGAAGTGAAGGTATCGGATATCAAGATGCATTCTCAAAAGTCTTCCATCACAGGGGCTAAATGTTTAGGTCCCTCATTCTCATCTCAGCAGCCAGTCTGCCAGTCATCCCACAGTACTCTCCTTAGTTCATTATTCAGACAGACTTTCCAACCCAACCCCAGGTACTGCACCGTCAGTGTCTCACACCGCACCACTAGGTCTAAGTCAACATCATTTATCGTCCTGCACCATCACCTTCGCTAACACCTCTCTTCCGCCTGTTGCTGTTGATGTGAAATGAGGTTAGTGGGTTCACATGCAGTGCCCAAGTCACACACTTTCACTCTTAATGTACTGATATGGCAGTGTGGTCTGGTGTGGTATACCCTGAAAAATGTTAGGGTGATGTTTAAAATTCGTATGAGCAATTCGTTCCCTACAAGAAGTCGCACCCCAAGAAGGAAGTTGAATTACACTGATACTAGCTAGAACAGTACATAAAAGGATGTCGCAATATTGAAGGGTTTAAGCAAAGTCTAAATATACCAATTCAGTCCATGTGCAGGAAGGAGGGGCTTTTATGTGACATCACGACACCCCTCTGTTTTCTATTATATCAGAGCCTGGCTCCAATTTCACAGAAAATGAATTATGGGCGAATTTCTATACGGATGCAACCCCAAAGTTTTAGGTAATTCTCATTTTCTTTTATTTTCTGTAAACCTACCACACTATTTTTGCTTATTAACAGAATGTATACCACTCTTATTTCAAAATTTGTATATATAGCACCAACAATCAGGGAAATGTTAGGCTACAGGGATATGTGTAACCTGCACTGTTTCGGTGAAGACTGACTCCAACCCCAGTAACGAACCCAGCATTTGAAGACATCGTGACATCAGCCTTGCTGAAAGTTGACTGACTTGGTATATTTAGACTTTGGGTTTAACCCCTAACCACTGGGTGTCAGTCAGAACAGTCAAGATTTTGGTGGGTGCTATCGCTGGATGTCGGTCAGGACCGCACTTGTTTTTGCGCCACAGTTTGAAGTGGCAGCCACTTGATCTCATCACCAAAGGGTAGAGGGTAGGGAGTGAGTCCCACCACCTCACCCAAGTGTTCTTCATTCATCTCTGGAAAGTTGCCATGTGTAGAAGGTGGTTTTCTGAAGCAAGTCATCTGATTCCAATCCTGCCTCATGTGGACACCTTGCTTCATCCACACCTGCCAAGCCTCTTTCCAAGCATACTACAAAAGGGCTCAGTGATAGTGCCATAGGGCGTGCCTTAGACGCCACTGTGTCTAGAGTATCTGGTAGGGGAGAAGTTATCACAGTGAGAGTGCAGCCAAAGTCAGCCATGCACACACGCATGAATTCATCCAGCTCCCTGGGCAAAAGATACTTACATTCTTCACGTTTTAACAACGTGAGCACCTATAGACCTGCGGATGGTTTCATTTGCAAGAAGAGGAGTAGTTGAGTAATATGGTCTTTAATTATTTTCGCTAAATGATAGAGTTAGGATGGTTTCATTTGCAAGAAGAGTGGTTGCATAATATGGTCTTTATTTAATTTCCCTAACTGATACAGTTCCCGAAATATGAAGGTTACAAATAAGGCTTTTTTGTGGAAATTCCAATACGATGCACACATGCAGAGGTTTTCTTGCAAGGAGGTACTGCGGCGTCGAGGGGTTAACAACTTCTGCCGAGATCGTGTCACTGAAGATGAATAATATCACCTGTTGCTGTCTAACCCAATCTGTTGTGTAAGTCCACGACCCCTAAGGAATTAATGAGATTTTACTTCTGTCCTGAACCTCTCCTGTCCCTGTGTACAAGCAATCATCAGCAGTGTCTCCCCACCCCAGCCCACTCAAGGTAAAAGCATAAGTAGTCACCTCTAACTCCCGGTCCTCACAGACGATCACCACTAGGCTCAAATCGATTACCAGACATGTGCGATGGTCAAGCAGAGGTCCATGCAAGTCACTCATTACCACCGCCGTCACTACACACACACACACACACACACACACACACACACACACACACACACACACAGTGGTGTTCCGCAGGGCTCTGTTCTATCACCAACTCTCTTCTTTTTATTCATCAATGACCTTCTAAGCTGTACATCTAACCCTATCCATTCATACCCTGATGACTCCACCCTTCACCTTTCCATTCGGTTCCTGCAACGTCCATCCCAGCAGTTACTTCAGCAAACAAGGGATGAGGCTATGGCACACCTAATGTCTGACTTGGCTTGTATCTCTGACTGGGGTAAAAATAATCTGGCTGTTTTTAATGCATCAAAGACTCAGTTTTTACACCTATCATCCCGATAAAATCTTCCACAGGCATACCCACTAATGTTAAATAATATTCAGCTTAATCCTGCATCATCCTTGAACATGCTTGGCGTTTCATTTACTCGGGACTTATCTTGGAAAGATCATATTATATCTCTTGTAAAATCTGCTTCCAAGAGATTAGGTGTGCTAGGCCGACTCCGTTCTTTCTTTACCCATGCACAATTGTTGACTCTATACAGGGGTTTTATCCGCCCCTATGTGGAGTACAACTCTCATGTGTGGGGAGGCTCCCCACATACAGCTTTTCTCAATAGGGTGGAATCAAAGGCTTTTTGTCTCATTAACTCTCCTCCTCTTACTGACTCCCTTCAGCCTCTGTCTCTTTGCCGCACTGTTGCATCTTTATCTCTTTTCTGTCGCTACTTCAATGGTCACTAGTCCTCTGAACTGTCTGCATGCATTTCTCCACCTTTACGACGGGCGCATAGCACCTGTCTAGGAACAAACTCTCATCCCTTTTCTGTCCAACTCTCTAATTCAAGAGTTAACCGTTACTCCCAGTCCTTCATTTATGTAACAGGTCAACTCTGGAAGAGTCTCCCTCTGTCTGTATTTCCTTCTTTCTATGATCTTCAGTCTTTCAAACGCAGTGTGTTCAGGCTCTCGAAATGATCGGATCTTGAATTTGTCTCTGTCTTGTATTTTGTTTTTCTCTTGGAAGGAACGATTTTGCGGGCTCACGGCCTTTGGTTCCTTCTTCCTCACACACACACACACACACACACACACACACACACACACACACACACACACACACACACACAAATAAGAATTTTAACCCTAAAACAGTAAACGTATTTGCACTTATACACCATTAACACACCTGGTTCTCACAGGCCCACACACACAAAAAAAAAAAGTGTTTCATTTATTGAATTCTTGACCATTCTACAACCTTTTTCATTCAATTTACTGTGCAGTAATGAATATAAAATTGAAAATGAACTTGTTTAATGTATTTTTGGCAAATTTTTGAAAATCTTTACTAAAAAATACAGTTTCCGTTTACATGGACCCATACGAAAAGAAATGGCTCAATGATGCTCGCACTGCTGTCAAAGTCAGTGGTATGAAGGGTCTTCATGGTGTGGGGAGGGTAATGCAAATGGTGCAGAAATATGCATCGCCCAATAGTAAATTACAGTCCTCATAATCCAATATACCTGGGTCTCACGGACCCGACAACGACTTTAGTGTGTTGTACACCAAAACAGAGGGAGACCTGGGAAACCACACACCCACCCTTAGCATCGGCACCCACACCTAGGAAGCTATTGAGAAGGACAGGGGTCCCTGGCATCTAGAAGCTCCTAAACCAAAAAGCGCCCAGGTCTCTCAGACCCGGCTGTACTATTCTAGGGTTAAGTGACCAGAGCCTGGAATGAAATCAGCCGGGTCGTATCATAACATTCGATGTACCAAAATACACTACATATTTACCGTGGTGCATTTGCCACAGGAACAGTAAATACCGCCATTTATATACTTTTTTTTTAAAGTTATCTCTGGAGCAAGTCAAGCAGGAATACACAGACTACAGTGATTCCTTTGTTTTGCCTGAAAGGTGCAGGCGAGATTCAGAAGGCTAGGGTGATGTGTGAATAACTGTGAGGCCCATTTCAGTGTTGGATATTACTACTACTTTCGTCTTTCATCTTTCTTTGTTTCTGATTCTGCCTGACACCATTACGGATGACTGAGAGCGAGGCTCACTAGAAGTGCATGAGAGTGGGATGGTTTGAGAGATAAACTAAGAACCAAGTCGAGTGATAAGGTGTAAGGGTTTGTGAGAGAGGTTGGTGTATCGTGGGATGTGGGGTTGTCACAAAATGGAATGGGGACAGCAAAAGTTGGAAATTCTTCTGTCGAGGCCACCCCTGGGAGTATGTAACCTCGGGCAATAGATGGATAGATAGATCACAGATTGATACAGAAACAAAGACAGGTAGGTAAGTAGACAGGTAGACAGACAGATGGATAAATAGATCCGTACATTGATAGATTAAGATTTAAATGATAATAAAGACAACGATGGTGTGACTGGGTAAAGCAGTACATCCTTACAAATGTTCTCCCACATTAATTTACTTCTCAGATTCACTCCATCACGTATGCAAACTGTCTCTCTCACAGAAACTGCCATTCCAGGAAATCACTTTTACACATAAATCTCTTTCAACACAGCCTCACAAGAAAAAAATATTAAGGGATTCGGCATGACATAACAGAACACGACATTTATCCCGCTTGACAGAACCCATGACAATACTGAAAATGAAAGTTTAATAAAGAAAAAATAAATCTATCGAATCAGTTTATATAAAAAGATAACATTAGATAAGAAGAGAAGATGAAACGAGCAAGGTCAGGCCATCTCTCCCAGCCTGATAGAATCTCTGTCTTGGAAACATAACACGAACACCGTCCGTGAGATTAGTTCCGACCATGAGATTAGCCTCGATCGTGAGATTAGTTCTGACCGTGAGATTGATCCTGACCGTGAGATTAGTTCCGTCCCTGAAATTATTTCCAACTATTAGTTCCGACCTAGAGACTAGTCCAGACAATGAGATTTGTTCCGTTCGTGAGATTGGTTCAGGCCGTGAGATTAGTTTCGACTGTGAGTTTTGTTCCAGCCGTGAGATTGTTTCCGACCACGAGATAATTTCGTCATGAAATCAGTTCTGACCGTAAGATTAGTTCCGACCGTGAGATTAGTTCCGGTGGAGAGATAAGTTCCGGCCTTGGGATTAGTTCCGACCATGAGATTAGTTACGTCCTTGAGATTAGTTCCGACCGTGGGATTAGCTCCGGCCAAGGCCAAAGGGCCCTTCTCCCCGACAACCTCCCTTTTACACTCCCCACACTGCCCTTTCCCTTTTCCCGTCCTCCTCCTCCTCCTCTCTCTCTCTCTCTCTCTCTCTCTCTCTTTCTCTCAGAACACACGCGGCCGCCTTATAAATGTCAAGTTCCACATCACGACTCACCGCCTGCACACTTTTGTTGCGCATTCTTCAGTAACGAGCAGTTGGAGAGAGAGAGAGAGAGAGAGAGAGAGAGAGAGGGGGGGGGGTAAATAGATACAAAGAAAACACCGACCAAGCCGAGAAGCCTTTTATCCTAACCCAGCTTCCTTATCGTTACCTCATCCCTTAGGCGGAAATTAAGGTTAGGTTAATGATGATGATGATGATGATGATGATGATGATGTCAGAAGTGGATGGATGAAGTACGTATACAATGCTAAACAAGTGTTTCAAGTCCCCCCCCCCATTAGATATTTATTTTTTACCTTGTTTGTCAGTGGACTGGCTCTGTCCTACAGACGTTATGAGAGCGACTTAATCAGGTGAAACACAGACGCACACGGTTTTTCTTGTGTGGTTGTGCCGAGAACTTCGATGGCTTGAAAGATGAATGAATGAATGCTTGGCCTATTATCAAAGGGTTTTCTCATGATAATGCTCCAAACTTTGCGTGTTACATGTTGTTTCCTGCTTCAAAGAAAACCATAGTTTGAAGAAAGTTTTACAGTGATGTTTTGTATACACGAGTATATATATATATATATATATATATATATATATATATATATATATATATATATATATATATATATATATATATATATATATATACCACACAGCCTAAGCTGTGTGGTAGATATTGGCTGTATCGTCCCGACTTCAGTCGGGATAGGCCAGTCCTGCAGTGGATACTCAAATGGCTGATGATGATGATGATGATGATGATATATATATATATATATGTATATATATATATATATATATATATATATATATATATATATATATACAGTATATATACAGTATATAGATAGATAGATAGATAGAGAAATAGATAGATAGACACAATATATATATATATATATATATATATATATATATATATATATATATATATATATATATATATATATATATATATATATATATATACTTACTGAGAAAAAGTTGTTATGTAATGAATCAATGTAAGAATCTTTCTGTGAGCACCTACGTTCTCAGTTCATTATGGACCATATTCATGATGCAGCAAGGTAGTGTGCGATGGTATCAGAGGAGATAAGAGAGATCAAGTCTAAGATGCACTTCAGTCTCGAGGCAGGGAGATGTAATCAGTAGCATGATTGATTAATAATAATGGCAAGGATAATAACTCCATCATTATTCTTGTCTAATGACTTCACACCTCATTAATGATGGTACTCCTGGCCGGTACGCTCAATAATTCACTTCATTATCTGTCATAATGAGTCGTTGTGTTGTTCTGAATCACGACGTAAGGTGGTTCATTAGCCTGCCTGATGGTGCGGTTGTTGGTGATACGTATCTCTCTGGGTTCGCGTGAAGAGTTTATGAGCTGGTGGGGGGGGGGCGTTCTTTCTGTGTTCCATTATCTGGTGTTCACTGTACAGGTTTTGGTGGTGGCGAGGGACGCCTTCACGGGGGCACCGATAGAACAAGGTGGTCCTGTTGTTCTGTTACACAAACGT
The DNA here is from genome assembly GCF_032717465.1 of Coenobita brevimanus. NCBI lineage: Eukaryota > Metazoa > Arthropoda > Malacostraca > Decapoda > Coenobitidae > Coenobita > Coenobita brevimanus. Next base: position 34,588,279 of record NC_136977.1, read on the forward strand.
CCCTCAGCTACTTCGATATTCCCCGAAAGGAGGATGGTGAACTGCAGAAAAAGGGCAACTTCAGCCTGCATTCCAACGGGTTCATATCCAGACGAAACTGATGCCACAAAAATAACAACAACAAAGGAGGGGTTCGTTATAAGGGCTTAATGGGTCATACTCAAGGTTCACTGTGGAGTTCGTGTGAGAGGTTCACTTGTACACCTTGATTTCATTATCTGGTGATATGTGTTCCATTGTGTTATAATGCTTCTTTTTCCTTTTCCCTGTTATTCATGTTTGTACATTCTCTCTCTCTCTCTCTCTCTCTCTCTCTCTTAGCAAACATCCCCTTCCTTTCCACTCTCCTTTCTTTCTCCCCTATTCCGATCCACACAATCCAGCTCTGTCTGCTTCTCCATCACTTCCACCCCCTCTTGAACCCCCACCCTCACCACCTCCTCAGCCCCGACCCTCACACCTCTTCAGCCCCCACCCCCACCACCTCCTCAGTCCCCACCCCGCTACCTAATCAGGTCCGCTACCCCGTCAATTAAAGGCCATTACGTCGCTATTAAGGCCTATTTATCAAGCATCTGACTGAACTGACCTCCTCTTCTCCTCCTACCAACCTACCTACTTACTCGACCCTACAATCAACAACCTTCATCAGCCTCCTCTTCTCATTAATCTCCCACCTTCTTCTTTACTGTTTGTTTCTCTTTGTCTATTTGCGATGCCGTAGTAACTGTTGTTATTGAGTTAGTTTCTGCGATTATAACGTATGCAAGCAATGATTTCATGAACGTCTAAACCGATTTAGATCAAGTTTGTCACGTACAATCGGCATCAAAAGTTATGTCGCCTCTCCCGCTTCCATATACTTTAAAAATCACTGTCGTGTATCTCCAGCAACCGACACTGATGACTTCATTTGGCTTCAGATCAGTGTCATATGCATCTGCTGCCAAAATACTACACTGGTTTTCAAAGTCAGCGGAGAAAGAGGCAGGGTAAGCGGCGACTGGATTTTTTATTTCGACCTTAAATATCACTGAGTATGAGTCCGAGAAGAAATGGTTCAATTTTGGTGCAGATGGATCAGAGTTTAAGGCTACGGACCAGGGTATGTGTTAGGCACGGATGAACACTTTTAAGTCTCTCTCTCTCTCTCTCTTTCTCTCTCTCTCTCTCTCTCCATGTTCCTTTTTCCTGTCTGTCACATACCTTTCCCTCCCTCCATGTTTCTCACTTCCTTCTCTTTACCTAACAGGTCTTTTGCTGTTTGCTTTGCTTTGGACTCCTTCTGTCCCTTTGTACTGTCTCTCCACATTCCTCTTCTCCTCTCTTTCCCAGTCATCATTCTTCTATCAGTCTCATTCACTCTCCACCTCTCTCCTCACCATTTTCCCTCCCTGTCACCTGCCACCAATCTTTCATCATTCATTAACTCAATTATGCCCCGCGTCCTACCTTGTTTATCCATCATCAATATCTCAGACGTGATGGATGCTGGTCTTATCAAGCGAGGTACAAGTGATATGTAATCAACCTGACAGCCAAACCACCACCCAAAATGGCTACCAATTCCACCTAAATCATGAGTAGTCAATATTTCAAGAACTCTTATTTCCCCTCTATGTAAAAGTTTATGTAAACAAAAAGTTATAATAGGTGGTTGATCTCTATAAATTCTAGAGACTTCCAATGACTTTTGAAAAGAAAATATGCCCGAAATATTAACTAAATCTTTACTCTCAAAAGCAACTCTGCAGAATAATTTCATCATTGTCACCTTGCATTCCGGTATTGTAATTACTCTGGTTAGCATCCAAATAATGTGAATGAGCAAAAAACCTACTAGGTGCGCTATGAGCAAAAGTAAGGCTCATCTCCCCTCACTCACCAGTCAGGCATTCGATGGGATTCATGCTTAAAAAAAAATAAAGTAGTTAACTACAAAATATTGCCATCATCATCATCATCATCATTATCGTTCTAATTCTGCTTTGCACTAAAATAGGGAGTGTGTGAGATCGAGAAAAAGAAAACAAAAAATTAGTATAACAACCAACAGACTGCTCAGTGAAATGAACCACGCAGTCGTTCAGATATCATTTAAGCTCTAGAAATCTCGGCTCGTATTCACAGACAAAACCATCAGCACATATTTTGCTGTTTAAATGAGCTTTACACTTTATTGTCCAACGCTGAGTCCTGTGAGGGCTGGCCTCAGCAAAAGGATGGATTTTAAAGCATTTGTATCCAAGCTCATTAATAAGCGCTTTTCCCTCGTCACGCCACCGTCCCTCATGCACCCTAATTTTCTAGATTTCCTTCACACTGTTCTTTGGTTTCGTTTCCACCATTCACCAGCCAACTGACTCTCGTGCATATTTTTGCCCAATTTTGCAATCTCCATTCACTCCATGTGGTTAGATTAAAACTGGGTCTCTCTCTCTCTCTCTCTCTCTCTCTCTCTCTCTCTCTCTCTCTCTCTCTCTCTCTCTCTCTCTCTCTCTCTCTCGATACACATATCAAATTAAAATAACGCAAAGCTATTTTTCCTCTTGCATTATAATCCTGACATCGGACGTTTCACATCATACATCCATTCACTAAGAACAGATCATACATGCATTCACTCCAGCTACAAACATCCATTCCCTATAGATCCATTGACTCATAATAGGTCACACATCCATTCACTCAATTCACCATTCGACCCTGATCAAGATATTGTTACTGCGATATAGCTGAGCTGCTTGGCTGTGGTTTTGCAAGGGAATTTTCCTAATAATCAGCTCGAGCATCAGTGAAGGGGTGGCTGCTGGCTGAGTATTGGTGGGTATTAGGCAACTGAGGAGATACGAGAGAGAAGGAGGAGAATATTTTTATCTTAATATTCTCGCTTTCCCGACTCATGATGCTCTGTCTGTCTATACATACTGCACTGACTAGCAGTCAGCTATAATTTATAAGAGTCATGTGCGCTCTCAGGTTGAATATTGCTCACCCTAGTGGAGTGGATGTAGAGCTCGACAAAATTCTGAACAAAGCTGCTGGAATAATTAATAACCCTGCTATTATAAAAAACTACTTCCACTACTTCCACTACAAATAAGACGGAATATTGCCTCCTTTGCATTAATTTAAAGGTATTTTTATGGCAAATGCTCAGACGAAGTTGCGTCCATTGTGCCACCTCTTGTGCTACACGGGCATCTGGCAGCGCTCATGACTGGAACTTCACTCATCCATATTGCAGAACTTCTGCGTATCATAATTCTTTCATTCTCCGAATTGCATCTCTCTGGAACTCGCTTCCTCAGAGTTGTTTCCCTCCCAACTTCAACCTCCAGCAGTTCAAGTCCATCTGTTACAGATATTTTACGAATGGAGGACACCAGTAATCTAGTGCATGGATTATTTTTTTTACTCATTTGTTTTTCCTTTCTCTGCTCAGTTTTATATATATATATATATATATATATATATATATATATATATATATATATATATATATATAGATAGATAGATAGATAGATAGATTGATTGATAGATAGATAGATAGATATAGATATAATGATAGATAGATTGATAGGTAGATAGATAGATAGATATATAGATAGAAAGACAGATATAGATATACAGTATATCAGATCAAATTCAACCATCCGAAGTAATCAAGAATAAAAAAACATCATAGTGAAGTGGTTAATGGAGACTTTTGTAACCCATTCACTGCAAGGGGAGTTTCTTGGCACTGCAGGGGCAGACATTCTCGTCGGAGGGATAGGTTGATGGATACCAGGAGCAATATTTTTTCCATGCTGACGAAGTACGAATGGCCAACGGGTATCTGAATTGAGTGTGATAGATGTGTCAATTGAAATTCTGTTCACGCTTATGTACATCAGTTTGGGGTTCGAACTCTAGACTTGGGACACAAGTAGCTCGCGAGACAAACATGCTATACCCGTGGCACAGTTACTCCAGTTCTTTCATAATATTAATAATGTCGTGTAGCTGCTGAAGTAACTTATAATCAGTAGTTACACTGGGTAGAGAAAGAGTTAAAAGGACATTTATGTGATATATAGATAGATAAATTGACAAACCAAACGATAAGCTGATAGATAGAAAACTAGACACATAAAACAAAAATTACTAGTATAGCCTACTTAGCGTGCTCTCAGATTGATCTCGACGATAAACTTGCAATTAGTCTAAGATCAGATAAGACCATCATGCTTTTAATTCAATATATGTTTTTCTTCCTCTTTTTTTTTTTTTTATACAACGCCGGGAAATGCGTCCGAGAGACCAAAAGTGATGGCGAACTGCACATTTCCTTTTAAACCAGTCCGTACGATTGCCTGTAATTTTAGAATACTCAGACAACCCGGGGCGAGGAACTTTCAGGGTATCAACTCCTCAGAACACCCCAAAATTCCGGTCGTCTCAGGCTAGTGGACGAGATGAACAGGATGAACTGGTGAATACCATGTGCATTTTTTTTAAGCCTAAGTGTTCAGGACGATTTTGTACACAGTGATTACCCGAAATTAAGTGACGCACAGAACTTTGGCATTTAATGGAGACGGTCAGTGAGGCGTGTGACTTCATGGTGGTGGTGGTGATGGTGGTGGAATCGACGAGGTATATTCGCAAGAAGAATTTGGAAAGAGAAAATTAGTATGAGATGGAAAGGATACAGAGAAGCGTGCTGGAAGCTGTGTTGCCTTAGTGGCCATTATACACGGTGCATATCACCTGAAGGGCAGTGTGAGGGTAGAGTGTGAGTGTGATGTTTTTGTGATCTAGTTCACCTTGTCCTCATACAGGGGTCACTGAAGGAGGAGTTGGGTCTGAAGTGCATCTGTGATGATATCAGTCTTCACAGTCGATCAAGTTTCGGTTTTTGGCCAGGGTCCGGGGATGGCCCTCATGACTAAAAGCAAGTGAGGCTGACGGAGCAATGTTAGTCCCCTAGTATCTTCACAGTCTGGTACGTCACAACAGCCAGGTGGGATGTAACCATTCAAGCCATTTACGTGATCAAGTGGATCATAATAACCGGATTAGTCGTTACAACTCAATGACCATGATACTGGATGGTTTTATGGGGCATGTCTGCTGACTGCTGCTATTATATCAGTGCTTCCGCCATCTGGAGGGTCATATAGTTCCATGACATGCTCACGGAAGACCTGGAAATCTGCTAAATCAGGAAAACCGTGGCTGGGTGAATTTTCTTCAGATAGCCTCGCACTACAAGGCTAAATGCTAGTGCCACCACTACCAGCGTTAGATTCACCACTGGTGGAAGGTGAAGAGGTGTTGCACGAAGTCTAGAATGTGGGTATCATCACAAAATATGAAATGAGTGAAGGAAGTATAGCCGAGGGAGAAATCACTTTCCCGATACGAATTATAAAGCATGGCTGAGTGGTGTTGACAAAAGATGGTGTTTTGAAGAAAGACTTACTGAAATCCAGCAGCGACAAATGTAGGATTTATTTTGATCATGTCTTGAAATTTCGTCTACATCTTCGATCCCTGTGTATTTATTGTTCCAGTGCATTTCTTGTCAGCAACAAACGAATTTTATTATATCATGATGTACCCTCCGCAGTGGAGAGTTTGAAGTATACTTATTTTACCCTATCACTATGATGACTTTAAAATTCATTTATGTCACTGCAAGACGATATTAATCACCGTAAAAAGTAAACGTCGTAGAAATTGGACTAAGTTTTAAAAAATGTAAACAATAAAAGAGGGCACTCATGAATCCCACAGTCAACGAATTGAAAAATCAGCCTAGCTGTAGGCGTGGCTGGATGGATCAATAGGCAGCTGCAGTAAGTGAGAGTTATGTTACTTGTATTGTGTGTGAGGGCTACAGGCGCGGGGCCAATAATAAAGCCATGCATCTGCGCGGCTTGTTGTCCACCACCATAACCTGGATGGGTTTATGTTGGCCACACCGCTCTCTCCGGCCCACAAACATGGATATTGACATGACAAGGTGCCTATTCATAAAGTTCCTCGGGCATTAGTTGCGTATAAGACTGTTTGATTATAGGTTTTTCTTCATATTCATATACTTTCTTGAGCATAAGTTGTGTGTTAAAAACTGCTTTGATTATAGTTAGATTTTCACTCATACTGCTACCAAACTCTTCACATCCTGACTATAGTAAATATTAGAGTGAAAAATACGACATAACATTCCACTGAAAAAGACAGTTTTATTGTTGAAAATTGCTAAACTCAGGGTAAATAAATAAATAAACAAAATAATATTATATATATATATATATATATATATATATATATATATATATATATATATATGTATATAGTATATATATATATATATATATATATATATATATATATATATATATATATATATATGATAGATAGATAGATCGAGAGATATAGATATATATAGATATATATAAATACATATATATATATATATATATATATATATATGTAACTTGCAATACTTTGGTGATAGAAACTCCGTGTACAAACAGCTAGATAAGGAGTTTATTACAAGCTCACAGTAAAATAGTCTGCCCGTCTTGGCTGCCTGCTATGAACTGATGCAATAACGCCTTCTGCCCAGACTTCAGTTCCTAGGAAAGCGTGCTAAATCAGCAGTTTTAGTGGGGGCATGTATGCATTGGGGGGGAGACATATATACATCGGGGGTAGACATATTGTGGAGGGGGTACACTACTCCCCTGGGTAGCTGAGATGGTGTCTCCTGACACCAGGAGGTAAATGGTGGGTGATTATAGTAGTAAGGCAGGACCCGGGAGGTTTGTACAAGGGATAAGTATGATACAGGGGCAGCAGGGGAGACATGGCCATGTTGAGGGGAGGGAATTAGAAGGATATATACATATAAGATATACAAGGATTAATAGGTATGAGGCCAGTAAGGGTCGAAGGTATACATAGACATAATGGGAATTACACAATAATAGTGTGATACATGATAAACAAGGAGTAGATATGAGAGTTCCATTGTTCTTCGTTCCTTTTTTTTTTTTTTTTTTTGGTATTTTCTGTAGGATACACTGTCACTCAGTAGTGCATGAAAGAAATATCATCATTTTCTAGTAGGCAGAGTTCAGTTCACAGTTTGGTTAATTGTCAGATGGCATTGGTAGTCACTGAATGAGAGGGCACTAAGTACGGGGAGTTTCTACGTCGTGTGTAAGGCATACTATGCCTGTAGCGACTCTGATTTCCTGGAGGCGACGTTCCATTTTTCTGACACAACAATGCAATGCACATATGATGAGTAGAAAACCTATGAAAGCGATAACCACAGGGGAAAACACAACTGAACGGCTGAAGGCCAGAGAAAATTGATCCTTAATGAAATCACTGTCATTGAGGAAGGTTAGCATGCGCAAGTTAGGGGAGGTGATGGTAATGTTGGCAGATGGTAGGCTTGAAGGCATGTCGATTGGTTGAAAGATGTCATAGGAGTGTTTACGGACAGCTTGGTGATAGCGAGTGGCGTAAGTGATGATGGACTCTGATTTGACGGTACAATAGTCAGGTCCTTTGTAGAGACCACTAGCGGGGACGAAGCGAACGGAAGAACCAGGACACATGATTGTGACAGAGATGGGAACAGCAAAGAAGTACTGGACATGGTTGAGGTGAGCATGGTGGACCGGGAGGTCAGGAGCTGGGACAAAAGAACAGGCCGAGTAGATGGAATGGTTGCAAACTAAGGCAGACTCACAGGGTGTAGCACTGCTAGGGAAGATAGCGAAAAGGTGGGCAGCACAGAGACGAGAGGTCGGAGTAAGGGAGGAACATTGCTGGAGGTCTGTGGAAGAAAGGAAGGCAACGGAAAGATGATCATGGGAGAGGAGGAAATATTCTGAAGGAACAGATACTTGTAACAAGGAGTTGTTGAGGCGGAAAGGGAAAGGAATGATGTGGAAAAGGTTAAAGGTTATGGCAGAACGGAGAGGAATATGGACGATGACGGATGTGGTGAGAAGAGTGGCTTCGAGAACAGGATAATAATATTCAAGGGAGGAGTAGGGGAGGACTGGGGAGAGACCGAAGGTGGAGTGAGCCCATTCCAGGACAGAACGGAGAGCTGAGACAGGGACTAAATCGGCAGTGACACGTCCATTGATAGCATCGACCAGGATACGAACCAAGGCAGAGACTTGAGACAAGAGAGAGTCAATGGCTAGTTGGAGATTATCCATGTTGAGTTTGAGGTAGAAGAACTGAGAGATAACGTTGAGATCTGAAAGGTGGCGTTGTAAGATATCGGTGAAATTGTTTAGAGTGGACGTGACTTCATTGAGTTGGGTCGTGAGCTTCTGTAACATAGTGTGTTGAAGTTTAATGACTCGGCATTGTGATTCTAGGGCTGAAGCTAAATGAGTGAGATCAGATTTGAAGCCAGAAATGTCACGGGCTGTAGCAACGCCAAACAAGCCACTCAGAATCTCACCGCCGAAGTCGAAGAGACCTCGTTTCACACGAGAACGACCAACTGGTGTCGAAATGGAAAATGTGTCATTGAGCTCAGTGAATCTGTTATTTATGTATTGCAATTGCCAGGAGAGTGGGAGGAAAAGGTTATAGAGATACTCATTCGGGTTGTGTGTCTCCATGAGGGCCTTGAGATGGGTCCTGATTCTGCAGAGCTGGTGCACGTAGGCAGGTAGGGCAATGGCTACGTCGGCCAGGGGCGCAAGATCGTAGCGCAAAGAGGCTACGTCTTCGATAAGCATTACCTCACCTCCCGAGCCGACCAAGGCCCCGGGAGGTACTTCACCATCGTCCTGACCTGACACAGACCCCAGGAGGGTCAGCACTGCCAGCAGGGAGATTGCTAACATCGTACCTAGAAAAGCAGGGTAGAGTTAATGGGGGAGGTCGTGAAGAGGTTGATGGGCAGAGCACAGTTTGGACCGATATTGATTGGTTGATGAATGAGCAGGTGGAGGTGGAGAGGAAGGAGACTGAGGGATAGGTGGAGACAAGGTAGACTGAGGGATGGGAAGAGGGGGCAGGAGGTTGTGTAAGTGACTCCTCCAACACGAGGCCACGGGGTGCTCGCTTTAAGTCATCAACGTGGACCCATCTGGTGTCCCTAGTGGACAGGTCCTGGAGGTGAAATTTGTTGCCTTGTTGAGTGAGGACGCGGCGGGGCCCTGTAAATTTGTCATCCAACTTGGAGGAACGCGTATGGGAATGAGCAAAGACAAGATCGCCTACATTGATGGTGATAGGAGAGGCAGATTTATGTTGGCGCTGCAGCATGTCCTGAGAGGAAGCCAAAGTGGATTGGACATACTGGTGGATTGTCTGGAAGTTGGCCAATTTTAGTTTAACATAATCATCTATGTTGTAGATGGGTTCTGGCATTGAGGATAAGAGAGAGTATGGGAGGTCCTTGTCAAAACCAAAGAGGATGAAGAAGGGAGATTCAGCAATGGATGCATTGATGGAGCTATTGATGGAGGACGCCACATGGGGAATCCAGTCATCCCAGGACGAACTATGGGAGCCTAGATGTCTGAGGCACTCTAAGATTTTTCGGTTGTGGCATTCTACAAGGCCATTCGAAGCCGGATGGTTTGGCACGACATTGCACTTACTGATATGAAAGCAGCGACAGATCTCATCTAGAAGGCTATTGTTGAACTCTGTACCGTTGTCAGTAAGAATGGTATGAGGGGTACTGAATGGGTAAATTACGTGATCTATAAAGACACGTGCAACGCTCTTCGCGGTCTTGTCAGAGAGGGGTACGAGGTCACAGTAGCGGGAGAAGTGGTCGACCGCTACAAACAAGTATTCAGTGCCAGATTCTGTGAGAGGCAGTTTTAAGAGATCGATTGAGACATTTTCCCATGGTCATGATGGGATTGGGTATTGTAAGAGAGGTGCTGGTAAGCCAGTTGATCCTTTGTGGCGGTGGCAGGAGAGGCAAGAGTCACAGTGGGCATTGATATCGCGGCGCATGGTTGGCCAATAGTATTTGAGACGTGCTTGGTGCAAGCATCAGTCTTTACCTGGATGGGAAGCTTGAGGAGTATTATGAACAATATGAAGAACCTTTGATATCAGGGCAGTGGGGACAACAAGTTGGCGTACTTCGCGATTGGGCATATCTTTGCCTGTTAGCAGTGTTTTCCTGTACAAGAGATCATCATCTAGCATGAACTCATCTAGTGATACTGGCAGAGTAGGTAAGGTCGAGGCATCGCCAGATTCTAGGAAATAAATGACTTTGGACCACATGGGGTCTTGGCGCTGAAAGTTCTGAACAACTTCTGACGTTAGTGTAGTGTTTTCAATTATTTTGGGCTGCAGTGATGTTATAGCTGCTGCTACGTGACGTGACAGTGCGTCTGCGACTACATTCAACTTGCCTGGGACATATTGAAAAGTGGTATTAAAGTCCTGGATGATGACAGATCATCTAGCTAGTCTACCTGTTAGGTTGCAATTCTTGAACAAATCACATAGTGGAAGGTGGTCTGTTTGGATATGCACTGGATAACCATAGACTATATCTCTGAAATGTTTCAAGGACCAGACTACCGCTAGCGCTTCGAGATCTGTGACACTGTAGTTACGTTCAGCGGTTGTAAGGGTGCGACTAGCATACGCTATTACGCGCTTCCTTGATGCTTCATCGAGTTGCATCAAAACGGCACCAAGTCCAGTGCCTGAGGCGTCTGTGCAGAGAAGGAAGGGTGTGGTATAATCAGGGAACGCTAGAACAGGGGCATTTACAAGAGCTGTCTTTAGCTTTTGGAAGGCCTGTGACTGGTCGCTAGTCCAAACAAAGGGCACATTCTGCTTGAGTAAGTGGGTCAGAGGAGCGGCGATCTTTGCATAATCCCGTATGAATCGACGATAATAGCCACTGAGGCCCAGGAAACTTCGTACAGCGTCGGTAATGGTAGGTTCTGGGAAGTTAATAATCGCCTTAGTTTTATCCTCATTAGTATGAATGCCTTGTACATCTACGACATGGCCTAGGAATTTGATTATCTTTCGCAGGAAGTCATATTTACTGAGATTGATTTTCAGGCCTGCGAGCTGGAGGCGTTCAAAGACTTGCTGGAGTTTGGTAAAATGATCAGGGATGGATTTACTCACAACAATGATATCATCTAGGTAAGCAAAAAGAGAGTGTCCCATCATACCGCTGAAGACTGAATGGGTAAGTCGCATGAACATGGAAGGAGCATTTCTCAGACCAAAAGGGAGTCTCTTAAACTGAAAATGTCCAGAAGGGGTGCTAAAGGCTGTAACTGGGCGAGAGGATTCGTCCATTTCGACCTGCCAGTACCCGCTGAGGAGGTCTAAAAATGAAAAGACTATGTTATTTTCACCAAGGGATTCTAGCAAATCAGTGAGGATGGTTAACAGGAAACGGTCTGGAACGGTGACAGAATTGACCTTACGATAGTTGACTACTGGTCTAAAGTTGCCATCCTTCTTTGGTACTAAGAAAAGTGGGCTATTCCATGGACTGACAGAGGGTTCAATAATGTCCTGGTCTAACATGTTCTGTACCATTTGATCTGTCTGCTTTCTCTGGCTGTGAGGAAATCGATACGCTGGTATGTAAATCGGCTGAGTTCCTGGTAGTAGTTCAATCGTATGTTTGACAAGGTCTGTTCTACCCATCGGTTCACCAGGTAAGGCAACCACGTTTCTGTACGAGGTCAGAAGGTCGAGGAGTTGAGGCGTATTTTCTGGGAAATCTGTGCAAGTGAGATGTGAGAGCATATCGGGTGAATATGTCGGCACAGATCCCGTAGAGTTAATAGTACATACATCGATTGGCGTATCATCAGTCTGAATAGTAGGAATTGAGGAATCCTGGCACACCTTTACGGCCGCTGGGTATACTAGGAAGTCTCCAATCTTTACACCACTTTTAAGTTTTAGTGGAGCATTTGTGACATTGAGCAAGTACAGGTAGCATAAACTGTCCTCTAAGACTGTACACCACGCTGACTCATAAGTCAAGCCATTCACACAACACGTCTCAGGTAGTGTTAGTACATCCACTCCTTCTTTCACACTGGCAACACAAACAGAGACTTTGGTGAACTCATGCGGTAACAAAATTGTGCACGTATTCGTTACTGCACGTTTCGTCTCTGCGTGTTGGAGATCATTCAGACTGTGTGAGGTAGGTAACTGAGACATGTCTGAGTCAGTGACAGTGTTGTCGGGAGAGGAGGTAAGAGCCATGTCCGAAGGCTGAGATGATGTATCAGTAGACATTGAGGAATTGATGTCCTTGCTCGCAGTCAGTAAGGGAATGATCTCTGTATTCTCAGATGATGATAGTAGTGGTTTGGGCTGGGTTGGACTTTTTGGTAGTGATAGGGACAGAGGTAATTGAAGGACTGATTTGATCATAAGAACAGGACGGGGACATTCCATAGTGTAAACCGGGAATCCAGAGATGTCTATACTACCACAAGCAGGTAATAATGCAATGGAGTGTTGTGCCATGGTGGAGAAACCAATAAGGGCATCTGCGGGATACTGCAAATCATTAGTGACATGAAATTCAACGGGGATAGGGGGCAAATCTCTATGGAGTTTGACTTCAAGAGTGACTCTTCCCTTAACCTTAAACTCGGAGCCTTCGACACCACATAGGCGAATGTCTGGTGGTTCTAGGAAACTGATGTGGTTGTGATGTCGATGAATAATTTGTAAGGAATTTTCGGAGATGAGATTTACTATAGATCCTGAGTCCAAGAAGAATGAAGTTGGTATGTCATGACTGCTTCCGAGAATGACTAAACCCGAGGATGTAATGGGACCTATATGGCGGATGGGGAGTTGGGTTTCTGGTTCTACATGATATTGGTCCGATACGGGCGCGGCGCTTCCCCCGACTGTGGGCGGTTGAGGTAACGACATTCCTCAGTGGTGTGAGTCGTGCTTGATTTGTGGTATTTGCAGTGTGGACGACGGGAGCGGGAAGGCGTACGCTGTCTGGTTTGGGAGTGAGGATGTCTGTATGTACGGTCACAACTGGATGCTCGATGTCCAGGATGACCACAGTACCAGCAAAGAATCGAAGATTGTCTGTTCTGTCGGGCGCTAGATTGATCACGACCTGCGGTAGGAGAATGATGTGTGGCAGGTCTTCCGCGTGTGGTGGGACGGAAGCGAGATTGGTCTGGGGTAGTGGAGGTGTGACAGACTGAGGAGGCCAAGGGTTGGGTGGTGCCCTGACGCGTGTAGTTCGAACCTGTTCTTTCATGAATGGCTTTAGTGACCTGAATAATTTTATCTCCTGGATTGAAACCGATTTCCAAGGCTAGCTCTCGCTGTTTAGGAGTAAGCCAGTGAAGGAATCTGAGGTAACCAATTAAGTCAGCAAAGTTGGTGAGTGAAAGCATTGGAACGCCATTCTTGTCTTCTAACCATTTCGTGCCTACCAGTAATTGGAGCATCTCGCTACTAGTTGCTTTCATGGCGGCGGCAGCTTCGCGGAGCTTGGCATATTGACGGGCAAGTCCTCATCTAGTTGGTTTAGGAGATTAATGAATCCCATGAGACACGCGGTATTTGAATGCTGGCAACAAAGGCTGATGAGTTCTGTACGAAAATCAGCAAAGGTACGAATGCTATCGAAATGTCCTGCACGGATCGCGGATCTGATGTCCGATTTGCCGTGGTGCAAGCGACCTAGGAGGTAGGCTACTTTGAGCAATTCATCGGTGATTTGTCTATTGTGTATTTCTGTGTCGACTTCTCTGAGGAAATCATAGACAGACCAAGTTGGGTCCTGGCCGGTAAATTTGGGACGATTGGCATCGTCGAGATAGATAGACTGTGGAGGGTTGGCCATGGCTGGAAGTGCAGAAGTGGCGGTAGGAGAGGTGTGGGAGAGAGAGAAGGTAGTGGCAGTTAAGGGCGAGCAAGACGGGGTATGAAGGGAGGCCGGAGAGGTAACGACAGGGGAAGGAGTAGAGGAAGAAGAAGGGAGTGTAGAGGCGGGAGTAGAGGAGGAGGTATCTGGATTTACGAGTGTAGGGTGGGTAGTAAGTGACTGCAGGAAGTGAAACGGGAGGCTCAGGTACAGGGCGGTGGTACTCTTTGCCACTGCATAAATGAGTGATTGTGTTAGAGTCGGCAGACGGGGTATGATCAGGTGGTATTTCCGGGGCGAGAGGGCTGGTGTCAAGCGGTTGACGTGGAAAGTATGACATTTAATGCGGCAATGGAAAATGAAAGGATGAAGATGGATACGTAGGGGGAAATTTATAAAAAACAATGAGAGAATGGAATACACGAGTAGGCATGAAAATGAATGAAGGTGCGGGGATGGATGGTTTAAATAAAAAGCGAAGGATGAGATGGATTATAAATAGCGTAGGTGAAGATGAAAACGGGGTAATGGAAATGAGATGGAATATTTACATTAACCAATCTGTTGAGAAAATCGAGGATAAACTCTATAGAAAGGAAAGATATACTATAGTTACACAGTAGAGACGGGAGTGTTGAGATGTATGACGTGCAGAGGTGGCTGGGCGTAGCTGGGCTGGGGCAGGGCGGGGCGGGGCGGGGCGAGGCGGGGCGGTGGTGGAGAGACAGCCGGGCGGAGAGGAGAAGAGACGCCCCGATGATTCACCGGCAGGGAGTGGCGGTCGTAGGAGGCTCCGTAATGCAGACCAGATGTGGCGGCGGTGGTGGCCGGTGGTGGGTGGTGAGGGCAGATGTTGGTGCAAGGCAGGTGTAGAGCTGTTGAGTTGCAAATGCAGAGAATGGTGGTGGGCAGGCAGTGGGCAGACAGTGATTAGTGGCACCGTGGGGGCAGGAGTTATGATGAGTTCGGAACAGGTGCAACAAGTGCGTAGGTGGGCGACAGTAACACTTGCAATCAGGAACAAAGCGTGTGGGTGGGGTTGTTTGAGAGGTGAGCACTGGTGAGAAAAATTGTACACTCGGAAAGCACAGCCAGGGATTACACCACTAGAGGCGCTGAGGAGGGGCGAGGCTGGCAGATGCGAGATGTCGTGTATCTTGTGGTATCACTAAAAATCCAAGGAGGAGGTCAGAATCTGATGGTTCGAGACACTGCTGCTACCAAATGTAACTTGCAATACTTTGGTGATAGAAACTCCGTGTACAAACAGCTAGATAAGGAGTTTATTACAAGCTCACAGTAAAATAGTCTGCCCGTCTTGGCTGTCTGCTAAGAACTGATGCAATAACGCCTTCTGCCCAGGTTTCAGGTCCTGGGAAAGCGTGCTAAATCAGCAGTTTTAGTGGGGGCATGTATGCAGTGGGGGGGGGGGAATATATACATCGGGGGTAGACAGAGTGTGGAGGGGGTACATATATATATATATATATATATATATATATATATATATATATATAGATAGATAGATAGATAGATAGATAGATATAGATATAGATATATATATTGATATAGATATAGATATATATATTGATATAGATATAGATATATAGATAGATAGATAGATAGATAGATAGATTATATAGTACATATATATATATATATATATATATATATATATATATATATATATATATATATATATATATATATATATATCATCATCATCATCATCATCAGCCGTTTGAGTATCCATTGCAGGACCGGCCTATCCCGACTGAAGTCGGGACGATACAGCCAATGTATCTCTACCAAGTGGCTTAGGCTGTCTGGTAGAGATTGTATGTAGAGTGAGATGTGCTTGTTAGTGTAATTGTAGTGTTGGAATGGCTTTGGATGTGTGTGTGTAGTCTGTTAACCAAGTGTAATCGCCCCAAGCAAGCCGACTGGATGCAAGCATACTTTATAGTAAGCGACACTGGTTCAACCACAGCACCCCTTGTGTCCGCCAAAGCAAAGTTTATTACCCTGGCGGGGGGCGAACCCTGGTTCACCCGTGTGTGAAACGCACTCTCTCTGTCTGTCTCTGTCTCTGTCTGTCTCTCTGTCTGTCTGTCTCTCTCTCTCTCTCTCTCTCTCTCTATTTATTTATTTATTTATACATTGTAGATATGTATGCATGCATGTATACAAAACTTTGTGAGATGAAAAGAAAGAAGGACCACATTGAGCAGGACCCACGACTGTGAAGAGACAGAGAGAAGGAATACAAAAAAGAATGGGGTCGTAAGAGAAGGGAAGCAGAAGGAAGGCAACCGAAGGCAGTGAATAGAAGAAGAGAAAGAATGCAATAATGTAACAGCAAGAAAGACATATAAAAAAAGACAAAAGAAAAATAATCAAAGGAATGTAGTCAGAAGGAGAACCTCACAAGAGTTGAGAATCCTCAAATCCTTACTAGGGTGCCAGTCGACTAAGTGGGTGGAGGGACAGAGGTGTGAGGGGAGGATGGGGACTTGGAGGGGGGGAGGGAAATGGGAGGCAGGTTAATTTTATGTACGTTCGTTTATCGTTCAAAGATTCCTTGCACCTATAGTGCAGGCCGGGCCATACATTAGCCCGGTCAGTGGTGTATGGGCTTGTTAAAAAACAGTAAATGGGGAGGACAGGACCTGGGGATTGCCCAGCACACACGTCCTGTCTCCTGACTGGCTTTGTGGTGTGTGTGTGAGTTCATGTACGATGTTGCAAGAATTACGATCTCATTGACCAAGTTGTTCTATTACAGTTCTACACACACACACACACACACACACACACACAAAACCGGATTACTGCTGTCTCTTCGCTCAAGCGTTGAACTTAAGCAATGAACAGAAAAAGTATGTCTTTTTAGCCCTATGAGTTTCTACTTAGCACTACATAAAGGGTCTTCGCATGCTAGAAGGGCGAATGGGCAACATACCATTGTGTGGAGAGCATATCCTGAATTTCCAAAACATCATAAGAGAAAAACACGTGAGTCATAATTAACACGAGAACAATGGGTGTATGTTCGGGGAGGACAGCGTAAAGGCAGGTGACAGGACGACATGGAGGCGATTTGTTTATGGCCATCCCGTAGGTGATTAAGGAGTCTGGATATATATAGACAGACATATAGAAAATGGCTAGATAACAACAGTTACCAGTACCTGAAAACCAGCCAGAATGACATCAAACACCAGAACAACTAGATCAGGAATAAGAACATGAGGTAGCAGCAATAACTTGTATAATTTAAAGTGAAAGGAAGAAAGAGGCAGGTAAGTAAAAAGGGTAAATGACTTATTATTGTAACTGATCGGATAATTGATTAGGCTATGTAGAACGAGATTTAAAAAAAAAAACGAAAAAAAAATATATATATTATTCAAACTGATGACCTGTTGGAAAAAAAGTACTAAAGTATAGGAGGTCAGATGAAACCATGAGTCTTGTATTATTCGAACTAATGATGTGTTGTGAAAAATAAAATTATGAATTTATTATCATTATTATTATTATTATTATTATTATTATTATTATTATTATTATTATCATTATTATTACAGTAGTAGTAGTAATATATGTAAGGAGAGTAAAGGTATGGTCTTCGAGAGAAGCGAAGTCAATGAATGTACAGTGAGTCTGGATGAGAAGGATATGGAAAATGTGAGTGCGTTTAAGTACTTGGGTAGCGTGATGAGTAAGGATGGAAGTTTGGAGGGTGAAGTGCTTGAAAGAGTACAACAAGGAAGAGAGGTTGCTGGTTCCTTGAAGGCAATGATAAGTAAGAGGGAAGTGAGCATGGAAGTGAAAAAGTTACTACATGACAGTATTGTAATACCAGTTCTAACGTATGCAAGTAAAGCTTGGACCTGGTTGGAGAGACAGTCAAGAGTGAGAGCAGTGGAAATGAGTTATTTGACAGGAGCTTGTGGAGTCACATGTAGAGACAGACTGACAAATAAGGATGTGAAGGAGCGTTGTGGTGTGGACGTGGATGTGATAGGAAGCTTTAGGAGAAACAAACTAAGGTGGTTTAGCCATGTGGAGAGGATGGACAGTGAGAGACTGACAAGGGGAGTGTATGTGAGTGAGGTGGAGAGGGAGAGACGAGGGGAAGGCCAAGGATGAGATGGAGTGGAGAGGTTTATGAGAGAGGGGTGTGTGAGCTGGGAGGAGGGCAGTGAAATGGAAGGAGACAGGGCGAGGAGGAGGCGATTTGTTTGTGGCCACCCCTTACGTGATTAGGGCGTCTGGCAATAGATATATATATGGTTGCAAGGAGAGCAGAAAGGTTACAAGATGAGAAAAAGGCAGAATATAAGAGAGAAGTGGAGGAGCGACTAGGTTAATATGGATTGGAGCAGATGAGGGACGTGGAAGGTGTGTACAAGATATTCATGCACAGAAGACATCTGTGCAGCATGCGTGGTGGTGTGCGGGGTGAAGAGAAGACGAAAGAGGGTACCAGGAACAGCATGGTGGAATGAAGAGGTGAGACAGGCTGTGGCACAAAAGAAGAAAGCATATAGCTGAGTGGATGAGAAACAGGGGCGTGGAAGAAGTTGAGAAACGATAGAGTTATTGGTTGAGAGGAAGAGAGAGGTGAAAAGATTAGTAACAGAGAGTAAGAAGAGAGTGGATGAGGAATTTGGAAGGAATATGAGTGTAAAGTGGAGGGGATGTAAGATAATGTTTTGGAAAGTGGTAAAGAGAGTTTGACAGGGTGCCAAAGAAGTTATTCGGGGAGTGAAAGATAAAAATGGTATATTACAGGAGAAGAAGGGAGAAAAAGTAAAGAGATGAAGAGAACACTTCAAGGAAATGTTGAACATAGGGAATGAAAGTAATGCGAATGTATGTGGCTGGGGAATGGCCGAGAGACAGAGGGATGTGAGATGAGAGGAAGAAATCAGTAGGATGGAAGTTGTGGAAGCAATGAAGAAAGTCAAAATGGGGAAAGCCCCAGGAATTGATGGAGTGTGTGGTGAAGTGCTGAAGCATGGGGGAGAGATAGTAGTAGAATGGATGTGGAAGATGTGCAGATTGACCTGGGAGGAAGGTAGAGTCCCGGGGGATTGGAAGTCAAACAAAATTATTCCCAATACAAAGGAAAGGGGGAAAAAGAAGTGTGTGGTAATCATAGGGTCATTTGTCTTCTTAATGTAATAGGAAAAGTATATTATAGGATACTTATTGAAAAATCTGGGAACTAACAGGGGAATTAGTGGATAATAACAGGGAGGTTTTAGAAAGGGAAGAGGCCGTGTAGATCAGATATTCATTCTTAGATCTTTAGTGGAAAACTTCTAGAGAAGAGAAAGAAGTTGTATGCTTGAAGGTTGGATTGAAATAAGGGTGTATCATATCTCCATGGATGTTCATTTTGTATATGGATGGGATCATATAAGATATACAAGGTAGGGCAGTGGATGTTGGAGTGGCCCAAATGAGAGAGGGCAGTGTTTGGAAACTCCCTGTACCGTTGTTTGCAGATGAAACTTTGTTGCTAAGTGAAGACGATGGAGAGCTGCAAGGCTTGGTGGATGAGTCTGGGAGTGTGTGTAAGAAACGGAGTCTAAAGTTGAATGTAGGGAAGAGTAAAGTTATGGTCTTCGAGAGAAGTGAAGTCAGTGAATGTACAGTGAGGTTGTATAAGGAGGAAATGGAAAATGTGATTGCGTTTAAGTACTTGGGTAGTGTGATAAGTGAGGATGGAAGTTTGGAGGGTGAAGTGCTTGAAAGGGTACAGCAAGAAGAGAGGATGCTGGTTTCTTGAAAACTGTGATAAGAAACAGGGAAGTGAGCATGGAAGTGAAAAAGTTTCTGTATGACAGTACTGTGATACCAACTGCAACGTATGGAAGTAAAGCTTGGGCTTTGCTGGAGAGACAAGTCAAGAGTGAGAGCAGTGGAAATGTGTTATTTGAATGGAGCCTGTAAAGTCCCATGGAGAGACACACTGATAAATGAGGATGTGAAGGAGCGTTGTGGTGTGGATGTGGATGTGATAGGAAGCATTAGGAGAACCACACTGAGGTGGTTTGGCCATGTGGAGAGGATGAAGTGTGAGAGACTGACGAGGAGAGTGTATGTGAGTGAGGTGGAGGGGGGGAGAGGGATGGGAAGGCCACGGATGAGATGGAGGGAACGAATATAGAGGTATATGAGAGAGGAGGGTGTGAGCTGGGAGGAGGGCAGTGAAGTGGCGGGGGACAGGGCGACATGGAGGCGATTTGTTTGTGGCCACCCCTTACGGGATTAAGGAGTCCGGCAAAAGATAGATAGGTAGACAGATTATTATTATTATTATTATTATTATTATTATTATTATTATTATTCGCACTGACAACTTTACTGCTGGAAAGAAACATACAACAAAAAATATATAAACAAATATAAAAATGAAAAAAAAAAAGAAAGAAAGAAAAACCAGACTACAGTTGTTCAAACCGACTAACTTTTCATGAAGAACATAAGTTGATTACCGTCACTTGATTTTACGAGATTTTTAAGGGGAGGCATTCACAAAGGATCTTCATCAGTTTAACATTGAACAAATCCTGAAAAGTTAACTATCAAGTAGAATCCTTTCGACTGATCGTATATTTAACGGTCTCATTCACTCCTGTTCGATTTTCAAGTGTTCGGTGGCCCTACAATTTGGGATGAGAGTATTGAAGAGCAACCTCTATAAATACCCAACACTTAAGAAAATTTTTAAATATAGTTCCTGGATTTGGTGGTATCTGTGCAATTATAAAGTGAGGGATATTACTAACCAAGCCTGAGACTCAATCTAATGCTGGGTAAACTCCACATCTGAAAGAGGAAGACTGTAATAAGTTGAGGGAACGAATTAGAAACTATACTCCTTTTTCTCAACCTTGGCCTAAAATTGCCATCTCTCTACTTTGAATGTTGAGTTGTATCAATAGATTAAGACTAGAATATGATGCCAGTCAAGAAGATGTGCTGTGGTAGGGATGTAGAGCTGAAGTATTGTCATTTTCTACCACTGAGCTACGTGAAATAACCTACGAAAGGATGGAAATCTATGCCAAGTTAAGGTGAAAGGGGTATAGTGCATCTGCTGAGGAGGTGGTGTGATGTAGGGTAAGTTGGGAGGGATGTGGGAGTTTGTACGGATACACAGGTAAAGGTGAGAAGTGAGGTGAAAGTGAGAAGATCGAGGAAACTGGAAAGAGAGAAGTGTTAGAAAGAAAGGTTGCAGAGAATGGTTGGAGAGAGGGGTGAAGAAAGAGAGAGAGGTCAGACCAGTGGGAGTGGGGAGAAAGAGAGATGTGGAAAAAAGAAGGAGAGAAGGCATGAAGAAAACGGACAAAGAGGAGGCGGATGAAGGGCATGGATGAGCAGAAAGAGGCGAAAAAAAAATAGAATGAAGAGGAGAGGTAAAGGAGAGAAAAAAGTAGTAAGTGAAGGATGTGAAAGAGGAGGTGGAGGAGGAGAAAGGAAGGAGGAGGAGAAGAAGAAGGAGAAAGAGGAGAATGGGAGGAGGAGGAGATGGAGGCGGAGGAGAAAGGAAGAAGGAGGAGGAGGAGTTAGATCCGCAGGGCGCCATACCATAAAGCTAGGGGGCCTCACAAAGCACCAAGGGTTATGGAGGGACCAAGTGCATCCTTTTCACTGCCAGCACTGCAGATGGGGCATTACCTGCATCGTAAGACAACAAGTAGATGAGAGAGCAGCGTGCTTACTCTCCTCTTATTCTCGTTTTTGAAGTTCTGGGAGATTTGGTTTGACTGTTTACTATATCCATACCAACCGACCTACAATGCCATACAAGCCAGTTTAATGCGTTCATATTAACAAGGTGTACTCGTCCAATACTGCTTCTCCACGCATCATCATGCTAGCCTATTCTTCCTACTCTTGTCCGCCCAGCTCATTAATTTTTGCCACTACAACTTCTACTGCTACTGGCAATACTACTACTACTATAGTTATTAACATTAATAGTAGTAGTAGTAGTAGTGGTGGTGGTAGTAGTAGTAGTAGTACTTTCTTTACCCCTTCAATGATCAGCTCCAATCCCAAAACACCCACCTTCGCCTGCCCCCCAGCAGTTCAAAGCCCCATCCATTCTTCACACCCCCCCCCCCACCGCCACCACCACTCTCACCCCTCCAAATGAACTTTTCTCTTGAAAACTGGACCGTGTTTCTTGCCGTCATATTGTTTTTTTTTTATTATTATTCTGTCGTCATCCATTATCGCAAGATGTAATTAAATCCGGCTTATGAAGCTATTACTTGGGGTTTTCAATCAAGAGGTGACGCCTGTGCGTGGTTTGTGGTTTTGTAGTGAGGGAGGTGTTCAATAGATGGCGCTGATTTAATGATTGATGGGTTTTGAGAGAGAGAGAGAGAGAGAGAACGAGTTTACATAATCTAACATACTAGTATAGAAAGAAATACAAATATGAAGCATAATTATACAAGAGTGTAGAGGAGTAGACTATAGCACCAGCCCAGCGGGGCAGTACTCCCAGGGTGAATGGAAAGCTGATGACATTGAGAGCTAGAGCTCCCGTTTCATCATCCTTCGGGACTAGTTCCTAATCATCCCCCTTTGCTGAACTTTTTCAGCGTCTCAGTAACGCAGAGAGTAGGCCAGCATGCCCTCCGGTATAAGTTTCTCTACCAACGCTAAGCTACATGCACAGTACACACTACTCTTCCTTTTCCAAAATTTAAAAAAAAAAAAAAAAAATGCCTTACAACACATAGCCTCGGAGTCCCCGGGGGGGGGTGGATGACCATAAATGCCCCCTCCTTCCCCCCCCCCTCTCCCGGTGACGACTCGAGCTGCCTGGAACCACTGTCTGACTCACTTCTTCATTTCTGCGGCCTTTCCTCTAACTTTCACTCTGTTGAGCACCACCTCTCCTCCTCTAAACCTCACCTTCTTTTCCTAACTGAGACTCAGCTGTCTGAGGCAACTGACAGCAAACCTTTCTCTGTGTCCTCCTACTTTCTCTGTAATCATTTCAAAGCCAAAGGTTGCGGTTGTATATATACACGCAACGACTCATCTTGCTCTCGTGTTCCTCAACCTGATTTTCTGAATTCTCTACACTCTGGCTTCGGCTCTCCTGTCATTCCCTGACTAAATACATCTGTGCTGATTACTTATCCCCTAATAATACTGACTATCAAAAATTCTTCGGCTATCTTACTTCTGCAATGGAACAGAGTCTATCCATTTCTCCTTTCTCTGAAATCTCCATCCTAGGAGATTTCAATGTTCACCACCACCTTTGGCTCTCCTCTCCTTTCACTGATCCACCTGTTGAACAAACCAACATCTTTTCTATCCTTAATGACCTAGAGCAGCTTGTACAGCACCCTACCCTGACTGCCTTGGTGAGAGCTCCAACATATTTGACCCCTTCCTTACAACCAATCCTTCTGATTACACTGTTAATCTTTTCTCTCTGTTGGGCTCCTCCGATCACAGCCTTATTACCTTAAGCCGTTCTATCACTTCTGTTGGGCCTGTGGACCCTCCAAAGAAACGTCGTCTGTGGCACTTTGGAGCTGCAGACTGGGAGGCCCTCAGTCAGTAATTCTTTGATTTTCCTTGGAATGATTAATGCTTCCATGGCTGGGAGCCATCCAAGTGTGCCTTGCGCATTACGAAGGTTATTCTCTCTGGCATGGAAGCATACATTCTCTTCTCATATCCTTTGACTAATGGGAGAAAGCCTTGGTTTAATCACACTTGTTCTATTGCTGTCCACAACAAGGAGAGGGCCTATGAAAGGTACCAGAGCCAACCCACCCCTGAATCACATCTTTTATACGTTTTTGCCCAGAATAATGTTAAGTCTGTTCTTCGTTCTACCAAAAATAATTTCATCCATACTAAATGCTCTCAACTCTCCAACTCGAATTCTTCCCGCTCCTTCTGGCACCTTGCCAAAAACCTTTCTAACAACTTTATCTCATCATCCTTCCCTCCTCTTTTCTACTCTGATGGTTCTATAGCTATTTCTTCTACCGATAAAGCAGATCTCCTCGCTCAGACTTTCTCCTCCAATTCCACCTTAGACGATTCTGGTGCTGTTCCTCCTCACTTCCTCCTTCTGACTTCCTCATGGCTGACATTAAAATTTCTTCGGCTGATGTATTTTCTGCCATCACTGGCCTCAATACTAATAAGGCATATGGACCTGATAGAGTCCCTCCTGTTGTCCAAGGCATATGGACCTGATAGAGTCCCTCCTGTTGTCCTCAAGAACTGTGCTTCTGTGCTTACACCCTGCCTTGGTAAACTCTTTCGCCATTGTCTATCAACCTGAACCTTCCCTTCTTGCTGGAAGTTTGCTCTCGTTCAGCCAGTCTCAAAGAATGGTGACCATTCCCAACCCACTAACTATCGTCCAATTGCTTTAATATCCTGTGTCCCAAAAGCTTTCGAGTCAATTCTTAATAGAAACATTTTAAAGCATCTTTCCTGTCACAACCTTCTTTCTGATCGTCAGTGTGGGTTCCGTCAGGGACGCTTCACTGGCTATCCTCTCACCTATCTTTCAGACTCCTGGTCATCCTCTTTTCGGGACTTTGGCGAAAGCTTTGCCATTGCACTTGACATCTCAAAGGCTTTCGATCGACTCTGGCATAAATCTTTTATTTCCAAACTGGCCTCTTACGGTTTCTATCCTTCTGTCTGTGCCTTCATCTGTAGTTTCCTTTCTGGTCGTTCTATAGCCTCTGTTCTAGACGGTCATCGTTCTTCTCCTAGATCTATCAACAGTGGTGTTCCTCAGGGCTCTGTCCTATCACCAACTCTCTTCTTTTTATTCATCAATGATCTTCTAACCCTATCCACTTGTACGCTGATGACGCCACCCTTCACCTTTCCATTCAGTTCCTGCAACGTCCATTTAATGTCTGACTTGGCTCGTATCTCTGACTGGGGTAAAAATAATCTTGTTGTTCTTAATGCATCAAAGACTCAGTTCTTATACCTATCAACCCGACAAAATTTTCCACAGGCGTAACCACCAATGTTTAATAATATTCAGCTTAATCCTTTGGACATGCTTGGGGTTTCAGTTCACTCGTGACTTATCTTGGAAAAACCATATTACATCTCTTGTAAAATCTGCTTCCAAGGGATTAGGTGTGCTGAGCTGACTCCGTTCCTTCTTTCCTTCTTCACAGTTGTTGACTCTATACACGGGTTTTATCTACCTCTGTGTGGAGTACAACTCTCATGTGTGGGGAGGCTCCCCACATACACCTCTTCCCAATAGGGTGAAGTCAAAGGCTTTTCGTCTCATTAACTTTCCTCCTCTTACTGGGTCCTTTCAACCTCCGTCTCTTCGCTGCACTGTTGCATATTTATCTCTTTTCTATCTCTACTTCAATGGTCACTGCTCCTCTGAACTGTCTGCTTGCATTCCTCCACCTCAACTACGGGCGTGTAGCACCGGTCTAGGAACAAACTCTCATCCCTTTTCTGTCCAACTCTCTAATGCAAGAGTTAACCGTTACTCACAGTCCTTCAGTTATGTAACAGGTCAACTTTGGATCTGTCTCCCTCTGTCTGTATTTCGTACTGGCTATGATCTCCAGTCTTTCAAACACAATGTGTCCAGGCATCTCGAAATAATCGGACCTTGAATTTGGCTTTCTCTTGTATTTGGTTTTTCTCTTGGAAGGGACAGTTATTGCAGGCTCGTGGCCTTTGGTTCCTTCTTCCTAGCATATACATATAAATGATTATAAATAAATAGACTGATATAAATATAGGTATAGATATTTGCAAACGTTCCCCTTTCCACCTGTGTACCTGTATATAGGTGACAGTTTATCTGTCTGTCTAACTACCTATCTACCTATCTACTTTATATATATATATATATATATATATATATATATATATATATATATATATATATATATATATATATATATATATATATATATATATAAAGTAGATAGGTAGGTAGGTAGTTAGACAGACAGATAAACTGTCACCTATATACAGGTACACAGGTGGAAAGAGGAACGTTTGCAAATATCTATACCTATATTTATATCAGTCTATTTATTTATAATCATCTATGTTGTGTGTGTGTGTGTGTGTGTGTGTGTGTGTGTGTGTGTGTGTGTGTGTGTGTGTGTGTGTATTCTTACCTAATTGTATCTTTACAGGAATGAGTCAAGCTCGTACTGTCCCGTGTCTTAAACCAT
This sequence comes from Coenobita brevimanus, assembly GCF_032717465.1. Classification (NCBI taxonomy): domain Eukaryota; kingdom Metazoa; phylum Arthropoda; class Malacostraca; order Decapoda; family Coenobitidae; genus Coenobita; species Coenobita brevimanus. Next base: position 34,614,433 of record NC_136977.1, read on the forward strand.
ATTTGGCGTACATATCTATTAAATTTGTGAATTGTTTTGACACACACTATTTCATTCGGTAATGCATTCCAATGATAAATTGCTCTATTTGGGAAGCTGAATTTCCTTACGTCTTTATCACCTCTCTTCTTATGCAGTTTTTGCAGTGTCCTCTTGCTGATGCTTCCCCATATGTTAAGTAATCATTTATGTCTGTTTTCTCCTTCCCTGATATGCATTTATATAGCATTATCATGTCACCTCTTTTCCTTCTCTCCTGTAGTGTTGGTAGATTCAGTTTATTTTGTCTTTCTTCGTAGCTTAGATCCCTTAAGCTTGGTATCCATCTTGTAGCGGCCCTTTGAACTTTTTCACCCTTGTCTATGTGTTTTTTGAGATGAGGACTCCAGACTACTGATGCATACTCCAGGGTTGGCCTGATGAATGATGTTATTATCCTTCTTAGCATGTCTTCATTTATGTATGTGAATGCTATTCTCATATTTGCAAGCAGTGTATACATGTTCCGTACCTTCTCACTGATAGGGTCAGCCGGAGATAGTCTGTTATTGATAATCACACCTAGGTCCTTCTCTCTTTCTGATGTGTGTGGGGTTTTATTTCCTAACGTATAATCCCAATCAGGTCTTTTTCCACTTTTACCAAACTTGATTACATGACACTTGTCCACATTGAATTGCATTTGCTATGTATTACTCTATTCATGAAGTTTATTTAATTCTTCTTGTAGCTCTTTACAAGAGTCTGTGTTAGTAATTCTCCTTGGTATTTTTGCATCATCTGCAAACATATTTAGATAGCTTTCATTTCCAGTGTTACTGTCTATATCATTTATATACACTAAAAAGATGATTGATGCCAGCACTGAACCCTGTGGTACTCCACTTGTCACTTCTTTCCATGATGAGTAGTTTCCCCGTAGTACTGTTCTCATTTCCCTTTTTATGAGAAAATCTTGCATCCAAAAAAACAGTTTGCCTCGAATTCCTCCTTGATGGTACAGTTGCCATAAAAGTCTTTGGTGTGGTACTGTGTCAAATGCTTTCTTGAAACATAAATTGATACTGTCCATCCATCCTTCTCTTTCCTGTATTTTGTTTGTTACTCTGTCGTAGTAGCTCAACAGATTAGTAACACATGATTTTCCTTTTCTGAAACCAAACTGTCTTTCTGTTATCATATTGTGTTCTTCTAGATGATTTACCCAAGCTTTTCTTATAAGCTTTTCTAATACCTTGCCTACAACACTGGTCAGTGATACTGGTCGGTAGTTGAGTGGATTTTGTCTATTCCCTTTCTTGAATAAGGGGACAATATTTGCATTCTTCCAAGTATCAGGCAGTTTACCTTGACTTAAGGATTTCTTGAAAATTAAAACTAATGGTTTACTTAACTCCTTTGCACATTCTCATAGTACCCAACATGAAATTTCATCAGGACCACTTGCTTTTCCTCGATCTAATTTACTTAACTCCTCCTGTATTACTTTTTCTGCTATTTGTATATCTGGTAGTATGTGTGGGCATGCATGTACCACATAGTCCCTCTCAACTTTTTTTTCTTCTGTTAAAACTGATTGGAAATTCTTATTTAGTGCTTCACAAATATCTTTCTCTTGTGTATAGGTGATTCCCTCGTCCGTAATGGATTGTATTTTATCTTTTACTTTGATTTTGCTTCTGATGTAGCTGTAAAATAGCTTCGGTTGATCACTACTTTTATTTATGATATCCTCCTCAAACTGTTTTTGGGCTTCCCTCCTTATTCTTGTATAATCGTTTCTTGTCTGTTTGTATTTATTATATGCCCTTTCCCTATTGTGTCTTCTGTATCTATTCCACAACAAATTTCTTCTTTCTTTTGACTTTTTACATTCTGTATTGAACCATATCTGTATTTTCTTATCTGCTTCATTGCGCTGTGGGATGTATTTCTGGACTCCCATTTCATAAAATTCACAGAATTTTTTATATACAGCATTTAAATCTTGTCCTCTAAGCTCATTTTCCTAATCAACTTCTGAAATAATTCTTTAAGTCATGATAATTTCCCTTTTTTTAGTTTAATTCCTCCTCCTTTTTTTAAATTTCTGTCTCTTCTCCATATATTATATTCCTCTAAGTTTAGTACGTCATTTGATATCCTTGGTGTTAATTTTGTTTCAGTTAGGCATATTATATGTGGTTCATTTTCTCTGACATAATCATTCATCTCTAATAATTTAGATACCATTCCATCCACATTTGAGTACATCAACTTAATCATCTTGTTTATATACTTGTCATGACATGGTTCTACTACCTTCCTCCTTTTTATTCCCTCCTGGTTATGTACCACTTTCGTACCTGCAATCCTATTATTTTTTTAAAAATATGTGTTCTTCTCCTCCTCTGATCTTCCCTCATTTTTTGTTTTTGCTTCATCCCTCTTCTCTTTCAGTAATTCCAGTTCCTCTTGTGTTAGGCATCTTTTTATCCATACATTTTTAACTCCTCTTTTTCCATAAGATTCTTTGCATTTTTTAGTACCTCCTCCACAGTGTTTACACTCTGGAAAGTCACCTTTAGAGGTCTTCACCTGCTTTTCTTGTATTTCCCTAACCTTTTGTGTTCCTCTATGTCTTTACTACAGATTTACTCTGTTACTTCTTTCAGTAAGCTCATTACATTTGCCATCTCCTTTTTCTCTTTTGAAATCTTGTTTTTTACTTCTTCCTCTTCTATACCAGTGATTACTATAGACTTGTTGATATCTACTGAATCTCTGACTAACTTTGGATTGTTTTGGATTATTCTTTTCACTTCCTTTTTAATGCTTTTTTCTTCCACCCATGTTTCTAAGTTTTTCTTTACTTTCACCATTTCAGCATACGTGGTTTCCACATCATTTTTGTAGCTTTGCACTGCTTCATTCACCTGTGGTATCTTCTCAATATCACTGCTCTGGTCTATCAGACTGCATACTTGCCTAATTGTCTCTGTATCATTTTTTAACTCTTCCATAATACTTTCGTGATTGACTACTGTACTTGCCACTTCACTCATTTTCCTCCTAAGTGTACTCAATTCCACCGTAAATTCACTGATGGTTGTGTCTTTCTTGTTGACCTCCCTTCCTAGTTTTTCTATTTCTTCCTTTTGCAAGAGCATCTGCTTCTTTATTTCATCAATTTCATCTTTGAAAGCCAACTCTAGTTTGTGTACACGTTCAACCAGTCTATTGTGAGTCTCCATTTCAACCAGTTCTTGGTAGAAATCATCATCTTGCTTTCTACCTTTATCCCTTTTCTTTTCCAAATTTGCTTTACTAAAGTATGTGTCCACTTTGCAATACTAAAAGTACAGAGTACTTACATTCCCTTGGGCCTTTGTAGTCTAAACAAACATCAGCTGACTGAACGCATTCTTTCGCCACTCGGTTCTCTTTTCCGTTTGAACAAGTCTTGTTTAAACTTCTTATTTTTTATTTTTTTTTTATAATAAAAACCCATTTAGTCTAACCTGGTACAGAGCTTGACTCATATAAAGATACTAATTTAGGTAATGCCACTGGCCGTGCTGGCTCGGTGGAGCGCTGTCGGTGAACGTCTTCACTGCTTGGTGTCTCCCGTGTGTGTGTGTGTGTGTGTGTGCTTTAAAAAAAAAGTTACCAGTGTTTTTTCTGCACCTGGCAATTCATCCTCTTGGCTACCAGTAGTACAGCTTTACCCACAATAATTAACATGAAAGTAGAAAGAGAAATTACTTTAACTAAGAAACTGAGCTCTTTCGGTACAGTTACATTTTATATTATTTACAGTATGTACTCCCTGGACTATTTTAATACAGCTTAATGAAATCGTTTTGTCGTGAAAGACTGAAATAACATCAGCTAACTTCGTTACTACATTATTTTAGCTCTTGCTACTACAGACAGACAATTTTATTCATACCTTGCTAGATGAGTACATATGATGGGGTTAAAACAGATTTTTTCTGGCTCCTTCTGAGCAAAGGTTAAGTTAAAATCACCTGACAGTGAACGAGTAAACCCGAAGTGACCATAACACCAGCAAGAATGTAAGTACTTATCCCTCAACTTTGTCCCCTCTCCCATCCCCTCCCTTATCCCATCTTCTCTCGCATCCAACCCTGTTCCTACCTCCTTCTCTTTCACCATCCCCGTTTTTTCCTCACCCCTCGTTCTCCCACCATTTTCCTTTTTCTCCCTCAGCACCCTTATATCCCCTCTCCCTTCCCTCCCGCACCCCCGTTTCCCCTGTCCCTTCATTTCCCGCATTCCAGCTTCCCCTCTCCCTATACTTCCACCCCCACCCCCTTCATCTCCCTCCCATTTCTCTCGTGGACGCAGCAGAAATAGTGTCACGATCCTCGTTCCACTTCACTCTACCTCTTCACTTTCTTACACATCTCCTTTCTCGTTTCTTTTCCCCTCCCTCCCTCTCCTGTCTCCGTCTTTCTTCTTTCCTCTTTCCTACTATTCCACAGCCCTCTCACACGGATCTCAGACGATTTTCTTCAGCCCTTCCTTTTATTTGTCCCTACTGCTTTCTTTCCCTCTCACTCTCTCCCTCCTTCCTTCTTTCCTCTCCTCTGTCCTCCTGATGATCTGCCCTCTCTCCATCTCCATTTTCCCTCTGGTGGGCTCAATTAAAATAGCCTGAATCAACCTCTCTCTCTCTCTCTCTCTCTCTCTCTCTCTCTCTCTCTCTCTCTCTCTCTCTCTCTCTCGTCCATCCTCAGCTCTGTCCTTCCCACCTTCCCTCCCTGTCTCTTCCCCTGCCTCTCCTCTTCACCATCAAATACCCTCTTTCTTATCTCCTTGTCTCCATACCTCCTCTCCTCTCCTCTCCTCCTCTCCAAATCCCCTCTCCCTTCCACCCCCTCCCCCTTTTTTCCTTTCACTTTGGTTACAGTAAAATACTTAAAACCTCTTTCTTCCCCATCCCATTTTTTTTCTCTCGTCTCTCCCTCCCTTCCCTTTTTCCCCTCCCCCATTCTTCCTCCCCTCCTCTCCCCTTCACCTTGGACTTGGCAGAAGCAATAAGGCCTCTCTCTCTCTCTCTCTCTCTCTCTCTCTCTCTCTCTCTCTCTCTCTCGTCCACCCTGGTACAGCCTCCTTTGTCCTGGGAACAAATGATGTGATAAATTACTACAAACGTGACACTGATTTTGAAAGTATTAAATATTTGACAAGAAAGAAAAATTTTATGCTCCGTTTATACATTGTTTTTATCATTATGTTTAACTGCTTCTGTGATGGTGATTTTACGGCCGGCTGGTACAGTGTTCTTACTACTGACTAGAAAAAAATAGGGTTAGAATGAGCTTGATGATGATGATAATAATTCTGATGATGCTGGGTCATTTCTCAGTAGGGTAATTACATGCTGGGCTTATACACTGTTTTTGTCATTTAATTTTGAGTAATTGGTTTAATATGATGGTGGTGCTGGTTCATTTTGAGGGCAATTTTAAGCTTTGATAATATTATTGGTCGAAATGAGACCTGCCTCTCAGTGTAAAGATGGATGCCCCAAAGCAAGATTCTATTTCGTTTCCTCAAATGTAAGTCATTTATTCCATGTTACACAGAGCTTTTAATTACATATTTTTATCGTGTCACGCTGTTTCCTGGACAGAAGCCAAAAATGTTTTCAGGAGACCATTTCTGACCTAGCCTGGGTTGTACAGTAGTCGTGCTTGTGAATCTACCCAATTGGCCCAGAAATCATACCCGGAATAGGTCAGCCAGGCAGCCACCACCTCCAGCCTTTAGTTGCAGTTGTTAAGAGGATGGGGCATCCTTCAACCTCTCATCCACGCAGCCATTCAGGAGGTACAATAACTTTGGCTGTGGGTTTCCCCAGACCATGATATTACAATTTCATTATGTCTCTTCTTTCCCTCTCCCCCCCTCTTTCTCATTAGATAACTTTCGTACTTTTATTCTTGCTACTTCCAGACCATATTACTCGCCATGGGAAAACATGTCTGACTTAAGTGATGAAGAGGTGAAAATTTCTCATTTGGATATATATATATATATATATATATATATATATATATATATATATATATATATATATATAGATAGATAGATAGATAGATAGATAGATAGATAGATAGATATATATATATATATATATATATATATATATATATATATATATATATATATATATATATATATAACGACGACAAGGAGCTGGTGTATACCCGACAAACTAAGTTATAAGCTGGGTTAATGAATTGCTTTTATTATTACGCTGCATCATTTTACGACGTTCAGTTTCTTACCCCATCCTAACACCTGGAAAACAAAGATGTGGGGGTGGGGGGGTGACGGGGGTTATGAGGCATATGAGTCATGAGAGCGAAAAAGGGGAGGGAGAGAAAGGACAGAAGAAAGGCAGAGGGGGATTACGAGGAGAGAGGAAGAGATGTTGCTCATGAGAAGTGGCAGGCAGGAAGCGCCATGAGGCAAGAAGGAAAGGGGTGGGAGTTGTCATGCAGAGAGAGGCTGTGGATGACACCATGACTATGTACACTTATCTCACATAGTCTGGCCTTAACTCTATAGACATGCCACAAAAATAGGCAGAGATTTAAATGAAAAGTACAAATGGATAATGCAATACGTTACACAGCGAAATTCCTGCGCTGGCCGGCCCAGAATACCGCGCTTGTGTTTACTTCACTGATATTTGAGAGTACAAAAAAAAAAAAATAAATAAATAAATCTAAACTCCATCGTCCGTGTACTTCTTTCCACTCTCATTAACACCAGACGATTTTAATTAATTTCAGAAGGACCAAAGCAGTTAAGCTTCAGAGAGCGAGTTGCCTCTTTCAATTTATTTATAATGAGACGAATTTTACTCCCTGCTAGGAGAAAACTCGAGTTCTCAGGGATAAGAAAATTATCTAGCTTTAACCCGAAATCTCAAGGGGTAACTTGTATATTATGTATTATTGTTGCTAACGCCAGACGATTTTAGGTTACTCGGCATTGTAAACCCTTCCGTTGTCCGAGGGAAAAAATCTGTGAGGGGATTCTTATAAATGAGCAAAATCATCTGACAATGGCACAAAAAAAAATAAAAAGAAAAGAATAAATACACAAGTGGTTCAGTGTCTGTATAAGGTAAGGAGTCGATACTTTTCACACTCTGGTCAGCCTGTTGTTGTTGGGGTATCACTAATTTCTCGGGTTTGCGGCAAGGAAAGTTTGGTGTGTTCATAAGTCTGACCTGATACCACGTCATGAAGTAATCCAGCATCATTACCCAGGAGTTATGGGCGTTCCAATAGGGAAAAAAATGCCCTAACCAGACGATGGGAAAGGATGGATGGGTGGAAGGGGAAGGGTGGCTGGCAGGGGATGGGTGCATGGCTGTCGCTCATGCATGGGGACGGTTGGGTGGAAGGGGATGGGTGGATGGCAGGGGATGGATGGATGAGTGTGGTTGATGGGTAGGGATGGATGGATGGATGGATGAGAAGGGATGGGTGGATGAGTGTGGTTGATGTGTGGGTGGCAAGGGATGGGTGGACAGAAGGGAATGGGTGAAAGACAGAGACTGTGTGTGTGTGTGGGTGACTGGGGTTTGGGAGTACATGGCTGATGGATGAATGGCAGAGGATGGATGGATGGATGGGTGTGGTTGCTGGACGAGTCTGAGCTAACACCCTCACCCCTTAACGTCAGCAAGGTCAGTGTCTAGTTTTCCCCGTTGTCCCCCCCCCCCCCCCACTACGAAAAAGAAAAAAGAAAAAGAAAAAAGATAACCCTAGAGCTCTGACATCCGCGCTTTTACAGTCCAGTTTCAGTGATGTAAAAAAACATAAAGGTGAAAATCATGTACAGAACAAATCAAGGAGTCTTCGTTTGCAACAGGTAAACCGATAATTCTCACATATGTTTCTTCGAATATTTTCCCAATAGGTTTGTGTGTAAATTAAAACTAATATAAAAAAGGTGCGAGGGACTCTGATATTCGAACCTTCAAAATTACTTCAAAATGCAACGGGAGTCAAGATAAATAGAATAACAAGAGAAAATAGTCGAGTCTTCTTTGCCGTACTAAATACATGAATAAATGAACTGGGAACACTGAAATGAAAGGTTTTAAAGGTTTACGGACGATGCCAAACTAAATATATTAAACTTAAAATCAAGAATCAACGGCAGAAGACACGGGAGAGCTTTAATTTTTAAGATTTCAGTTGGTTTCCATGAGGCCTAAGTGAGTAATAATAATAATAATAATAAAAGAAAAGCGAAAGTTTTTTTTTTTTAATATATCAGATACTTTAACATAATTAGCACGATGCAACAGTACAGTATGTAAATGAAAGTAATAGTCGTCAGTATAAGCAAAAGATGTTATTCTAAGTAGGTGAAAGCTCATAATTAAATGCAAGACACTAGCGATTTCTCGGTGCTAAAGAAAAAAAAAAAAGTAAATGTTAAATAGTCACACTTTTAGCCTAGCCTATTTCTAACGATGCCACGCCAGGTAAGATAAAAAAAAAAAAAAAAAGACGAACGTTGACCATAGTTTTTAATAATATACCTCCAATACGACAGCATGTAAATTGAAGATTAAGTACCGATTAACTCCGCCCAAGGACGCCATTTACTCTAACAATTGGTTCTCGCTACTGCCAGACAATTATATTCAGCATAGGATAGCCTCTTGTACTGAAAGGATTACTGTAGGAAGTGTAAGTTTAATCTAATCCCTTCAGTACCCCCAGGCTAAATAAAATCGTCTGGAAGTAGCAAAAAAATGAAACTTAAAACATCATCGTAAAATGTTGATAGCCAATGAGAAATTTGAGATCTGGATATTTCATTATTTCTCCTGTGACTTTAGAATAAACAAAATTATGAAAAAAATTATGAATGAAACAAACTCGCAGTCAATTTACCCTCACTACATAATATATGTGAGGATAATATTTTCCCTGTAAGGTAAGACCGATCAATTCAAAGCGAGCAGAACGAAAAAACAAATTGCTTCAGTAATGAGTCCCTCTTTGTAATGGTGAACGGAGCAAGAAGGAAAACAGTGAACTCTTGACATCTGTGATTTCACTCTCCTTTCCCACGATACCTCAATGTGCATAGTAAACTGTAGGTCATACACCGAGGCACAAAAAAGAAACTGCTTTAAAACAAATAGAATTGACATTATGTGATTTTAATAATTTCCTCCCAAAATACCATCATCATCATCATCATCATCATCATCTAAATACGATTTCTCTCCTGAGAGCCGAACTTCAGTAAAATAAAGGTACAAAGATAAAGGTAGCATACATGTGGACGAAAATCAGATTCCATGCCCAGTGAAAAAGTCACACAGTCGTCCACACATAATTCAAGCCTTCGCAATCCTGTCCCCACCTCAAATGCAAAATCATGTACATACCGGTATATACCTCTCCGTCCGCACTCAATTTGTTCATACATTGCAATCCAAAATAAGTAGACTCAGTTGATAATCATGCAGATCAACGATTCTTGATGATATAAACTTGATTCAGGGAAAATACTTCTGACATCTGTAGCTTAGAAATTCAACCTTCCCCCCCCCACCGACGTCGAAGTGAATCAAACAAGACAAAAATAGGACAAGGTTGGAGCCTTCACTGCCGAGATATTATGAAGTCAATTAACCTCTTCATTCCGGTGACGTGTTTTACTGACTGATTCTTGCTGCCTCCAGACGATTCTGTTCAAATTCGAGAAAAGTTTTTGTAGTGAAAGGATAATAGGTCACTTTTTACATTTACTTGATTTTTCCTTTTTTTCAAACCGGCCGGAGTTTGAGCGTTCGGATTTGTCCCATTCGACCTAAGGATCCAACCGCACAAGATCAAAAAGCTTCATTTAAATATATTAGTGTGGAGACAGCAAGAGCAAAACAGAAAATAAGTAATTGGAATGGAGGGGTTAATAAAGATGGGCGGATTGATATTTTTCGCCCTGGACTAATTAAATTAAAGGTAGCATTGCGGAAAAAAGAGACCAGGGGGTGTCCGAAATTAACCCGAGCACTTGACACCCACAGCCTGAACATTTTCCTCCCACATAATGGCACAGTAAGTGAATTAAACACAAATGAGCATCATGAGTGGAGGAACAGCGAGAGAAATGATGCCAGTAACAGCTGGAAGTGGCGTGGTATTTTAGTGGTAATGAGGGTGGTGGTGATGACTGGGCTTGGTGATGAGGACCGAGACGTAGGTATGGTTGATGGCTCCATTACTGGGAACGGGGACTGTGGTGATGAAAATGGTTGTGAGTGAGGATTGTGGTGATGATAATGGTGGTGAGTGAAAATTGTGGTGATGATGGGGAAGGGAATGGTGATGATGGCGGTGTAGGTTGTAAAAAATAGTCACGACTGTGGTTACAGTGACGAAAGGTAATGATGACGATGACGACGATGACAATGATGATGAATGACAAAAGCTTTCTTTAAAATCATTATTCATCTTTTCCTTAACCTCTCAATATATCTTATCCTCGATCTTTACATATTAAAAAGAAAAAAGCGTTCCTTTCCTGCGTCGCTTTCCCACATCATTCCATTACACTTCATCTTCTGAACCCATTTTGTTATATGTAATTTTCAAAAACTTTTAGCGTCTAATCAAATCCCCTTAAATTTTCATTTCCATTCCAACCTACTTTTCATTTCTTATTTCACATGATCCTTGTCAGTCCATCCTCTTTTTCTCAAACATTTTCTAATCCGTTCAGTAATATTTTCCAGTCCGTGTATGATCTTTACATTTTTAGCTATTCTTCCACTCCAATTTCATTACTTCACACTTTTTAAAACCAGCCGACATCCCTATCCATTTGTAATTCAAATCTATATCCATCCACTTTTTCTTGAACATCTTTCCCATAACCCTTCACACTTTATAAAGAATCAAACACCCTTTATAACATTTTCACATCAGTTTTTCATAACCATTTTAACCTCGTTTTTACTATTTCACAATGCTCTCTTCATTCTACCCCCCCATCTCTCTCTCTCTCTCTCTCTCTCTCTCTCACACACACACACACACACACACACACACACTTTAAGATACTGACACCTTATCCACCTAATTTCCAAACTCTTTTTCATCTTTTACCATAAATATTTTTTCACTTCCTTTTCATTCTCTTTTTCAGTTCGTATTTCACAATGCCCTCTTCATTTCACTCCCATCCATCTACCAGTCTTTTCGTCTCCAGAGTTTTTATTTTCTTAACTCTCTTCCATTTTTACATGTCATTTCTTCCTTCCGTATTTTTCTCGCATTATTCTTTGGCCCCTCCATCCTCTCCCCATACTTCTCCCTCCCCCCTCTCTCGTTCCGGTTCTCTCTTGCCCCTTCCCTCAGGTGACTGAAAAGAGGAGGAGGGAGGGCACGGGAGAGGGGAAAGAAGAAATGTAGGGAGAGGAAGAGGAAAGGAAAGAAGAAAGGAAGGACTGATATGGGTCTAGGAAGTAGAAAAGGGAGGGAAGGGGAGAGAGAAGGAAGAAAGGTAAGAAGAGATGGAGGCGTACTAGAAGAGAGAGTGAGATATGAAGTAAGATGGGAAGATGGAAGACGTGGACGGAGGGGAAGATTAGGCGAAGATAGGAAGGAGAGGATAAGGAGTAAATGAAGCGAAGGGAGGAAAGAAGACAAGGAACGAGGTGAGGAGGGAGGTGAAGGGGATTGGAGAGATGGAGGGGGAGAGAAAGAGAGATGGGAAGGGAGGGAATAAGGGAACTGAGAGGAGAAAGGGTGGGGGGAGGGCGAAAGAGTAACGAAAGGAGAGGGAAAAGTTGAAGGAAGATGGAGCAGGAAGGAGAGATGGTTGGCTGAGAGGAAGGAAGTAAGAGTAAGAGAGAGGAAAGGGGATGGGAAAGGATGGGGAGATGAGGAAGGACAGCATAGATATGGAAAGAGATAAGGGTGGGGGGAAAAGGAGAAAGGGAGGAAAAAATGAAAATTTTTGATAAGTGGTGGTGGAGAAGAGAGAGGGCAATGTGGAAACATGAATGGGGATGGTATAGGCATGAATGAGAAGGGGGAAAGGGGAGAGGAGGGGGACGGAAGGTAGGTGAGAGGAGGTAAAGTGAGGGGAAGGGGGAGGTTAGCGTGGAGACTGCTGGCCTGGTCTGACATTCATCCTATGGGTAAGAGAGAGGAAATGGGATGGGAAAGGAGGGGGAGATGGGGAAGGGGAGAACAGATGTGGAAAGAGATAAGGGTGGGGGGAAAAGGAGAAAGGGAGGGAGAAATGAAAATTTTTGATACAGTAAGTGGGGGTGGGAAGGGAGAGGGGAAGGTGGAAACATGAATGGGGGAGGTATAGGCATGAATGAGAAAGGGAAAGGGGAGAGAAGGGGGAAGGAAGGTAGGTGGGAAGAGGTAAAGTGAGGGGAAGTTGGGGGTCGGCGTGGGAGACAGCTGGCCTGGTTTGACATTCACCCTTTTAGAGCGCCGAGAAAACACCTCGTCTTCGACTCTCCCTCTCTTTCTTGACTCTTTTCCTTCTTCTTCTTCTTCTTCTTCTTCTTCTTCTTGACTCCTCTTCCTTCTCCTCCTCCTCCTCCTTCTTCTTCTTCCTCTTCTTCACTCGTCTTCCTTTTTTCTTCCTCTTCTTGACCCGCTTTCTTCCCCATCTTCTTCTTTACTCTTCCTCTGTTCATCCTTCTTTATTCATTCTGCCTCTTTTCTTTTCTTTTCTTCACTCCTCCCTTCATCCTCCCTTTTTCTTGACTCCTCCTGTCTTTCTCTTCCTCTTCTTGATCGTTCCTTCCTTCCTATTCCTCTACTTGAATTAGCGATCATCCTCTTATTATTTTACTCTTCTTCAGTTCCTCTTTATTTTCTCTCTCTCTCTCTCTCTCTCTCTCTCTCTCTCTCTCTCTCTCTCTCTCTCTCTTCTAAATAGACAAACAGGTTGACAGAGACAGAGACATACAGATACAGATATGCAGATAAAATGAGTTACACAGACAAATAGATACAGAAAGACAGAATGACAGACAGAAATACATACAGGTACATACAGACAGACAGAATCAATTTCCCCTTTCATCTTTCCTCTCTTCTCACTTTCCATCCCCTTTCTCTTTCTTCCTCCTCTGTTTCATCTCCGTCTCTGTGTCTTCATTCCCCCCCCCCCTTTCATTTTTCCCTCCCGATTATTTTTCTTGTCTGTTATTCGCCCCTCCCCATTTTCTTTCCTTCCTCATTTCATATTTTACCCCAAACTTTTTTATGCCGTCCCATTTAATTTCCTCTTTTTTTTTTTTTTTCTCAGTATTTCTCCCTCCTTCCCCTTGCTTCTTCCTCTTCCCTTAATTCTCTTTATTTCTCATTACTTATCTCTTCTTCACGGCCTCCTTTTCATCTTCCACCTCTCTCTCTCTCTCTCTCTCTCGATGACTTGCGCTTCCCTTATGTACTCTCAATTTTCAGTCTCTTCTCTCTTTTCAAGTCATTTTCCAAGACAATTAAAAAATCGAAAAAAGGAGAAAAAAAGGAGAAGGTGAAGAGATATGGTGGATGAGTGCGTGAGGAAGAGAGGTTTGGAAGTCGGTGAGGCTAGGAAACTGACAAGAGATCGAGCTGGCTGGATGAATGTTGTGAGGAGAAGTGCATGATCAGGGATTTGGCACCCTTTTTTACGTGGCAGCGTCCGTATTGGCTATATCGGATACGTTTATGTGAAGCTGCAGAGCGTGGTGAATGTTTGTGGCGTATCCGATAGAGCCAGGATTCCGGGGGCTTCAATAATGAGTGAATGGATGCATGGTCCATTGGATTGGGCAAATTTGGGCTGTCTGGACATTGCTACTCCTCACCCTGCCGTAGAGTGGGAAAGGAGGTCCGGATGATGATAAATGATGATGAATAAAATAGAATAAAAAAAGAATGTAAAGGAAAAAAGGAGACAGGAGACAATAAAGATAAGAGATAATGAGCGCGATAAGGGAGTTGGTGAGGAATATCTTGGAAGGAATGGAGAAGACAGGAAAGGAAAGAAGAAGATAGTAAGACAGGAAAGGAAAGAAGAAGATAGTAAGACAGGAAAGAAGATAATGAGAAATGAAGGAAGGATTACTGGTATCATTATCTTTATTATTATCACCGTTCATAATCATCACTGGCATCAGCAGTATCGTTATCTTTATCATTATCATTTTGTTATTACAATCATCACCATCGTTATTATCTACATTACTTATCATAGGGGCATTTGTCTTCTTAGTATAATAGGAAAAGTGTATGGTAGGATTCATATTGACAGAGTTAGAGAAAGAACAGAGAAATTAGTTGGAGAAGAACAGGGAGGCTTTAGGAAGGGAAGAGGTTGTGTAGATCAGATATTCATTCTTAGATCTTTAGTGGAAAAGTTTCTAAAGAAGGGAGAGAAGTTGTATGCGGCTTTCATGGATTTGGAGAAAGTATATGACAGGAAGGATAGACAAGGATTGTGGAAAGTGTTAAGAATATATGGAGTAGATGGGAAGTTGTTGAATGCTGTGAAGAGTATGTACGATGGTGCGAAGGCTGCAGTGCGTGTGGATGGTGAACTAAGTGAATTTTTCTCTTTGAAAGTTGGGTTGAAGAAGGGATGTATCATGTCTCCATGGTTGTTCAATCTGTACATGGATGGGGTAATAAAAGAGGTACAAGGTAGGATAGTGGATGTTGGAGTGGCCCTGGTGAGAGAGGATAGTGTTTGGAAACTCCCTGTACTGTTGTTTGTAGATGATACTGTGTTGTTGAGTGAAGACGAAGGGGATCTGCAAGGCTTCGTGGATGAGTTTGGGAGAGTGTGTAAGAAACGGAATCTATAGGTGAATGTAGGTAAGAGTAAAGTGATGGTCTTTGAGAGAGGTGAAGTCACTGAATGTATAGCGAGGTTGGATGGTGAGGAATTGGAAAATGTGAGTACGTTTAAATACTTGGGTAATGTGATGAGTAAGGATGGAGGTTTTGAGGGTGAAGTGCTTGAAAGGGTACAGCAGGGAAGAAAGGTTGCTGGTTCTTTGAAAGCAGTGATAAGAAACAGGGAAGTGAGCATGGAAGTGAAAAAGTTACTACATGACAGTATTGTGATACCAGCTCTAACGTACGGAAGTGAAGCTTGGACGTTGTTGGAAGGACACAAGTCAAGAGTGAGAGCAGTGGAAATGAGTTATTTAAGAGGAGCCTGTGGAGTCACATGGAGAGACAGGCTGACGAATGAGGATATAAAGGAGAGTTGTGGTGTGGATGTGGATGTGATAGGAAGCGTTATGAGGAACACACTGAGGTGGTTTGGCCATGTGGAGAGGATGGAGGGTGAAAGACTGACGAAGAGAGTGTATGTGAGTGAGGTGGAGGGGGGAAGAGGAAGGGGGAGGCCGAGGATGAGATGGAGGGATGGGGCAGAGAGGTATATGAGAGAGAGGGGTGTGAGTTGGGAGCAGGGCATTGAAATGACGGGGGACAGGGCGACTTGGAGGCGATTTGTTTGTGGCCACCCCAAACGGGATTGAGGCGTCTGGCAATAGATAGATAGATAGAGAGACTTATCATAATTTTTACTGTTACTGTCTTCGTTCTCGACATCATTCTTATAATCAGAGCTATCATCATTTATAGTTATTTATAATCTATATCATCATCATCATCGTCATCATCATCATAACTGTCATCATTATCACCATCATTATTGTCATCATCATCATCTTCACTATTGTCACCATCGTCATCACCGACAAGAACTACATTCATCACCATCATCAATCATTATCATCAATCACTGCCATAATACACTGTAGATAAGGTGATAAGAGCTAGTTCATTTCTTCCAAGGCAAGAATTTGAGGGGAAATGAAGTATCAGACACATCCCCCCCCCCCTCCACCAGCCCCGTCTCCACCTCAGTATAATGGCTACGACACTGTTTGCAAAGTTGAGCTACTTAGACGTCACACACACACACACACACACACACACACACACACACACACACACACACACACACACTGCGTTGACAAAATGTGTGGAAAAGAGAAAAGAAAGCAAAGATAAAGTCCGGAGAACAAAAGAGAAATAAAGAAAGAAAACGGTGAAACAAAGATGATCTCGGAAAAAAAAAAAAAAAAAAAAAGGTCGGAATTAGGCAAGGGGAAAAAAAAAGAAAAAGAAAAATAGAAAAAAATTAAGTCCGACTAATGCTGACTCACTGGTATCTCACCTTAGCCCCTGATCATTTCCTTACAATTACGTGTATCTTATTCATGCTACCGCTAGGAGAGAGAGAGAGAGAGTGAGAGAGAGAAGGAGGGGGAAGGAGACCCCATAACTATTTACTGAGCTAACAGTAGTCTAATAAACACACTGTACATTTTATTCTTGCTACTACTAGTCGACTTTCTTAACCTGGGACAACTCTTCGTACTTAAAAGACAAGTAATGTCAGTTTAGTTCTCTAAGATGACGTCTTCTAAATTACACTCTTGCTGCTGTCTGACAATTTTCTTAAGCTTGGGTGAGAGGTAGTGTATTGCAAGAGCTATAAATCTTGGGTGTTGTACTGTATCCCCCTTTCTTCCATTCCCCCTCTATAAATACCCTCACGTTTCCCCTCTTCAGCTCCCTCCCACCTTTAGAATCTCCATCTCCCTCCCTTACACATTCTACCCGACCCTCCCCCCCAGCCACTTCTTTCCCATCTTCGAACTACTCTTCACTCCCATCTTTTCGCATCCCCACTCCTCCCTCACCCTGTCACAACCTCACCCCATGCTCTCCTTTCATCTCTCTCATCACCATCCCACCTTATCCCTCATATTTCCTGGTCTCATAACCCTCTATCACCTCTCTCACATCCCCACCCTACATTCTTCTCTCACACCTCTCAAATCCTCACCTCAATTCCCATCACCTCTCAAGCTCCTACCCCCTCTTTCCCCGCTCTCATTACTCTCACTTTCTTACAACCTATGAAGTAGCCCCTTGATCCAAATAGCCCTGTAGCCTTCACGTCAGGCACAGTCACGTTCTTTGTACAGCCTCGAGCCTATTTACACCAACACTCAACCCGCCTTATTATCTGCACCATTGTAAAGCTGTCAAAACACCTGCAATTCGGGGTCTCGCTTCGCTGGTTTGGTGGTTACAAGGAGTGGTTCGTGGCTGAACAGATCTCCTTCTAAGTAATGCTCTCGTTTATTTTCCATATTATATAGATGTAAACTTTTTATTTACATTTAACCTAATACTGGCTTACAGGATGTTGCGCCACATACTTTCATCTACCAGGTTAGTATTAGTAGTGAGAGTTTTATATATTATTCCGGCAGATGTCAAACTGTTTCACTACAATGTTTAACGCCAACGGAGTTTATACAACTTTTCTTCTTCTTCTTCTTCTTCTTCTTCTCTCTCTCTCTCTCTCTCTCTCTCTCTCTCTCTCTCTCACACACACACACACACACACACACACACACACACACACACACACACACACACACACACTCCAACAATGAGGACAGATGTAGCAGTTATTTTATTTCATATCTGCTATGCAATGTGTATTATTTACCACATTACATTTCTTCACTACACATTATAAACCATTGTTACCATAAAACCGACGCTGCCTCTGCAATTATTCTGTCTTATGCTTTAAAACATAGTTTCAATTTTGTTTTCAACTCGATTTTCTTCACAGGTTACGTTTACTTTGGTCAGATAGATGAAACAGATTCCTACTTTATTTATTTTTTTTTTACGCGGTTTTGCTCCAGTCGTCCTTTCATGTGCCAACCCATCGACCAAGGCTACATTTTTTTTTCCTTTTCAGTGGTACTCGCTCTTTCTGTAATCCCGTCTCACCAAGTCTCATCGCCAGTGCATCATACTTTGGAAGAATTTTGAAGTGAGATTTTTTAGTGTCTGTTCAAACGCACCCACTTATTCTATATCCCCGTCTTACTATCATTTCAGTCAGTCGCATTCTAAGTCAGTATGAACTGAGAATAGACTTTGCTAGATTCATATTTAATCACTCTTTAAAGGTAGTCTCTTAAATTATGTCTCCGTCTCACTATCATTCCACAAAGTCGCATTGCAAGGCTGCTGAACTGCAAAGAGATTAACCAGAAGCATTCACTCCCATGAAACGCAATACCGAGATTCAGGATGGCTTCTAGGGAGAGCCAATAAGAGCCAAGACATTTGTGGGTTTTAATATATAGAGTGAAAATGATGCCGAGTTCATAGATTAATTTTTTCAACCACCAATCATTGGACATGTCTGCTTTACCATCCCATCACCCCAATTTACAGGGGGCATTATCGGTTCATATCTAATTGTCTGGTTATTAATTATCCTGCCAATCTCCAAATAGATGGCAAAAAAGTTGTGCAGATATCGGCGTTAAGGCTGATGGAGGTGACGGGTTATTGCTGTAATTTAGGCTAATTATTTACAGGTGGGATGACAGGAGGATGAGAAAACTGTGAAAGGAAGAAGAGGAAAGATGGGGAGAGGAAATGGAGCTCGAGAGGGGGAGATGGTGGTGGAGAAAGGGAGGGGTAAGAGGAGAATAGGGAGAGTAAGGAAATGAAGAGATGGGGACCGGGAAAGGGAGGAGAGAGAAGGAAAGAGGGAAGGAGGAGGGAGGAGAGAGGGAAGGGGATGGAGAAGAGGGAGGGAGGTAGAAAGAAGGGTGGGAGAGATAGAAGAGAAAGGAGTAATTGGGGTGAGGGAAGTGAAGAGAGATGGAGGGAAACTGACTGAATAAGGACGGAGTGGGTGGGAGGAGAGAAGGAGGGGCGAGAGACAGAGAAGAAGAGGGAGGGAAGGAGATGAAAGAAGCAGTAGGAAAGAGAAAGGGATGACTGGGTGTGAGGAAGAAGGAGAGGAGAGGAGAGGGAAAGGAAGTCTGTCGAAGGAGAGAGAGAGAGAGAGTAGTTCCCATATTTAGAACATCTGCAAGTCACACCTATTGCCACAACTAATGACCCGCCCATCACCCTGCCAGTCTACCTCATAACTCCCATAACAAGACCTGCCCTGGGATCCGCAAATTAACTTACGGTAATTATTTCACCCTCCTAAGTAACATTTGGTTTCGCATGAAGAGCAAACAGACATGGCGAGATCCTTGACTCTCATTTCCCCCTCGTTCTTCTAACAAATTCATCATAGTAAAGACAGGGAATTGCTGTATAATCTGAACATTTTCCTCTTGCAACATAAGATCTGGTTTTGCAATATGAGGAAGTGACATAGGACGATCTTGTATTCTTTCTCTTGTCCTTCCAGCTAAACACACTCTTAGTTACAAAGGACTACAAAGGAAAACAAGCATAAGCAGACCTGTTGACCCTCTTGATGTTTGTGCTATTTTTTTTTCTTTTTTAATGCTAGGAAGAAGGAACCAAAGGCTGGAAGCACACAAGACCGTTCCCTCCACGTAAAAATAAAACCAAGATAACAGAGAGCCAAATTCAAGATCTGTTCATTTCGAGATGCTTAGGCACACTGCGTTTTAAATCAATTAACTGCTCTACGGGCAAAACACAAGGGCAGTGCTGCAGGGAAATGCTATTACGTTTGTATGTGGCTAACTGGACTGCAAGAACGAAATATGGAAGTCTTCGGGCTGAAGGTGTTAAAACTAAAGATATATAATATCACGTCAAGTATTAACAGTAAAGAGTTTGATAAGCTATAAGGGATTTTTTTTTGTTACAATCATGTGTGTATAATTTAAAATCTATATCGAGGAATCTTAGCTCGAAATATCCGGTATGGTCTTCAAAAACCAATAGCCGTGTTTATAAACTCTCCTAAGCTTCAGTAGCGTATGAGATTGTTTGTGAATACGCTTGTCTTCACTCATACAGCAACCAAAACTTCACAGTCAGAACAGAGTGAATATTAGTGAAAAAAAAGAAAAGAAAAACAAAACGATGCATTTTAACAGCTTAACCCCATTAGTCCGGTGACGTGTTTCATTTATTATTTACTTATTTGACCGTTACACTAGAGGGGATAAATAAAAGGTGTATCCACTATCTTATGTCATAAATGTCTCTCCTTAACTGAATTAAATCGTCTGAAGGTAGCAAGATGTTGGTGAAAACGAGATCATCAGATTCAAGAGTAAGATGTAATGGAAACTCGTTTATCCTGCAAATAAAGCGACCCAAGATTTCATACACATGGAGTTAGTTATCAGTCAGAGTCCTTTCAGTGAACCGGCCTATCCAGTAATCACGTAATCGGTAGCGTGCAATTGGTACCTTTGCACATTCTAGGATATAAACTCAGTCGCGGGAAAAATATAAATAGCAAAAGATGACATCGTAGTAGTTTAAGGAAGACTATTGGTGATATTCTTAATTATTTCCTTCCCTTGTAGAAGCCTGGAAAGGAAATCATTAGCGAAATTGGTATTTTTAAAATATTCTTTTTCTGCGTGAACTCCAACTCTTTCCTTTGAGCAGCCGAAATTACTGCAACTTGAAGGAATTACTTGATTTATCTCATCTGCACTCCTAAGCCTCTCACCCTCCTCTCTCCTCACACTTCTTTCGGTACATCACGAGATATAAAGACATTTACAGATGTAGCGCTCTCATTTTCCCTGTCATGCCTTAAAGTTAGTCTTGTGGAATACCATGACATTTACTGTTTTATCGATCTTTTTCCTTTTCATACACTAGGGTTAATCTTATGTGTTGCTGCTGTTGGTGACGTTGATGCTGTAATAGGGGTGGTGGTGGTGGTGGTGGTTTTTGTTGTTGGCTGGCGGTAGATATGGTGGTGATGATGATATTGGTGATCGTGGTGGTGGTGGTGGTGGTTTTTGATGCAGGTTGGTGATGGTGGCTATGGTGATGATAGTGATAACGGTGACGTAGAAGTGCTTGTTGTTATTTTTGTGTTGTTGATGGTAATGGTGATGATGATCATGTTGGTGATGGTGGTGGTAGTGGTTTCTGTTGTAGGTTGGTAGTGGTGGTGGTGGTGGTGGTTATGGTGATGATTCTGGTGGTGGTGGTGGTGGTGGATTGGAGGCTGGTGGGGTGATGGTGTTGCTGGTGATTGTGCTGATGATGGTGGTGTTGGTGATCATGATGTTGATGGTAGTGGTGGTGGAAGTGATGGTGTCGGTAGTGATGATGGTGACAGTGGTGGTTGATACAGGTATGGCGTCCTCGTAGTGAAAGGGTTAACAAGACCGAGAGAGCCTAGATTTAAACGTAGAGAAAAGCAGAAGAAAAGGGCAAGATACAAGAGCTGATAATTCCCTGCTAGTCACCGGTGTAGCTGGTTTCAGTAACAAATTAACCTGTTTCATCAGGTGATTTGTTTGCCCTTGATGACGACACACAAACACACCCATGCAAGCTTATTCATACTTACATACATACATACATACCCACTCTCTCTCTCTCTCTCTCTCTCTCTCTCTCTCTCTCTCTCTCACACACACACACACACACACACACACACACACACACACACACACACACACCTCCGCCCCTGTGTATGTAAACAAATATGCCTTCATTAGCGTCTTTGGGACTATAATTATACAGAAGAAATTGGCTTGCTTTGGCCTTCTAATTTCCATCCACCATTTTTTGTCTGGCAATTGGGATGTCGGAAGCTCTAACTCCCTGTCGCTGCTATTCAGTTGCCTTGTTTATTTCCTTATTTATTTACTTATTTATTTCGTATTGCCACCAGACCGATTTTGTTCATCTGATCGAAATGCTAGCTAACATGAAGCGGTGCCGGGCACAGCAAACCCGTCCCCGGCAGCCATTTTAGTGCTGACGTAAACACACAACAGGATATCTAGTCAAAGATGCCACATATCAAATTTGAAGTAAATCTGGCGAAAATTGAAGATTTTATGCCCATTTGAAATTTTTGGCCCGACCCACCTGACATTGACCTCCCCTACAACTAGCTGGGGTTGACCCCCCTGATGTATTGAGGCATGTTATAGGATGCACATTTGATAGATGCACCTTTAGGCTTTGGTTCATGCCGGTATGACGAATTTGAAAGGAGTTATGGCGAAAAAACGATTTTTACATTTTACATTTTGGGGCCTACATCCTGGCCTTGGCCCAATTTGACCCAAAATTTAATCAGGTGATCAAAAGGTCATAGCCCATCATCCCTGTAATTTTGGTGAAAATCGCACCAGTAGTTTTTGTGTAAAGTTGTTAACAGACAGACAGACAAACAAACAAACAGACAAACAGTGTGAAAAGAACACCCGTCGCAGAGCCTCTCCGGGGCGGGGACGGGTAATAAAGGGATAAAAACTCTATTGAGTAATAATGAAGGCATTTGGTCCTTCACATACAAGTCGGCTACACAGCTGGTCGACTCTGGATCTGCTTTCGCCAGTCTGTCTTTCCTTCCGTTTAGTCTTTTCAGTGGTATGTGTCCAAGGACCTCAGTAGGTCAAAGGAGCTGACTGTAGCACCTGTCGAGCAGGGCGGTATTCCCAAGGTGGATGGAAAGCCGATGACAGGGAGAGCTGGAGCTCCCATTTCATCAGCCCCCGGGACTAGGTCTTGACCATACCCCATTGCTGAAGTTTTTCAGTGTTTCAGTAACACAAGAGTACGGCAGCATGCTCTCTAATACAGGTTCTCTAACTGTCAACACCAAATTAAATGCACTTTACACACTTCACTTCGTATTCAAAATCTTACAATAAATGATCTAGCACCAAGCCTTGGAGTCCCAGGAGGTGGGATAGGGTACCATCAGAGTCCCCAACATTGGTCCCTCTCCTGGTGATGACCAAGCGAGATGCCTGGAAAAACTTTCTGACTCACTTCATTTCTAACATTCGTGGCCTTTCTTCTAACTTTCTATCTGTTGGACACTACCTCTCCTTCTCTAAACCTCACTTTCCCTTCCTCACTGAGACTCAGTTGTCCAAGGTGACTGGTAGCAAACCTTTCTCTGTAGCCTTCTAGTTTCTCTATGCTCATTTTAAAGCTAAAGGATACTGTTGTATATATGTACACAACAACATTTTCTTGCTCTAGTGTTCCTAAACTTGAATCTTCAGAACTCTCTACTCTCATGCTTCAGCTATCCTGTCATTCTCTGACTAAATATATCTGTGCTGTGTACTTATCCCCTATTTTTACTGATTATGAAAAATTCTTCGACTATCTTACTTCCAAGATGGAACACATCCTATCAGTTTCTCCTTTCTATGAACTCTCCATTCTAAGTGATTTCAATGTTCACCACCATCTTTGGCTCTCCATTCCTTCCACTGATCCACCTGGTGAACAATCCTGTATCTTTTCTATCCTTAATGACCTAGAGCAGCTTGTAGAGCACCCTACCCATATCCCCGACCACCCTGGAAAGAGTTCCAACATTCTGATGTCTTCCTTTAGTCTAATCCTTCTGCTTGCGGCATCACTCTTTTCTCTCTGATGGGCTCCTCTGATCACAACCTTATCATCTTAACCTGTCCTATCACCCCAGTACGGACTGTGGACCCTTCCAGGAAGTAGCGGCTGCAGTACTTTGGTGCTGATGAGTGTGAGGCCCTCAGGCAGCTCTTCTTTGATTTTCCCTGAATAGGTTATTGCTTCCATGTCCGAAAGCAATCTGAGTGTGTCTTGTGCATTACCAAGGTTATTCTCTCAAGCATGGAAAGCATAAATTCCTTTCTCTTGTCCTGTGACTAATGCAAAATAACCAATCACGCTTGTTTTACTGCTGTCAAGAACAAGGAGAAGACCAACAAAACGTACCAGAGCCAGCCAACCCCTGAATCTCATCTCTGTCATGTTTCGGCCCCTAATCATGCTAAGTCTGTTCTTAGCTCTGCTGAAAACAATTTTATTCATACTAAATGCTCTGAGCTCACCATCTCAAATTCTTCCCGATCCTTCTGGCACCTTGTCAAAAATCTTTCTCAATTTTACCTCATCATCCTTCCCTTCTCTTCTCTACTTTGATGGCTCTGTAGCTATTTCTTCTACTGATAAAGCAGAACACTTCGCTCAAACTTTCTCTAATTCCACCTTATACGATTCCTGTGCTGTTCCTCCATCACTTCCCCTCTGTGACTTGCTCATCGCCAATATTATTACTTCTTCAATTGATGTTTTTTCTGCCATCACTGGCCTCATTACTAACAAGACTTATGGGCCTGATGGAGTCCCTCCTGTTGTCCACAAAGGTTGTGCTTCTGTACTTACATCCTGCCTAGGAAAACACTTTCGGCTGTCTTTCAACTTGGACCTTTTCACCTTGTTGGAAGTTTGCTCTCATTCAGCCTGTCCCAAAGAAGGATGACCAATTCTAGCCCTCGAACTATCACCCATTGCTTTAACATCCTGTATTTCAAAAGTTTTTGAGTCTATTCCTAACAAAAAAAATAAAGCACCTTTCCTATAACAACCTTCCTTCAGATCTTAAATATGAATTCTGCCAGGCACGCTCCACTGGGGATCTTCTAATCCAGCTCTCACCTACCTGTCAGACTCCTGGTCATCCTCTTCTCGGGACTCTGGTGAAAATTTTGGCATTGTGCTTGACATCTCAAAAGCTTGGAATCGAGTCTGGCATAAATCTTTAACTTTCAAACTGCCCCCTTACAGTTTCTATCCTTCTATCTGAGCCATCATTTCTAGCTTCCTTTCTGGTCGTTCTATAGTTGCTGTTGTAGACACCCACCGTTCTTCTCGTAGATCTATCAATAGTGGCGTTCCTCAGGGCTGTCCAATCACCAGCTCTCTTCCTTCTATTTATCAATGACCTTCTAACCTGTTCATCTAACCCTATCCACTTATCCGCTGATGACTCCACCCTTCACCTTTCCATTCGTTTCCTGGATTGTCCATCTCAGCAGTTACTTCAACAAACAAGGGATGAGGCTATGGCATACCTAATGACTGACTTGGCTTATATCTCTGATTTGGGGAAAAGTAATCTCGTTGTTGCATCAAAACCTCAGTTCTTATATCTTTCAAACCGACAAATCTTCCTCAGGAATATTCTTTAATATTTTTCAATATCCAACTCAATCCTGCATCATCTTTAAACATATTTCATTCTCTCGAGATTTATCTTGGATAGATAATATTACCTCTCTTATACAATCTGCTTTCAAGAGATTAGCTGTGCGTAGCAGAGTTCGTGCCTTCTGTACTCCTGCACAGTGGTTGATTTTATGCTGTACACGGGTTTTATTCTCCCCTGTGTAGAGTACAATCTCAGTGTGGGGAGGCTCCCCACATACAGCTCCTCTCAACAAGATGGAGTCCAAGGCTTTTCGTCTCATTAACTCTCCTCCTATTACTGGCACACTTCAACCTCTGTCTCTTGGCCGCAATGTTGTATCATTATCGCTTTTCTATTGCTACTTTATTGGTCATTGCTCTTCTGAACTGTTTGTTTAATCCCACCACCACTACGGCGGGCGCGTAGCACCTGTCTAGCAGCAGACTCTCATCCTTTTTCTGTCCAATCTCTAAGGCAAGAGTTAACCGTTACTCCTAGTCCTTCATGTATGCAACAGGTCAACTCTGGAATTGTTTTCCATTATCTCTATTTCCTACTGCTTTTGATCTCCAATAGTTCAAACGCAGTGTGTCCAGGCATCTCAAAATGACCAGATCTTGAATTTGACTTTCTGTTATCTTGCTTTTTTCATTTTGTTGGAGCGGACAGTCTTGTGGGCTCCTGGCCTTTGGTTTCTTCATTCTTGGATACAAACAAACAAACAAAAACAGGAACGAATATTAAAAACTTGGCTTTCATTTAATTTTATTTTATTTAGAAGAGACAAATTCTTCAGGTTCCAAAGCGTTGTTTTTTTTTTTCTATTTGCATTGTTTAAAAAATATATACTAGGCTTTTTCTTACAACCTGAATCAGACAAATTAAGTCGTCCTAATAATTCGCCATCTAACCATGTATCCATCATTCATCCAGGACAGCCTAATCAGATGCATAAGGACCTGAGGCTAGGTTATTCAAATATTCAAAGAAGGAGTGACTAAACTTTTATCCCTGAACAACATAACTTGCCTAACAAACCCAACCCCTTGGAGTAAAATCTTTTGGTTGCATCTAGTCAGGGGGCCTCACCCCACTGAACCAGAAGGCGTTCATCAAGAGGCAGAGGCACAAATACATCTCCATTAACCTCCTGCCAGTCTTGCACACACTTGCGTAGTTGACACAGGCCACTCCAGACTGGCTGTGTTTAGTGCCTGGCAGTCATGGGCTAAATAGTGTTTGGGTGGTGAGGAGCAACATTTGTCTGGTATGTGTGTGTGTGTGTGTGTGTGTGTGTGTGTGTGTGTGTGTGTGTGTGTGTGTGCTTATCCCTTACCTTCTCTCCATCTTATTCTCTTTCCTCTTCTCCCTCATCCAACTCAACCCTCTTCCCACCCCACACAACCTCCACCCTGCCACATCACCTCCGCGCCCCACCCCACAATCAATCTCCACTAAGACCAGAAGCATCCTTGACCAAATAGAAAGTACGTGTGTCTAAGAATATCTCACTAAGATATAACGATAATTAATAAGTTGATAATGGCCTCATATATTTCCCACACTACAAGATAACGATAATAAATAGCAAGATAATACCCCTCACATATTTCTTATGATACCTAGGGCTCTCAATATCCGTAGAATGAAAACCGTAATTTAAGTCTTAGGCGTAATAATGTTAGATTCTCGTGTGCTGTTTACATAACATCTTCGGACGCCGTATTGACTAAACTGTATGTAATATTCTTAGATACACAGAGGCTCAAAGCAGGGGACACACACACACACACACACACACACACACACACACACACACACACACACACACACACACACACACACACACACACACACACACACACACACACACACACACACACACACACACACACACACACACACACACACACACACACAGCCCCTCAGATACAGAAACGCCTCTAAACCAAAACCTTAAATGAAGTACAACTGTGTCGTGCCTTGTGTCGACCCCGTTGTCATTTTAAACATTCAATATAAAATAACTGCAACATGTAGACGTAAGCAAATGTGCGATTCAACAGCAGTGTCACTAATAGACAGCCTTGTATGATCTGCATTTGCTGAAGACTTAATGAGGCGGGATTAAAAGCTGAGATTATAATCGTCTAAGCAATTTATTTTTCTGTTTTTATTGCTGGAGTTTTCTCTTTTCTCTCACGTCAAATACTGTATTATTTGCCTTCGTTACCAGTGTCCTAACAATCAGTCTATCAATCTATCGATCTATCTATAAACCTGTATTATTTGCCTTCGTTACGAGTGTCCTAACAATCTATCTATATCTCTATATAAATCAGAGAGAGAGAGAGAGAGAGAGAGAGAGAGAGAGAGAGAGATTCATTTAAAAAAAAAAAAAAAACTTGTCGAAAAAAAAGGAATAAGTGTTAAAGTGGCTATTAGAGAGTGATAGTGGTGGTGACGTTGGCCGTGGTAGAGGTGTTGATGATGATGATGATCATGATGGTGATGGGGATGGCAATGGTGGTGGTGATGCAGTGCATGGAAGGGGGTGATGGTAATACTGATGGCGATGGTGATGATGGTGCAAGACTGAAGATGTTGGAGATGGTGGTGGTTATGGTGGCGGTGCACGGATTGGGAGGGGTGATGGTGTTGATAATGATAGTGATAGTAAGTTATTGGTGGTGATAGTGATGTTGATGTTGCTGCTAGTGAGGGTGTAAGTTGTGAAAGAGGTAGTCAGAGTGATGATTGTGATAGTAAAGGCGGCAGTGATCATTGCGACAGCGGTAGTGGTGTTTGTGGTGGTGACGATAAGTGATGCAAATGCTACTACTAGTAATTGTTGTGGAGGTGGCGATGATGGTACAAGAGGTGAAAGAGGAGGGCAAGAGTATTTGTGATGGTGCAAGATATGGAAGAGGGAAGCAAGCGTGGTGGTGATGATGGTGCAAGACGTGGAATAGGGAAGTAAGAGAAAAGGGAGGAATGAGCGGTGGTTATGGTACAAGACGTGGAAGAGGGAAACAAGAGTGATGGTGATGGTGCAAGGCGTGGACGAGGTTGGTATGAGTGAGTGATGGTTCAGACTCCAGATATGCGGCCAGCCAGCTACCAATTTGTTCCAATTATTCAGCAAACGGGTTATGAAAATCGTCCTGGGTACTTGATTTTTGACGTGATTGATGCCGGTGGGGGAGGGGGTGGGGAGAAGGAAGGAGAGAGGGAGGGAGAGGGGAGAGACTGAGGAGAGAAGGGGAGATGGTGATGTGGACTGGGTGAGAGATGGAGAGAGGGAAGGAGACGGGAGACTCAAAAGAGGGGAGGGGAGTGGGGAGATGTAGAGAGGGTAAAGGATGGAAAGAGATAGGGAGAGGGAGGGGGGAAAGGGATGGAGAAGGTGGGGGAAATTAGGGGGAGACTGGAAATGCTGGGGGAGGCGAAGAAAGAGAGGGTGTGAGCTTTGAGGAGGAGGAGGGGGGGGGTTGGAGATTCGGAAGAGGACGAAGGATTGTAGAGAGAAAGGGAGAATTGGGTGTAGAAGAGTGAATGTAAAATTCTCTCTCTCTCTCTCTCTCTCTCTCTCTCTCTCTCTCTCTCTCTCTCTCTCTCTCTCTCTCTCCCTATCTCTTTCTCTCTCTCTCTCTCTCTCTCTCTCCCTAACCATCATCTGCTTGTCCAAAACACTTCTTTCTTTAATGTATCTGAAGGGCCTTTTTATCTATGTGCCCGAAGTTTTTATCGCCTTACCAGCCGGTTCCAGTCATCACCTACTTTCCTTTCCCAGGTCTCTATCGATCGATGGAACAACCACTCCTTATCTATCACTTGGATCTACCCTTTACACCCTATCACCAGGATTTCGTTTATCTATTTAACTGTCTGGGAGTAGGTTTTCCTATCAGTTATCCGTCTCTCTGTATCTGCCTCTCTGTTTGTCTGTGTGTATGTTTTCTTATCAGTTATGTCTCTCTTTGTCTATCTCTGTGTCTAGTTATCTGTTCATCTCTCTCCCCATATATAATTCCTATTTATCTATGCATCTATCTATCCATCTGTGTCTATTTATCGATTTATCAAATTTAATATCTTACCATCTAGTTATCATACTTTTTTTATTTTAATTTATCGGTCATACATACCACCACTCAGTATGTCAATCGGATTTCTCGTGTGAAGGAGTAGGGATAGGAATAAAAAAAAAAATAATGAAATGATAATAATGATGATGATGATGATGATGATGGCGTGGAGGAGGATGATGATGAGGAGGAGAGATAGCCCAAGATCTAGATGTTGGCGTGTATGAGGGAGGGTGATATGTGGTGGCAGTTATCATCAGCCTATCTATTAACCAATCCTCTATTTTTATCCATCATCTTAAGTTCTTATCTCTTCATAGAATTGTCTGTCGGATCATCTCGTAATTCTGTCAATCGATCTTGTGTATACTTTTTAAGCATTTCATCAGAGCGAGAGAACTGGAGTAGATTTTAATTTGCAGTGCTTGTTGTTGATTTATTTATTGATTGCGGAAAGTATTCAGAATATATGGAGTAAATAGGGTGTTGCTGAATGCCGTGAGGAGTATCTATGAGGGTACTAAGCTGCAGTGCATGTGGATAGTGAACTGAGTGAATTTTTCTATTTGAAGGTTGGACTGAAACAGGGATGTGTCATGTCTCCATGGTTGTTCAGTCTGTATATGGATGGGGTTATAAAAGAGATACGAGGTAGGGCAGTGGATGTTGAAGCATCCCTAATGAGAGAGGGAAGTGTGTGGAGACACCCTGTACTCTTGTTTGCAGATGGTACTGTGTTGTTAAGTGAAGACGAGGGCGAGCTGCAAGGTTTGGTGAATGAGTTTCGGAGAGTGTGTAAGAAGTGGAATCTAAAGGTGATTATAGGGAAGAGTAAAGTTGTGGTTTTCGAGTGAAATGAAGTCAATGAATGTACAGTGAGGTTGGATAGGGAGGAAATGGAAAATGTGAGTACGTTTTAGTACTTGAGTAGTGTGATGAGTAAAGATGAAAGTTTAGAGGGTAAAGTGCTTGAAAGGGTAGAACAAGGAAGAAAGGTTGCTGGCTCTTTGAAAGCAGTGATAAGAAACAGGGAAGAGAGCATGGAAGTGAAAAAGTTACTGCATGACAGTATTGTAATACCAACGCTAACGTATGGAAGTGAAGCTTGGACATAGATGGAAGGACACAAGTCCAGAGTGAGGCCAGTGGAAATGAGTTATTTGAGAGGAGCATGTAGCGTCACATGGAGAGACAGACTGTCAAATGAGGAAGCGAAGGAGCGTTGTGGTGTGGATATGGATATGATAGGAAGCGTTAGGAGAATCACACTGGGGTGGTTTGGCCATGTGGAAAGGATGGAGAGTGAGAGACTGACGAGGAGAGTGTATGTGAGTGAAATGGGGGAGGGGAGAGAGAAGGGGAGGCCAAGGATGAGATGGAGGGATGGGGTGGAGAGGTATATGAGAGAAGGGGTGTGTGAGCTGGGAGCAGGGCAGTGAAATGGCTGGGGACAGGGCGACATGGAGGCGACTTGTTTGTGGCCACCCCTTGCGGGATTAAGGTCTCTGACAATAGATAGATATATGGATAGATTTATATAGATGTTACTTTACCGTTATCTCTCATCTCTCGAAGGAGCTATGAGTATGAGAGTTTGGGAAATATCAGTATTATGATTATTATTTTGGTTTCTTTTTTCTTCCAATTATCATTATTATTGTTAACATTATTATTATTATAATAATTATTATTATTATTATTATTATATGTGGTAGGTGGGGGCGCTCACCAGTCATTCACTCGACGTAGTGCTGCTTTGGGTGTCTGCCGTTCTTCTCTTCCTTCCTTCCTCTTCTGTCTTTTTTTTCCTTTATTCTTTCCTCCTCCATCGGCCCATGGATGACTGTGTACACTGAGTGACAAGCCAAATGGTTTCCTGTACACTAGGAACCATTCACTACGCTGGGTGGTAACCATATAACCAAATTATGGCACCTGGTGGTTTAATGGGTAATTAAGGCGTTCCAATCGGACTGAGCCTGTGGGGGTTTATATCCAAGGGATGGTTGTGTTTATTGCCCATGTAATGTCACTCAGGGATGAGTGAGGCTGGTCACTCTCATCTGAAATGTCGGGACCAACTTGCCTAGCCCTGGACTCCTACGCTCTTTATAGGGCAACATAGGATTGGATGATGAATGAATGAATGAAATTATTATTATTATTATTATTATTATTATTATTATTATTATTATCATCATCATCATCATCATCATCATCATCATTATCAATTTATTATTTCCTTCATTCTCATTACCATTCTCAATTCTTTCACCAATGGAAGTACACAGAAGCCTGCTTCATGTCAACACCAGCCTGTTTTCTCAGGCTCAGAGATACCCCAGCAGCACATATAACCATCTTCATTAAAAATGTAATATCTTGAATGTACTTGTCTTCTTCATTCTGGTCAATACCTGAGGGGTTTTTTCAGTGATGGCTGCCATGATCCCATGAACCTGACTTATGAGCTCGACCTGTGATTTCTATCTGCTAAGCAGTAAATAAATAAAAAAAGTAAATAAAAGGTTACCCAGCTTTGCTCCTTATTCACCGAAATATGCCGTAGATAACACATTATCTGAGACAGTGTTATCATTACCAAACTGAAAATTTCTGACAGTCACTTTTGAAACACTTTTGGCCTCTGGAACGACGTAGGGAAGCCAAATACACTTTTTGCTTTTGTGTTGGTGCTGGAGAGGGACGCCTACATCTGATGGCATTGACTAGTTATATAAACAACTGGTTATACAAACGTCCCTCAACTATTTCTCCATCCACAACAAATAGGATGGTAGACTGTAGAAGCGCAATTTAAGCCTGCAGTTAACTGGGTTCACATTTCAAATGAACCTGGCGCTACAACAACAACAGCTCCTCCTCCTCCTACTACTACTACTATTATTACTACTACTACTACTATTACTACTACTACTACTACTACTACTACAACTACTACTGCTACAACTACTACTACTGCTACTCTTATCTTGAATTTTACTAGTGACAAACTTGGGAGCATACCTAAACACTCACCACCAAAATTTTAATAATACGACCATTCATCCTTCCAAAAATGGAAATGAGGGAGATACCCCGATACTCAGAAACTTCCAAGACCTCTGCTATCCATCTTTGCCCCACTGAACCCACAGTTACCGCAAATTTTCCGCAATTTCGATGCAGTTTCAGAATTTATTTCCCATCACTTCTTGCGTAGATTTTCGAGGGTAATTTTCATAGGCGTGGGAGCATGAGAGGTGGTGGAGGAGGGAAGAGGAAGGCTTGGTGTCAGTGACTATCAACAGCACGTGGACTTTTAAGACGGATAATTTTGGGTAACTTAAAATTCTCCTCTAAAATACACCAGTCAATAATCTAATTTACACCCAGGTCCTCAAATGTATTGCTGGGCGAACAGGAATATAGGGGAAGCATATTGTACTTTGTCCAAGAGTCTGACCGGCCTGGGAATGGAACTTTTTTTTTCTTCCTCCAGTTGCGGGCTAGATGTGCTAATTGGGAATGGGGGAAGGGAGAAGGGGGATAGGGATGGGGGATGGGGGATGGGGGAGGGGAAGTAGGGGAAGGGGCAAGAGGATGAGAAAAGGGGGGAGAAGAAAGGGAGGTGGTAGGATGGGAGGAAAATTTTCGATTATAAACTGACAGCTGACGGGCAGAAGGAAAAGCAATAAATTTTAGGAGAATGTGATTAAATGCAAAAACAATATACAGAGATGGTTATGGATAGGCCTGTAATGTGGAGTCACGATTCCCGGGGCATGTAGTAGGAGTGACTGATTGCCTGGTCCATTTCACCGAGCCTTTTCACTAAGCATGCTTTTGATATAGCGAATTTATTTTAATCTGATGAAGGTCCCGATTCCTTTCAGCTCTGTTAGTGGCAAAGTGTAGTTAGACTGGAGGGTCGATCTGAAGAGTAAACCTGGAGACTAATTCCTATCCTATATACAGTACAACTAAGGCTCATAGAATTTCCACAACTTGGTATTTTACAAGTGGTTCCATTTCGTTACGTGGAAACTAACCAACTGTAGTTCTCTCATTTTGTTCCTTTTCTCCCTCCTCGATTCCTGAGCCTACCTTAAGTTGATGATGATGATGATGATGATGATGATAGCTTGGGACAGTGCACCAAGTCAATCCGATACTACAACTAATAGTCTGTATTACAAATGATATCAAGATTCCCTCGCAGATACGAGTACATATTAAATCTAACGTATTTCCTACAGTACTATAATTTAAGACAACTTTCCCTACAGTCAGAAATATAAGAAAAGAAAAAAAAGTGTTTCAATATTTTTAACTGAAGTTAGATATCAGAGAGAGAGAGAGAGAGAGAGAGAGAGAGAGAGAGAGAGAGAGAGAGAGACGAAGAATGCAGTTAGGAAGAGCACAACAGGTCTCATAGCTTATACATTTTAAGCCTACTCCAGTGACAAACTTACAGCTGACAGACAGACATAAATGAAAGAAATACCAAGAGAATGCCAATAGGGAGGGATCACACCAGGCTACTCTGACACCATCCTAACTCTTCGCTGAAGAGGATACCTTTCGTATTAATAATGGCTTTAGGACAGCAAGTGACCATTTAAAATAGTAGTAGCAAAATATTGACAGTAGTAGTAGTAGTAGTAGCAGTAGTTGTTGTGGTAATAATAATAATAATAATAATAATAATCATAATAATAATAATAATAATAATAATAATAATAATAATAATATGAACAAAATAATAATGTATCGGATAACAAGTCGACAACGATGTCGATGAAGAGGCTACTGAAGACTTGCCAACGAGGACTTGCATACACATTCATGACGTATAAGTTTTAATCAGTTCTATTGAAAACCGAGGAAAAGAACGACAAAAACGGACCGAAAAAATGAAAAAGAAAATTTTTTACAGTGAGCCTATTAATCACCTTCGATACGATCCTCATTCTTTGGCCAGGCTGACAATCGTATTAAGAATATTTCTTTTAACTATCACATTGAGAGTACTTTTTTAACCTTTCACAATAAGAGGGTTTCCTTTAGGCAAAAAAAAAAAAAAAAAAAGTATGTAAATGGGAAGAAAATTGAAAACATTTCACCGACGGAGTTGATAAGTGATTGTTTACAATGGTGACGTATACTAATTCATCCATTGTAATTCTATGTCAGTTACGTCTGTAATTTAAGAATAAGAATGCTGACAGACAGAAACGATAAAATATTATCAAACAGACATACATACATACAAAGAAATAAATGAATAAATGGGAGCCACTTCCAAATTCACTAACCAGATTGATTTATCGTACAAATATTGACTTTAATGGAGTATGTTTATACTCCCATTACTGAGCAACCTTCTGGCCGTAGCGTGAGAAAGTAAAAAGCAAACAATCGCCGGCCTGAAGAGGTTAATGGCGAATGGTTTTAGTGTGTGTGTGTGTGTGTGTGTGTGTGTGTGTTGTGCTATTCGTTAATTAAAAGGCTGTATTAGTTTTGTTAATAATCTAGAAAAGTTCAATGACACACACACACACACACACACACAGATGCATTTAACAGGAGTACAGCAATACCGTATCATCCTAATCATTCAGGCGGGCATTCTAATTACTTTATTTATTTCTCGGGTCAGGTGCACCTCATAAATACCACCGTAATTACTTATTCCATTAATTTGAACTGAACACCCCTCAGTCACTCCTTCGAACATCTGGGACTATATTCTCGTTGGATATGGAAGCTCCCTAACACCTCTTCCTTAGCGATTTATTTTTTGGATACGGTTGGTTAATAACCTTTTATGCATTACTGATGCAGATTACTGCGATAATAGAAGGATTTATATCACATGGCAATAAGGTGTAATAAGTTAAACAAATCGCTTAGGAAGATGTGTTAGGAAGCATCCTTACCTGGAGAGAATACGGGCCCTGGACACACGTATCAGTCAATATTAAGAGTGCAAATTGTGCGTTTAACCCCTTCACCCAGATGACGTATTTTATTATTATTGCAACCAGACGATTTTATACATTCTCAGAGACTTTTCTACCTAGAAGGGATAGATAAAGTCTTCATCAAGCCATTCAGTATAAGAGACCTATATCCTAATTTGACTAAAATCGCCTGGAAGTAGCAAGAGAAAGTCATCTGATTCAAGAGGCAACACCTGTCCGAATACATCTTTTTTTTCTTAATATTGCTCCAGACGATTTACTTAAAGTAAGGAGAGACACTGCTAACTAGAGGAGTTAAACACAGCCTTCATTAACCCATTTATTTTCAGAGGCTGTCATGTGCTAAATAGAACTGTATGAAATACGCAAGAAGAAATATCAGAAATACGTCATCACATTCAAGTAGTTAATATGATCATCATTTGTGGTTCTCAGACTACCAGTTCGAAAAAAAAAAAAAATCTAGTAAAAACAATCCCATTTAGACTCGGGCCATAAACCAACTCATGTGCATGATCACTAAAGCCACTTTCTTCATGATTGAATAATAACCAGTGTAAATTGTTTGCTTTACTATTATTCCTCCTTTACTTTTTTTTTTTTTTTATCTGCTGTATGTGCCTAGTTTTTCCTTCTCTCTGATTATGCTCATTCAGTTCGATTACATCCATCAATGAAAGTGGGAGAGTTCTTCTTATTATTATTATTCTTATTCTTCATCATCATCATCTTTTCGTTTTCTTCTTTTTCCTCTAATTCTTCTTCTTCTTCTTCTTCTTCATCATCATCATCTTTTCGTTTTCTTCTTTTTCCTCTAATTCTTCTTCTTCTTCTTCTTCTTCTTTTTCTTCTGCTTCTTCATCTTCTTTTTCCTCTTCTTCACAACCCCAACAGTATCACAAACTCCAATGAAGTCAACTTTTTACTTATATTTAGCTGCATATGGAAGACCAACGCACAAGTGTTTCTCTCTAGACAGTATTCTTGCGGGTGAAGGAGGTTCCAAAGATTTTTTCTCAGTTATTTATTTTGCATATCGAAAATTAATATTCTCTTGTAAGTTACTCAATTCTCATGGTTCGTTCAGCCAAAGGAGGTATTTGCTTTTGTTCAAGTTAGGAACGGTTTTAGTAGCGAAGGGATTATTAGGTCTATATCTATATCTAACCCTAACGATCGAAAAGTCTCCTCTAATTTAAGTAACACAGCATAGATAATGACATGAATAATAATAAAAAAAATAGCGTCCAGACGAACCTTAATTATGGACATAGCTTTCACAAAATAACACACAAGAGAATATAAATAAAGGACTCACATGCAGAAATAAACTGATAAACAGAGGTATTGCCGAGCCTCCTAAAATTACGATAGGCCCTACCATATTTTTTTAAAGTCCTGGTTTGAGTATGTATGCGATGACCAGTAGAATCCGCGTCTGGCACCTGCACTCCTATTGGCTCTCTTTAAATTTCATTATAGAAATTTATTCCGTGTGGACAAAAACACCAGGTATACAACCCTAGATAGATAATGTGGGGCCTGATGGACCCCAGAGGTTTTCTTTTGCGTGTGGTGTTTATGTTTTTTTAATCCAAAAAACTTGTCCTTCCCAATACCCTCCTGACTCTTCATGACCTTCATGGGAACAGTAGGGTCATTTCTGTATCTGGCTCTATTTTGGCCCTATTGGGCCATTGGGGTTTCTCAGACCCCAGATTACCTAACAGGTAACTTGTTTGGGTCTGAGAGACCCCAGATTACCATTCATGTAATATTGTTACCACTTCGTCATATGCATATTTTTTACATCCAGGGCTCCATTTTTAGTCTATATATACTGCAAACATCTGTTAACATAACAATCCATGAAAAAAACTTTTACCTGCAATAGTGTCTAAGTGCAGTCACTGCAGTTGGGAATGGAGTGCTCCTGCTGTCTCCACTGTCAGTGCCCGGTAAGTGCAATTAGATACTAGTGCAGGTAAAAGATTTTTTTTCATGAATTGTCATGTTAAAGGATGTTTGCAGTATATACAGATTAAAAATGGAGCCCTGGATGTAAAAAAATATGCATATGAGGAAGTGGTAATTGAAGGTAGCCAAAAATATGTAGAAATTTGTACATGATTTTGTACTTTCTCTATTTCCAGTGAAATATTCATTTGCTTTGTTTCTCCATTTCTCAGAAGGAGTTCTCACCATCAGTGATGTGTGGACCACCCACCGCTGGAAGAAGAAACCTTTCAGTTTTCACAGGGCAATTAAAAAAAAAAAAGTTTTAAAAAAATGGAAGTTTTTATTTAAAATTTAAGTTTTAAAAAAGCATAGTGAAAAATGGACTTTGTTTTTTTATTAGAATAAAGAAATATGATCTAGTTTCACATAGAAAGAGGGATTTCCAAATAAATGCAGTGGAAGTATTTTTTTTTTTTTTTTTTAATGTTGGGGTCTGTCAGACCCCACATTACCTAAATATGTTTAGTCAGAAACATTACCTATCTAGGGTTAAGTTTATTCCTGATGCTGCGCTGTGTGAGGGGTGATTTAGACAAAGATCTCCCAGGCAATTGTGTCCTTATTATTAACAAATCTTTCTCTCTAGACTCCTCTAACTTTCTTTCCCATATTCCCCATATCGTTCTCAGAGACTCGCTTATACTGCTATCTACAGTCTCGCACACCGTTCATCACATGCACTCTCACCACATCATTTCACCTCCCTCTGGACCTACTTCTTCTTTTTCTAACCTCAGACTCATACGCCCCTTCCCTCAACATTCCCCCACTATCTCGTTCTCGGTCCACCTGTTCTTCCTCTCCTAATACCCCTTCCCCCAAATACATCCCCCCCCAAAAAAAAAAAAAAAAAAAATCTACAATTTCACCTCACTAACAAACTGTCAGTCATTTACGTACACCCCACCCTCTCACTTATGTACACCTCAACCACTTAACATGCACAGCCAACAACAGTCAGACATCACACGTGCGCACCTTCAATGGATAAATACTCGTATGCCCTTGGTTGAGACTGAATATAAATGGTTCGACAATGACCGACAAGAAGGGAAAAATTAAGAGAGAGAGAGAGAGAGAGAGAGAGAGAGGGAGGTAATGGATTGTCTGTGGGACCAGCGACTTGAGGAGAAGGACAAGGCATTCAAAATGGAGATGGTTTTGCAATTCAGATAAGGGGAGAGAGAGAGAGAGAGAGAGAGAGAGAGAGAGAGTGTGTTTACCTGGCTATATTTTAGATTTTTGGAGGAAGATGAGGTAGGTGGAGAGCCAGGTGGAAAGGAAATTAGGGGAGAAAAAATACCTTTCTTCTCCAAGCACTGCGAGGTGGTTTTGCAATTCTGATATGGGAGGGAAGAAGGAAGGGAGAGCAGGAGGAGAAAGAAAGGGGAGAGGGATAGGGATGGTCAGGAGGGAAGGGGAAGGGAGGAGTGGTAGAGGGAGGAGTAGACGGAGTTGAGGATTTATGGAGGGAGGGGAAGAGATAGGGATGGGCAGGGAGGGGCAAAGTAGGATCAAAGGCCATATCCATTTACGACTCTAACCAGCTTTATTTTATCTACGGGATTCAGATTCTAGCCTGTAAAGTTGTGTTATTTATGGTTATCGAGGTTTTGCTAACAGTCGAGAGGAAATTCCTAAGTTGTATTAAATAATCCCGTGGTAACCAGAATCCGTCCGTCCGTCGTCATATCCTGTACTGCCCTATGAAGAAAGCTGAAATCTTGGACTAAGGTATTCAGTCTAAACATTTTAGGTGAGAGTGACCTGTTACTATCCCCTAAGTAGCATTATGTGAAGCAATAAACCTCAATGGTCCTTTAGACTCAACAGTAAGTCACATCCGATTGGAGGGAATAAATACTAGACCATAGGCATCCATTTACTGGCTTTGTGGATACCAGTCAATGTATCCAATGGTTTTCTGATTTCAGTTTAACTGTAGAGTACTCGCGTAACACTACATTGGATGCGTGGATGGTGCATCACAACGAAATATAAACAAAAACAATTCGTCTGTAGCAATATATCCTCAGAATACTGCGACTTGTACTAAACAGTCATCATCGTCATCATCACCATTATGAAAACACTATATCCCACCAAATCATGGGATAAATACACACTATAGCTAGATAGAAATTGATTTTCAGGCAAATGTTTTATTAATTAATTTATTTATTTACTAGCAGGGGTACCCTGCGTTTGCCAGGACAAAAAAGGCGAACACTCTCATCCTATTTGTTCTTGTTCAGTCTTTACTCCAAAAAGACCATGTACCTCTTTTCCTTTTGAAGAGGGATTATAAGGGGTCCAGGAGCTCTCTATTTCAGCTTCCGCAGACTAACGCACAGTATCTATGAGCACTTGTTTACTGTAACCGGTGACGTCAAATGACCTTCGACCGGTGACCTCACATGGCCTCGGAAGTCAACTTCACATAGCCTATGTATGAACTGGAGGTCATGTGAGTCTCCATGCCAAAAACTGGGCTGCTTAGTCCACTCACTCAAGGGTGACCTCAAATGACGTCCGACTAGTGACCTCAAATGACCTCGGAGGTCAACGTAACATAGCCTATGTTCGAACTGGAGGTCATGTGAGTCCCCATGCCAAAACTGAGCTGCAACGGTACCCGGCGTTGCCCGGGCCAAAAAGGCTAACACTCTACTGGTGACCTTAAATAACCCAGATCTGAATTTTGACCCCCCTAAAACCATCCTTGCGTCACCCTGACTCAGAATATATATATATGGATCTGGGGGTCCCTGGCCTTTGGTTTGAGCGTGATCGAAGGACAAACAAGCAAACAACACAGCTCTTTTATACATACATACATACATATACATAGATAGATAGATAGATATAGATATATATATATATATAGATAGATAGATATAGATAGATAGATAGATAGATATTGATGATTACGAGGAATATATCGAAGGCTTCAAGCAAGAGGGAGAGTTTTTAGGGAAGGTGTGTCTTTCAATTAAGGTTTAGAAGAGTTTTATCACCTTTTTTTGAGGGGAAGGAAGAGTTTTACAGGAAGGAGTAACTCTCAAATTTTTAGTTTAGAAGCGTTAAAGGATTCCGGAGGGAATTTCTTCGTGGATATTTTCGGTGGTGGTGGGTGTGAGAGCGGCAACATGAAGAAGACATTCTGGGACTGAGCACTGGCTGGCTTTATACCTACTGTTCGGGTTCTCGTAAAGGTAAGCTACTTGTCGCTGACAGCGATAGGTGGTGGTGTGGTGAGGGGTGGGGAACGGGGGAGGGGGTTGGTGGGAATGGGTGGAGGCACTGGGGATAGGGGTGGGGGGGGCCGAGTGAAGAGGGGGTTCGTTTTGTCGTGTTCTGGTGGTGATGATGGGTGTGGTAATGATGATAGGGTGGTTGTGATGCTTGGATTTGTGATGATGATGGGGGTGGTGGTCAAGATGACAGTGGTGGTGATGATGGGAGTGGTGGTGGTGATGATGGGAGTGATGGTGATGATGGGGGTGTGTCACGGAGTATTATAAATTAAATGCAATTATTAAATGATAATGTCCAATAATTCTGAAGAGCAGGGGCAATGATTTGTCTTGCTAAATCAAGCAATGATTACTTTATACTGGCCCGCTTCGCCGACTCTCTCAGAACGAGAATTTATAAACTTTCTCAACAGTACACAGCAGAGACTAATTACACACAATCGCTGTTTATTAGTACTGTTAGCCTCTGGAGAAAGTGACTTCACCCCTAACAATAAATAACTAATACTATTAATAATATCAGGTTCTTGCTGATGCGTAACTCCTAGATGGCACAACGGATTTTAAGCTTAATACAACAAGACTGGCCTAAGTACAGGTTATGAATAGCAAAACGTTTATGCAAGCTAGGAGCTATAAGGGAAATAAGCTTAATTGTGGAGAAATGAAACACGAGTTTACATTACATTAAGCTCAAAGAAA
The DNA here is from genome assembly GCF_032717465.1 of Coenobita brevimanus. NCBI lineage: Eukaryota > Metazoa > Arthropoda > Malacostraca > Decapoda > Coenobitidae > Coenobita > Coenobita brevimanus. The sequence goes on from NC_136977.1 coordinate 34,655,572, forward strand.
AAGAACTGTTAAATTTATTAATTACAAAGGAACAAATACAACGTTACATTTCAAAATGAATTCAAATAAAGAGATCGCACTCACTCACTCAAAAGCTAAATTCTTACGCCTAGGAAAACAACATGCGGCGCCGCCGGCCAGCATGTGAGGAAACAGCACACTTAACTAAACTCTTAAGTCTAGGAAAATGAAAAGAAAATACTGGTCAATGTAGCGTATCACCAAAGAAGGATGGGAGCCTGGAGAACTGTAGTCTAGTGGAGTCTGGGTGCTAGATGACCTCTCACTCTCTCACTGCTGGAGCACAGAACCTCACTCCATCGCGACAGACAAAAGACTGAATTCAAATGCGATGCGTGTGGTAGGAATATGCACAGGCCACCGGAAGAAAGCGTGGCCAACGGTCGAGGCAAGCAGGGGCGAACAATAAGAAACAATAATATCACTCAGTAGAGCAGTTAATGACGTGCATTAGATCGGTCACTTTTGAAACAGTGACGAATGTTTTGAAAAAAGTATACCACCGAAATGGAGAGAGAAACGGTTAACTGAACGATACACAGTGAGTTTTCCACTAATAGTTCGTGGTTTCTCTCAAAAGGAAAATGTCGCGATTTTGATTCGTGAAAGGATGGTGGTCATGATGGGAAGGGAAGTGATGCTCGGAGTGGTGTTGATGATGGGTCTGGTGGTGATGTAAAGGTGCATGAAATACGTCGGGTGGTGGTGACAGTGTGTGAAATGTGATGGCTGGTAGTGCAGATGATATGTAGCCTAAGGTGGTAATGCGGGTGAGAGAAGAGGGTGGGAGTTCTGTGGTGATGCAGTGGGAATGATGATGATGTGGACAGATCGTAAAGTGAAGCATGATGGATGGTGTCCGCAATGTGCCAAGCGGTGATGAGGTGTTTGGAGAATGCGTTTTGCTGAGTGGTGATGAGACATGTAAGAGATGTAAGTTGAGGTGGCGATGTTAATGATGGTGGTGGTACTGATGATGATGAGTGGTTCGCTGAGTGATGACGGTGTCTTCATTATAATGGCGAAAAAGTGATGACGAGTTTGGTTATGCATGAAGTTTGGTGGGTGATGATGGTGTTTGGCTGATGTCCTTCCACTGTATTTATCCGTTCAGTTCAGCAACATCATTTCTATCTCCAGACGATAAGTTAATGATGATATTGACACAGAAAATGGTGCTATATTGGTGCACTGATGGTGCTAAGACAGTCACTGCGCGTTAGTTTGCTAAACGTTAAAATTATAGTGACATCTTGATAAGTTGATGATTATAATAGGAGTTTTAATAAAGCCAGGATGATTGGAAGTACTGAATATGGAAAAATCTACCTACTGATGGGAGGTGAAGGAGGAGGAGAAGGACACCGCTGATGAAGATAGCCAGAGGAGCAACTGGACAAGAAGAGATTGAGTGAAGTGACAAAAATGCCACAGAAGGGGGAATGGATGGAGTGAAAGAGTGGGTGGGGGGACTGGGTGAAGTGAAAGAGTAGATGGGGTGAGGGTGGAGTGCAAGAGTGGATGGGGCAGTGGCTGGATTGAAAAAGCGGGTAGGGGTGTTGGTGGAGTGAAAGAGTGGGGAGGAAGTGGGTGGAGTGAGACTGGGGGGGAGTGGGTGGGGTGAGAACTGAGAGGGAGTGAATGGAATGAAAGAGTTGGGGAAGAAAGGGGAGATGATGGAAAAAATGAGAAGGTGAGAAGTTCGAGAGATGAAGAGGAGAGGGGAGGAAGAGGTGAGGGTGTGAGAAGAGGGACAGGGGAGAGTAATGATAGGGGAGAAAGAGTGGATGTAAAGAAGAGGAGAGGGCGGAAGGAGGGGGGACCGAAAGGGGGAGAGAAGAAGAGAAAAGTGTGTGTGTGTGTGTGTGTGTGTGTGTGTGTGTGTGTGTGTGTGTGTGTGTGTGTGTGTGTGTGTGTGTGTGTGCGCGTGTGTGTGTGTGTGTGTGTGTGTGTGTGTGTGTGTAAGAGAGAGAGAAAGAGAGAGAGAGATCGAACTGTGTGGCAATCTTAGCTTCAGAGAGAGGGAAAGAGAAGTGGATGCTGTGTTATTTACGAGCTAATGATGTGAACTGTTACGAGATGCTGAAGGGTTGGTACGTTGTAGTGATAATGGTGATGGATATGGTGAATGGTAGTGGTGATAGTGGTGAATGGTAGGGTGATAGTGATGGACGTGGCAATGGTGGTGGTGTTAATGGTGATGGGGAATGTGATACGTATTATGTTTATTGTTGGTGTGCAGTTGTGGTGATAAAGGGGAATGTGCAAATGTCGTGGTTGTGTTGGTGATTATGAATGATGATGTAAATGGATACTGTGATGATGGTAATGGTGCATAAGGTAGTGGTTGTAGTAGTGGTAGTAACAGCAATAAAAGTAACCCGGATTTGTTTTGCTGAACAGACCCATCAATAGGAGGCATGCAATCGCTCCTACAGGGTTCTCCAGTGCCGTGAACCGATGTTCCCTGGAGGCAAAAGTGTGGAGTTTTGGTTCTTGGATGGACGCCACATTTGCGTCTTTCCACCCAGTTGACAGGGGTGCCATACTGTACAAAGATCCAAATGACCCTGTTGTTTGGTTATATAGCTACCGCACAGCGTTGTATATGGTTTTGCTTAGATACGGGTTATAATGAATGTGGTAATGGCGATGGTGTGTGTGGTGATGGAAGTTGTGATGATAATGACGAGTGTGGTGGGGGCTATGGTGATGGATCAAGTAGTGTGATGGTATGGTGGTTGATGTGGTGGTGATGAATTTGAATCAAATGATGGTGATAATGATAAAGATGAATGTAATGATGCTGACAGTGGTGTGTATGAGCACTGTCTGGGATGGATGTTATGAGATGAGAGAGGGGGGTGGTGAGGTGGCTGGGGTGGATGTTAAATGGGATGTGAAATTAGGGAATGTTTTTTTTTTTTATAGTATTTTCTCTTTCTTATTTCTACATCCTACTTCACTCCCTCAATAATTAGGAAGAGGATCAAAAGAATAAAAATAATGATGATGATAAAAACTGGATATAAATAAACAGTTCTCAGTTGCCCTGTATTTGAAAGTATTGATAATAATGATAATAATAATAATAATATTTGTTGTGTGTGTCCGACTCTGGGCAAAGGTTTCAGGGCCTATTTCTCGGGAGTGGCCTATCCCAAGGCCCAGTAGTCCTCCTACACCTCCACATGTCACCACTTCTGCGTTAACACCCACCGTCCATACTGAATACATGTTAGGGCTGTCTCATACAGGGCTGGTGTACTCTTATGAGCGGAGGTATTTTTACGAAATGTCGGCGGGGTCTGGTAGCTAAGGAAAGTCTGCTTGTATTAAATTCAAATCCTTAAACTGCTCCTTACCCAGGCCGAGATTCGATCCTGGATCCATTAGGACTGCAGGCCGCCTCTCTACCGATTCAGCTATGCAATACAAAGTCCCCTACTGGATGATCCATACATTATGTACTGTGTATACAATGTGGGTATGATAGCAATATGTATGTACTGTGGCTGGTTGTTGCGTGCAACACACCGTCAAGGTATGGGGAACAATTGTGTGCAGTTATATCAAATTCTGTCCATGCATGTCGAAGTTACAGAGCGGACATGAAATTACGGACGGACTGACTGACGTACTGACGTACTAACGGAACCACGCAAGCCTAAAACCCTCATTAGGAATGCTCATTTCTCAACTGAATTAAATCGTCTGGTGGTACAAAAATATCAAGAGCTATCGTAACCAGACTCCTATACAGGCATGTAGTCCTATATAAAAATAAACGCAGTCTCTCCCTCACACACACACACACACACACACACACACACACACACACACACACACACACACACACACTCAAGTCACCTAACAACCTGGTCAGTCATTCCTACGAATATATTTGATGTCACCAACCTTCCCCCCCTTCTCTCTCTCTCTCTCTCTCTCTCTCTCTCTCTCTCTCTTCTTTCATTGTACTCTCCTTACACTTCCCTCACTTTTCCTCTGCACAACTCCTTCTCTTCTCCCCTCCCCATCACCCCCTCTTCACCCCTCACCCCCGATAATGATGAATGTAACCAGACCTGTGTTATCCTTGTCACAGCCCACTCTTACGCCATTACTCCTTAAGAGGTACAGTAGTGGTCATAAATAATCACCTATCATCAGGTACCCCGAGCCTCAGATTGGCTCCTTTATGCGCGGCAAGTCACAGTGGAGTAAGACGGGCTGAAAGGGAGGGACCAGAAAGAGAAGGGAAGATGGGTGGGGGGGGGGGGAGTGATGGTGAGAGGGTGGAGTGAGGAAGGAGGTAGGGTAGGTAGGGGAAGGAGAATGAAATGCGAAGTGGTGGTCACATTATTTGTCTATTTTCTTTCATTCAAGGCATGATATAAAGGAGTTAATATTCGGTTGATAATGCTGCTTTACGTCTTGTATAGCGGAGTCAGATAACAGGCTTTAGATAGTTGGTGATATCAGTTGCTGGCTCGTGAAAGAAATATAATGACGTGACAGATCAAACATTAGTGCAGAGCCATAAAGACTGTGTGAGCCCAGACTGTCAATGCGTGGGAGCCAGAGATCGAGAGGACACAGGTCCGCATCCTCCAGCACACCACAGACAAGCGGGAGCTGTTCAGACGAAACCAGCAAACCAACATTGTTTTCTCGCTGCTCCGAAGACTGTAAGAGGTTATTAAGAGGCAGGAGGACAGTGCACTACTTACTAAGGCTTTCCTCGTTGCTTTGGCTTTACCAATGTCGGTAAACATTGTCATAAATATACTTTGAGAGTTTGGGTAGGATTTTGTTTTATTTTCTAACATTTTATGAGATATATCGTAATTAAATCCATCCATGTGCACAAACATTAAATTTATTTATTTTTTATCCACAATTATCTTAAACAGCCTTTTCATAAAGAGATGCCATAAAATAGTTGACATGATTGTGACTGTATAGAGGGAGTGTATACCGAGAGGATGATGATATTTACTGTGGACATAGCCACGTCAAAAGTTGCATATGATATTAAGTTCCAAAATTAATTAAGTGTAAGGGTAAAGGACTTTTGTTAATTACACATTACGGAAGTCAAAGCCATTCAGATTCCATTCTGCGTCCGAAGTCAAAATATACCGATAAACACAAATATGTGGCACCACACAAATATTTGACCTGACACTTCAGTATAATTCTCTCAGGAGCCACCCCTTGATATCACCACAAACCCAAAGCTTGCTATCTAACGCCTGTATAAAAGATGTAATGCAACATTATCTAGTGAATATTAACTCCTTTATATCATACCCATGAAAGAAAATAAACAAATAATTAGACCACCACTTAGCATTCATTTTCCCTCCTCTACCTTCCCTCCTCTGTCCTCTCACTCCACTCCCACACCATCACTCGTCCCCCCCACCCACCTTCCCTGCTCTCTCTGTCCCCTCCCTCTCAGCCCATCTTGTTCCACTGTGACGTGCCGCGCATAAAGGAGGCGGCCTGAGACACGGGGTACTGGAGGATAGGTGATTATTTATGACCACGATTGTACAAGTCAGGGGCTAAAGCTAAGCGCATCCTGCCTTGTTCACCCGGAGAGGAGGACTCGTATTCTTGTGAATTTAGAAGGCTCCCTCGCAACTCTCATGTATTAATTCTGCGTATTGAAATTGGGTTTATGGTGTAGGTACAAAACACACACACACACACACACACACACACACACACACACACACACACACACACACACACACACACACACACACACACACACACACACACACACACACACACACACACACACACACACACACACACACACACACCGCTCGCTGGTGCAGTGGTAACGTTCCCACTTGCCAACTGGTGGACGGGAGTTCGCGCCTCGCTCAGGTTGCGAAAAGTTTCACTGACGAAGTGGGTGGTTACTGTCCCCCTTGAGCAAGGGGACGGGTGTGTGTGCGTGTGTGAAGGTCACAGCCTTGCCCTTAGATCGGACTATATGAGCTCTCAGCTCCCTTCCGGGAGGGTAAAAGCTGACGATCACGACCATCAAGTGATCCTGACCGACCCGGTGAATTACACACACACACACACACACACACACACACAAATTTTCATATAATTCCTAACATTTGAACTACTACCAGCATTGCAGATACTTGATCTAGTGCATGTGAAGGTAACGTTATCACATGAAAAAATAAACAAGTAAGGATGAAATGTTCGAAGTCTCCCTAACCGAAGGGAATGAGGACTAGTGCTCTTATTGACACATCTGTCTGTTGATATTGTTGTTGTTGCCCTTGATTCGTCAGAAACGCGGGCCCAACTAACTGTAGGCTGAAGTTGCCCTTCTTCAGCAGTCCACCGTCCTTTCGGGGGATGGTGAGGGAGATGAGGGACGCTTTTACGGCCAGGCAGTGGAGCCGCCCGACTAAACTGGTGCTACCACGTGAAAGCATCCCTCTCTAGCACCTCACAGCCTGTGTGAATAAATACAAATAAATATTTGCCTCCTCATTATAATGACGTATTTAGTTAATTTCTACTACCTGAAGTCAATATTATTCAACCAAGGAATGATGTCAAACTGAAGGCGTTAGTCTTCTGTCAGGAGCTGAGGGACGTTTGTGTAACCAGGCAATAACACCACCTGGATATATCGGTGCCATCATCAGAAGGCGGCCCTCTCCAGAATGGGGGGTTTACAACTATAATTAGGGAACCTCTTAAGCCGACGAGAACACAAATCGTTGTAATTATCAAGACCAGCATAAACAGTACATAAAAGAATAAAAACGTGCCACAATCAAAAGAAACTGGAGAAGAAAAGTAAAAAACTAAAAAAAAACAAAAGGTATAATATCTTCAAAATCCGAGGAGACCAGATGGCTGGGGCAACACGGGTTAGGGCACTTCTGGGTGCTGGGCGTGTCGGGGTACCTGTGTCGGGCCGTGTTCGTCATCTGTTACACTGTGTTCCATACTGCGCCGATACGGAACAAATTGTAGGCTCAAATTCCTGCACCTTAGCTTTAGTACGCAAGGTATAGCGCTTCAAAAAAAAGTACATCAACAACAACAATACTACTACTACTACTACTATTACTACTACTACTACTACTACATTACTACTACTACTACTACTACTACTACTAATAATAATAATAATAATAATGAAAATAATATATGGTATAAGCGGTATTGTTAGATGTGCCAGTGTCTCATAAGATGCTAGTACCTAAAATAATGATATAATGTAGGGTTGTGGAGGTGCTGAGAAATGTCACATATTATAGATTAACTCTGGATACCAACCACTATTTTAATCGCCCCAAAGAGACACTTGCCCTATGAAAAGATTTAAAAAAAAAAAAAAAATCTCTTGCTTACGAGTAATCCTGAATAAGCTTGGACATCACATAGGGACTTACCTATAGCTAAAGCCAGGCGATTTTTTTTTTTTTTTTTTGCTAAATGAAACCAGTCTGAGAGAGAGAGAGAGAGAGAGAATTATTGTCCAAGAGCGGCCTTGAATGAGCTATTACAAAAAGCTTTCATAATTCTTTATCTCACATAGAGTTATTCATAGAAAAACACTTTCGTCACGTCTCTGTACAGTGTACACCCACCCGACTCGTCAAGTGTGAGGTCAGCAAGAAGAATGTGGCAAACCTATATTCTCTTCTCTTCCAGTACCAGGCAACCTAATCCTGAAACTCATTCATGGCTGGCTGATATAGAATTTTAGACCTAGAAATGGGATTATATTATAAAGGACAATCTTACAAAATGTTGCCTTATAATTATGTAAATCAATTCTTTTTATTTTTAAGAGTAAATTATTATGTGTTCGAGTTTCACTCACTTCGCAACCCATTTATCTGTTCAAATGAGAAGTAATCATTGATACTAAATGAATAAAAAAAAAAAAAATCAATAAACGAACTTCATTTAACCCTTTCAGCATTAATGACCACTTAGGTATTTAACTGCTGCTGCTTCAAGATTATTATTATTATTATTATTATTATTATTATTATTATCATTATTATTATTTGTTTATTTATTTATTTATTCATTTATCTTTCTTTTTTTGCTAAGCGTCCAGTGATCATTCGGGGGGTTAAATCAAAATGGTTGCTGCTCTGTGTGACTGTGTGTGGAGTGGTGTCGGCGTGTGCTCTGGCTTTTTGCACCCGAGTAATGATCCCGTGAAGCCCTCGTTGGGCCGGGGCGAGCAAGTCATGGGTCTGAGGTGCTTTTGAGCCCTTATGTCTGGCCCGCTAATGCTTGCTAGGGAGGTGTGTGAGTGCTGGGGTATGTTTCACTTCCCTGACGGTGACTGTGTGCTCATGCGTTAGTGTGTGAAGGATGGAGAAGGCAAGAGAAAAGGTAAGAGAACCAGATGAAGCGGGATCGTGTGAAGCCTATAAAACAAACTAAATTATTACAGTAATAAAACTGTGAATCATTTTATCGTCTTTTCATGTATGTACTATCACGATCCAAAGTTTCTTTACCCCCCTGAGTGGAAGAAGGTCGAAGCCAAGGTTGTATCAAGACCAGATGATCGGACACTGCCAGTATACAAGACTAATAATGGTTCATGATACCGTGATTCATAAATAGGCTCGTGTGTTTCATCCGGGTGATTCTTATTATCCTAAGCTTCAGGTTAGTGAACCCCTCCATCATGAACTCGCCTGTGTTCGGTGGCCCGTCATTTCTTCAACCTTGGCTTCGACCTTCCTCCACTCAGGGGGGTAAAGAAACTTTGGATCGTGATAGTACGTGTGCGCGTGCGTAGAAAAGGGAAGGAAATATTGTGTGGGCATGCGTAGAAAAGTGAAGGAAACACTTTAAAATAGCAAGGGAAACGTATAAAAAATGTCTGAAGGAGTAACAAAAGACAAATAAACAGATATTATATAATTATAGTGCCATTTCTCTCCGATTACTTTGTGTTTGCGTGTGGAGGCGTCAAAAAGGAAAAGGAGGGACAGCACGACAATCTAACAAAAATAAAAGAGAGGAAACAACATGAAAGTGTGTGTGTGTGTGTGTGTGTGTGTGTGTGTGTGTGTGTGTGTGTGTGTGTGAGAGAGAGAGAGAGAGAGAGAGAGAGAGAGAGAGAGAGAGAGAGAGAGAGAGAGATTAACACACTCTTGTCAGTCTCTGCTCATGCGTGAGAAAGTGGGGAGGAAAAAAAGAATATGATGAATGAATAAATAAGAAGGGAGAGAGAACCTTCCTTGAATACGTAAAGATGCAATGAATATCTCTATGTCTGTTTTCACTGCGCCGGGCATAAATGTGTGAAGAAAGAAGATAAACATTAAGAGAATAATACTGGAATGTGTGAAGAGTAAACGAAGAAGAAGAAAAAAAGGCGTTATCAATTCTCTCTGTCTGTCTGTCTGTCTGTCTGTCTGTATCTCTCTCTCTCTCTCTCTCTCTCTCTCTCTCTCTCTCTCTCTCTCTACCGGTCTTTTACTTTTGTTGTGAGCTCGTATGCAGAGAATGAGAACTATCATCATCATAAATGGTAGAATCGGTCACAGGAAAATGAAAGTAGCCATTAGCCAGTCCTTCGAAATTCTTAGCTCTATTCCACTAAGGATAAGAAAAAAGTATGACTGAAAAGCAAAAAAAAAAAAAAAAAAAAATCTTGTGAGGGAAGAGGAAGATGCACGGCAGAGAAAGAAAAAATACGAGCAAGGAGTAAGGAAATAAACAAGAGGAAAGGAAATAAACAAAGAGGAAAGGAACAAAAGACGAGAAAAAAAGGCAAAGCAAAGAAAGGACAGAATGAAAGATTATAAGCAGAAGGTATAAAAACAGAGAAACAGAAAGAACAGGGAAAGGAAAAGGACACAAAATATTTAATTAACAAGGGGCGAGAAGAACGATGAATATGAGGAGGAAAGAAAGCAAATCATAACTGGGAGAGGAAGACGACTTATAAGAAATAAGTAAGAAATTAAAGACAGGGAAAAAAGCAAGACAGCTAATGGACGGAGAAATAGATTATGGACATGTAAGAGAGAGCGAGAGAGAGGAGAGAGAGAGAGAGAGAGAGAGAGAGACGAAATGCTGCACTCCGACTTATCAACAGTACTCTCTGTTTCGTCCTGGGCACATGCGTAAAGCAGAAAAGAAGAAGGGAGGAAATGAGAGAAAACAGAAAAATAAAGACGACGAAGCGTGGAATTGAGAGAAAACTGCAGAAAAATAGGAAGGGAAAGCAGATATGATGAAAAAATATATATTTAAATACTTGTGGTAGGTGGGGGCGCTCACCATCCACTCACTCGATGTAGTGCTGCTCTTGGGTGTCTGCCCTTTCCTCTTCTCCATCGTTCTTTCCTTCCATAATCTTCTGTCTTTCTTTCCTTCATTCCTTCCTTGTCCTTCTGCCTACGGGTGACTTGACACTCCCTCTTCTGTCTTTCCTTCATTCTCTCCTCTTCCTTCTGCCTGTGGGTGTCTCTACAATGAGTGACAAGCCAAATGGTTTCCTGAACACCAGGAAATCATTTACTACGCTGGGTGGTAACCATTTAACCAAATTTTGGCGCCTGGTGGTTTAGTGGGTAATTACGGAGCTCCAATAGGGTACTTGTTTGTTTTTTTGTTTTTTGTTTTTTATGTGTCCGACTCTGGGCATAGACTTCACAGCCTGCTCTCAAGGCCCAGTAGTCCTCCTACACACCATACACCTCTCTACATGTCACCACTTCGGCGCTAACACCCACCGTCCAGATTGAATAAATGCTAGGTCTGTCTCATACAGGACTGCTGTATTAGTATTAGCGGGGGTATTTTTACGACATGTCGGCGGGTCTTCTGGTAGATCAGTAAAGTCTGATTATATGAAATTCAAATCCTTAAACTGTTCCCTGCCCCAGCAGGGATTTGAACCTGGGTCCGGTAGGACTGCAGGCCACCTCTCTACCGATTGAGCCACTGTCTCAATGTAATGCCACTCAGGGATGAGTGAGGCTGGTCACTCATATTAAATCTCGGGACCAAATGCCTAGCCCCGGGCCCCTATGCTCCTCAAGGGGCAATGTAGGATTGAATGATGGATGGATGGATTAAATTCTGCTTAGTTGTAGATTCATGGGGAGAGACAAGAAGGAAGAGAATGAGAAAAATTGGAATAATAAGGAGCATAAGCAATATACAGGGTGTAACGCGACGTATGACAAAAACTTACACCAATGATCTATCATGTAATTCTGAGTATATTTTTTTTCTATAAACATAGTTCTGAGAGGGGAGGGTGGAGGTATGTCTGACCACTACTTGGTGGAGGGAAAGTTAAGAGTAGGTAAGAGATGGGTGAGAGCTAGGAGGGTTAGGTGTGGCAGGGAGGTTTTGAAAGTGAGTGAGTTGGATAAAAGAGAGAAAAAGATAGAGTATCAGGAGAAATTGAAAGATGAGTGGAACGCAGTGAAAGATCGGGAAAATGGCAGCGTGGAGGAGGAATGGCAGTTGTTTAAGAGTGCTGTGGTGGGGCATGCAGAAGAGGTGTGTGGTGTGAGACGTGTGGGTGGTGGTGTAAGAAAAGGAAGTGAATGGTGGTGCGAGGAAGTAAGTATGGCCGTGGCTGAGAAGAGACGTGCATATGAAGTGTGGCTGCAGAGGAAGGATGAGATGTCATATGAAAGGTATAAGGAAAAGAGGAATAGAGCGAGAAGGGCTGTGCGTGATGCTAAAGTGGCAGCAGATGAGAGGTGGAGTAGGCAGCTGACAGAGAATTTTCAACAGAATAAGAAAATGTTTTGGAAGGAGGTGAAAAGGGTGCGAAAGGGAGAGTCTGGGAAGGAAGAACGAGTAAAAGCAGAGGATGGAAGGATGTTAATTGAGATGGATGCAGTAAGGAAGAGATGGGCAGAGTATTTTGAAAGATTGTTAAATGCAGAGGAGGAAAGGGTGGCTGAGATTGTGGCAGATAGAAGGGTGCAAGGAATAAATGTGTTGGGAGAGTTGAATGATTCTTTGATCACGAAGGAGGAAGTGGAGAAGGCAGTAAAGGAGATGAAAACAGGGAAAGCTGCAGGTATGGATGGGTGTGCTGTGGAATGCCTGAAGGGTGGTGGAGTGACTATTGTTGACTGGTTAGTAAGATTATTGAATGTGTGCTTTGAGAAAGGTATGGTGCCAATTGACTGGGCAAGTGCTTGTGTGGTCCCGTTGTATAAAGGCAAGGGTGATAAGTATGAATGTACTAGCTTTAGGGGTATAAGTCTGTTGAGTGTTGTAGGTAAAGTGTATGGTAGAGTGTTAATTATGAGAGTTAGAGAGGGTACAGAGGGAGTGATTAGTGATGAGCAGTGTGGCTTCAGGAGAGGGAGGGGATGCGTTGATCAGGTGTTTGATGTGAGACAAGTGTGTGAAAAGTATTTAGCGAAAGGCAAGGATGTGTTTTGGGCATTTATGGATTTAGAGAAAGCGTATGATAGAATTGATAGGGAGGCTTTGTGGACTGTTTTAAGATTGTATGGACTTGATGGTAGGTTGCTAAAAGGGGTGAAAAGTTTTTATGTAAATAGTAAAGCGTGTGTAAGAGTGGGAAATTCTGTGAGTGATTGGTTTCCCGTGAGAGTGGGGCTGCAACAGGGATGTGTGATGTCGCCTTGGTTGTTTAATATTTACATGGATGGTGTTGTAAGGGAGGTGAATGCAAGAGTTTTAGGTGGTCTGAGTCTGGTAAATGTTGATGGAGGAGAGTGGAATCTGAAGCAGCTGCTGTTTGCAGATGATACTGCACTGGTGACTGATTCAGAGGAGAGATTGAGACAGTTGGTAGAGGAGTTTGGAAGGGTGTGTGAAAGGAGGAAATTGAAAGTAAATGAGAATAAGAGTAAAGTGATGAAGTGTACGAGGTTGATAGATGGTAGGGGGATGAATATAGTTTTGAATGGTGAGATGCTTGAGGAGGTAGATTGTTTTAAATATCTAGGGTCACATGTTGCTGTGGATGGAAGAATAGATGCAGAAGTGAAGTTTAGAATAAATGAAGTAGGAAAGGTGCTGGGAGGAATGAAAACAGTGTTTAAATGTCGTTCGCTTAGAATGGATGTAAAGAGAAGGCTGTATGAGGGTGTTGTGGTACCGACTGCGTTATATGGGGCTGAAACATGGAATATGGATGTAGCAGAGAGGAAAAGTTTGAATGTAATGGAGATGAGATGTCTGAGGAGTATGTGTGGAGTGACGCGTATGGATCGAGTGCGAAATGATGAAGTGCGAAGGAGAACTGGAGTTGTTTGGGAGATGGCTGGTAGAGTTGAGCAGAGGGTGTTGCAATGGTTTGGGCATATGGAGAGAATGGATAATGAGCGATTGGTGAAAAAGATAACTAGATCTGATGTGAGAGGTGTAAGACTGAGAGGAAGACCACGAATAGGATGGATGGACAGTGTGAAGAGAGCGCTGGATGCGAGAGGGATGTCCGTTGAGCAAGGAAGAGTGGCTGTGCGTGACAGAAATAAATGGAGAGAAATTGTGAATGAATAAGTGATGACGCAGCCCTGAGGGGATATTCTCCCGCATTTGGTCTGATCAGCTAGTCAGGTCAGGTGCGGGTAAGGGGATGGGTCTGTTATGATGTGGCAGGGGTAAACCAGTTCTGCTGTCGGGCCCTGCTGTGGATGTCACTGCTTGCATTGCGCAGTTGACCCTTGTGCGGTGTGATGCGGTGAGGATCTGTCCGTTCTCCCCTTTGGGGCTAAGATGCGAATGAATGTGTTTGAATGGATGAGTAAATGGAGAGTGAGTCGTCCTGTCTCGGCTACCTCCCTTTCCTTGGGGGAAGCAGCCTAGGTATATAGATAGATAGATAGATAGATAAACATATGCTCTCTGCGACCCCAGTTCAGTACCCAGCATTCGGCTGTTTTGTGTAAAAGCTCGTCTCTTGCATGTGCCATTGGGTGAGTGCATCGCAGGGCGACGGGAGACGAGTATTATTAGCTTATACTGTGCTATACATAAAAATCCCATATCCTATCAGTACACACGAGTTTTAAGAAGAAACTTTACGTAGGCTATTGATTCTTTAACATCAAGTCATGCATTCATGCAATTCTTTTGCACATATCGACTGTAATTAAGGATTAAATTCAAATTTTATGGCTTGCAAGGGAGTAGGGAGAGAGGGAGGACAGGCTGGTGTGTTGTTGCCAGTTATGTAATATTTGGTTTGTAGGATGTTGCTACCAGCATTATCATAACACCCACAGCTCATTTAGTGAAAGAACATTACTGTACTGAGTGACTAGCATCACTTTAAGTCAGGAGTAATATTATTATTCATAACAATTTTTTTTGCTGCAAGTAAACGTGGCACCTTTTTTTTTTTTTTTTTCATATGCTGACGTGAGAACAGTGATACAGGATTGCCAATGTAACGACTATGTTGCTAGACCTATTTTCTTGCTTCTACTTGCGGCACTAACATCTGGCAACATGATATCTAGCTACATTCTGGATATTTTTGCCATTTTTAGGTGATATTCTAGAGATTTTATCGTATTTTCTAGCGATGTTTTGCAGTGTTTATTATCTAGCGACATTCTAGCAAGTTTTGAGGACTAAACTAGCGAGACTGATGATAAGGACTTGGCAACCCTGCGTCCACTGTCATTTGAACGGGAACATTTGCAGGGGAGGCACATACTTTAAATACTGTTCTCTGCGTTCTGTTGTTCACAGGGTTCAGCTTCACATGTTCATGAAACAGCATGCCACGTACGTACAGCAATGAAGAATATGCAGATATCGTGTATTTTTTTACGGATTCTGCGATGATGTGCTGCAGAGAGGAACACAGGTGGAGATACCCAATGGCGCCACGTTTACTTGCAGCAGAAAAATTGTGATTAATAAAATTCTTCCTGACTTAAAGTGAGGCTAATCTCCCTTTAGAATAACGTTTTTTCACTAAATAAGCTGTGGGTGTTATGATACTGCTGGTAGCAACATCCTACAAACCAAATATTACATAACTGGCAACAACACACCAGCCTGTCCTCCCTTCCTCCCTACTCCCTTGCAAGCCATAAAATTTGAATTTAATCCTTAATTACAGTCGATATGTGAAAAAGAATTGCATGAATGCATGACGATGTTAAAGAATCAATAGACTACGTAAAGTTTCTTCTTAAAACTCGTGTGTACTGATAGGAAATGGGATTTTTATGTATAGTACAGTATAAGCTAATAATACTCGTCTCCCGTCGCCCTGCGATGCACTCACCCAATGGTAGGCCTACATGCAAGAGACGAACTTTTACACAAAACAGCCGAATGCTGGGTACTGAACTGGGGTCGCAGAGAGCATATGTTTATAGAACAAAATATACTCAGAATTACATGATAGATCATTGGTGTAAGTTTTTGTCATACGTCGCGTTACACCCTGTGTATATATATATATATATATATATATATATATATATATATATATATATATATATATATATATGAATAAAGAACTAGGATTGAAAGACAATGATTGCTAGGGAGGAAAGGAGGAGGAAAATGTGATGAACTGATAAAATGGAAGAAATACAACTGGAAAGGGATGATAGGTGGTGAATATAGGAAGAACTTAAAAACAATAAGGATAAAATATTTAATAGTCTGCAGGCGAGAGAGAGAGAGAGAGAGAGCACCTCCTCCCTTTTGACCCTGAACTCTGACCTTATTCATCCCAAATTTTACCACTTGTTCCTCTGATTGTTCTTAATTATTATATGATTATTTCAAATTCCGTACCATTTCACCCAATACTTTTCCATAATGTTATTAAAAGACAGATAGTCTGACAGACAAACCGAGCAACAACAAGAACAAAAAAAGGACAAGGCATAAAAAAAACAAAATAAAATGATTAAATAAATAAATAAAAGCATTTTGGCGGGGGTACTGAAAGAGGAGATAAGCGAAAGAGAAGCAGATTTTTTTTTTTTCTTATGCACATGTATGTAACTCAGTGAAAAAGAAAGGGAAGAGATTGCAGAATTGAAAAAGAAACAGTAGGAATGGAAGACAGACCAAGAACGTAAGGCCAAGGTACCGATTAAAAAATAAAATATTTACTTGTGTGTGTGCATACGTAAAGAAGGTATGAGGAAAATAGAAGGAAAAAAAAGAAAAAAAAGAAGTAGAGAGAAGGCAGATTCAATATGTGAGGAAGGGGCAAGAAAACAGATAACACAGATTTGTTTGTGCTACTTTCATTTTCTGCTCGTGAGAAAGACAATCCAGAGAGAAAAAAAGAACAAGGTAGACAATTAGTGTGTGAAAAAAAGGTAAAAAAAAAAAAAACAACAACAATGTATTCAAGGCTCGTTGACTGTACTTTTCTGTCTATATTATACTCTATGTCAAAAGGAAAAATTGAGAACACTAAGGAAGAAGAGAGACGACATATATGAGCGTGTGAAGGAGGGGCATGAAACCAAATACAGTAGGGTATTTTTTGTATTATTCTTTTTTTTACTGGTGTTCGTGGGCCTATGCACGAGAAGAGAAATATATATATATATATATATATATATATATATATATATATATATTTAAGGAGAATAAAGGATAAAAGGAAACCAGATAAGGAACTTGTGAAAAAAAAAAAAAAAATGCTACAGATCATATGCTTTGTGTTGTGCTGTTTGTTCATGTAAATAAAAATTGAATAAGAAAAAATACTGGGAAAAAAAAAGTACAAACAAAGAAGAGACCACGGAAGCGTGAAGAAATGCAAGAAACCAAAAAATATACAATGGTAAGCGTTTCTTCATTTTTATTCCTCTCATTCCTCCGCCAAAGCTGAACAATACTCCATTTGTGTCTTGTAAGATTTCTCCATGCATTGTAGGCATTATTTTTATCGAGTTCGAAGCAAAAATTTTGAAATTGCCACTATCCCGCAATGGTAAATAATTCTTATAAACTTCCTGGATCTGAATGGTGATCCGATCACCACCATAATCTAATGGATTGTTCCTTGGGCCATACCATACACCCTCCCAAAATTTTCAGCAAAATCCGTTCATATTCTTTTGTAGTAATCCTGCTAACAGAAAACCAAACAATCCAACGCCGGCAAAATTAGGAAAAGAGAAAGGAAGCCATACCATGAACACAAGAAGAGGGAGTAATATTATTTAATATCTGTATAATTTTCAGTTTTGTTTGTTTTCAGAACCAGTAAAATGTGCTTTGTGAGTGCATGATGAGCAAGCGAGCGTTTGTTCAGTCGGCCTAAGAAGTGACGGAGCGTATCCAGAAGATTTCGGTCAGCGATAATGCACACACTCTTCCCTAAATCTTTGCAAAGTGAAACCTATTATGTAAAATGGTTACAGAAAGCAATAAGTAAATGCTATAGTGCCGGTATATTTCAAAATTATATGATTCAGCTCGTTAGTTACGATAATAGGAAATCCTAAACGGAACTAATTGAAATTTCAGAACTATCGCTCTGGGACAGCCAGGAATAATTTGCGGAGTTCAGATCTAGTGATGGTTGTTGTTGTTGTTGCTGATTCTCTCCTCATTAGAGGAGACCGGGTCTTGATGTAGCCCAGTTGGTAGTGGTTGGCTTGAGTGGGGTAAGGGGGAAGACAGGGCCTGGGGATTGCCCAGCACACACGCCCTGTCTCCTGGCTGAGTTTGTGGTGTGTGTGTAGTGGTCGTAACAAGCAATAATTTTTTTGTAACTTAAGACTGAAAAGAAAAGGGCTTCAATAAACAGTTATAATCAGTCATTACTATTGTTTAAATTGATTTCCATTTCAACACCAAGGGATAATTTGAAGTCACTTATTTCCGTTTCTGTTTTCTCTGTGGACGACGACAGAAAGCGGGAAACTGGCATAAGTTAGTTGGCTATTTGAAATAGCTCGATCAACAGACACGAAAGGAGACAACTTCTACTCAATGACATGCTGTTATTACATTGCATTTGGACAGTTTTCCACTAAGAAAAATCTCTGGAAGATTTAACATAAGCCAGAAGATTATCAGTGAATGAAATATAAAGAGAGAACCTCGAAAAATTGCTTTGAGTCGGAGCTCTTTGAAGAAAGCCAGGTCGTCATTGCATAGTATCCTCAGAGCATCAACGATTGGCAAGAGTAATATAATGTGGAGCCTCATAAACAAATCACTGAGTTCAAAACTTCCAAATCAGCATTTTCAGTTCAGTAGGACATAGTGGTTTATTTAAGAAGAAAGATATCACAGATTAAGAGGCAGAGCAAAAAGTATGGGTTTTTGCACTGCAAGAGTTTATGAACTTATGTTTTGTTCCTCTTTATTGCCTAGTGTAAGAGAAAAAGTAAAATTTACCATACCTTCTTACAACTGAAAATAATTTAGCATCATCTGGGGACAAGGTAGCTAATTATAATTATTGTAAGCAAGAGGAAGACAAGGATTAAAATGCAGAATGGTCTTGCTGCTACCGCAGGTAGGATATCATTACTAAGAATAATCTCATTATTGTGGCATCCATGTTGCTATATCATCACCATAGCATTTGAAAACAGGGTAGTGCATTGCAGTCACAAGAGTTTTCCTTAATTGGTCTTCGAAACTGCAGCATCTGGACTGGGAAGCAAATACAGTACATCCCAAACACTGAGTTACGCGCGCCTCGCGCTGAGTAATACATTACACATTCATTCAATCGGGAAACGTATCTGTGTTAACTTCTAGTATATCATTGCCCAATGTTATTCATTTTACATAATTTTTAGAGTAATATATATCTTATTTAATGTGACGTGATAAAGGCACATATTCTTTACTTTACATTCACTAAGCTTTCATTGAACGAATGACATTGCAGAGTGACCGAAGCAATCTGAAACACTGCCATCACTTCTTGGGGCGACTGTACATACGCCAATCATCATAATTTCATCTTGGTGGAGGCTCTTACCATCCACTCATTCGATGTAGTTCTGCTCTCGGGTGACTGTCCTTTCCTCTCCTCTTTCCTTCTTTCCTTCCGTCCTCTTCTGTCTTTCCTTCATTTTTTCCTCTTCCTTATGCCTAAGGGTGACTCTACATTCCTTCTTCTTTTTTCCTTCATTCTTTCCTCTTCTGCCTATGGGTGGTTTTACACTGAGTTACAACCTAAATGGTTTCTTGTACACCAGGAAATCATTTACTACACTGGGTGGTAACCATATAAACAAATTATGGCTCCTGGTGATTTAGTGGGCAATAAAGGCGCTACAATCGGATTGAGCCTGTACAGGTGTACAGTATACCCAAGGGGTCGTTGGAGTTTATTGCTCACGTAATGCCACTCAGGGATGAGTGAGAATGGTCACTCATGTAGATGTCAGGACCAAATTACCTAGCCCCGGACTCCTACGCTCCTCATGGGGCAACACAGGATTAGATGATGATGATGATGATGATGTAAACTTTCAGCATTTATGGTGAGGTAGTTGAACAATAACAGAATAATAATTGAGCTAAAATATTAGCTTTCTCACGGTTCTCTTTCTCTCTCTCTCTCTCTCTCTCACACACACACACACACACACACACACAAGCGCGCGGGCGCAACCAACAGATGGAAGAGAAAAACAGCTCAGACCTCGCATGTTTCACTTTCATAGTGCCTAAGTCGATTTCGTTGTGGAGCATGTCAGTTGATGGCCTAGGTACAGTACATGCCCTTGGAAAGCTGGGATTCCAAGGGGTTTCTTTGATTTCATAAGCAAATATATAACTAAAAACAAAATTTACTGAATGTACCTATTACTTCCTGAAAGAATTTCTTCTCTATCTCACACAGTAGATAAGTTATTAGCCTTCGAATACCATAGCGACCGTGCCCGTGCCCGCTCGCTCGTAATAAGGTGAAAAGCAAATTAGATTATATATATATATATATATATATATATATATATATATTAAAGGTAGACAAGACAGGAAGACATAGCATGAATGCGTGAACACAATAATTTACATACAACTTTATCTTTTATCCATTTATTTTGGCTATGTTTGTGTGCCACGTTTGAATAATGTTAAAAAAATAATTTAAAAATAAAAGTAAGAAGAGGAGAAGTGAGAATAGTCTATGAACTCGTGAAGACTCTAAAAGAAATGTCATGAAATGTAAAGAAAAAAAATAAAAAGGAGACAAGAAAGTATACACGAAAATATAAGAACAGGAAGACAGCAAAAGGGTGTGAAGCAGGCGCAAGAAGCCAAATAATGTACAGGTGTAATCAGCCCCGGGCACCCTCCAAAAGTCTATTAACTTTTAGGGTGCGACCACAAAAAAAAAAAAAAAAAAAAAAAAAGTTTCCCCTGGTAAAGAAATTCCGGAGTTGCCCCTGGAGCGACCTGAGAAGACCAATTTTCCTCGGTTAATATGTTGCTTGCCAGTATGATCGGGGGCATTAACACTTGATGAGGAGGAGGAGGAAGATTATGATGATAGTAAGGAGAATTATGATGATGATGATGAAAAGGAGGAGGAAGAGGAGGAGGATTATGATGAAGCTGCTGAGTAGTAGCAACAGTAGCAGTGCCAGGAGTTGTAGTAACAGTGATAGCAGCAGTAGTTGTAACGGCATTAGTGTAGCAGTACCAATGCTAGTAGCAGTAGAAGCATTAATAATAGTATTAACAGTAACAATACCATTACAGTTACCTTATACATTATCACCATCATCACCAATACCATTAACACCATAACCACCTACACCCCCTCCTCTGGAACCCATATCATGTGACCCTTATTTAACATTTGATGACCATCCCATAATAATTACATCAAATTTAACGGTTAATTATAGAGAATAAGGCAGTGTTTTATCAGCTCATATTCCTAATGGCCCCTCGTTCGTTAGCAAGGGTGGTTGGGAGTGATTGAGTTGGCGTAACAAAAATGGGGGATTCTGATAATGGTTAATGGACTTGTATAAAACGATAATGACTATTTAAGTATCTGATTATTTGTGAGAGAGAGAGAGAGAGAGAGAGAGAGAGTGTTAATGTATGGAAAGTAATGGTTAACGTAACCATAGCATCTTCATCATCATCATCATCATCATCCTCGCCATCATCATCGCCAATCACTACTTCCATCACCACATAGGCACCACATCTACAACACATCAACCAAGCCCTCAACACTTCCAACACCACACCATATCACACCAAACCACACACACACACACACGCACACACACACACACACACACACACACACACACACACACACACACACCAGCAGTCCATACCTTACAAACACATCAACACCATCACACCACGCTAATATAACCACACCAAGTCGTCACCACATCAAACCATAATCAGTAGTCTGCACCACAGCAAAATACCCCACCTCACCACACCACACCAAACCACTAACACTAACTTCACACCTCACAACACCACACCAGCATCACACCACATCACACCACACCAATCCAGCCAATGAAACGTTTGTAGGAACTGATGCACCTGAGCACCCGAAAAAACACACCTCCCAGCGTAACCTGAAACTGCGAGGAAAAAAAAAAAATCAATTCGCCGAAGTGAACTAACGATGGAGATGTTACAATTAGGAGGCAGGGGAGGGGAGGGGAAGGAAGAGAGGAAAGGAGGAGGAAGGAGACGATGGGGTTGCCGGGAAAGGGTGGGGAGGATGACAAGAGGGTAGAAGAACGGGAGAGGAAGAAGAACAACAATTACACTGAGATGATAAAAGAAAAGGAAAGTAAGAGAGAGAGAGGGGGGGGGGAGCCAGCAGAAGCCTCTTAAGAACGCCTCCGCCATCGAACAACGGACGGAGGTGCTTATTTACGTTATTATTCGTCTCGCTAAATTTAAAGAAAAGAAAAAAAAGGGGGGGAGGGGGGTATTCGTCCTCTATGAACTCCACACCTCTTCATTCATTCTCTCAGGGCAACATTTTCTGTTTTCTTAGTCCTTTTCCTGATGATTTTGTTCAGTTTAGGATTTAAGTTTTAGCATTTCCGTTTAACCCGGAGACATTATTCTGTTTTTTAGAGCAAACACCTCACGGCTTTTTTCCCCTCTAGATTAGGCCTGTGCTTTCAAACTGGATAGGTTCGACATAGACTTAATAAGCATAATAAATAAAAAAAATTAAAGACCTATTACGAATAAAAAAAAAATCCGATCCAGCAAGATTAAATTAAAAAAACAAAAAGTGTCACCTGGATTCGAAGGATTAATTCATTCAACTCTAGGACTCTTTTTTTCCTACTTGATTCTTGCTTTCTCCTAACTGGCTATTTTTATTTCGGTGAGGATGGACTTTGCAAACTGGAGGATTAAACACGGTTTTTGCTTTGACTGAGTAAAATCGCCTTACAAGAATAAAACGAAGATGATGTTGATCATGATGATGATGAAGATAAAGGGGAAGGAGAAGAATTCGTCCCCAGTGAACTCTTAAGGTTTTAATCTAGGTAACACGTGCGCCTGGTGGAAGGAGGGGTAATCGAGTACTAGCTATAGTCGTTCTATTTTATGAAGGCAGTTTGGGTGGGGCGCTCTGGGACCTCACTCTGTTAGCTCTGTTGCCACATCGTCGCTGCACACGTGCTCTCTCTCTCTCTCTCTCTCTCTCTCTCTCTCTCTCATATTTATATTAACTACTACTAATTTTATTTTCTTTATTTTTTCTCTTGTTTTCAACTTTTTTCCACCACCCCTGAGGTAAAAGTCTATAGGTGCGTTTTTTTTTTTTTTTTTTTTTTTTAATAGCTTCCATGGAGGAAGACTGACCGAGTATGACCCGCTCACGCAGGGCTGTCCCTCGTGTCACCACCTGACAACGTCGCAAAAGCAACTCTGACAAGTCCTATGAGATTTATACTATACTATAGCTTTTTTACTGAATTACATCTATACAGAGTGTTTAAAATTCATTTATAAGTAGTTACTAGCTTAAGATAGGAGAGTGAGAGAGAGAGAGAGAGAGAGAGAGAGAGAGAGGTGAGCACAAATAATTACACGTGTGTCGGCGGCGATGTGGCAACAGAGCTAATAGTGTGAGGTCCCAGATCACTCCACCCAAACTGCCTTCATAAAATAGAACGACTGTAGCAGGTATCCAGGCACTTTCTCCTATACAGTAATTTATCTCTTATTATTTTTGGCATGAGGCCTCTTCTGTTCTTCCTTACAATTACAAAGAATTATTTTTGCTTTAAGCCTTTCATCAGGGAAGTGTCTAATATATTAGCTTAACAAAACTGTTCTGTCCTAAACAGAGCAGAATAATTTTAAAAAAGACGTTAAGAAAGAATGGAATTGTAAAAAAGAATGAAAAGAAAAAAGACGTCATCACACTGAACCAATTACTGTACTGCCTCCTTTAAAAGCATCACGCTGCTCGAAAGAAAAGCAGGAGAGAGGACTATCATTGACAACTTCGGCAGGAGAGCTAGTGCCAGCAGGTGATGTTGTCAGGACTACATATTATAATTACAAATCATAATAGATAGATAGATAAATAGATAGATAGACAGCCCTCTGCGAGCCTGGGAAAAGGAAATGAGTTTGCAAGTTACATTGAGGAAAGCTGACGACAGCGGCCAGTAAGGAGATGATGCAGTTAGCTGTCAGCAGTCCTCTCGTGAACAAAGACCTAGTAACCATACACACACATATACACACATACTCACACACAGGCTTCTTAAACTTTCCATCCACGAGGAACACACGTGATACGTCTCCTGTTTCACCAGAATTTAGGACAGAAAGCTCAGAAGGAGATAGGCCTCAGAAGAGACAGGTCACAGTGAGAAGGGCTTGGCAATTTGAGAGAGAGAGAGAGACAGAGAGATAGGTAGCGGAACGGGACTCTATACTTACGCTCTGTGTGAGAGACTTGTTAATATTTCCAAGACAAATAAAAATAGTCCCATACTATTCTTTACCTCTCCTGTCACTACATGACAAATGGGAAGCTACTCCAAGATATAAAAACCGCTCGTCCACAAATCTAAAATATATATATAACTCAACCACAAAGGAACCTACACAGTCTTTTATGACACAAAGTCATTTATGACATTTGGTAGCAGCGAACGTATACGAACCTCGTCTACGAATCAACATTGAATTCCTACAAAATATCAAGATTGAAAACAAAAAGAATACCTCTCACAACCAACAACACAACCAGCTCCTGACAGTATTCTCTCCAACCAGCCCTCTCCGTCTCCCAGATCATCATGCTGATGCAGAGGTGAAGGGATCACACGATGCCTTGCAAGTAGTTTAACAAAATATTGATACGATCTTGCAACTTCTACGACGAACCAGCGAATCTACGGACATCGTCTCCGAATTAAAAGCAAATTTCTACAAAAGCAGGCGAGACTCTACAAGATTAGCTTCAGTTCTACAGTGAATCCCGACAAAATACAGCCTACAATGCAAATAGTCTACAAGTCTACAAAACAACTCTATAATCTTCACGTAACTTCAAGCAGCAACAAGAAGAATATAAAACAAAGCAAGTAAAGAAGAGGAAACACCGAAGCAACAAGCACACAAGCCCCCACCACTCCCTCCCGCCTATGCTGACCCAGAGGTCAAGACACGCAGCAAAACACCAAGTCCATATTCACAACTCGTCTTACTCACCCGTCTTCACTCAAGTTACTCATCGCTACTCATTCACGCACCACAGCTACCAGTGTGGGAAGCCGACGTCACCATGTGCTGAGATGGCATCACAACGCGAGTCTGCCATGCCAAGCAACGTGTGACTGACACCAGGCACTTCTCACCCACTACTCATTACTCATTATTCACATAGTTCCTACTCATACTCATTTATTTTCACAGTTAAGTTGGAAATTCGACGTTCTATGCTGAGGTTTGCCTGGGACAGCCGTTAACCACCATGGAATTTCCTGAGTAATATCGTCCATCAACACACCTCGAGAATTATCAAGAAATCTTCAATCAAACCTGTATTTTTCTTCCGAGATTGACTTTTGTATCGACACACCTGTATCGACACAGACGATCTGTATCAAGTGGGTAAAATTATACTTGCTCATTTCTTCTCAGTGCTAAAATTAGCTATATTCAACTTATTTACTCATCTATTTTGCTAGGACATAAATAAACAAGAGGCGTATTTCATAACACCATATCTTAACGACAGGAATATTTTCACCACCACCCACGTTAATACCAGATGACACACAAATTGCCACAACATCAGACTCACAATTAAGAGGCAGCCCACCCCTTGTACAAACCTCACCACACACAAAAGATAAAGAAACAAATAGGGCAGTTTCAGATGATGAGTCGGAAACCCCCTCAGACATAGAGAGTGTGGACTTTGCCGCTGCTTTGCACACGTATGCCAAAATACTTAACAGGGTTCACCGGTCCGGTCATACATATTCCACCATTCCCTCACACAATGATAAACACGTACAAGTTGAATTAACAGGGCAATCATTAAAAATGGATCAAGAAACAAATACCGCTGATCTAACAACCACACCTCACGTGTTTGTGTATCACGAGGATAAAACTGCCCCAAAATTCTCTGGCACAGACAAAGATCGCATTGATGTCATTTCATTAGTCAGTCAGTGCGAACAAATGTTCATCAAGCGCCACATACTAGATGAACAAGAGAAAATTGCTATTTTTTCATCTTGCATAAGCCAGGAAAGATGTCCAGCAAGCAATTTATTGCGCTCAGATAAGCTCAATCGTGCTAGGACATATGATGAATTTAAAACTGAATTTCTGAAGAAATTTTCTGGAGGTATGAACTTCTTGCCAGGTATAAGTCCAGAATTACATAAAATTGTAGATCTTGTAAGGGAGCACACTACAAACCACGTGCTCAGTGAAATAACTGCTGATGTCTCCACAATCAAGAGAACTTTGTTAGCTACTCTGGAGAATTCTAATTGGATAACAGATGATGGAAAGATGTCCCCAGACCTCGTCGTGGACATCATTGGTTATGTAGCTGCCTTGTGTAAATTACCTGATAGGACCCTTAAGATCGCCAAGACGATCGCGTACACCCCAGGAATGTGCTTGCTAGACTTAATGAACGAGGTAGAGATGCAGTGCAGTAAAGCAGGTGTGGTCGACACACATGCACATTCTGGTATAATCAGGGTACCTGAGACAGTATCAGCTGTGAAAACATCTACACCGACCCCAAACAGAGAACAAAATCGATCGCGACCAGAAATGAGGCAGCCAAAACAAACAAAGACGCCTAGAAATCGTTCCCAGACGCCTTCCTACAGGCAGTTTCATAAGTTTTCGCGCAGCCCGAGCAGGTCTCGCGCCATAAACAACACTTCTTATGGGAAATCACCTCGTAGGTCACAGTCAAGGGATAGGTCCATTCTATGTCATTATTGTGCAAAACCAGGACACACAAGGTATGAATGCTTTATCAAGGCAAAAGAGGACAAACAAAAGACACAAGGATTTGGTCCTTACTGTAGGTATCATAGATACCAAGGGCACTGGACTAGTGATTGCAAAACAGTAGAAAAAATTGTGTCTATGTTCAAATCGGGGGAAGAACAAGTCATGACAAAAAACGAACAAACGTAAAGAAGAACAAGGCTAAACTTCACATAGGAGGCATGTTGGGAAATGAGTGTATCTTGATACCAGCTGTATGTGAGGATCAAAACGTTTCCTTATTTTTAGATACAGGCTCTCCAGTGAACTTAATAACACATGAAGAACTAAATAGAATTCTTAAAAATAAAAAGAAAGTAACTTTTCTGGATGAAGCTGATTTAGATTTATACACAGTAGATGGAGAAGAGATTACAGTGAAAGGTATGATAAGATTAAATCTCAGTTTCACAGAAACTACAAGACCATTCTCTGCATTTTTCTATATCGTTGAAAACTTAGCAATTAAAGCTCATATGTTACTGGGCTTAAGATCCATGAGAGCTGAGAACATAACTATACTCCCACAAATGAATGGAATAGACTTTGATAATGAATTCATAGAGGAAATAACTTCAGAGCCCTCACCGATTGGTAGAAGAGAGCCAAAACGAATTGGTAATATTAAAGGCTTAAACAAACATACACAAACAGATGAGTGTATAGATCCACTCGCACCACCAACCCCATCCTCCAGAAGTAGTGACCCAGATAACAGTACTGATTTATCAATTTTTCCAGCCCATCTCACTAATGATTTAGTTATACCATCTAATTCATACATGAAGGTTACCATAAAGAGCAAATTACGGAATAGTACTGTTCTTGTCTTAGAAGAATTATGTAAAGTAAAGGGATTGTCAGTAGAAAACGCATTATGTCATACGAACGACAAAGGGCAAACTCAGATATTCATAATTAATCACATGAATGGGGAAGTTCAGTTAAAAAAGGGAACTTGCATAGTTAATATTGAAAAATGTTCCGCCCCTGTGAAGGAAATAGTTATAGCTGGAGTAACAAGTGAGATAAAATCTACGGATAGAGAAAGAATAAAAGAGAATTTAATTCACTCAGGTGAATTTGATGAAGAAAATGATTTGTTAACCCTGCTGGAAACACACAGGGACACCGTAGCATTGCCCGGAGAACAATTAAGGTGTACTAAATTGATTAATCACAAGATTAATGTGCACCCAGAAACACCACCAATTTTCGTACCAGCTTACCGCATACCACACTCCCAACGTACACTTGCAAATCAGTATGTCGATGAAATGTTAAAACTTGGAATTATTGAGCCTTCAGTTTCCCCGTGGAACGCCCCCCTATTCTTCGTGCCCAAACGAAATGGAGAAATGCGTGCGGTAGTAGATTACCGTAAACTAAATAATCACACAATCCCAGACAGATTTCCCATGCCATTGCTAAGCGATGTTCTACAGAATATTGGTCCTGAGAATAATATATTCTCGACCATCGATCTCCTAAACGGCTACTATCAGATTCCGGTATCGAAGGAGTCACGTAAATACACTGCCTTTTCAACAAACAGAGGCCATTATCAATATACAAGAATGCCAATGGGACTGAGGACAGCCCCAGGCACATTCCAGCGTCTTATGAATTACGTATTGTCCGGCATTTTAGGACAAGGAATATTTGTTTATCTTGACGATATTATTATCGCAACGAAGAATATTAAGGATCATCTCAGGAAATTAGACTTACTCCTACAAAAGCTTAGTGATGCTGGATTAAAAATTAAACTTTCTAAATGCAAATTTTGCTTTAAGGAAATAAATTTCTTAGGCCACAAATTAAGTTCTGATGGTATTCACACCACTGATGACAAAATACAGGCAGTGAGAGATTTTCCTGAACCCACTACGACTGACGAAGTTAGACAATTTTTAGATCTGGCTGGGTACTATAGGTCATTCGTACCACAGTTCTCTCATATAGCCTTCCCTCTGTTCCAACTACTCAAAAAAGATGCTGTATTCCAATGGGAAGAAGAACAAAAAAGGGCATTTAACAATCTAAAAATTAAACTAACAAATGCACCTTGTTTAACATATCCGGATTACACAAAATCATTTCTTATTTGTACAGACGCATCAGTTAAAGGATTAGGGGCTGTACTGATGCAGGAAGATAAAAGAGGAAAGAATCAACCGATTGCATTTGCCAGCAGACAAACAAGAGGTGCGGAGAAAAATTATTGCACTACAGACTTAAGGCACTTGCAGTGGTTTTTGCATTACAAAAGTTTCGAGATTTGGTATATGGTTACGAAATCCACTTGTTCACCGACCATAAACCACTGGTGGGTATGTTTAAAGAAAAACTCCTTTCTGGGAGAAGAGGAAGATGAAAATGTACAGTTGAAAACTACAATGTACAAATTCATTATATACAAGGTAAAATGAACATAGTAGCTGACGCATTATCTAGGAACCCGAACACAATTCAGGTGGCGGCGTTAGATCTCAAAGGAAATATCCCAAACCACGAGGATATCGCAAAGGCACAAAGACTTGACCCAATATGGTCTAAAGTAATATACAAGTTAGAAAGTGGAGATGACATACAATTACCCAAACTGCATGTCCCACTTGAACAATTCACAATGGTCAGTAATACATTAAACAAAATTAACTCTAAACAACCAAAACGCCAAAGAAATACTAACCAGTTGGTAGTACCTAATGACATGATACCCCAAGTATTACGATTGATACACGACAGCCCACATGCATGACATCCTGGAAAGGATAAGACATTCAACCAAGCCCAGCTATTATATTACTGGCCTTCATTACGAAAAGATATAAACAATCATATAGACAGATGCGAATCATGTGCGAAACACAAAGGATACCCAATCACACCTGCACCGATGGGTAATTACCCTGTACCACATCAACCATGGGACGTTGTCGCTGTTGATTTACTCAAGATGCCATTATCATACAATAATAACCTATACTTATTCGTAGCAACGGATCATTTTTCCCGTTATGTCATTTTAGCTCCAATTAAAGATAAGACAGCAGAGACAGTAGCAAAGGCAATAACAGATAATGTAATATGTCGCTTTACTACCCCAAAGGTATTAATAAGTGATAATGGAGGAGAATTTAATTCTGAGATCTTACAAGAAATATGTAAACAATACAACATCAAAAAGGTTAACGTTTTGGCCTATCACCCAGCATCGAATGGGTTGGTAGAGAGACAAAATAAAAAGGTATTAGATGTGCTACGACACATTCTCAGTGAAAATTATGCAAGATGGGATGATTGGATTCCCAGAGTAAAGGCCTCAATTAATGGGTCTATAAATAAATCCATCGGTGACACATCACATTTCATTATATATGGCACAGATAAAAAATTACCATATGAGCTCCTAGAAGGTGACAGCATGCCTATATACAATTACGATGATTACTCTAAACTCCGTTTACGTGAATTCCAGGACATTCACAAAAGAGTCAAAAAACAATTAACGATGTCCAAGGAAGAAATGACGGAGGCATTTAACAAGAAGGCAAAAGATTCACCTATCAGCTTAGGAGACATTGTTTACGGAGTCATTCATTCGAGAGAATAAATTATCCCCAAAATTTGAGGGCCCATACAGAGTAATTAACATAAAAGCAAACAAAGTTTTAATTAAGTCACTTTCAAGTGGCGAGGAGAAACAAGTTCATATTGACCATTTAAAACGAGTTTCAAGGGAATTATCACATAATTATTCAGCCTCGGATACAACCGAACAGGTGAACGTACCTCAAGAAACCAAGCAAGAACACAACAATGATTACAAAAAGAAATTAAGGTCATATACCAAACAATCGAACATAGGTGCAACTATTCCAATAAAATCTACAGTATATCATTTACGAGAATTAAATATCGATTTAAACTCCTTCTATAAATGAAATAACAATCACCCGTAACGCATATCATCACTATCATCGACCACAGCATTATAGGAAATTAATAGATTTTTTTTTTTTCGGTAGGTTACGATGAAGGGACTTATGCTATGGATTCTCCTCTACATAGTAAGAGGATATGCGCACCTAGACCCCAAACATATAGTACGACAAGGATGCCTCATAGCTCCAACGGACACGACTACAATCGTTAAGGACGTCATGAGTACTGAAATAAGTCTAGATTACTTGTATGACTTACCTACTTATCTAGAAAGACTTGCGACGCCGATGCGAACTCTGGACTTCATGATAGGAAATCATGTTTCACAAGCACATAACACCAAGGAAGTGAATGAAATGATGAAGTTAGCGAAATGGAAACTAGAACAGGCGAAGTCAACTATGCTCGTCATGATCCAAGATCTCCCATCTTATGGAACGGAGGTACTCAGTGACAGGAACAACATCACACGTACTCGCCAAAAGCGCGGTTTGTTCGACCTGGGCGGCGCAGTTCTTGGGAACATCTTTGGATTGGCTACAGAGGATGACCTTAAAGAAATAAACAACAAATTTAATAAGATAGCTCAGGTACTAACATACCAAGATAAATTCATCACAGGACAGAACTCAGCAATGAAGACAATTGTGAAAAATCTGAAACAAGCAGAAAACGTAGCTCTCGAGAGTGTAGATAAAATAAATGAATTAGAGGGAAACGTTACTCTTTTCCAGCACTTCTCCATCATCACAGAACATATTGACACGATTCTACTACAATTCGAGAACACTAGAGATCGTTTCAGGGCACTTATGCAAGGAATTTCGAATGCTGGTGATGGCAAGATCACAAATGACTTACTCCCAGTTCATGAGCTACGTCAGATAGTTAGTCAAGGCATACATAAACATAAATTGAAGCCGTTGTTCCGCAGTAGGGAATTTATGCAATATTACCCGTATTTAGAAGCAACACTAACACCAACATCAGTGATAGTTCATGTACCATTCATCACTGAAGACCTGTTCACAGTATACCAAATACACCCCTTCCCCTATAAAAATAACAACACTTTGGTCATCATCAACATCAACACAGACACCGAACACATCATGGTCTCCAAGAGACGGGACACTGTCACTTTCGCAAGTGAGTCAACGATTGAACGAAAGTGCCGCACATCCTTACATGCTGTTCATCTTTGTCCTGCGTACATTTTCACGTTTCAGCCTACTGATACAGTCTCTTGTGAAATGGCTATCATCAGAAATGACAATATTCATCATCATTGCAACTTCACTTTTGCTCCAGATAAACTTGTACACCACCAACGCATTGGACACTCACAGTTTTTTTATTTTCCTCATAACACATCAGTTTACATAGTCTGTCCAGATATACCACCATCTCATACATCAGCATCAGGATTATACATAGCACCAGACTACTGTGCGGTATTTACACAAGCCATGTCTACTTTATCCACCATCAATCACTATGCCATTCTCAATCATACACACAAACATTTCCACCCACTGCCTGATATGAACTTAAACATGAGCACAAGTATTAAGCTGACTTCACCTAAGTTTGAAACTATGCAGCTGATCAATGAAACAATGAAGCCCTGGGAAGATTTGAGTTTGAGTATGTTCAACCCATATTATGTGTATAGCCCAGCACCTACTGTCTTTATAATCGTCTGCATTGTAGTTGCAGTACTGCTGTTCGCAATGCACAGAATGCATGCAAGAATTGCTAATTTGGAGTCATTATTTAGTGGGGGGAGAGTTAACATCACAGTTAACCGCCCTGAATGAAGTGTATATATTTTGTATATAGTATTAATTATATATATATATATAAAAAAGAAAACAAAGAAAAATGACCCATATATGTCAGACCAGTACCATTATCTTTAAATGAAATATTAATAACTCTTACCATAATCTTAATTTTAAACTATTTTTTATTCTTGCATGTATGCATTTCACTATAATAACCCAAGTACATACTGTATTACAGTTAAATAATTTACTTTAATGCATTTATTCAAATATGTATACAACTTGTTTAAAATGTAATATTACTGAATAATCACTATTTACTATGAATAATATATGTATACAATATTCATACAATTATGTTACTTTTACAATATTATGTATTTCACTTAATTAGCTTATAAGTTCATTATAATGTGTATATAGTATGTATTAATATATTAGGACTATTAACTGTCGATGGTACGCCATTTTCGCGCGGCCGAGCAGATGTCAGGACTACATATTATAATTACAAATCATAATAGATAGATAGATAAATAGATAGATAGACAGCCCTCTGCGAGCCTGGGAAAAGGAAATGAGTTTGCAAGTTACACTGAGGAAAGCTGACGACAGCAGCCAGTAAGGAGATGATGCAGTTAGCTGTCAGCAGTCCTCTCGTGAACAAAGACCTAGTAACCATACACACACATACTCACACACAGGCTTCTTAAACTTTCCATCCACGAGGAACACACGTGATACGTCTCCTGTTTCACCAGAATTTAGGAAAGAAAGCTCAGAAGGAGACAGGCCTCAGAAGAGACAGGTCACAGTGAGAAGGGCTTGGCAATTTGAGAGAGAGAGAGACAGAGAGATAGATAGCGGAACGGGACTCTATACTTACGCTCTGTGTGAGAGACTTGTTAATATTTCCAAGACAAATAAAAATAGTCCCATACTATTCTTTACCTCTCCTGTCACTACATGACAAATGGGAAGCTACTCCAAGATATAAAAACCACTCGTCCACAAATCTAAAATATATATATAACTCAACCACAAAGGAACCTACACAGTCTTTTATGACACAAAGTCATTTATGACAATGTGACAGGCTGCTCCTGTGGTAGGGGGCTGAATCAGTGATTCAATGGAGTAGACGGAAGGCCTTGGTTGTGAACAGGAGGCCCGATTCATTATGCCTGTCATAGTTCCTCCCCACCTTATAAAGAGGCCATAGTCGAGAGACGCAATTCATGGTGACACTTTTTGTACACCTGGCGGTTTTTCTCTATCAAATAAATTAGTGTTATGATGAGAAGGGGTAGACAGTGATGGTTTGGGCATGTGGAGAGGATGAAAGACAACTGGGTGCAGAGGTGAGAGGTGTGAATGTTGAGGATATACAGTAATCCACGTATTATCCGGACGCCCAATTTCCAGAGATCCCCAATAACCAGACATTTTCGTCCTGGGATCCAATATTCCCAAAATTGGCCAAAAACTGCAAAAAATTCGAAAAAAATCCGACTTTTTCCTGCCCGTAATTTAAAGTTGGCACGCGTGGCATGGACCAGCTGTGTTTTGGTGCGTTGTTCTGCCAACGTCCGCTAGAGTGCCCCTTCATCCTCCCCACTTACCGCCCATCTCTTGTTGTGTGTGCACGCTCGTCGTCATGGCCGCCCACGTGCTCGCTTTTGTGGTGGTGCCTTTCCTGCTGCTCTCATGCCTCTCCATCATGTATGTGATGATGGCCCCACCACCTGAGAAGAGGAAGAGAGTGGTTTTGACTCTGGAGAAGAAGAGAGAGATATTGGACAAGGTGGATGTGGGATGGTCTTCCTCACGCATCCTTTGTGAATTCAACCTGGCCCGATCTACTTTGTTTGATATCAAGAGATCCCGCGACAAACTCATGCAGTACACGGCTGACTTCTCATCGAAAAGCAAACGCAACATGGAGAAGAAAGTGATGTATACTCCCAAGTATGCAGAAGTCGACTGCTCCACGTTGATTTGGCATTGACACCAACGTGCTGCTGGTGTGATGGTGAATGGCATGGAGCTGAAGGTTGCTGCTGAGAAGTTCGCAAGGCTTCATGACGCCCTAGACTTCAAGGCATCTGAAGGTTGGCTCTTCGCGTTCAATTTACGACATGGCCTTACCAATCGTAAGTCTCATGGAGAAGATTTGGACGCCAGCGAGGATGGAGTAGACGAGTTTCGGCACAAGATGAAGCACTTGATCAACAGGGAGGGCCTCACTCTCGGTCAAGTTTACAACGCTGAAGAAACTGGCTTATTCTATCGCTCTTTGCCTACAAACACTCTAGCTTAGGAGACAGAGAAGTGTGTACCTGGCCGCAAGCTCTGCAAGCAACGGATATCTGCTTTGTGTTGTGCCAATGCTAACGGCATGCAACGGCTCAAGCCCATTATTTTTGGCTGCGCAAAGCAGCCTCGGTGTCTTTGTGGCGTGATGGATGTCCTTCCTGCCATCTGGTACCATTCCTTGAAGGCATGGTTCACAGCCCAGATCTTCAAAGACTGGTTCCATCGCCATTTCGTCAAGGAGGTCATCCATTGCCAGACGGAGAAACTGGGAATCCCACCGACCAGGTAAAGGCTCTCCTTCTCGACAATGCACCTGCCCACCCGTGCGACAAGGAGTTGGTGGCTGAGAATGGGCACATTAGGTGCATGTTTCTACCACCTAATACTACTGCTCTCATCCAACCAATGGACCAAGGAGTGATCGTCGCAATGAAGAGGCTGTACCAACGGAAGTTCCTGGACGAGGTGATGGTTGTTCTCAAGGACGAGGACGAGCGCAGGGAGGGATGGGACATGCGAGGCCAGCGGACTTTGGAAAACCTTCAACGCTACAGCATCAAGTCTGCCATCTACAACTGGGCCAGTGAATGGAAGGGAATCCCTGTCAAGACTCTAGAAAATGGTTGGTCTCGTCTGCTGCTCGGAATGGATGTGGAGCACGATTTCCTAGGTTTTGACTTGGATGACATCCATGCACGTCTACATGTGCATGGGGACGATGTTGATGTGGACGAAGTGCGTTAGTGGTTGGATGATGACGAGGGCGATCCTGGGTATCAGACATTGTCTGATATCGAGATGCATCTTCAGTTGCAGGTGTCAGTACCCAGCTTGAAGATTCTGACGAGGATGACGATGATGATGTGGACTCCTTTCAGCGTGACAGTACTCCAGCCATCCCAAAACTGAGTGCACTCCAGGAACACCTAGGGTTCGTTCTGGACTACCTGGAGTACCCGGACTGCAACAGGGAGATGGGGCCCTTGGGATTTGTGGAGGAAGTGCGCGCTTTCAGGCAGCGCATCATTAATCGTCAAAATTATCATTCCTTAAGTCAATCAATGATTGACAGCTTTTTCAGGCCCGTGACCCCCGCTGTGCCCAGCCCTGGCTCCACTCCATTGCCTTCCCAAGACAGGCCCTCATGCTCCAAGCCACAGCCCAGCACATCAGGCACGGTGGAGACACCACTCGACGTGAGTTTGTGCCTCTCTTCAGAGTCGTCTGCAGTGGATACGCCATCAACACGACCCAGCGACGCACCCCTAGGTCACCTGCATGAACTACTCTCAGACTCTGACAGTGATTAGACGCCTAGAACTTCTCCACTAGACCACATGGGAATTTATAGTGTTGTGCAGTGAAAAAAAAAAAAAAAAGTTCATAATATTAAGGAATTTTAGTTCTGAGTGAAAAGACAAATATTTAATTGACTTTCAATGTAACGGAAATTAACTAGAGTGTGTTATGTTTAGAAAATGGTTTTATGAGTGGAAAGACTTTAAATGCAGAGTGCAACACTTATTTCATAAAGGTACAATGGAGCGCAAGTAAGACAAGATGCACAGTGTTAAGAGAATGGAATTCTGAGTGCAAATGACTATGTTCAGTGCAAGACTTCATGAACAGTGTACTGCAAGTGCTTCAGGAACTCCTTCTTACTGTCAGAGTCTGAGAGGAGGCGGGTTATTCATCGAGATGGCCAGGGACTTGCTGTAAGTACCCAGAATGTTTCATATTGTACTGTATTTTCCATACTTACCTCTAACACCTCATTCCACTCTTTTATGTCCCTTATCGGTGTGAATATGCTGTGTCTTAGGTGCTATGCATGTGCAGTAGGGAGGTGTTTTTCTGAGTTAGACTAGGTTAGGGTCCATAACTACCAGTCCAGAAGCCAGGGACTTGTTGTAAGTACCCAGAATGTTTAATATTGTATAAACTCACCTCTAAAACTTCATCTTATGGTTCTTTTGCATTTATTTCAGTCTTTTATGTCCCTTATTGGAGTGATTTGGGTCTTAAATAGGTGCAACGCATGTCCAGAGGGAGTTGTATAGGTGTTTTTCTGAGTCAGGGTCCATAATACAAGTCCAGGAGGCTGGGGCCCAATATCCGGACAGGACCACTATCTAGACATGCCTTTGGCTCTGTTACATCGGATATTGGAGGGATTACTGTAGTTGCGAGTAACAGACCGAAAAAGTCTTGAGACAAGGTCAAGCAGTGTGAGCCCAGGGATAAGGAACAGAACAGAGAGGTACCTAGAGATCGAGCAGCGTGGACAGCCGATTAGATTTCCAAAGCTGAACCATGCAAACATGTTAGAACGTTTATAAGTAAATGACACGAAACTAAAAGACACCAGTTTAGGGCAAGTATTCCAAAGTCTGGGGTTGTCCATCTTGGAAGTTTACCTTCCAATCTTCCTTTAGTGGTTCAGCATGATACATTGTACAGCAATGAAGTGACAAGTGAGGCTACCTGCAGAGAAACAGCACCTTATATCTCATCCGCCACTAGAGTTTTTTTTTTTTTTTTTTCCATATACCAGAGGATTTTTTCTTGCTACCGCCAGACGATGTCTCAGTCCAAGCTGGTTTGAAGGTAAGTGCTCCGCCTCTGGGATTTGACATCAAAATCGCTCCACCTACAGTCCACTATGATTGGCTGGTGGGGTGACAGGCACGTTCGCGCGCACACACACACACACACACACACACACACACACACACTGAATCAGATCGTGTCTTGCCCTGACTCAATTCTCTCACCCTCTTATTTATACTCTGTACAATATCCACGGTATAATATTTTTTTTTTCTCTCTCTCTCTCTCTCTCTCTCGAGCTAAAAAAGGAAACATAAGAGGGGTATTGATAAAGGATTTGATGTAGAGATAAGTTTCATAATACATAAGGAAGAAGAAAGTTAAAATGAAAGGCAGCCAAGAGTGTGTGTGACCTGAGGAGGGAGGCTAATTCTCAAGGGACAATATATTCAGTAGTCTGGTGTGTGTGTGTGTGTGTGTGTGTGTGTGTGTGTGTGTGGGTGGGTGCCCCTCTCTATCATACTCCAGGACTCGTACACTTTGTTCCACGTCAATAAAGTCATTATCGGTATATGCAATCCCTCCACTTCCACTGTTCGATCATCCTATTTTTATTTTCCCTCAGCTTTTCTCCCCTTTCATCGTCTCTTAAACTTAGCGTACCAGCGTACAGTGTCTCATTCCTTTCGTCCCGTCCTCTTCCAACACTCCTTTCTCTCTCTCTGTCTTTATATATATATATATATATATATATATATATATATATATATATATATATATATATATATATATATATGAATGTATGTACACTTTTCCTTACATTTTGTTGTGGTGTGTTTTGAGAGAGAGCAACGGAAGGAAGAAGGGGGTTTAAGAGTGGCAAGTATGGACAGGTGGATCTAGCGACCTGAGATTCCCCTCAGCCCTCCATGAAAATCCCCTGGGACGTGACTGCAGTGTGAGCCTCTTGGCTGCCTTTCATTTTAACTTCCCACTTCCTTATGTATAATGAAACTTA
The DNA here is from genome assembly GCF_032717465.1 of Coenobita brevimanus. NCBI lineage: Eukaryota > Metazoa > Arthropoda > Malacostraca > Decapoda > Coenobitidae > Coenobita > Coenobita brevimanus. Next base: position 34,693,720 of record NC_136977.1, read on the forward strand.
TCTCTACATCAAATCCTTTATCAGTACCCCTCTTATGTTTCCTTTTTTCGCTCTAGAGCTTTGTGTGATGCTTATATATTTTTTTCTCCTGTATTGAGTTGTTTTCCAATTTTCCCACTGAAGACAGACACAGCCGATACAGTTTCATTTAGAAAATTATTCTTAGTTCCAGTGAAGAATTTATTGAGGATATTTACAGTTAATATATGAAGAAAAGAAAGGATACGGCAGCAGCAGATGATGCAGGGCGTGTTTTTGTGACCTCAGTTGACTCGAATGAGAGAGAGAGTGACAGAGAGAGGGAGAAAATAAATGCGATTTTTTAATGTATGATTTTTGTTATATTTATTAATGCAATTATTTTATTATGTAGGAGTCTTACTGCAAAATGAGACAAAGCCCTCGTGCCGGCCTTTATACGCTGACCCGACACAGGCAGGGAGGGAGGGAAGGTCAGGGGAGGCGAGGCATGGCCACCCCGTGACCTTGGGTGAGGTTTGGTGAGAGAGAGAGAGAGAGAGAGAGAGAGAGAGAATGGTGGAGAGAAAAGACAATGAAAATGATTATCGAGGTCCATGCTGCGAATCAAAATCTTACCTACTTCATAGAGCTGATAACCCTATCGAGAGAGAGAGAGAGAGAGAGAGAGAGAGAGAGAGAGAGAGAGAGAGAGAGAATGATGGAGAGAAAGGACAATGAAAATGATTATCGAGGTCCATGCTACTTCATAGAGTTGATAACCCTATCGAGAGAGAGAGAGAGAGAGAGAGAAAGAGAGAGAGAGAGAAAGAGAGAGAGAGAGATTATATTGTTTATCGTGGATATTGTACAGAGTATAAATGAGAGGTGTGAAAGCATTGAGTCAGGGCAAGACACGATTTGATTCAGTCTGAAATGCGTGTGTGTGTGTGACCCCACCAGTCAATCATAGTGGACTGTAGGTGAAGCGATTTTGACGTCAAATCCCAGAGGCGAAGCACTTACCTTCAAACCAGCTTGGCGTAAACTATTTTATTTTTGTTTTATTTTTACCTTTTTTTTGCTACTAACAAACGTTTTCTTTTTTTCTGACTACCCTTAAAAGGCTCTCTGCTCCTATTAGACATATTTTTTCTACTTTTTTTTTTTTTTTTTCACGTCTAGACCATACTACCCAGATATCTTCTTTAACTGAAAGGACTAACAGATTATTTTTTCCTCGTTCACTTAGCCCATAAAGTATTTTCTCTTGTATAAAAATATACACCATGAGCTTAAGAGTCGGAGTATATCGTATTCCAGTAAGACACCAAGCAATCTATCATTAACTAAGAGTTCATCTAAATAATGCAAGGATTTATACAACAGAACATATGAGAGATTTTTACACTATTTGGGAAGTGATCAAACACTCCAAATGCTTCGTTTGTGGTATATACATTTTTTTTTTCCTTGAACGTTGTGGCACTCTATTGTAGTGTACATAAAGCGATATATGTGTTTAATTCACGTTAAATGCAGATCTGTTTATTCACAGTCTGAATTTATGATCACGATATGCAAGGAATTAATATGAATTTATAACAAAATAAAGCCATTGTACCTTCGAGTATAGTGATCTTCCGCTTTAACTGACAGATATCAAAAGTAATAATGAACATCACTACAATCATAGAACATGTAACTAAAATCGAATACATCCGAATTTTTTAAGTACTCGTATTTATAATCGTATCCAAGAAATTATCATGTGATCGTAATAAGAAAAAAAGAATATTTTGCGTGAAGTAGTAGCTGTATCGCTTGTTTTACTTCTATATTCGCCCAGTGTCTTAAAAATCTAGAACTTCTTCTTCATTTTTCTTTTTCTTTCTTTCATATTCCTCCTTCTCCTTCGTCTTTTTCATTTTTTTAATTTTATCTAATATACTTTGTAGTATAGCAGTAGTCGTGTGTGTGTGTGTGTGTGTGTGTGTGTGTGTGTGTTTTGGGCAGCCGAAACGACACATTCAAATTGCACCAAAATTGGCACAAAAATTGCAAAAAAATTGCAGATGTAAAAAACTTGGTCTCATCACAGTTAAAAAGGTTTTACCATATTTAATGAGTGATCACATTTTGACCAAAAAAACGCTGCTCCCGGAGCCCGGCATAGGATCTCTGTAGAATTTTTTGCCCAGAGGTAGAACTAAAATAAACTGTAGCAGTAGCCGTGAGTCTGTGTGTGTACTTCGGACTTGCGTTCGGACAACTTGGGTTCCATTCCCGAAGTTGCAGATAACACGATCAATTGGTTAGCTGCAAAAAATCCAAGTGACAACGTTACACTAGAACAGAACATAAACGCGAGAGCCCCCCGCAGGAGCAAGTGCGAAGGGCCCGAAGGGCCCAAGAGAACTTGTTTCTTTTCTATTCCTCCTTCTCCTCCTCAGCCTCCTTCAAAGAATAATGTATTTTTTATCACTTAATACACTGTTGCTCCCTGAACCATGTGGTCACTGCTACAATCAGTCTGTTTTCACCAGACAGAACTGGATCACTATCACAAAGTGAACACTAAGGCTGGTATTCTCGTCGGTCAAGGAAGTTCCCTAACGTCTTTTCCTTGCCAAAGCATTTTTGGATATGGCTGGTTAATATACCTTTGCACGTTATTTATGCAGAGTATGGTGACATTAGGATTTATGTAACACAGAGGAAGACTATAAGGAGTAATAAACAAAATAAATCGCTTAGGTATTGGAATAGGTGTCCTGGAGACTATGGGCCTCAGTCGTGGTTGCATGAAATTCGACGAGCCTATATTATGAGGTAGGAATGAGTCTTCTTGTAGCCATATGGACGCCCTAATTTGACTCCACTTGGCCATTAACTGAGCAGAACGTGGCTATCGATCTTTATCAGGTTGAGGGAAAAGCGCTCTATAGATTTTCTTCTTTTCCTTGTGCGTGTGTGTGTGTGTGTGTGTGTGTGTGTGTGTGTGTGTGTGACACCAAGAGATACATTTGCTTTTACCTATTATCATTCTTTTCTTTTGCATCGATTTTTATTCGTTCCCGCTAGATACCTTTTTTTTTACTTTTCTTTTTTTCATACTTCTTTTTGCTATTTTTGGCGCTTTCCCTGCCATCACTTGAGGGTTAATTTCACCTGACGTTTTGCTACTACCACGGGTTGATTATTTTTATTTTTACAGTATTATTATTATTATTATTATTATTATTATTATTATTATTGTTATTATTATTATTATTAGTAGTAGTAGTAGTATGGTGGTACCATTCTCAAGTGGCGGTTTGGGTGGGGCACGAACCTCTGTACAGTGTTGCCACGTTTTCCATGCCTGCGATGCCTCTCTCTCTCTCTCTCTCTCTCTCTCTCTCTCTCTCTCTCTCCTTGGGGGAGATGTGCGTCACCCTTGGGAATTTTGTTTCTTTTATGAGTGACATAAACTTGTGCTTTCATTTCTTTATTTTGTTTTTATTATATCTAATTATATTTAAAAATATTTATTGTTTTACATATGGCGGCAGATGACCTCACTATTGTGGCGCCATGATTTGTTTTCATTCAGTCACTCTCTCCCTCCTTCGTTCCCTCCCTTCCTCCATCTCTCACTCAGCTGCACTCAACATTGCCCCTGGTCTGCCTCCCCTCCCCCCCCCTCTCTCTCTCTCTCTCTCTCTGCTCTCTCTCTCGTCTGTGGTATTTTAGGATACATTTTGGTTATTTTCTTTTACGTTATAATGTACATATTGTAAATTTGACTTTTTTTCCACACCACCCAGGAGGTAAAAGTCTTGGGGCATTTTTTTTAAGTGTCCCCAAACAGGCCTAGGATAGAGGAAGCTCTGGCCAGGTGGGACTGGGTGTGTGTGAGTGTTGCCGCTCACGAGAGTTTAATGTATTATTATTTTTTTTTTACTAAGAAATTGACATTTTTACTTATATTCCTGCACATTATCTTATAATCATAATTGTGACATTATTACCAACCCCAGAAATACGGTAACAGCCAATAAAAGTGACTACTTTTTTTTAAGCAACACTGTAAAATATTTATGCCACAGTTCTGTATTGCCGTATAAATATTTTACGCATAATAAGTTTACTGTTCTTTCATATATTATAATACACATGTTACCAATATATTCTTATGTGTTTATCTTATTGTGATGCCTATTACATATATCAGAGCCGTTCACATAGCGGGTATGGAACACGTGGCAACACGTGCCCCACCCAAACCGACACTTGAGAATGGTACCACCATAATAGTAGTAGTAGTTGTAGTAGTAGTAGTAGTAGTAGTTGTAGTAGTAGCAGTAATAGTAGTAGTATTTAATTTCCATTATCATTACAGAAACCTTTCTCTACCATCAGAGGTTTTTGATTCAGCTACTACAATATTTTTCCTCATTTGCTACTGATAAAATATTACCCGTACCACAACAAAACACTTTCCACTTCCTTTTCACACGTTCTTCCCTCTTCAGCCACACAATTAACCAAAGTTCGGAAGTGGTTTTGGGGGATTTCGTGACGCCTTACCCTTTGTGATTTATTCAGTGCATTACGCCTCAGTATCCTCTGTGCGTTACTGATGCAAAGTAGTCGAAATTAAGGCGAGGAAAAAAAAAAAAAAAGAGAATGCCAAGTTGTAATATGGAAAACAAATTGCTAAAGCGACGTTGGTACGAGGCCACAGTCCAGTCCCAAACTCCTCTACCAAAATGAGTCATCATCTCCCTCTCCAGGCTTCTAAATCTAACTTTGCTATCGGAACTATTTCAGATCACTCTCTGTTAGATGCAGATACATAGATAGACAGATATTTTCCTACAGTCCATATCTGCTCTAGCCCTGTTCCCCAAAGAACCCCAGATCTCTCCCTCTACGGAAATAACCTCATTTTGTTTTTCTGGTTACCATCTCCTCACAAACTTCCGTAACAAGGGTGGCACCGGTTATTATATCAAATCTGAATATGCAGCTGAGACTATTTTAAACTTCACTTCAACTAATTCTGATTACTCACTGTATAACTAAATTATTTAAATATTACCAAATATATCTCTGTAGCCTATCGCTCCTCCAATGCTTCTTCAGATCCCAGTGTATTTGACTCCATATCCACACTGTTGAGTAACTTTAACCTTGCCCTTAGTACCGAAATTTCCATTTTGGGTGATTTTAACGTACACAGTGTTGAATAGTGATAGCATTTTGCCAGAACTGATGATGCTGGTCTAGAGTGCTAGCTGTTTGCAGAATCGTTTAATCTCGAGCAGTTGGTAAAGCAACTAACCAGAATACCAGATAATCATTACCATAATGCCCATCTCTTGGATCTATTCCTTACAAATAATCCAGATCAATACAGGACAGAAATACCGTCACCACTTGGATCCTCTGACCACAATCTCATCAAAGCTTCATTAGTCAGCCCTCCTCCCCAAACCTCCTCGTTCTGAACCTGCCAGAGTGACCCAGTGGTACTTTGACATGGCAAACTGGGTTGGGCTTAGAAAAGATCTTGCTGACATTCCATGGCAGTCTTTCTTCTCTAGTGGTGTCAGTTCCACCCAGTCTCATATTAATGACTTAATACTAGCTGGTATGGATTTATTCATACCAAGTCAACAGTTCATCAAAAGATCAAACTCTCCAAAATGATTTGATAGCAAATGTGTCAGAGCAATGACCCAAAAGTCATTAGGATATAACTATTACTTAAAATCAAAAACATCTGAATCACTGTTAGTTTACAATTGCTAGAAACCATGTGAAAGCAGTATAAATTTTGCAAAATCAAACTTTCTTCAAAATCAAGCATCAGAACTACTTAACAACCCTAATGACAATAGAATATTCTAGTCAGCTCTCGATTCTTTCAGTAATAACCTTAACAAGTCATCATCCATTCCCCCACTAAAATCTTCAGATGGCAACATTACAAGTGACTCGCGTGGGCAAGTGAATATCTTTGCCAGTACATTTGCCAGAAATTCTCCAGTTGAGGAAGTCAGCCAGAACGTACCAGTACTAGAACTTGACTGTCCTGAAACTATTTCATTTAAAATACAGACAAGATACGTGAAATCCATCCTAGACAATTTACCAACCAACAAAATTCCAGGCCCAGAGGGAATTCCTCCAATTGTTTTGAAAAAGTGTTCCCCAGAACTTGCCTCTGTTTTAGCTACATTATTTAGACTATGCATACGTACTGCTTCATTCCCTAGTTCATGGAAAGAAGCCAATATCTACCCAATTCCAAGGAAAGAAAGTTCCTCTGACCTCTCTGATTACAGACCAATAGCTATCACACCTCTTGGTTCAATAATTGAAATTGTAATTAACAAGCACAGTTAAACACCTTGAATCCATTAACTTAATTAGTGATAGACAGTATGGTTTTCGCCACGGAAGATCTACCATCGACATACTCAATCTCCTGACTCATACCATCCATCAGTCAACTGACCAACATGGAGAAAGTCATGCAGCAGCCTTATATATTTCTAAAGCTTTCAGCAGAGTGTTACCATTCCCTTCTGTCCAAACTCCCATGCTATGGACTAATGTCTTTTTGTTCCTCTGCTTTCCTCATATCTCAGTGACAGTAAATACGAGTGAAAGTAGATGATGTATATTCCAATTTCCACTCAATTAATGCCAGCGTGTCACAAGGATCAGTCTGGCGCCAACCCTATTCCTAGTTCATATAGTACTAATGATCTCTTATATGTCACCCACAATTCCATCCATTCATTTGCAGATGACTCAACACTTCACAATTCATTCACACTCAAACATCAATTTACAAAGTTTAATATCTCTGACTCTCAACTTAGTACAGCCATCTCCATAAATCAAGACTTATCTAAGATCAAGGAATGGGGATCAAATAACCTTGCCTCATTTAATGCTAGTAAAACCATATATATACAATTTTTTTTTTTAAATAACAGAACGGAGAAAGGAAAAACAAATGGGGAAAAAAAAATAATCCATACACCAGATTACTGGTGTCCTCAATTCATAAAATATCTGTAACAGTTAGACTTGAACAGTTGTGGGTTGAAATTTGGAGGAAAACAACTCTGGTGAAGCGAGTTCCAGAGAGATGCAGTTTGGGGAATGAAAGAATTCTGATAGGCAGAAGTTCTGCAATATGGTTGAGTGACATTCCAGTCATGAGCGCTACCAGATGCCCGTGTAGCACGAGGGAAGGCATGGAGAGGTGGCACCATGGACGCAACTTCGTCTGAGCATTTGCCATACGAATATCTGTAAAATAATGCAAAGGAGGCAACATTCCTTCTTACTTGCAGGGGAGGTAGTTTATATGTAATGGCAGGGTTGTTAATGATTCTAACAGCTTTATTCTTAAATTTGTCTAGTTGTCTTAATGCAACCTCTCCACAACCATTCCACAAGGGTGAGCAATATTCAAGCTGAGAGCGCACATGACTCTTATAAATTATAGCTAACTGCTCATCGGCGAAGAAGTTACGGACTCTGTACAATAATCCAAGTTTCTTTGAGGCGGTTTTAGCAAGTGATCTGACATGAGAGGTCCAGATGAGGGCACTGTTAAGTGAGACACCAAGAATTTCAATACTTTTGGAGATGGGAGTATTAGTAGCACTGAAGGTAATGTACGAATCTGGCAATATCTGTCTATTAGTAAACTGTATATATTTAGTTTTACTAGCATTAAAAGAGACAAGGTTGTTTTGTCCCCATTCACTGATTGTAGCTAGATCTTGATTTATGGAGATGGCTGTACTGAGTTGAGAGGTAGAGATATTAGACTTTGTAAATGGATGTCTGAGTGTGAATGAACTATGTAGTGTTGAGTCATCTGCATATGAGTGAACGGGATTGTGAGTGACAGATAAGAGATCATTAATATGAACCAGAAATAGGGTTGGCACCAGAACTGATCCCTGCGGCACGCCAGCGTTAATCGAATGGAAATTCGAATATACATCATCTACTTTTACTCTTATTTTCCTGTCACTAAGATAAGAAGAAATCAAAGGAACAAAAGACGTTAGTCCATAGCAAGGGAGTTTAGACAGCAGGGAACGGTGCCATACTCTGTCGAAAGCTTTAGAGATATCAAGAGCTACTGCATGAGTTTCTCCAAAAAGATCAATTGATTGATGGATGGTATGAGTTCAGAGATTGAGTATGTCAATGGTGGATCTTTCGTGGCGAAAACCGTATTGTCTATCACTAATTAAGTTGTTGGATTCTAGATGTTTAACAATATACTTATTAATTAAAGTTTCAAATACCTTACCAAGAGAAGATGTGACAGCTATTGGTCTGTAATTGGAGGGGTCAGACGGACTTCCTTTCTTCGGATCTGGGTGAATATTGGCTTCTTTCCATGAATTTGGGAATAAAGAAGTACGTATGCATAGTCTGAATAATTTGGCTAGGACAGAGGCAAGTTCAGGGGAACACTTTTTCAAAACAATTGGCGGAATTCCATCTGGGCCTGGGGCTTTGTTGGTAGGTAAATTGTCTAGGATGGATTTTACGAATCTTGTCTGTATTTTAAGTGGGGCAATATCGGGAGAATCAAATTCCAGTACTGAGACATTCTGGCTGGTATCATCTATGGTAGAGTTTCTTGCAAAGGTACTAGCAGAGATATCTGCTTTCCCCCGTGGGTCATTTGTAATATTGCCATATGAAGATTTTAGTGGAGGAATGGAAGATGACTTGTTAAAGTTATTATTGAAAGAATTAAGAGTTGCCAAAATATTCTATTGTCATTAAGGTTGTTAAGTAGTTTTGATGCTTGCTTTTGAAGAAAGTTTGATTTAGATAGATTTAATACAGCTTTTGCATGATTTCTAGCAATTTTAAATTGAGAGAGTGATTTAGATGTTTTTTATTTTAAGTAAGAGTTATATGCTAATGACTTTTGGGCTGTTGCTCTGGCACAATTGCCATCAAACCATTTTGGAGAGTTTGATCTTTTAGTGAATTGTTGACTTGGTATGAATAAATCCATACCAGCTAGTATTAAGTTGCAAATGTGGGACTGGGTAGAACTGGGATCACTAGAGAAGAAAGACTGCCATGGAACATCAGCAAGATAATTTCTAAATCCATCCCAGTCTGCCCTGTCAAAGTGCCATCGGGTCACCCTGACAGGTTCGGAATGGGGAGGTGTAGGAGGGTTAACTAATGAGGCTTTGATGAGATTGTGGTCAGAGGATCCAAGTGGTGACAGTACCTCTATCCTGTATTGATCTGGATTATTTGTCAAGAATAAATCCAAGAGATGGGCATTATGGTCAGGATTATCAGGTATTCTGGTTGGTTGCTTTACCAACTGGGTGAGATGAAACGATTCCGGAAACATCTCGCATTCTAGACCAGCGTCGTCAGTCCGGGCAGAATGCAATAACCATTCAACATTGTGTATGTTAAAATCACCCAAAATGGTAATTTCATTGCCAAGGGCAAGGTCAAGGTTACTCAACTGAGTGGATATGGAATCAAATACACTGGGATCCGAAGAAGCATTGGGGGAACGATAAACTACACAGATATATTTGGTAATGTTTTGGCAATTTAATTTATATAATGAGTAATCAAAACTGGATGAAGTGAAGTTTAAAATAGTATCAACTGCATATTGGGATTTGATATAACAACAGGTGCCGCCCTTGTTTCGAAAGTTTGTAAGGAGATGGTAACCGGGAAAACAAAATGGAGATATATCGGTAAAGGGTGAGATTTGTGGTTCTGTGAGGAAAAGGGCCAAAGGGGATATGGACTGAAGGAAAAAATGAACCAAGTTTAAATTTGTGGTAAGGCCACGGATGTTGGTAAAGAATAAGGCTGCACCGTCACCTCTTCGCCGACGAGCATTCCCTGAAATAGCAACAGTCGCTGCCGGCACAGTCACTTGATGGCGACCGGGAGGACCCTGTGCCTCCAGCCCTACCCTGCCGGTGGTGGCAATCCGAGGTACCACCTCATTTGATTGTAAGATTGCAGTGGCCATTACTAAAGATGTGAATAGAAGGTGTGATATGTCATGCGCATGTAGTATGGTGTGGACAGTTGAAGGTAGAGGTATTATGAGAGCATGCTGGCCTACTCTCTGTGTAAATGAATGCACTGAAAATGTTCAGAAAAGGGAGATGGTCAGGATCAAGTCCTGAGGGCTGGTGAAACGGGAGCTCCAGCTCTCCCTATCACCAGCTTGCCATCAACCTCGGGAGTACTGCCCTGTTCGACTGGTGCTACAGTCTACTCCTCAGAACTAATTAACTAATAAACAGATATTGCCAGATTCGTATATAACCTTCAATACTACTAATATTCTCATCTCCAAAAGTTTTGAAATTCTCTGTGTTTCACTTAACAGCGCGATCAGCTGAACCTCTCATATCAGATCACTTGCCAAAATCGCCGCAGAAAAACTTGGATTATTTTACAGAGTCCGAAACTTCTTCACTGAGGAGCAATTGGCCATAATTTAAAAGAGTCATGTGCGTTCTCCGCTTGTGGAATGGATGTGGAATGTTTGCACAAAAACAATGGCAAAATTCAGAACAAAGTTGTTTGACTTATTAATAACCGTGCTATTATAAATAAACTACCTCCCCTACAGGTAACAAGGAATGTTGCTTCCCTTCCATTATTTTACAGATACTTTTATGGCAAATGCTGAGACGAAGTTGCGTCCATTGTGCCACCTCTCTGTGCCTTCCCTGGTGCTACACGGGCATCTGGTAGTGCTCATGACTGGAATGTCACACAGCCATATTGCAGAGCTTCTTCCTATTAGAATTCTTTTATTCCCCGAATTGCATCTCTCTGGAACTCGCTTCCCCGAAGTTGTTTCTCCTCAAACTTCAGCCTACAGTTAATCAAGTCCAACTCTTACAGATATTCTATGAATGGAGGATGCCAATAATATGGTATATGGATTATCTTTTCTGTATTCATTTGTGTTTCATTCCTCTGTTCTGTTATATATATATATATATATATATATATATATATATATATATATATATATATATATATATATATATATATGCCATCATCATCAACCGTTTGAGTATCCACTGCAGGACCTGCCTATCCCGACCGAAGTCGGGACGATACAGCCAATGTATCTGTACCATGTGGCTTAGGCTGTCTGGTAGAGATTGTAAGTAGGGTGAGAAGTGCTTGTAAGTGTAATTGTAGTGTTGGAGTGGCTTTGGATATGTGTGTAGTCTGTGAACCAAGTGTAATCAGCCCACGCAAGCCGACTGGGTGCAAGCATACTTTATAGTAAGCGACACTGGTTCAACCACAGCACCCCTTGTGTCCGCCAATGCAGTACGTGGCTGGGTGAACACTCTCAGAGTTTATTACCCTGGCGGGGCGAGAACCCTGGCTCACCCGTGTACGAAATGCTCTGTCTACCACTGTACCACAGAGGCTCAATATATATATATATATATATATATATATATATATATATATATATATACATACATATATATATATATATTTATATATATATATATATATATATATATATATATATATAGATAGATATATATATCAACAGAGAGAGAGAGAGAGAGAGAGAGAGAGATGAATGGTGGGGGGGTGGTAGGAAACTGAGCTGATACCGAGTGAGGTGAGAGTGTATAATGTGTAGCCCGAAAGCTTTGCCACAAAGGCTGGTGGCGGTCCACTTATGCTGGCTGAGTATGCACTTTTGCCGGAAACGGCGTTGCTGAAACTTTACCAGGTCTTTCATATTCTGACACATTGAGAAATTTTCAAAATCATTTTGACACATGACAAAGATAAGTGAATTAGTAAATAAGTAAAAATGTCACCGAAATTAAGGGGGTGACCATTCGCAACATTAAACTTAAAAGAAATTGATAACTGAAATCAACAAGGGCTGGAGATGACATATATACATCCATACATGTACAAAAAGTTGTGGATAATTAAAGAAAATATTAGGTACCTTCTAAATTGCCAGTAGTGAACTCTACTGATAATTATTCTTCTTATACGAGTATGCTCTCCTTTTCCCATTTCTGGGTACCACCCACACCAGTTCTTAGAGGAAGAGAGACTAGCGGTAATAATGATGATGATGATGATGATGATGATGATGATGGCGATGATAATGATGATAGCTACTGACGCATAAATACATACATGCGTAAATATGCATACATACATACATACATACATACTTGAATATATACAAACAAATATTTATACAAAAATTTGATGATATACCAGAAAATGTCAGTCGTCCTTTGGGTTCCTATGATTTAATGCACTCTGGGTCCATCATACAGGCTACACGACTGATATCTTTAGAACAAATTTTCTCATTCTCTTTTGCCCTCTGTCTAAGATCTCCAGTCGTCTAACCCTAGGAACACGACTTAAGTATAGTTACTATGCCAAGAAATATAAGATTGTACTCAACACATGGTAACTTCCTGAAGTCTGACGGAAAAGTACGATTTGACTCAGGTATCTCAAAACGAGCGTCTTGATTATGGTAAAGTCCCCTTCGAGGAGTTGGGACCAAAGGCTAGACTGTCGTGGTCCAGTACATTTAAAAGCAGAAGACCACCTTATTCTCCTTGGTGGCATTACAAGATCGAAAAACTCGAGTCATTTCATGAGGGTCGAACGTCTCTGACTGGGGTATTGTAACCATTAGATCACCAAGCGCCTTTCTTCGGGTGACAGAACTTTTGCAGACTTTCAGCCTTTGGTTCGTTTCCTATGTTGAAAAAAGAAAGGTACATATTAAAACAGTGCGTAAATTTCCCACTCTACTAGAAAATATGGGTGGTCACGTAAATAGTCATAATTTAAACATAAGATGGCAGTGCTGCTCATCACCCAGGGGACGTCAGGCAAGTACAGTGAGGGCAGACTTGAATTTATCACACACAAATTACAATTGTAAGTGCGTGTGTGCCTCGCCTCGGCCGTCAGAGAACTGCAAGACTTGTGTTTGCTTCGTCCAGTCTCTTCTCTCCCATTCCTCCCCACTCCCCTTCTCATGCACCTCCTTATTCTAATTCTCCCTTTCTCCGCTCCCTTTCTCCACGTCTCTTCACACTCCCCTCCCAGTCACCTCACTCCTTCTCCCTCTTTCTTTCCCCAATCCCCAGTCCCTCTCTCACTCTCCTCTTCAGCGAGTCCTTCTTCTTCTTCCCTCTTTCTCACTTTCCCCTCTCCCCTTCCAGTTCCTGCTCCAACTTCCCAATCCCCCACTTTCTTCCGACACTCACCAGTCCCTTTTCCAACTCCCGTTAGCATTCTCTCCCCACACTACCTCTACGACTCACTCCTCCTACTGCCATCCTTCACTTCCCTTCCCATTCCCTTCCTTTACATCAGCGCCCTACCACTTCCCTCCGTCTTTCCCATCACCCATTTCCCCACTCCTTTCTCACATTCTTACACTTCCTTCCCATTCTAGCTCATACCTTTTCCGAATCTCTCCTCTTATTCCTTTTCCCCACTTCCAATTTCACTCCTTCCCCCCAATCAACTCCACCATTCTTCCCTTTCCTTCCTCCCTTGCTTCCCTTCCTACTCAGTCATCAGTTCCTTTCCCTACTTCTCTTCTCAGTACTCTCTCAAACTCCCACACGCACAATTCCTCTTCCTACATTCTTTCCTTATAGGCTACTCTCCCAAACTCCCACACACACCTCCCACACCCACAGCCAACGTCCCGAGAAACCAGGCAGACAAGACCCCAGCTCCCGCCACTTTTCCCTGATAATAATGCTCAGGTGACGGAGGTAAAGACTTATATGCGTAATTGCCTTCCATTCCCGTCCCTGCCGATCTGCTAATTGCTGAATGAGGCTTAATTTCTGTCTTCTGGCTTAGCAGGACACAGCGCAGGGCAGAGTGGATCGATTAAGTCATAACTATTAGGTAATTAGGGCACTGGAAGAGTCTACTCAGAGGGGCGGTGGTGTTTTAGTGGGAGAGGCGTGGTTGGTTATATTTTCTTATTCTCCTAGCCCGTTACCTCACCTCGCCACACCCACATCCTATCTTCTTTACCTTCTGTGGAGTCGAGGTCACCCCTTTCATAATGCAATACCAGGCAATCGATAGACAGATCATGCCGCACCTCTCCACCATACCACATCATATTACAGCTCCACTTAATCATACCACCAAACTTTGCCCACTGTTGCCTGGATGTTTAATTTCTGTTAGCCACCAACACCATATCATATCCCAGCCAAACCACCAACTTCTCCACGACATAATCACATTATCATACCACCTCACACTGCCCATTGAAATTTGCACCTTTTATTTTTGTCATTCGTCATCACCACACCACACTTCCACTACACACCTCCAAAATAACTTCACATTATCATATCACCAGCACACCATCCCGTCAGTATCTTTCACTCATCACTCACACACCACTACCACGCCACGCATTTCTTCACCACACCACGCCACACCCCACACCTCCACCACAGCACCTCAAAATCATACCACCACCACACCCTGGCCTCCGCATTTTGTGCACCATTCATTTGTGTCTTTCATCCGAACCACACGCTACTTTTTTTTTCCCCTTCCTTCATTTCTCCACGCACATTTCAACGCCCTTTCCACGTCCACCGGTTCATTCCAAATTACACAACGTTAATAACTCACTTCCTATTCAAAATTAAACCATAATAACGTCTCCTGACCAAGCCTCTGAGTCCCCGGGGGAGGGTGTGCATAAATGCTCCCATCATCCGCCCCAACGAGATGCCTGGAATCACTGTCTGACTCATTTCTTTATTTCTGCAACACTCGAGGATGTGGAGGAGTAGGCGAGGGTGGGGGGGTTGTGTGGAATTATGTGGGGGAGGCTAGAGGTGTAGAAGGGATGTATGGATAAATGTATGAACTGATGGGATGAAATGAGGGCTTTGTAAGGATGCGTGTGGGAGAGTGTTTTTAGTCCATTGGGGTGGAGTGTGTGGGGATGAGGACAGAATGAGAGATGGGGAATGTAGGGATAAGGAGAGTACGAGAGAGGGAGAATGTAAGGATGAGGAGTGTGGAAGAGGGGAGATGTAGGGATGAGAAAAGTGTGAGAGAAGGAGACTGTAGGGTGCGGGGAGGGATGCTGTGGGGTAGTGTTGTCCCCGACTCACACCCAATTAGAAGTGATCCAAAGTTCGATGCAGTTTGACGGGTGTTTATTTGGAGAAGACAAGCACAGATCTAACCCGTTCTAAGCCAGCTCTTCAACTGACCAGCAGTGGTGCGACGGGAGCCGGTTGCAGTAGTGACCTATAGTCAGCACATTTCAAAAGCTGCTGAGCAGTACGCTAATCGTCTCATAGACAAGCTGTGATACACTTACACACTACTAGATACGTACACTGTTACACTTACACATTACTAAATACATGTACTGTACATTGTTTTTATTCTAGTTTGTACGTTTAAGAAGCTATTAAAGTATTGTTACAGAGTAAGGAAAGGGGTGGAACTGTCTTGAGTTCTTTAGGGAGCTGAAGAGGAAGGCAGTGTAAAGTTCAAGTGTTTAGATGGAGGTGTGTAGGGTTGTGGAGGGTGTTGAGGAGGGGAGGTGGTAGAGAAAGTTGGATTGAATGGTGCTCAGGAGAAGGAGGGATGTGGAACTGTGTAATATCTGGGAGAGGGGGGGTGGTGTATGGGAGTGTGTGGGAGAAGGTATAGGTGTGAGTGCTTCAACATATAGTACACTCAATAAAGGTACTGTTAAGGACTGCATATAAATAACACTCGAGTAATGCCCGTTTCTTTACCATTTTACCTATGTATCTACTTGACTCCTGCTGTATCTATCCCAGCATGTTAATAAGTTGTATCTATATCTTTTCTCCTCATCTCCGTTTATCCGTCTTATCATCTTTACATCTAGGTACCTTAGTCTTCTATATCGTTCCACGAATCCGACTCCACCAGTCTATCCACCAGTGTGTGCCTTATCAATCTACATTTATCTGTCTATTTTTCTATCACTCTAGTTATCCGTTCATCCATCCATCTATCGGTCAATCTTTCTACCTGTCTGTAGCTCTCTATATGCATTTTTCTATCTCCCTTTCTTTCAGTGTACCTATTTATGGCTCTCAAGCTACGTTAATTATCATCAATAAATCACTTGCCAAATTGCAGTGATCAAGACGCAGTATTTCCTGAAGATGAGGGACGGGGCCTGGCTCTGACCTAGACACGAGACAAGGTTAAGGAGTGGAGAGAGAGAGGAGGAGGAGGTGAGAGAATAGAAGAGAAAGAGGGGAGTGGGGAAGAGGTGAAGCTAGAGAGGAGGAGGGGAGAGAGAAGGTGAGAGAGGAGGGAGAGGTGGTGGTGAGAGAGGAGGGAGAACAGGTGGAGCGAGAAGTGGAGAAAAGGGAGGAAGGGGAATTAAGGAGAGACGGGGAGCGGCTGTGACCTAGGATGGACGGAAGTCAAGGCAGAGTATTGAGAGGAGGAGAAAGGAGGAGAGGTGGAGAGGGAGGAGAGGAGGAGAATGAAAGGAAATGAAAAATTGAAAACATGGGAAAGGGATGTATGAGGAAGAGACGAGGAAGAAAAGTAGGAGGTGAGGAGAGATATGAAAAACGAGTGAAGGAAAAAAATGACAAAAGGAAGAGAAGGAGAGGAGGGAGAAAACTTGACAAGAAAGGGTGTGGGGCAGCAAAAGAGAAGGGGAAGAGATGGAGAAAAAGGCAAAGAAAGAGGTAACAAGTAAGCAGAGAAGGAAAAAGAACGTGAAGGAGGGAAGGAAGAGTAGCAGGGTGTGGGGTAGAAGGGTGTGAGGTGGCAGGGTGTGTGGTAGCAGGGTGTGTGGTAGCAGGGTGTGGGGTGGCAGGGTGTGGAGTGGCAGGGTATGGGGTGGCAGGTGTGGGGTGACAGGGTGTGGGGTAGCAGGGTGTGGGGTGGCAGGGTGTGGGGTGGCAGGGTGTGGGGGAACAAGGTGTGGGGTGGCAGGGTGTGGGGTGGCAGGGTGTGGGGTAGCAGGGTGTGGGGTGGCAGGGTGTGGGGTGGCAGGGTGTGGGGTGGCAGGGTGTGGGGTAGCAGAGTGTGGGGTGGCAGGGTGTGGGGTAGCAGGGTGTGGGGTGGCAGGGTGTGGGGTAGCAGGGTGTGAGGTGGCAGGGTGTGGGGTAGCAGGGTGTTGAAAAAAGGCGATTTTTTTTTTTTATTGCTGAAACACACACACACACACACACACACATACACATTAAATTTCTTGAATCCTTACATCAAATAAAAAATACCAGACGCCCAAAAGGCAGGACTGAATGAAGTAGGGGGAGTGTGGAAATTTTAGCAGAACATTCCATTCAGTGCAATGACTGTTCTAAATTAATGTTGGTGTTACCGGCCAGAGATTTTAACTGAAGTTAGGAGAGGCCCCCCGTAGGGAAGGGCTTAAGACACATGCCACTATGAACACCTGGAGAGCAGATTACATTATAAGTTAGTGGGCTATAACAAGACATACTATATCATGTACACTAATTATGTTATACACCAATATACACTAATAATATGGTCATATTGCTTTAGTTTGAGAGACTAAATCATTATAGACGCAGTGATAAAGTTTAAAAATATATAGCGTACCACACCGTAACTCGTAAAGGATTGCAGCGTAAATTATATCTAATAACATTACGAGAGACTTCAGTAGTATAAACATGTGTATAACAAAATATAAACGGGTACTACACTTACACTGGGACGTATAACCACTTATAACTGGGGAACAGATTACAGTATATTTTTAGCGCTGCACTGAGAGAAAAGACTCAAGATTTATTAACATCGAAGGAGAAAACCAAACTGATTATATTTGGCAATTTGCTCAATTCAAAGTACATAGAGCTATACTGAACTAGAGTACGTGTTGGTTAGAGACAACTAGACTACGGATACTACAATAGGACGAAGATACGAAGCTGACTATACCGTAAACCATGTACAGTATTACGAACTTGTACTACGACTGCGCCAGGGGAGTGTACGACGTTCTATGGGGCAATACTAACAAAGCACGTTGTTAAGACGATGGGGAGACCTTTGAGGATGCCGCGGGAATATGATATGCAGTGCGTGTAATTAGATAGTGTGAAACATTTAAACAAGACAGTACGCTGGGACTAGAAGACAACGTACATCCACTCAGGTAGGAGACCATGCTGGGAGATAACGCCGGGGGAGATGCCAAAGGTCAGGACCAAGAAGAGATAGACGGAGCACTTAGGGATCTAGGATGGAGAGCGTCGGGGGAGGGGGGGGGGGGATACTGGGTACGCTTTGAGTGAAGGAGACAGGCCAGAGTTAAATGGTAAATAGATACATCTTTATATCTGTGTGTACGTGGCATCAAGCCCAGCCAAACTACAGGGCCACCTACCATGAAAACTGACACACAGACAATTATCTGCTCCTGCACATGACTCTTTGTATGCGCTTTTGTCTCATTCAGTAATATAGTATTTGTCTCCATATATATATATATATATATATATATATATATATATATATAGGTTCTGAACATATGTGCATGCAGACGTACAAATTAAGCTGCCAATCACGTCCAAATTCCTTGGACATTATTATTTCTCTGCATCTGACCACGAATATTAACTAGACAGTCCATTCCCTCAGACTTAGCTGTTCACCCTCGCTACAAAAGTTGTTATATAAACAAAACCGGACTTCCTGGTGAATACAAAGTGCTTTGTTTAAAATTTTTGAAGGCACATTATACGCGTACAAAAGTCTCGCCATCATCGCAGTCAACTGCCACCATGGTAAATATATAAACCATATATGACCTCCATGTGAAGATAAAATGCTCAGTTTGGGCTTCTGACTGCCCTCCTACGATTGGACAATACTTTCTCTTTACATTATTAAATCAGTTGACACCAAACCTGCTCCTTCAGCCAATCTGTATCATCTAATAAACATAGACTACTATTTGGGGGGGGGGGTGTTTACATAGCTGTCCCAAACCCTGTGAGAAAACTACCACTGAAGTGAATATAATAATCAAACAGTAAGCACAAGAGAACAAATTTCACGTCTTGGGTTACTCCTTAAACCTGGTAATCTCAAACGTGGTAGCGATGATAGCAGCAAATGTGGCAGTGGAAATGATGAAGGTAGTAGAAGTGAGGTTAGTGATAATGGTGTTATTCGCTTTTTTTTTTCTTTTAGTTTTATTGTTTTACACGTCTTAATAATTGCGAAGAATGTAAAGTGTGATGCTGACCTTTCCACCTCAATAAACACTTCTCCTGTTTCCCATATACCTTGATAACGTTTTTAGGATATGGAAACTTTAGAATTCTTAAATATTTTTGCGACAGAAGGGCGAGTTTACCCGTGCTCTGTTGAAGGTGGTTTAATGGTCTCTTGAAGTCTAAAAGAAAAAAAAAAAGTCGATTAATCCCAAGGAGTATGGCATTTAAATTAGTTCGTTCTTGCTACCATCAGACACTTCTTTTGGCTTAGGATTTAAAAGAGAGAAATCCACTAATCTCATGGAGTGTAAGTCTCCAACTCTTTCATTCTTGTTTCCACGAGATGCTTATATTCGTCTTGGCAGCAGCCTCTCGCAGTCTTGGGGCTATATATTTACTGGTGCTATAAATATAGTTGGTCAATAATTAGAGTTAGGTTGCTGGGACTGGTTTTTCTGACGTCCTCTCTGACCCACACAATCTGTCCTCTCACTGCAAGATGCCTACCTCTAGTTGGATAATATCATTTGATAATAATAATTATAATAATACTAATCATCATCATCATCCGGATCTTCTTTCCCACCCTAGGGCAGGGTGAGGAATAGCAATGTCCAGACAGCCTAAATTTGCCCAAACCAATGGGCCACGTTTTCTTTTGCACACCATTCAAGCCCTCGGAATGCTGGCTCTATCTCATATGCCAAAAATATTCGCCACGTCTGTAGCTTCACAGAACGTTTCCGGTAGTCAGTCCAAATGCTGTCACGGTAAAACCGGGTGCCAAATCCCTGATCATGAGCTTCTCCTCACAATATTCATACGGCCAGCTCGATCTCTTGTCAGTCCCTAGCCTCACCGACTTCAATACCTCGCTTCCTCACACTCTCACTCACCATATCCCTTCACCTTCTCCATGGCCTACCTCGCCTCCTCCCTCCTTCAAATTCGCTCAGATATACCATTTTCACCACTCTATTGTTATCCATTCTCTCCACATCACCACACCATCTCAGAACACTCTCTTCGATTCTGGTGTCCACCGACTTCATCATTCCACATCTTTCACGAATCACATTATTTCGTATCCTTTCCACTCTCTGTACTCCACATACATTCCTCAGCAGTCCCAGCTCCACTGCTCTCACTCCTGACTTTTCATTTTCATGACACACTATAGTCTCACATCCATATGCTAAAGTTGGCACTAACATTCCTTCACATAAGCCTCGTGCAGCAGCAACACTCAAGCCTGTTCCTTATCAAGGCCTTCATTGCACCAGCTACTTTCTTTTCTTGTGTCACTCTACTTTCTACTTCTTTTGCACATTTTCCTCTTTTCCATCACTGTACAAAGAAATCTGAACTCTCTCACAAGTTCCAGTGTCTCTCCATTCACTGTAACATCGCACTGGGAGTCACCTTCTCTCTCAATAACCATCACTTTACTCTTTTCTGCATTTACTCTCAAGGCACGACGCTCACAGACATCAGCAAAACTCTGCACTAGTCTACCAAGTTTTTGTCCGGTGTTTGCAAGGGGGAGGCGGTAGCTCAGTCGGTAGAGAGTTGGCCTACAGTCCTAATGGACCCGAGTTCAAATCCCGCTGGGGGCAGGGAACAGTTTAAGGATTTGAATTCGGTAAAATCAGACTTGACTCATTTACCAGAAGACCCGCCGACATGTCTTAAAAATACCCCCGCTAATACCAATACACCAGTCCTGTATGAGACAGCCCTAGCATGTATTCAGTATGGACGGTGGGTGTTAGCGCCGAAGTGGTGACATGTAGAGGTGTATGGTATGTAGGAGGACTACTGGGCCTTGAAAGCAGGCTGTGAAGCCTATGCCCAGAGTCGGTCACATTAAAAAAAAAAAAGAAAAAAAAAGTACTGCATCATCAGCATACAATAAATTTGAGATATTCCATCCATCACTATTCATTACCAACGCCATCACCCTCTCCATTACTCGTGTTTTTACGTCTCTCATCATTCTATCCATATAATGTTGAACGATGGGGACATCACACAACCTTGTCGCATGCCCACACCGACTGTGAACCATTCACTTAGATGTCCATTAAATCTTACACATGCTTCACTGCCATCATAATAACTTGATGGCACCAAGCAGCTTACTATCTACATCGTACATGAGAAAACCTTCCATAATCCTTTTCTGTCTACTTTGTCGTATGCTTTTTCTAGATCCATGAATGCCACCTTATAGTCCTTCTCACAAGCCTTCTCCATTATCTGTCTCACTGCAAGTATTTGATCCACACTTCCTCTGCCACTCCTAAAGCCACCCTGTTCATCATTCACTAGGACTTCTGATATATCTCATACTTTATAATAATTCTTCCATATACCTTCCTACCACATCCAACAAACTTATGCCACGATAATTCTTGCACTCACTTCGCTTACCTTTATTTTTGTACCGGGGTACAATCACAGCCTTTTTCCACTCTACTGGCAGTTCCATTCATCCATGCCTTCTTACATATCTCCAACATTCCGCTTTCTCCACTACACTTGCTTATCTCTGCATGCACTTCATCAATCCCAGCTGTTTTCCCACTTTTCAGCAGCTTCACAGCACTCTCCTCCTGTGCGAGTGTCACTTTTCCTGGCACTGCATTCCTTCTCTGCACATCCCCAAAACTAATCATGTTTACAGTGGCGCTGCTGTCTTTTCCCATTCATCAGGTTTTGAAAATATTCTTTTCATCTGGTCCTTACTTCATCCCCATGGGTTAATAATCTACAACCCACATCCTTCACACCTTCACATTTCCTTCCGCTGTCACTTACACATTTCTGCACCACTTTCCAGAATAACTTCCTATTTTCAGAGTAGTTTGCATTCATTTTTCTACCTAGATCGTCATTTACCTCCTTCTTTTTCCTCTTCGCCAGACTCTTTACGTGCCCTTTGCTCTCAATGTATTTAGTTCTTATTTCAGTTGGACCCCTGTCCTGTAACCAATAGCCACTTCTTCATCTTTTCTTCCACAGCTCTATTAATCTCTTCATCCCAACATGCCATACCATTCTTGTTTGATGTTACTTTTGCCACATCACACACAGCTTTAGCATTTCTAGCTAAGCAATCCCTATATGCATTCCACATGCTGACCAGATCCATTTCATTCCAGTTCACTGATTCTAATTCCCTATTTTGGTCCTGTATTCAGCTGCCATTTCTTTGATCCTCAGCTTCTCAACTTTCAGTCTTTCTCTCCGACTGCTCCTGTCCCTCCTGGTCCACCTCACTCTCAGTTTCATCTTGCATACCACAATCATATGATATGACAAACCTCCACATCGTCCTCTCACGGCCCTCGGATCAGCAACCATTCCCAGCATCGACCTCTCTAAGGGCATGTAATCAATCAATCTCTTTTCAACACTATAGTAATAAGAATGATAATAATGATGATGATGAGTGACCAGCCTCACTCATCTCCCAGTGGCATTACTTGAGCAATAAACCCCAACCATCCCTTGGATATAAACCTTCACCGGCTCAATCCGACTGTAGAGCAACAATTACCCACTAAATCACCAGGCGCCCAAATTTGGTTATATGGTTACCACCAAGCGTAGCAAATAGTTTCCTGGTGTACAGGAAACCATTTGGCTTGTCACTCATTGTAGAGTCACCCACAGGATGAAGGAAGAGGAAAGAATGAAGGAAAGAAAGACAGAAGAGGGAGTGTAAAGTCACCCGTAGGGAGAAGGACGAGGAAAGAATGAAGGAATGAAAGACAGGAGAGGATGGAAGGAAAGAAGGATGGAGGAGAGGAAAGGGCAGACATCCAAGGACAGCACTACATCGAGTGAGTGGATGGTGAGCGACTCCACGTACCACATGTGATAATAATAATAATAATAAAAATAATAATAATAATAATAATAATAATAATAATAATAACAATAATAATAATAATAACAATAACTAGAAAGCGTTCAGAGAGAGCTTACATCTGTCAATGTCACTGCCATTAAAAAGGATCGGGATTCGGATCCGTGGATATAGGATCCTGATCTGGGTCCACCCAAAAATTTAATCAATTCTCTCTTGGCGCATGGCCCACATTTCCACAAAATTTCATTGAAATTCATTGAGAATTTTGGGAGATATTATGTGGGATACTTCGGATCCGGATCCACCCCGAAATTTAATAATTTCTTCCTTGGCCCATGGCCCACCCTTCCAAAAAATTTCTTCAAAATCCGTTCACAACTTTTTGAGTAATTCTGCTAACAGGCAAACAAACCAACGCAGGGTAAAACATAACCTCCTTGGCGGAGGTAATAATAATAATAATAATAATAATAATTTTAATAATAATAATAATAATAATAAAAATAATAATATTATTATTATTATCTATCTATCTATCTATAGCCCGACGCCCTAATCCCGCAAAGGGTGGCCGCAGACAAAACGCCTCCAAGTCACTCTGTCACCCACCATTTGACTCCCCTCCCCCCAACTCACCCCCCCCTCCCTCATATACCTCTCAACTCCATCCCTCCACCTCATCCTCGGTCTACCCCTCCCTCTCCCTCCCTCCACCTCACCCACATACACCCTCTTAGTCAGTCTTTCACTCTCCATCCTCTCCACATGTCCAAACCACCTCAGTGTATTTCTCCTAATCTTTTCAACCACATCCACATCTACCCCACAACGTTCCTTCACTTCTTCATTCGTCAACCTGTCCCTCCATGTCACTCCACATACTCCTCTCAACTCATTTCCACTGCTCTCACTCTTGACTTGTTCCCCTCTTGCAAGGTCCACGCCTCGCTTCCATAAGTCAGGGTAGGGATCACAATACCATCATGCAGAGACTTCTTAACTTCCATACTCACCTCCCTATTTCTCATCACTGCTTTCAGTGTGCCAACAACCTTCCTTCCCTGCTGTACCCTTTCACGTACTTCATCCCCCAAAGTTCCATCCTTACTCATCACACTACCCAAGTACTTGAATGCACTCACATTCTCCATATCCTCACCATCCAACCTCACTGCACACTCTGTGACTTCATTCCTCTCAAACACCATAACTTTACTTTTGTTTACATTAACTTTCAGCTTCCTCCTCCTACACACTGTCCCAAATTCATTCACCAAACCTTGCAACTCCCATTCATCTTCACTCAACAATACTGTATCATCAGCAAACAGCAACACCGGAAGCTTCCAAATCTCACCCTCATTCATTAGGGCCACCCCCACATCCACTGCCCTACCTTGTACCTCCTTTACGACCCCATCCATATATATATTAAACAGCCATGGAGACATTACACACCCCTGTTTCAGTCCCACATTGAGATCAAAGAACTCACTCAGCTCACCATCCACTCGCACCGTAGCCCTAGCTCCCTCGTACATACTCTTCACAGCACTCAACAATTTCCCCTCCACTCCATATATTCTTAATACCTTCCACATACCTTTCCTATCTATTCTGTCATAAGCTTTCTCCAAGTCCATGAAGGCAGCGTACACTTTCCTTCCCTTCTCTAGATACTTCTCCACTAAACATCTTAGAACAAATATCTGATCTACACACCCTTTTCCCTTCCTAAATCCCCCTTGTTCTTCTCCAACTAGCTCCTCTGTCATATGCCTAACCCTATCAATGAGTATTCTACCATATATTTTACCAGTCACACTAAGAAGGCAAATACCCCTATGGTTACCACATACTTCTCTCTCCCCTTTTCCTTTGTACAGAGGAACAATTATACCTACTTTCCAGTCCTCTGGAACCCTTCCCTCTTCCCAAGCCAATCTACACAACTTCCATATCCACTCCACAACAATCTCACCCCCATACCTAAGCATTTCACCACACACTCCATCAATTCCTGGGGCCTTTCCCAGCTTAATCTTCTTCATCGCTTCCACTACTTCCGACCTACTGATCTCTTCCTCCCTCGTCTCATCTCTTCTTCTCCCAGCCATTCCCCAACCACTTATTTTCACACTGCTCTCACTCTCTACATTCAACAAATCCTCAAAGTGCTCCTTCCATCTCCTCAATTTCTCTCTCTTCTCCACCAACAATATATTATTCCTATCTTTCACTCCCCTACTATTTCCCCTTGCACACTGCCTTACTTTCTTTACCTCCTTCCAAAACAATTTCTTACTCTCCCTCCATTTCACACTCAGATTCCTCCCAAACTCTTCATCCACTTTCTTCTTACTCTCCTTCACCAGTCTCTTAACCTCCCTTCTCCTGCTCACATATACCTCTCTCTTCTCTCTCTCATCTTCTCCCCTACCTCTACTCGCCAACCATTCACCATATGCCTTCTTCTTTTGTTCCACATCTCGTTTCACCTCATCATTCCACCATGCTGTCCCTTGCACACCCTTGCATCTCCTCCTCACTCCACAAACCACCTCACACGCTGCGCTTATCTCTTCCGTGAATATCTTACATACGTCTTCCACCCCTTCCATCTGCTCTAGCTCATACCTTCCCAATCTTTCTTCCACTATGCTCTTATACTCTGTCCTCTTCTCACTATCTTGCAATTTCTCCACTCTTCCCACAGGAGCTGTTTCCTCCTGTCTTCCCCTTCGCCTCCTCAACCACTTTCTTTGCAGCTCTACCTTGGCCATCACTAAGTGATGGTCCGAGACTCCATTCCCCCACCCTCTCCACACCCTTGCATCCAACACTTGTCTTCTCATTCGCTCATCCACACACACGTAGTCTATCATTGCCTTTCGTTCAACAAGTTCACCATCCATCCTCCTCATTACTCTCCATGTATACCGGTGGATCATCTTATGACGAAAGTAGGTGTTGGCTATTGCCAACCCCTTACCAGCACAGATGTCCACCAAAGCACTACCATTCCCATCTACTTCTGCTGGCACACCCCACTGACCAACCACTCTATCCATTCGTACATTCCCGACTTTGCCATTCATGTCTCCAATCAACAGCACTCTCTCGCTCCTCTCAAACTTGTCCATACATGCTTCTACTCTTGCCCAAAACTCATCTTTCACTCTTGCCACTCGATCCTCTGTTGGAGCATACACACATACAATCGCCCATGCTTGTATACCTACTTTCATCCTCACCCATACAATCCTTGCACCCACTGTTCCATACTCTCTTATATTCTCCTTCCACTTCTTGCTTATCATCAGACATACTCCCTCTCTTGCCCTCTCATTCTCACTGACTCCCGCACATATACCTACACCGTATTCCCATTCTCTCATCCTTTCACCTTTCCATTTAGTTTCAGTCAATTATTATTATTATTATTATTATTATTATTATTATTATTATTGTTGTTATTATTTTTATTAATTATTATTATGGTTATAGTAGTAGTAGTAGTAGTAGTAGTAGTAGTAGTAGTAGTAGCTGTAATAGTAACCATTATGACGATGATGATGGTAATAATGGTGGTGAAATAAAACTACTACTACTGCTACTACTACTACTACTACTACCACTACTACTACTACTACTACCACTACTACTACTACCACTACTACTACTACTACTACTAATAATAATAATAATAGTAATACTACTACTACTACCACTACTACTACTACTAATAATAATAATAATAATAATAGTAATACTACTACTACTACTACTACTACTACTACTAATAATAATAATAATAATAATAATAATAATAACAGTAACAAAATTTTAAAACAAATGAAGTCATCCTGCTAAAAAGTTAACTGCAGCTGTGTCTATCCCTGTCGCTAGCAGAGGACTCCCCAACGCAGAAGAGAATCATCCGGTGATTGCATAAACACAGAAAAAATAATGTCATACTGGCAGCTAACATATCAGAACGAAAAACTGTTTTCTAATTCGACCTAGCTCTCTTATATCATGTACCTTCTGCCCAAGAACTGTTTAATATTTTCAGGAGGCAGCAGGAACAAAATACAGTATTATTATCATATATAGATAGATAGATAGATAGATAGATAAATAGATAGATAGATATAGGTAGACAGATAGATAGATATAGATATAGATATACATATATATATAGACAGATAAATAGATATGTGTGTGTGTGTGTGTGTGTGTGTGTGTGTGTGTGTGTGTGTGTGTGTGTGTGTGTGTGTGTGTGTGTGTGTGTGTGTTTCAGAGCAAAAACCACGTTTCCGAATCGATCTTCTTCATCCACATCTTCTACCCTCAGTAAAAAAAGAAAAAAAAAATCTGTTCAGTACAGTAACTTCTTCCGTCGGCAGCAACAGTAAACTAAAAAAAAAAAAAAAAGAAAGAAAGTTATCACAGAGAAAGGATTAATATGTCAGAGCAGGATAACTGGGTCCTGATTTGACCTTCCTTACCCAAACCTTCGACCACTTTGTCGACAGAGGTCGTCTATTGCCAGACGCCTCAATCCCTTAAGGGGTGGCCACAGACAAATCGCCTCCATGTAGCCCTGTCCATTGCCACTTCACTGCCTTGCTCCCAGCTCACACCTCCCTCTCGCATATATCTCTCCACTCCATCTCTTCATCTCATCCTCGGCCTCCTTCTCCCTTCCCCCCCACCTCCACCTCACTCGCATACACTCTCTTCGATTGTCTCTCGCTCTCTATCCTCTCCACGTGGTCGTCCTTAACCTAAAGAAAACCTGGTCATAGCAAAAAGTAAGAACGTAAAGTCTTAGGAGAAAGCTGTTTCAAACCCCCTTTTATAACAAGACATTTTATATTCTTTTTCTGGCAGAAAGAAAGAAAAAAAACAGAATATATATATATATATATATATACATACCAATCTTTTCGTTCTCCTTATCCTTATGCTACGAGATGTCTCCCCTAACAGAAGCAAGAATTATATAGTCCATCTTCCGTACACCCAATCCAACTGAGGAAACTCGTGTCTGTAATCATTTTTTTTTTTTTTTTTTAAATCTTTGACACAGGACTTATTCCTTCATCTCATAGTAACTACTTGTGTTCCTGAGAGTGGACGTGGTATCTGTACGTGAGATCGCACCCCATCATCGTGTCTTGCTGGGTGTAGATGTCTCTGAGAAGTGTGTGTGTGTGTGTGTGTGTGTGTGTGTGTGTGTGTGTGTGTATAAAGGTGGATGAGGCTAAGGGTTAACTATTTCAATACGATGACCTCCCTGTTATATTATTTTTGCTTCTTTTCTTCTGTACTCTGCCTGCGAGATGTTTTTGCAGTGAAGGGGTATGATATATCTACAAATAACCTCTTCAGTACTAGATTTAGAATTAGTAAAAAATATATAAAACATCACCCTTCTCACACCCCCACTAACTCATTCTTACTTCATCCATCCTTATCTCACTTTTATATCCTCACTTTTATTTCATTCGTTACCACACCTTCTTGCATCACATACCGCCCTCTTTCCCTGCCTCTCTTTCTTCCTTCATTTTCTTTATATCCGCTACTAACCTCGATGTTCTTACCTTCCTCTCTTTTTTACTTCATTTCATTTTTCTCTCTCCTTATCTCACCCTCCTTGCCTCACTTTCTGTACCTGACTCCTAACTCTATCCACCAATTTTCACACACACACACACACACACACACACACACACACACACACAGAACACGCAGAAAAAGCAAATTGCCTGCTATCATGCACTCATTTCACCCTGTCATGCTCTCTTCCTAGATTCATAAATACAAGCAGATGTTCCTCCTCCTCTAGGCACTTTCCCTTCACCCTTGCCTGCATGACTGTCGCATATTCGCTTTCCGTATCTTTGCCTCCTCTTTGGGTCTCATTCTCTAAGACACTTTACCCTCTCAGTTATGCAAAATAAGCTTTATCAACATATCGGGTAATGTATTTTATTTCTCCAAACCAAACTTCTTCATCTTCATCATCATTATCAACATAACAACTTCGTCTTTCTCTCTCTCTCTCTCTCTCTCTCTCTCTCTCTCTCTCTCTCTCTCTCTCTCTCTCTCTCTCTCATTCTGTCACATCTCAGACTATGTTACTTATGTATGAATGATATCTCTCTTACCAAGGTGGTTAGCTGTTCAGAGCAATGTCCATTAACCGATTCAGTACACTGACATCTTTATTTACCCTACCTAATGTCACGTGATTATATTTAACATTTTAACGCGAGAAATCCTTGTAACTAAAGGAGAGAGAACTATCTATCTATCTATCTATCTCTCTATTGCCAGACGCCTTAAACCCATACGGGGTGGCCACAAACAAATAGCCTCCAAGTCGCCCTGTCCCCCGCCATTTCACTGCCCTGCTCCCAGATCACACACCCTTCTCTCATATACCTCTCCACTCCATCCCTCCATCTCATCCTCGGCCTCCCCCTCCCTCTCCCCCCCTCCACCTCACTCACATACACTCTCCTCGTCAGTCTCTCCCTCCATCCTCTCCATATGGCCAAACCAGCTCAGTGTGGTCCTCCTAACTCTTCCTTATCACATCCACATACAGTTTCACTTTATCCCTCTGTTGCAACGACTTTTCCATATTTTTTGTTCTTTTTTTTTTAACAGAAGATGAACAGAGGAAAGAAAAACAGATCAGATTAAAACAATTCAAACATATTCTTACATAAAAAAAAAAAAAAAATCCCTCCCCTCCCCTGCCCTACCGTATTTTTAACTCGGGAAAAAAAAAAAAAAAAAAAAAAACACTATGTTAAGCTAAAGTGAAATTTGCTTGACTAATGGCATTTATCTATTAGTAACCCTGGTCATTTAAATTTCATTATGGTCACCGTAATGGGAGCCAGAGACAGGAAAAGGAGAATACAAGAGCAGGAAAATTAATTAATAATGGGTGTCCAGAAAAATGGCAAACATATTCCCCCACCCATCATTCAAACTTTCGAAATTCCTGGCTCCCTCTCATGGGCAAAAACCATTCTCACAATTTAATTTTCTTTGTAACTACACCAAGAGATGATGGGCTAAACCTACACTTAATTCACTTTTCCTTCCGTTCGTCCTTTTTCCATGCTCTCTCCGTTTATTCCCTGGTCACGCTGAGTCCCATGAATCAATCTTGCTCTCTCGTGATCTCCGTCAAATTTATCTGCCTCCTCCCTCTTCCTTGTTTTCCTTCCACCAAGGTTCGTATTCTCGTCGATTGTGGGGTCTTGTTTCTAACCCCTCTAGTATGGTTGCATTTTAAAACCATCTTTAGTACCTCCAGAGAATATGAATCGACTGATGACATTTATCGAACTGGAGGGATTAGACAAAACCTTCCCATAAGAGTATCTATCTATCCATAATGATGTGTCTATCCATGTCTAACTATATATATATATATCTATTTATGTCTATCTTTCTCTCTATCATCTCTCTATATGTCTTTTTATATCACCATAAGTCACATAAATAGCAAACAAGAGAATAACAATATGTTATATGCAAAAATATATCGGAAAGAATGAGGTGCCAGAGACCTTCCTAAGCTGAAGAGGGCACGACCCCAGTGACCTATCAACCCCAACACATCCTTCTTACCGATTTTTTTTTTTTTTTTTTTTTACCAAACACGTGGCCTTTCACCTCCTTCCAGATTTAGTTTCTCTTCTCTCCCGGTGTCACACCATCCAGTTACCTTTTCACTTTCTAATTTAGGGTCCTTTTCCTAGTTACACAAAGGCCCGTTTTCTCGTCGGTTAAGGAACGTTCTGAACACCTCTTTCTAAGCAATTTATTTTACTCCTTTCTGTTCTCTTCAGTGTGCCTGATCGCACTAATATTATTAGCCACCATATCCAGCGTAAATAACATACAAATTGATATTAGCTAGCCTTTTCCAAAAAGAAATCGCTAAGGATGTCGTGCTAGGAACCTTCCTTAACTGATGAGGTAACGGACTAAAGTGGTGCTGGAATACCATGAGGAAACTGTGTTGCTTTATTTACGCTAAGAAAAGACGTCTTAGGAATATAATAATATCCTAATAGTCAAATACCCCCCACCCCCCAAAAAAATCAACCTTTCACTATTATTTGGACCCATTTTGATATATCATTTAGACTAACAAACAGACGATTTTAGTTACTCAAGAGACACTCTAAGGGTCGAATATTTAGAGTCTTTTCTAAAACTGTTCGTTGCTGTGGACTCACCTGGATTTTCCGTTCTGGCTCAAGCTTGACAATTTTGTTTACCTGAGGGCAATTGAAGTCAAGGGATGAAAACCCATCACTTTTAGGCCCTTCGGTGTAATGGGGACTCTTACATATTTCATTCAAGGCAATATAATACAACTATCTTTAAATGAGAGAAATCCTACAATAGTTCATCCACTCTGACTTGTCCCAGGTTTTCGTCCTTTTGCAGCTTATTTCACGTGGCTTAGTGAAAGAAAAAAACAATACTTTGTCTCTTTATCCTCCCCATAGCCTTTCTTCATGAACAGAATCAAATTCTGGTGTCAAAATATTGCTATGACTCAGGATTCAAGATGGAGGGATGGCAATTATACGGTACAGTAAAGTGACTAGTATAGTTAAAAGGTTTTAAGCTAAGTATTTACATTGCTTCTGCTTATTATTTTGAAATTATTGTCCAGGTATTGTTAATCAGCCTTTACAATGAGTCTGCATGAACAGGTTGAGGCCATAAACTGAAATAGCGTCATGAACACAAATGTCGTAGGCAAAATGACATCATACATTTGAGGAACGCCAGGAAATCTGGTGAATAAAAAGAAAAAGAAAGGAAATAAGTAAAATTGCAAATAATGCTGGGTGAAATGGGAAAATGGAGAAGTGAGTGTGACCTAAATGTGAAATAACCACACTGATTCAAAAGACTATCGTGGCCAAAAATACCTATAAAAAGACATTGCAAAATTCTTCGCATTAAGAGGGATAACTGGATAAAGGGGGAGAGAGAGAGAGAGAGAGAGAGAGAGAGAGAGACAGACAGACAGACAGACAGACAGACAGAGACAGACAGACAGACAGACAGACAGAGAATATAGACAGATAGACAGATAACAAGAATACGAACTGGGTAATGGAAGTTGAAGGGCAAGGAGTTGGATGAAAAGAAAAATTATCCCTTCAACCCTGTTACGTCATTTATGTATGGTTCTTGCCATCTCTAGTCGCTATAATCCCGCTTAGGTGAAAATCTTGGAAATGGAGGGGATAAATAGCCATCACAGGTGATTGGTGGTAGAAACCATCATCCACCCACTTGATGTAGTGCTGCCTACTTCTTCCATCAACTTTATAGTTCTTTTTCTGTGTTTGCCCTCCTCTCTTCCAATTTCTCCCATCTTTCCCGTCACTTATTGCTCTTTCTGCCTTTTCAGGTGGTTTAACATTGAGTGACAAGCCTAATGGTTTCCTATAAGCCAGGAATCCATTTACAGAGTTGGGTAGCAACCACCCATAATGTTCTTTACGTGTCAACAAGTGGGTTGGCGGAGGGTTAATGCCCCTCCCCGTAAAGTAACTAAGTCAAATGGCACCCCTTACTGGATTATGGCCTCTGACTATAGATAGATAGATAGATTAACCCCTTCTATAATCAAAGTGCTCTCAGAGTTTAGAAAATCGCGTAGTTACGGCAAAACCTTACTTATAAATACCTTCCTCTGACTGAACGAATTAAGGTATATCATTCCATTTTCATAAATATATCTAACTATTGCCTGACTTCCCATGCTGTGGTATATGTGTCGGAAAAAAAAAATCTCCAGGCACCTCTCTCCCTACACAGTAACGACTCTCCCTCATCTCTCAACACTGTCCCTGGTCGTCTTCTCATCTCCCCTCAACCATCCTACACCCATACACTCAAACATTCTCCCAACCTCCCTACGGCCGAACCACTTCACAGAACAGAGTATTAACGCATATTTATCATACAGCATCGACATATACAACATACTCTTTACGAAGCATATACTTTGGTTCCCCTATCTCTCCATGTCAGTCCACAAGCCCTTCTGAGATAACTTGTTTCACTGCAGCAACATATTAACAAATAAATAAATATGAACAAATACTGTAACACAGAGGAAAGTGTCTTGTACCATATTTATCCATGCATATTATGCCACATGCATTTATAATGCAAGTGTTCTGTGTTATCGCCCACAATAAAAGTAAAACAAAAATAAATAGATAAACACATATATAAACATATACGAGAAAGTAAAAAGATAGTACCCTCGATAGTTTTCCACGTCAGTTTAAAGGCATTTTTGAGCCACCATGTTTCATTTAAGTACCGTCCGAAAAGATGAAATAAAATATAACAGTGACTGCTTTTTAACCGTGTCGACCCCCAAAAGAAAACGGAAGAAATATCGTCTACAAAGTGCACGCAAACTGGACCGAAAGGGAGATTTAAAACGAGGCTGGTGAAAAAAGCAAAACCAGTCAGAGAGAGAGAGAGAGAGAGAGAGAATGTTATTTTATGCACTGAGAGATACAGATTGATATACACACACAAAAAAGAAACCTGCATAGGTAAAAGTACAAGGTGGATAAAGTAAAAAAAAAAAAAAAAAAGATATGAAAAGAAAAGACAACGAGAGAGAGAGAGAGAGAGAGAGAGAGAGAGAGAGAGAGAGAGAATCAGAGACAAAGACAATATTATGCACCGGGGCGAAACTAATAGCACAAGAAATACCGTAAAATGTTAAAACACCTGCTCTAGGAGTGAGGTCAGGCAGTGATGACCTTTCCAGGGGGCCAAGAGGAGAGGGGTCAAGCTTACTCGCCAAGTCAGCAGAAATATCAATAAGATGAAGTAAACTGACAGTGTTGTTCCCAGCAAAAGATAATATGAAAACCTTTATTTTGTATTGTTATTGACCTGTGCCATGTTTTTCGTTTTACTGATTGACTTAATTTTGTGTGTGTGTGTGTGTGTGTGTGTATGTGTGTGTGTGTGTGTGTGTGTGTGTGTGTGTGTGTGTGTGTGTGTGTGTGTGTGTGTGTGTGTGTGTGTGTGTGTGTGTGTTTCTGTCTACTAGGAATAAGAAACCGTAACACAGTATCAAAGTATTTCCAAATCTCTCTCTCTCTCTCTCTCTCTCTCTCTCATTTAGCCTACCACCAAATACACTTTCTTGGCTCGGGTGTACCTCATCTGACTTAAGTGGCTATCTCTTTTAAATGAGAAAGAAATCATACTAAATTATTTTCACTGATGTAACGTGGCTTTACTCAGGTGTGGAGTGGCCTTTCGTCCCTAAGGTTAATTAGTCCACTGAGTCTGGTAGAGGAACGTATTATATACCTTTCAACCTTTATCATCCATTTCTCTCTCACCGAACTGTTTTTCCTACACGTTTCTCAGTCTTATCTGTATTACTCATAAGCTTTCATGCCCGAACTCCTCCCTCCATATCTTATGTGCTCCGATGCCCTCTTATCTCTCCCTCTCCCAGCCCTTCAATCCCCAGACATTCTCCCCAAACTTTCCATCCAGCCTCCTCACATTCCATGCTGTTCTATGTATTCCCCTCTAATCCCTATCCCCATCCCGAACAAACACCCTACCCTATCCTCTTCTTCCTTCCCCATCTACCCATTCAATCCTTCCCACCTGCACCATCTCTCTCCCAACCCACTGGTCCCCCCCCCTCTCGTACATGATGCTATCCCTCTATGTACTCAGTTTTCCTATAAACCTTTTGTATCACGCGAAGTTTCTCTTTATATTGATCTGAACATTCCTTCCTTCCTACACTTTTAATATTAAGAAATAATATTGCGATCTTCCGGTTGCGTAACTACGGTTGGTGTCACTCACGGTGTCCCCCCCCCATGGACCTCCTCCAGTACCAGACTATACACAGTCCTTGGTAGTTTTTTGTATTAGTGTTACTCGTAAATCATAATTCTTGCATATCACTGAATGTATTGGCAACAGTAGTGACACAAACAACTAAAGAAATTAAAATTACACATTTACTGTCAATTGCAACATCATAATGACAACCTAAATATATTTACATTTACATAGTTTCATGTAGTTAAAGTGAAAATTCGGTTAAAAATAGAATTTTAAGCAAAAACGTTTAAGAGATTCATCAAAATTATATTCATTTTAGCGTTAAACTTTACCGTTACTTGAGGTGCATTAATGGATAAGGTTTGCGTAATCAGTAACCACCCAAATAATGTAGAAGTTGCAGACAAAATAATAAATAATAACATTAATAATTGAGTAAGAATAAAAGATAATATTTTTTTTCTGAAACACTGCACACAAATTTTATTGCCAGTAATTATGGTGTCACCCCCTCTGATAGTGTCAGCACCTCCCACACCCCCTAGTGAAGCCACTGCTTTCTTCTTCAATACTCCATTCCTTACAAAGACCTTCCCAGTCTCAATGCTTTTTCAAATATCTTTCTCCTATCACATACCATTTTCTAATACAGTATTATATTCCTCCATTTTTTAAATCCCTCCGAGTCTAAATATTTCTTCCCATCTTTGAGAGAGGTGAAGTTAGTGAATGTACAGAGAGGTTGGATGGTGAGGAACTGGAAAATGTGAGTACGTTTAAGTACTTGGGTAGTGTGATGAGTAAGGATGGAGGTTTGGAGGGTGAAGTGCTTGAAAGGGTACAGCAGGGAAGAAAGGTTGCTGGTTCTTTGAAAGCAGTGATAAGAAACAGGGAAGTAAGCATGGAAGTGAAAAAGTTACTACATGACAGTATTGTGATACCAACTCTAACGTACGGAAGTGAAGCTTGGACATTGTTGGAAGGACACAAGTCAAGAGTGAGAGCAGTGGAAATGAGTTATTTAAGAGAAGCCTGTGGAGTCACGTGGAGAGACAGGCTGATGAATGAGGATATAAAGGAGCGTTGTGGTGTTGATGTGGATGTGATAGGAAGCGTTATGAGGAACACACTGAGGTGGTGTGGCCATGTGGAGAGGATGGAGGGTGAAAGACTGACGAAGAGAGTGTATGTGAGTGAGGTGGAGGGGGGAAGAGGGAGGGGGAGGCCGAGGATGAGATGGAGGGATGGGGTGGAGAGGTATATGAGAGGGGGGTGTGAGTTGGGAGCAGGGCAGTGAAATGGCGGGGGACAGGGCGACTTGGAGGCGATTTGTTTGTGGCCACCCCAAACGGGATTGAGGCGTCTGGCAATAGATAGATAGAATTTACATTTCCTTATTCACTCGTTTTCATCCCCCTCATACACGTTTCTAGCTCACACACATCGTTTACATCCACCCAGCCTTCCTTATTCACACAATTCCAGCCAATACATCGATACAACTCTCCCATCCACCCGCCCCTCCCCACTCACATACCTTTCAACCTAACTCTCTTCCTTCCCCCATCGACACATCCTTTCTATCCATTCATTCTGATTCATCCATACTCACTTAATACACCCAGAGGAAAACACAAACTTACCGTTTCTCACTTCCCTAATAAACCACGCAAACACACACTTTCCCCCAGATATTCATCTTTCCTCATCCACGCACCCTTCCTTCCCATCCATCCTTACCTGCATACACATACTCTCAACACACACACACACACACACACACACACACACAC
Source organism: Coenobita brevimanus (assembly GCF_032717465.1). Taxonomy (NCBI): domain Eukaryota; kingdom Metazoa; phylum Arthropoda; class Malacostraca; order Decapoda; family Coenobitidae; genus Coenobita; species Coenobita brevimanus. The sequence goes on from NC_136977.1 coordinate 34,730,586, forward strand.
ACACACACACACACACACACATAAACTCCATTTTTCCCATTCAGACACATCTTTTCCCACTCACATGCCTACTCCCACACTCATACACCTTCTACGTTCAAATACGCATCCGTCCCCTTTCACACACTCTTTACAATTACGCACCCCTCCCCACACACACACACGTTGCCATCCACATTTCATCTGTCTGTCTTTCTGCCTGTCTGTCTGTCTGTCTGTCTCTGTCTCTGTCTGTCTGTCTGTCTGTCTGTCTCTCTCTCTCTCTCTCTCTCTCTCTCTCTCTCTCTCTCTCTCTCTCTCTCTCTCTTACCTTGATTTTCCTTTATTATTTTTTACCTTTCAGCTTCTCGCAATCTTTTCCTTTCTATTCTTCGTTCCTAAGGAAGTTGTATCTGTTCATTCCTCTCAATCTATCTGTTTATTTAACTTTCTGTCTATCTATCTATCAATATATTTATCTATCAATATACTCGTTTATATCTATAAATATATTCATCTCTCTTACTTTGTATTTCATTTTTTTGCTTTCTTTCAATTCCCTCCAAGAGTCAGTCTGTCAACCTATAAGACTGTCTCCTCCTCTGACTACCTTACTTTCCTGTTTTCCTTCTTCATTTGCCTCCTTTTCCACTATGCCATACAACAGGTGACCTTTTTTTTTTTTCTTTTAGAGAGGAAACAAAGACAAATTATAAAATATATATCAGTCTATCTTCATCTGTCTTTCCTGCTATCTCCTCTGATGCTGTTTTCCATTTTTTTTTTTTTTCTTTTCACTGGTTACCTTCTTATCTCCCTCTCCCTGCCATCAGCAGCGGGAGGGTTGTGTCACGCACCAGAACGGACTCCCGCTGTTCTAACCCCACCAAAATCGTGGCTGCTTTCCATGCTTAATATTCCTGAGGGTCTTCTCGCTCATTACCTGCCACCCCAATCACCCATAGCCAAGCACACAGACGGGATTACACGCTCTCCAAACACCGAGGCCAAGCGAAGTTAAAAGGAGGATGATACATAGTGATTTCCCTTGTGTCTTGGGTTAGGGTAACGTGATTACTTTTGCGTCTTGAATGGGCAAACGTGATTATTTTTACGTCTTGAATGGGGGAATGTGATTATTTTTGCATCTTGGATAGAGGAATATTATTTATTTTCCGTCTTGACTGCGGGAACATGAATGATTCTGAATATATCCGGATGATTTTTAGTCATGATTATAACTGAGGAGTGGAGTATGCCAAAGAGCAGATATACAGCAAATGTCTTTTGTCTGGAACGTAGTTTGGAGTGTGGGAGGAAAGTTTAATTCTGGCCATTTCCGATAGATTTTATTCATGCTCATACGTTATCAAAATTCAAAGGCTGCGAGGATACACAATAACTACGTTGTGTCCTGGACGTTGCCTGTACTGCAGGGGAGACCCGGTGTTTTTTTTTATACTGACTTTCTCCACTAAGATTTTCTTGTCACCTGTGCATAATTTCAGTCATCTTTATACGCCTTCTAAACAACTGTGTTTTGGTCATCGCCTTCAGTGCTGGAGAACTGTGATTATGTGGCGACCCCTATGGGGAGAGCCGAAAGGAGAAGAAGAAAAAGAAGGGGAAATTATATACTTTCTACTGTTCAGACAAAGTAATTTTGTTTGATATCACTCTGCTAAAAAAAAAAAAAAAAAAAAAAAAAAAAAAAAAAGCACCAATAATGAGAATCCTAATGTACTACATCTTGTATAAGTCACTCAGACCCTGAAAGAAATATTCCTCGAGCGTGCAGTAGCAACCCTTGTACTGTGGGTTTGTTTGGCTCACTTTGACTTCAACAGAAAACATGCATTAGGTTTGATATTACAGATTTTGAGGCAATATCACCTTATTTAGACATGAACACACACACACACACACACACACACACACACACACACACACACACACGTATAAACACAAGCACAGATATACACAACACCCATACACATACACACACGTATGCACACTAAAAAACACAAATACATAAAGACATTATTACACACACACACACACACACACACACACACACACCATGATGCTTGGAAATAGCAACAAATGAGCCGCCCTGACATTTCCAAAAATAAAAGCCACACACACATATACAGTATGCAAGGTAAGTGGAAGAACCCATAAATCAGCTTTAGCATAGTTAGACTTCTCCAAATTATTCATGAGGGTCACACGAAGGTTATAGAGTTATTTTTACCTTACAAAGACGTTAAGAAAATCCTTAGGGCAAAGTTCAAGAAAATGTGAATTTGTTTCAGCTCATCGAAACTGTCAATAAAAAATGATGATTCGGATGAGTAAAATTGATTTGGTTTTATATTATTACATTACTTACCAGTGAGAGAGAGACAGAGAGAGAGAGAGAGAGAGAGAGAGAGGCAGACAGACAGAGACGGTGATTTAAAAAAAAAAAAACGCTAGCATCCATCCTCGTATAACCAGTTTCGAAGCAAGTTTAACATATTTAATCCGGGGTCGTACTTTTGCCTTTAATCTATTTATTACCAGGCGATTTTGCTAGGCTTAAGGAAGACTTTAATGTAGCTTCTGCTTAACCCTTCATTACAAAAACTCTCATGAAACTAATTAAAATAAGCTAGAGATAACAAGAACTAATAAAAAAATCACCAAATTCAGTGGGTTAGGCTACTTCAGGCCAGGAGACCGACTTACTGTCCTTGTAGGATTTTACTTGGACAAAAAAATCCAGTCAGTTTTCTGGGTTCGAACCGTTGTGCGTAAACAAAAGACAACACCCAATCCCATATTAGCCATTTCCTAGAGGACCCGAGGAGCAGGAGGGTCTGAAGCTAAAAACAGGAGTCCAGATTATCTAAGTAGCAGGAGACCACCCTACAGCATGTCCCTGAGAGCCTGTCCATGATAGGAAAACCTCTAGCCACCTCTAGAACTTTCACCTCAGCCTCCATCCCAAGAATTCTTCCACTGTACCGACGACACAAATTATGAGAAAAATAAGAACAAAATACTCGCTAATCGCCAACTGTTAGAGAGGACTACGCGAATATCAGGTGACACTTCTGACACCTATGACACATTCTATATACAAACGGCAGCGCGTTAAATCACGACTTTCTTCACTCCCAGACTTCCAGCACTGCACCACCGAGGCGAAAAAGGAAACAAAAGAAAAAAAACAAACAAAAAAAAGACTGTGCCCCCCGGAGTGTTAATTGGAAGGTCGTAGAAAACGGGGTTTACTATTATGACAAATTAAGGGATTGGATCCGGACTAGACCCTGTCCCTACCTGGCGCTAATTAGTAACAACAGGTGGGTGGCCGGGGTGTCAGGGACTTGGACTGATGCCGTAGTTCACGCCAGGGAGGGAGGGCAGCGTGGGAAAGAGGGAAAGGTGGGAGAGGGGAGAGTGGTAAACAAAGGGAGAGAAGGGAGGAAGGGGAGGGTGGGAGAGAGGGGAGTGTGAGTGGTAGGGAAACGGTGGATGAGAGGGCGAGGGTGAGTGAGAGACTAGGGAATGTGAGAGGGGAGAGAAAGGAGAGGAGTGTAAGGAGAGACTTAAGGGATAGGGGGAAGGAAGGAAGAGGAATGGAAAGGAATGGAAGAGTGAAAAGAGAGGAGTGGAAGGAGAAGGAGGGGAGGGGTGTGGAGGGAGAAGGAAGAGAGGGGAATGGAGGGAGAAGGAAGGGAGAGGAGTGGAGGGAGAAGGAAAGGAGAGGAGTAGAGGGAGACAGAGGGGAATACAAAAGAATACAAGGGAATACAAAGGAAAGCAAACATCAACAGACCTGTTGTTCCTTTCGCAGCTGTTTGGCACAGGGAAGGTCATACATACATACATACATACATCATCTAATCCTGCGTTGGCTCATGAGGAGCGTAGAAGCCCGGGGTTAGGCAAGTCGGTCCTGACATTTAAGATGAGAGTGACCAGCCTCACTTATCCCTGAGTGGCATCACGTGAGCAATAAACCCTACCACCCCTTGGATATAAACCTACACAGGCTAATCCGACTGGAGCGCCCTAATTACCCAGTAAACCACCAGGCGCCACAAGTTGGTTATATGGTTACCACCCAGCGTAGTAAATGTTTTCCTAGTTTACAGCAAGCAATTTGGCATTTCACTCAATGTAAAGGAAAAGGAAAAAAAAGGAAAGAAGGACAGACGAGGAAGGAAGGAAAGAGGGAACGAAGAGAGGAATGGATAGTCACCCCAGAGCAGCACTACATCGAGTGGGAGGATGGTGAGCACCCCCACCTACCACCTACAGGGAAGGTTATAACCAACAAAATTATTCTCTCAGTTGATAACAGAGATAGAAAAGCAGGAAGGCAACCCCCTCCCCCAACCACCAAACCCTCCAGCCGAAGCTGGCAGGAAAGAGTGAGAAGGACCACCATGCAGCATAGAAAAACTGTCGTGGAAATTTCATAGGAATGAGGGAAAGGAAATCTTATTCTACATCTACAACATCCATCTGAAAAGGAAAGTAACATTGTCAACAGTACTTATCAATAATACCCTGCGGTTGTACCCTGCAGGCTGTAGCCTCTGTGCTACAGTGGTAGAGTGTGTATGTTTGTACATGGGAGAACGAGGGTTTGATCCCCGCCAGGGTAATAAACTTTGAGAGTGTTCACCCGGCCACGTACTATTTTGGCGGACATAAGAGGTGCTGTGGTTGAACCAGTGTTGAATACTATAAAGCATGATTGCACCCAGTCGGCTTGTGCGGGCCGATTTCAATTGGTTCACAGATTACAAACACATCCAAAGCCACTCCAACATTACAATCATACTTACAGTACAAAGCACTTCTCACCCTACATACAATCTCTACCAGACAGCCTAAGCCACTTGGTAGAGATACATAGGCTGTATCGTCCCCACTTCGGGTGGGATATATATATATATATATATATATATATATATATATATATATATATATATATATATATATATATATATATATATATATATATATATATATACTGGAGAAATGTATTATTCTTGAGTTATTGAATATGCTTATTGCTTAGCTGGGGGTTAGAAGACAGATACATGTCCAATCGATTTTTGAAGATAAGTACTGTATCACAGGTAAATTCGCAGGAGGGCAGTTTTCTCCATGTAATTACAACTCTGTTAAAGAACTAAACTTCGTATGAAAGGAGTGGAAGGGGATGGTAGAGTGAAACGAGAGGAGTGGAATGGAATGGAAGAGTGAAGAGTGAGGAGTGAAAGGAGATGGAAGAGTGACGAGAGAGGAGTGGAAGGAGATGGAGGAGTGAAGGGGAAGGAGTGGAAGGAGATGGAGGAGTGAAGAGGTAAGAGTGGGAGGAGATGGAAGAGTGAAGAGGGAGGAGTGGGAGGAGATGGAAGAGTGAAGAAAGAGGAGTGGAAGAAGATGGAAGAGTGAAGAAAGAGGAGTGGAAGGAGATGGAAGAGTGAAGAAAGAGGAGTGGAAGGAGATGGAAGAGTGAAGAAAGAGGAGTGAAAGGAGATGGAAGAGTGACGAGAGAGGAGTGGAAGGAGATGGAGGAGTGAAGGGGAAGGAGTGGAAGGAGATGGAAGAGTGAAGAGGTAAGAGTGGGAGGAGATGGAACAGTGAAGAGGGAGGAGTGGAAGGAGATGGAACAGTGAAGAAAGAGGAGTGGAAGGAGATGGAACAGTGAAGAGGGAGGAGTGGAAGGAGATGGAACAGTGAAGAGGGAGGAGTGGAAGGAGATTGAAGAGTGAAGAAAGAGGAGTGGGAGGAGATGGAACAGTGAAGAAAGAGGAGTGGGTGGAGATGGAACAGTGAAGAGGGAGGAGTGGAAGGAGATGGAACAGTGAAGAAAGAGGAGTGGAAGGAGATGGAACAGTGAAGAGGGAGGAGTGGAAGGAGATGGAACAGTGAAGAAAGAGGAGTGGGAGGAGATGGAACAGTGAAGAAAGAGGAGTGGGTGGAGATGGAACAGTGAAGGGGGAGGAGTGGAAGGAGATGGAAGAGTGAAGAAAGAGGAGTGGAAGGAGATGGAAGAGTGAAGAAAGAGGAGTGGAAGGAGATGGAACAGTGAAGAGGGAGGAGTGGAAGGAGATGGAACAGTGAAGAAAGAGGAGTGGAAGGAGATGGAACAGTGAAGAGGGAGGAATGGAAGGAGATGGAAGAGTGAAGAAAGAGGAGTGGAAGGAGATGGAAGAGTGAAGAATGAGGAGTGGAAGGGGATGGTAGAGTGAGAGGAGAGAAGTGGAAAGGGACGGAAGAGGCAGAACGGGAGAGATGGAGAAGGAGGGTGAGGGAGAAAACGAGTAGTAGAGAGGAGAGGCAGGGGGAATGAGAGGAGGGACTAGAGTAGGTAGAGATTAGATAGAACTGAGAAGTAGGAATATAAAGTAGTATGGAGGTAGAGTAGAAGAGGGAGAGATTTTGAAAAGGAAATGGAGAAGGAAGTGACAGGAAACAGAAGAAAAGTAGGCTTGAGGAAAGGGAGGGGGTGTAGTAATGCAAGATATATTTTAGAAGAAAAAGCGAGCGTGCGTGCGTGCGTGTGTGTGTGTGTGTGTGTGTGTGTGTGTGTGTGTGTGTGTGTGTGTGTGTGTGTGTGTGTGTGTGTGTGTGTGTGTGTGTGTGTGTGTGAGAGAGAGAGAGAGAGAGCGCTAAGGTGCTATACCAGTAAGATATAGGTGTATGAATAATCCAAGTCTCACAATACAGAGCATTAAAGGAGAAAATATATATCCCACACTGTACTCGGATGGCATTCATTCGACTAAGACTCATGTCACATAACCTAAGAACAGATAGGGGGAGTTGAACACCACCTGAACAACGAGTATGTCAGTGTGAGAGTAACAGTGTGCAAGATGAACAACATGCATTAGTAGACAGCTCATTGTTAATTCAGTGTCGTCAGAAGTATCCTACACTTGTGTTCAGTAATCTGAATTCGGTTCTCAACGAAAGCCAAGACTTTGCCAATATGTGTAATTATGTTTTTGATGTACTTCAGGTCTCTAGACGAATATGAGGAGTAAAGTGTCGCGTTACTCGCTTTACATATATATATATATATATATATATATATATATATATATATATATATATATATATATATATATATATATATATATATATATATATATGAGCCTCTGTGGTACAGTGGCAAAGTGTGCGTTTCGTACACGGGTGAACCAGGGTTCGCCCCCCGCCAGGGTAATAAACTTTGGGAGTGTTCACCTGGCCACGTACTGCATCGGCGGACACAAGGGGTGCTGTGAATGAACCAGTGTCGCATATTATAAAAGTCAGCTTGCATCCAGTCGGCTTGCGCAGGCCGATTACACTTGGTTCACAGACTACACACACATTCAAAGCCACTCCAACACTACAATTACAAGCACTTCTCACTCTACATCCAATCTCTACCAGACAGCCGAAGCTACTTGGTAGAGATAAATTGGCTGTATCGTTCCAGTCAGCTCAGACGTGCTAGAGACCTGTGGTAGTGTTGTGCTAGTGTGCTTTAGTGATCTGTGATAGTGGTTGTGTTAGTGTGTTGTAGTGATCAGCGATAGTGCTGTGCTAGTGATCCGTGAGTGTGTGTGTTGTGGTGACCCGTAGTGACCCGTGATAGTGTGTGCTACCTTGTGTGAACTAGTGCGTAATGGCTTCCTCGGCAGAGAGCTGTGTCCCCACTGCAGGTACTGAAAAGGACTACCTTGAATTAAAGGAGGAACTTCTCGAACTGAAGCGGGAGGTACAAATTCTCAGGCAGGAGAAGGCACAAATGAGGGAATTGTTGGAGGAGATGTTGGAGGAGAAAGAGAAAAAGGCTGAAGGTTGGACACTTGTTAACAAGGGTGCAACGAAGTTCACTCTTAAAAAGCAAGCGGAAATTAAGACAACTAATACATTCGACACACTACGGGACGAATGTGAAGGGAAGGCAGAGAGGGAAGTAGAGGAGAAGGACGGTGAGAGAACTTCCAGTACAGGTAAGTATAAACAGAACAAGAAAGGTAAGAAAAATGTTGTTGTTGTTGGAGACTCCCAGGTGAGATATCTGAACAGGGCCATGTATACTCCACTCGCTAAACATGTGTGTCTTCCAGGGGCCAGGGTGGCTAATGTGGTAGATAAAATTTCAAATATCGTAAAGGAAAGTGGTGACAAACCCACTGTGTGCCTCAGTGTAGGAGGCAATGATATTAGTAGCCGTAAGAGTGAGGTACTGTGGAAAAGGTACAAGTTGATGTTAGAAAAGGTTAGGGAGAGGGGAGGAACCCCTGTAGTGCTTGGTGTTTTACCAAGGTGGCGGGTTGGAAGGGAATGGTTGAGCAGGGCAATAGGGTTTAATTGCCGCCTTGAAAGGTATTGCAAAGATAATACAATACCTTTCATAGACAGCTGGGACCGGTTTTATGGACGAAGTGCCTTGTATAGTTGGGATGGGACTCATCTTAGCAGGCAAGGAGTTACTGTTTTAGCTGGAATGATAGATAGGGAGTTGGAGGGATTTTTTCGAGATTGAGAAGTAGGTGTACAGGAAGATGCAGCAACTACAGTCAGAAATCATTATTACCATGTTTGGATAGATGCAACGATACTTGCAAAATTAAGAACAAAAGTTCAACCAATAGTGTAGATACATCCACTCAGGCACCTCAAATTGAGCAGGCGATGATAGATGATAGAACAAGCGATGATAGAAGGGCGATAAGCGATAGTACAAAAAATTGTTATATTAGTGAAGTAAAGAGTTTCCCAGTTAGTAATAAAATAAATAACAGTAAATGCCAAGGTAAAGGCATAACTACTCGTAATAATCTGAAAGTGTACTACACAAACAGCCGGAGTTTACGTAATAAAATGGATGAACTGAGGGCTTTAATTTGTACAGAGAAAATAGACATTGCCGTTATTAGTGAAACTTGGATGAATACAGACACTCGAGAATTTTTAGCAGAATATCAGATAAAAGGCTATAATATTTTTGTGTCAAACCGTCAGGGAAGAAAGGGGGAGGGGTAGCTATTTATGTAAAGGATTCACTAAACTGTTACAATAAAGCAGACATTAAAGTAAATAGGGACACAGAAAGTGTCTGGGTTGAAATTAGTAACAATAGGGAGAAATTAGTCTTAGGAGCAATTTACAGATCTCCAAAATTAAGTAGAGCTGATAGTAAATACCTCTGGGAGGAAATTAGGAAAGCATCACAGTCCAGCTTAGTAATAATTGTTGGGGACCTTAATCTGCCAAGGATAGATTGGAGAAATCAGACAGGAGATGCAGAGTCAGAGGAATTTCTAGAGGTAGTACAGGATAATTTCCTTTATCAGTATATCAGGGAGCCCACCAGAGGTAATAATATACTAGATTTGGTTTTAGCTAATAAAGAAAATATCATTAGCGATATAGAGGTTGGTGGACGACTTGGTAATAGCGATCATGAAGAAATTAAGTTCAAATTTATTTGGGATGTCTGTTCCACTGAAAATACCTCCACCGTTCCTAATTTTCGTCTAGGAGATTTCGATGGCTTAAGAGCTTATTTTCGAACGGTATTCCACAGGGAGATTAGCTATTTGAGGGAATGTCAGGTTAGTGGGGATCCCCAGGTCATAGTTCAGGCGCAGGAAGCACGTGGGGACGTCCGTCAGGTGTCTGTGAGGGGGAGGTGGTAGATAGGAATGTAGTCCAGGTGACGGAAATTAACTCAGCTCCAGTACCAAACAGACGTTCGACCAGTGAGAAGTATAACGAGTTAATAAATATAATATACGGAGGCCAAGATAGATATATTCCTTCAAAACCGTTTAGAACTAACAATTCAGAACCAAGATGGTTAAACAACAGATTAAAATCTCTCATAGGCCAAAGGAAAGGAATATATAGAAAAATAAAACGTGGAGAGGAACACTTACGTAACCGGTACACAATTTTAAATAGAGAAGTAAAGAAGATAAGAAAAGCAAAGAGAAGTTATGAAATTAAGGTTGCAAGTGAATCAAAAGTAAACCCCAAGGGTTTTTATCAAATGTACCGAACGAAAAATAAAGATAGGATAGGACCACTCAGAACAGAATCAGGTGACATTACCAGTGAAGATAAAGAAATGTGCTCCATCCTAAATAATTATTTCATATCAGTATTCACCAAGGAAAATCTAAGCCTGGTCCCTCAAGCAGCAAATATTTACCATGAGAATACGGAAAATATTCTTAGTAAAATAACCATTAGTAAGGAGGACGTATTGAAAGAAATTAACAAGTTAAAACCTCAAAAATCGCCAGGTCCGGACGATATATATGCAAAAATTATAAAAGAAACCAAAGAAGAATTATGTCAGCCACTTTTAACGTTATTTAATGACTCTTTAAGTTCAGGAGAAGTTCCAGAGGCGTGGAAAACCGCAAACGTAGTGCCCATCTTTAAAAAGGGTGATAAATCAGCTGCGTCGAATTATCGTCCGATAAGTCTAACGTCAATAGTAGGAAAAATGTTAGAGTCAATTTTGGCAAATAAGATTAGAGAACACTTAGAAAGATTTAATCTTATAAACGAAAGTCAGCACGGATTCAGGCAAGGACGATCCTGCCTCACAAATTTGTTGTCATTCTACTCGGAGGTCTATGAGGCAGTAGATAGCGATAAAGCTTACGATGTTATTTATCTGGACTTTAGTAAAGCTTTTGATAGAGTCCCACACGAAAGGTTAGTTAGAAAGGTTCGAGCACACGGTATAGACGGCGATATCTTAAAATGGATAGAATCCTGGCTGAAAGGACGAAAGCAGAGAGTATTAATAAATGGAACTAAGTCGGACTGGGGATTAGTAACTAGCGGTGTACCACAGGGTTCAGTACTCGGTCCCTTATTATTTATCATATATATAAATGATCTAGACTTAGGAGTCAATAGCAGAATCAGCAAATTTGCCGACGATACAAAAATAGGGCGTATCATTAACTCGACTGACGATTGCCATTACTTACAAAAAGACCTCGATACATTGTCCAAATGGTCTAAAACTTGGCAAATGGAATTTAACGTTGAAAAATGTAAAGTACTTAACGTAGGCAAGACCATTGGAGATACTAAATACAGCTTAGATAACAAAGAAATTAGCAAATCGGAATGCGAGAGAGATCTAGGAGTTATGATTAGTAACGACCTTAAACCTAGGCAACAGTGCATTAATGCGAGAAATAAAGCAAATAGGGTCCTAGGATTTATTTCGAGAAGCGTGAGCAATAGATCATCTAAAGTAATACTGAAACTTTATCTAGCATTAGTAAGGCCACATTTAGACTACGCAGTACAATTTTGGTGTCCTTACTATAGAATGGATATTAATTCGTTAGAAAATGTACAGAGAAGAATGACTAAAATGATACATGACGTCCGGAACCTGTCATATGAAGACAGACTGAAAAGACTAAGTCTGCATTCGCTAGAGAGGCGTAGAGTAAGGAGACTTAATTGAGGTTTTTAAGTGGATGAATGGTATAAATAAGGGAGATATTAGCAAGGTACTTAAAGTGAGCATACAGGATAGAACTAGAAATAATGGTTTCAAACTAGAAAAATTCCGTTTCAGAAAGGAAATCGGTAGAAATTGGTTTGGTAATAGAGTAGTAGACGAATGGAATAAGCTACCTAGTAAAGTAGTTGCTGCCTCTTCCATTGAGAGTTTCAAGCATAGGCTAGATAAGCATATGACAAATAAGGGGTGGATATAGAATAAAGAAAATATTATAACCAATACTAACTAAAAAATAAATTTTCTTTTCAGGTTACACTATGATAGTCTCTATTCTCCTTTCACACTTTCCTGTAAAATGTCCACGCCAGTTTTTCTATACGGCGTGGTGTTCTTTCTGACTTTTTCCTGCCGGCTTCGGCTGGAGGGTTTGGAGGGCGGGGGAGAGCCTTCTTCTTTGCTATCCTTATCTCATTCTAGTGGTTCAGTTACTCTTCTAGGAGCTGCCTAGCATGGGCCAACCGGCCTACTGCAGTTATCCTCTCTTCTTATGTTCTTATGTTCTTATGTTCGGTCGGGATAGGCCGGTCCTGCAGTGGACACTCAAACGGCTGATGATTATATATATATATATATATATATATATATATATATATATATATATATATATATATATATATATATATATATATATATATATATATATGCAATTAAATCACCTAATAACACATGATCCACAGATATGCTGACATCCACAAGGAAAAGGAAACATGAGATATCCCGAGCGCTTTCGTGTATTCACATCTTCAGGGGATAGCAAAGTGAAGGAGTTGGAGTACACCTCCCTTGGGACTTTCCCCTCCTATTTTCTGTATAAAAATGACAGGTGACACAGAGAGAGAGAGAGAGAGAGAGAGAGAGAGAGAGAGAGAGAGAGAGAGAGAGAGAGAGAGAGAATATGAATGTTGGGACATAACTGAGAGAGAGAGAGAGAGAGAGAGAGAGAGAGAGAGAGAGAGAGAGAGAGATACATAGATAGATAGATAGATAGATGGACAGAGAGATAAATACATAGATAGATAGACAGACAGTTATGCAGTACACACACATATATATGTAGACAGACAGAGAGACAAACAGACATACATAGTTAGATACACAGATTAACAAAATACAAATAACAGTGAAAGATACAATTATCCGTATATGCGGAAAAATACTCCCTAGACAAACGCGCTGAAAGATAATGTGGGAAGAAAAATGATCAAGAAAAATGCAGTGAACAGACAAATAACTAGAAAGACACACTAAAGACTGATAAATAAATTCATCAGAAAACAGACTGACATAAAACCAGAAATTCTTGAACAGACTTAATTATAGGGATTCCGATAAACAGATCAGAACTAGAGGGGCATTCATTGGAGCGCGTCTCTCCGACAAGGGCAACGTAATTTCCAAACCACTCTTCATTATGGGTTGCGTTTTCTCATCACTGACTAGGGACTCGCAAGAAGTGTTTTCCTGATGAAAAATCTGTAATATGATCCGGATCGGTCCCAAAAGTTAATCGATTGTTCCCAGGGACATGGGCTATCTGCCCACCAAATTTGGTCCAAATATGTTTTTTAGTTTTCAGTAATCCTGGTAAAAGACAAACTAACTAACAAACTAACAAACAAACAAACTAGAAAGCACTCAGTGAGCATAGCGCCTGCCTCCGCCAATGCCATTAAAAAGGATCCTGATCCGGATCAGTGGATATATTATCTGGATCCAGATAAAAATCCTCTCTAAAATTTAACCAATCCTTTCTGGGTCGATGGCCCACCTTGCCACAATATTTCATTGAAATTCATTGTGAGTTTATGAAGTTATTTAGCGGGTTACTCCTGATCCTGATCAGCCCCTAAATTTGATCAAATCTTCCTTGGCCCAAGGCTCATCCTTCCTCAAAATTTGACCAAAATCTGTTCATAAACTTTTTAGTAATCCTGCTAACAGAACCGTGGATATACGGTCCGGATCCGGATTGGATCTGTCCCCAAATTTAGTCCATTTTTTTCTTGGTCCATGGCCCACGTTTCCATAAAATTTCATTAAAATTCATTTGGGAACTTTTGGAGATGTTGTGCTCGATACTCCGGATCCAGATCCGCCTAAAATTTTAATTATTTCTTCCACGGCCCATGGCCGACCCTTCCACAAAATTTCATCAAAATCCGTTAAAAACTTTTAGAATAATCCGGCAAATAGACATACAAACAAACCAAAGCGGGGAAAAACATAACCTCCTTGGTGGAGGTAGCAAACAGGGATGAAAATATTCTCTTCTTGGCAGAGGGAAATATGAGGTAAATGAAAATGGGAAGAAAAAGAAATTAGACACACACACACACACACGCACACACACACACACACACACACACACACACACACACACACACACACAGTGAGAAAGCAAACGTAGCAACAAACCAGAAAGCATCAGAGAGCCCATACCTCCGCCAATGCCATTACCATTAAAATGGATCTCAATCCAGATATGCGGATATAGGATCCTGATCTTGATCCACTCCAAAATTTAATCAATTCTTTCTTAGTCAATGGCCCACCTTTCCACAAAATTTCATTGAAATTCATTGAGAACGTTAGGGGACATTTTGTTGGATACTCCGGATCCAGATCCACCCCAAAGTTTAATTATTTTTTCCTTCACCCATGGTCCACCCTTCCCCAAAATTTCATCAAAATCCGTCTGTAACTTTTTAAGTAATCCTGGTAACAGATCCGAGGATATCAGATCCGGATCATTCTTTTTTTTATCCTTTTCCCACCTTTTCAAAAAATTTCATTGAAATTCATTGAGAGCTTTTTGAGATATTGTGCGGGATACATCGAATCCGGATCCAGATCCACCCCCAAATTTAATCATTTCTTCCTTGGTTCATGGCTCACTCATCCACAAAATTTCATCAAAATCCATTCATAATTTTTTAAAGTAATCCTGCTACAAGATTTGCAGATATAGGACCCGGGTCCAGAACCACCCCAAAATTTTAACCAGATAGCTGCTACGTACTTCGTATGAAGGAAAACGTGTAGCTGCTACATACATCATATGAGCAAGCTTTTTTTTTTTTTTTTTTTATGGGAGCATTTCTAATGCCGTTTGGCATCTCAGCTGAGCTATTTCCGTCACCATCCATGCATTCTGCCACCACCCATGCATCCTCAGTATATCCCTGTTACTAGTATGGAGATGCACAGTTTCGTTACTTCACAATGGCTGAACTAAGGTAAATATTGGACTTATGTTGTCCCTATATTTTTCCATGTACTTTTTCATTTCATATGAGCAAATTATTTTTTGGAGGAAAAATAATTCTCATTTTCTTTTTGCTCATGGAGGGGATAGACCAGGAAATCTAATGCAACAGTTACTGGGTTAAGCATTTATTTCTTAGTCCATGACCCACTTTTCCACACAATTTCTGTGAAATTAATCAAGAGCTTTTGGAGATATTTCGTGGAACACTCCGGATCCTGATCGGGATCCGCCCTCAAATTCAATCATTTCTTCCTTGGCCCCTGGACAATCCTTCCACAAAACGTCATCAATATCCGTTCATAATTTTTTGTGTAATCCTGCTAACAGATAACAGACAAAGAAGCAGACAAACAAAAAGACGGAAACAAACAGACAAATCGATAAATAAATAAACAAAAGCCGGTAAAACATAACGTCTCTGGGGGAGGCAATTACTCTGTAGTTACTGAGAACAGAAGTACCTAAGCTCCATCATCGCGAGCAGAGATATATATAGAATTCCTTTACCCTTTCTTGTGAATAAAGTCGTCTGGAGTCAGTGATAATACAATATGGCAGTGAAAGGAGGATAATACAGCGAATGACGCCTCTTGTGTCTGGCTGTCTGGAGTTCAGAACATTTAACTAATTTCGTTTCTCTGCGTTGCTCCCTTTTGTTCTTCATTCTTTTTCGCTTGTCTTCATATTTTGTCTTTATTCTGTTATATGTTTCGAGTTTTAATTTTCTTCCATTGATTCTTTCTTTTCATGTAATTGTTAAATTGGTTTTAATTTTTACTATTCCTTTTGTATCTGTGAGAGTTGGGAAACCCACTCTGTCCCCTTCGGCTGACGTTAGGTGACTCTACTCAGAACGAAACTGAAAGATTTCGTGTACCTCTGGAAAATATTATCTTAGGTGGATTAAGGTGCTGCAACCTGATGTGGCCTTTTGGACTTCAGGTCCAAGCAGGGATAATGGATGAAGAGTTTTAGTGCTGACCTAAGGCTGCTCTAAACTGCATCGTCCAAGGCTCCTTTGGTCCTTACGACGCGGCATTCTTAAATAATCTTGGGTTGCTTATGTTTTTGTTGTAGTCTTGGGTTTCGTATTTTTCTTCATCTTAATATGATTGTTTCCCGGATAGTTTTCTTTTCCTCTTCTTTTTTGTTGTTGGTTGTCTGGTTTTGGTACTCCTCCAGCATCTCACTTTCAACTCTTCTTCTTCTTCTTCTTCCTCTCTCTCTCTCTCTCTCTCTCTCTCTCTCTCTCTCCCCACTTCCCCCCTTTTTTTCCCCTTCCACCTCACTCTCCTTCCTTTCCCTTCCCTTTACTTCCCTTCCCGGTCATTCTTTCTTTCCTTTTCTCTTATTTCCCTTTGTTGTCCATTCTCTTTCCCTCATCCTTATTTCCCTTAGCTATTGGTTTTCCTTTCCCTCACTCTTATTTGCCTTCACTATCCTTTCTCCTTTCCTCGCTCTTATTATCGCCCGCCTTTAGCGTGGCGAGGCGAGGTGTATGTATCTGTTGCCAAAATGTCTCGAAAAGCTGTTGACGATATTTTACCAAACCATCAGGAAATAGCAGCTGTGTGGATGTCATAAGCCTATTACTTTTGGTGGGGATATGATCAAAGATAACCGATGTGGTGATTGAACTCCTTAAAGTTTTGCTAATTTCCTTAAAATTAGTTAGTAGAGAATTCCGTAAAGGTCTTGCGAGTTTTCATAAAATTCGTTTGTAGATATTTTGTACCTTAACCAAAAACATATTTCTGAGGGCAATTAGCATTTGGCCCCCGAAAGCTTTTGTTTCACGTATTTTCCCTTCGCTATCCCATCTTCTTCTCTTACTCTCTTTTGCCTTCTACCTTTCTCATTAATGTTTCCATCTTGGATTCCTATTCACCTTCTTCTTGAACCTCTTTCTCGGTTCATTATTCCTCCTTTTCCTCGTTCATTTCTCACTTTCCTTTCCCCCTTATTACCCTCTCTTTCTCTTTTTTTTTTTTCCTTTTCCTCTCTCTCCTCCTTTTCCTTCCCCCCCCCCTCTGTCCTTTTCTCCCATCCTTTTCTCCCTATTTGTCTCCTTTTCATCAATGCCTCCTTTTCCCATTCCCTCTCTTTCTACCTACCTCCTCTTCGTCAGTGTCCCCCTTTTCCCTTCCCTCTCTCCTTACTCGTCCCCTCTTCATCACTGTCCCTCTTTTCCCTTCCCTCTCTCCCTGCTCGTCCTCTCTTCATCAGCGACGAAGCACATTCACTAGGGCAAAAAATTTTCGTCATGGGCCCGTAACTCAGTTCCCTCGCTCTTCCTCTTTTCTTCTCCTCGTCCCCTTTCCTTTCCCATCTTTCTTCCTCCTTTTTTCTCCTCTTCTTGCCTATTCTTCTCTCCCCTTTCCACCTCTATTCTCGTCCTTTCCCTCCCTCTCCCTTGCTCCCTGTCCCCTCGTCACCAATTTGGAAGCACATCCACTTGAGTAAATATGCAATATTATCTTCTTTCTTCTTCCTTTTTCTCCTTATCCTCTAGCTCTTGTTTCTTTATTTACCCCCCCCCCTCTCTCTCTCCGATAGTCACCAACCCAGAAGCACACTCATTAGAGCACAGAAAACCACATCAAGGCACCATAACTCACTGTGAAGTGTTGTAGTGCGGTTTTACACGACGAGGCTAACTAGCTTCCTCATCAGTGTCCCTTGTCATCTATGCGGCTGGCTTCTGAAGGTGGGGAGGGTGGGGGTCGGTGGGGGAATGGGGTAGGGTAGGAAGAATGGGGTGGAGAGGAACGAGAGGGAGGGAGAGTGGGGGCGACTGGAGTGAAGACTGGAGTGGCGAGCTTAATGATAACACGAGTGGGAGCGATGAGTTGGGAAGGATGTGATGGATGGGGTGAGTGGGGGGAAAGTGGTGGAGAGAGGAAGGGGGCGATTATGGGAAGATTGGTGTCGAGTGAGCTAAATGATAAGTGGAAGGGCTGAGGTACTGTGGGTGGGTAGTGGTGTTGGGGATATGGGTCCGGGAAAGGATGTATCTGGGCTTGAGGAAGAGCGGCTTTGGAGAACTGATAGAGATCTTGAGAGGGAGTGGGCGGTTTAGGAATGATTTGGGGGCAGGGGCTGGGGTGGGATGATTGGATCTAGAGGAAGAGATGATAATGGAGTGGAAGAGG
Organism: Coenobita brevimanus; assembly: GCF_032717465.1. NCBI lineage: Eukaryota > Metazoa > Arthropoda > Malacostraca > Decapoda > Coenobitidae > Coenobita > Coenobita brevimanus. Next base: position 34,748,557 of record NC_136977.1, read on the forward strand.
GAACTGGGAAAGGTAATGGAGTGAAGACAACTGAAGACTGAGAAAGTGAGTGAAGGGGAGAGGAGGGGAGAGACTGAGACGCATGAGGTGGGGAGAATTAGTAAGAGAAAAGGAAGGGAGGAAGGAGAATTTTAAGATGGGGGGGAGGGGAAGGAATAAGAATCTTATCTAGAGTGAGGTTCGAAGACTGGAAGAAAGGACGAGTCTGAAAGAGAAAGATAATGAAATAATCAGGAGCATAGAGAAAGTCCGGTGCGAGGGCTTAAGGGCAGGTGGAAAAGCGTGAGGGTGGGGCAGGTAGAGTGAAAGGGAGACACAGAAGTGGAGTAGAGATGAACAGGTGCGAGTTAGGAATGACAGTGGAATGAAATATGGTATGGAGTGAGGTGGATGAGTTTATAGGAAGAGGGAAGGTGAAGGGAAGGAGGAACATGAATGGAGAGGGAGATAAGGAGGAATATCTGGCGACGAGAAGATGGTGTTTTGGTTAAAAGAAAAGTGGAAGAAGGTGAGGAATATGGGCGAGGGAGAGTTGATGTAAAGTGTGGAGGGACATCTGGGGTGAGGGAGGATAGACAGATGAGCGGAGATGAAAGGGGATAACGTAGGAAAGGGAGTGTAGTTGAGTGAGAGAACTCGGGAAAGAAAATCAGTGACTAAATCTGAGAGAGTGAGAGGCGAGATGGGGGTGAGAACACGAGCCGATGGAGGTAGTGCAGGTAGGAGCATGGTGGGTCAGTAGAGGTAAGAACACAGGTGGATGGGGTGAGACTATGAGGGAAGCAGAGGGAAAGAAATGGCTTGAGGAAAGGTCGTGTGGAAGGGAGGGAAACCAGAGGGACACACACACACACACACACACACACACACACACACACACACACACACACACACACACACTTACTTTACTAAATAAAAAGAACAATTACAGTAAAATAAAACAAAACTTAAGCCAACAGAAGGAACTAAGAGAAAAGCGAACAAGTGAAGTCAAAGCCAAAACCAATTTCGCCTGTATCCGGGAAAAAACGGAAGGTAAGAATGAAAAGGGTTGCATCCCATGAATTTCCATAACTCTCTGACGCTTGTTCCTAGATCATCTATTTTGCATATTCACCGAATTTTTCCCATAACACGTTATTTATTAAGTTATAGTTGCGACACCCTTTGCACAGACAAAATACTAAAGAATATCAACGTGCTAAATGGCAATAATAATAATAATAATAATAATAATAATAATTATTATTATTATTATTATTATTATTATTATTATTATTATCATTTCTCTCTCACCCTTTCCGATTCCTTCGTCAGGTTCTCTCTTCCCTTCCTCCCTGTTCCCTTCCCTTTCGTATCTCCATCCCATTCCCCTTTTCTCTCCCCCCTTCCCCTTCCCTCTCTCCTCTCCCAAGCCTAATAGAGTACATCTCCAAAAGTGCTACAGCTGTTGGTTCACATCTGAAGCACCTCCTGACGTCTGTTACATCTCTCACACTAATCACATCCATGGAGACATCGTGACATCTCTCTGCCCGCTTGTAAACATTATGACTGTGAAGATAATGTTATAACTATTTCTTTTTGAGTTTTGTTGGTTTGTGGATGGTTTATCCTCTGGGATGGAATCAAATCCCAAGGGCTTGAATGATCAGTGAATGGATGCATGGCTTAATTCACTGATGGCTTTTTAACCCGCCCCGTCCCGTCGATGTATGGGTACATTGCAACATTTTGCATTTGCCAGTCCCGGCGACGTACTGGTACGTCGTGCAATTGCAAGGTCCCTAATTCGCACAATTTTCAATTTTTGCACGTGATTTTTTGTAATTATACACGGGACACCTTCCTCTATTCCTCTACAAAATGCCAAGCAGGGACAATGCCTTACACAGCATAACCTCCCCCCTCCCCCCTCACGCCATTGTCTCGGCAATTCACCTGTTACCAGTGATCTGGTCAGTAAAGACATTCAGGGCCAGAGTGATTCCCCAATCGATGACAATGTGGAGGACAAAGTTTACATAGCATTAGAGGAAGAAAAAGTCAGAAATAATGATCAGGTAATGTGGCAAAAGAAGGTCAGGTATGGTGATGAGTTAGTGAGTGAAACAATGCTTATAATGCCTATATTACTGTTTGAAAACCAATATACTCTCGTACTACATATAAATTCGTACCAAGTAAATAAATAAATACCGTTTATGAGTGGTATGAAATAGTTACCCTACCATAGAACTCGTTTTCTTTGGTGCCAGCCTCTTAGAAAACCCAATCAGGTAAAGAGGTACTGGTACCTGGGTCGAGTATTTTAAACCTCAGGTGAGCGATTTCGCTATGAATTTTCGATGTTTCTCACCAAAAGCAGAGGTTTTAGCCAAATTTTTTTTTTTTAAATACCTGGGGATTGGGGGGTGTCAGAGGTGCAAAATAGCTCGGGACGTGACGGGTTAACCTGAAATCTACTATGTAATGAGAGAGAGAGAGAGAGAGAGAGAGAGAGAGAGAGAGAGAGAGATTATATACAAAACTGGTTGCCTTCAGATAATCCTTCTTCTGAATGAGTGGCATACCCTCAGCCAGGGTAGATTAGGCTTTTTTCCTTTATTTTTATGTGTTCGATTTCTGCCACCCTCGTTGTAGCTCTTGCCCAGAGGCCCAGCAGTTCTCCTATTAGTCACACGCACCTTTACATGCCACCACTTTGGCATTAATATCCACTTTCTATATTTAAAATATATGTGAAAGGATTGCTTGTCTGTCTTGACGAAATTCAAATAATCAGAATGTTCCCAAGCCCCAGGCTGGGATCAAACTCCCGTCCATTCGAACAACAGACAACTTTTCTAACCACCTGTAGTCTCCAGCCTTGCTACTGCACCGATCAGTCTCACATGTGGTGATGATAATGATCATGATGATGATGATGATGATGATGATGATGGTGATTGTTGTTGTTGCTATTATTATTATTATTATTATTATTATTATTATTATTATTACTACTACTACCACTACTACTACTACTACTACTACCACTATTACTACTACTACTACTACTACTACTACTACTACTACTACTACCACTATTACTACTACTACTGCTACTACTACTACTACCACTATTACTACTACTACTACTACTACTACTACTACTACCACTATTACTACTACTACTACTACTACTACTATTATTATTATTATTATCATTATTATTATTATTGTTGTTATTATTATTATTATTATTATTATTATTATTATTAGAAGAAGGCATATAGTGAATGGTTAGCGAGTAGAGGTGTAATTATAATATGGAGAATTAAATATCGATTTAAACTCCTTCTATAAATGAAATAACAATCAACCGTAATGCACATCATCACTATCATCGACCACAGCATGACCATATTAGGAAATTAATAGATTTTTTTTTTTTTTTGGTAGGTTACGATGAAGGGACTTATGCTATGGATTCTCCTCTACATAGCAAGAGGATATGCGCACTTAGATCCCCAACACATAGTACGACAACGATGCCTCATAGCTCCAACGGCCACGACTACAATCGTTAAGGACGTCATGAGTACTGAAATCAGTCTAGATTACTTGTATGAATTACCTACTTATCTAGACAGACTTGCAACGCCGATGCGAACTCTGGACTTCATGATAGAAAATTATGTTTCACAAGCACATAACACCAAGGAAGTGAATGAAATGGTAAAGTTAGCGAAATGGAAACTAGAACAGGCAAAGTCAACTATGCTCATCATGATCCAAGATCTCCCATCTTATGGAACGGAGGTACTGAGCGACAGGAACAACATCACACGTACTCGCCAAAAGCGCGGTTTGTTCGACCTGGGTGGCGCAGTTCTTGGGAATATCTTTGGATTGGCTACAGAGGATGACCTTAAAGAAATAAACAACAAATTTAATAAGATAGCTCAGGTACCAACATACCAAGATAAATTCATCACAGGACAGAACTCAGCAATGAAGACAATTGTGAAAAATCTGAAAAAAGCAGAAAACGTAGCTCTTGAGAGTGTAGATAAAATAAATGAAATGGAGGGAAACATTACACTTTTCCAACACTTCTCCATCATCACAGAACATATTGACACGATTCTACTACAATTAGAGAACACTAGAGATCGTTTCAGGGCGCTTATGCAAGGAATTACGAATGCTGGTGATGGCAAGATCACAATTGACTTACTCCCAGTTCATGAGCTACGTCAGATAGTTAGTCAAGGCATACATAAACATAAATTGAAGCCGTTGTTCCGCAGTAGGGAATTCATGCAATATTACCCATATTTAGAAGCAACACTAACACCAACATCAGTAGTAGTTCATGTACCATTCATAACTGAAGACCTGTTCACAGTATACCAAATACACCCCTTCCCCTATAAAAATAACAACACTTTGGTCATCATCAACATCAACATAGACACCGAACTCATCATGGTCTCCAAGAGACGGGACACTGTCACTTTCGCAAGTGAATCAATGATTGAACGAAAGTGACACACATCCTTACATGCTGTTCATCTTTGTCCTGCGTACATTTTCACGTTTCAGCCTACTGATACAGTCCCTTGTGAAATGGCTATCATCAGAAATGACAATATTCATCATCATTGCAACTTCACTTTTGCTCCAGATAAACTTGTACACCATCAACGCATTGGACACTCACAGTTTTTTTATTTCCCTCATAACACATCAGTTTACATAGTCTGTCCAGATATACCACCATCTCATACATCAGCATCAGGATTATACATAGCACCAGACTACTGTGCAGTATTTACACCAGCCATATCTACTTTATCCACCATCAATCACTACGCCATTCTCAATCATACACACAAACATTTCCACCCACTGCCTGATATGGACTTAAACATGAGCACAAGTATTAAGTTGACTTCACCTAAGTCTGAAACTATGCAACTGATCAATGAAACAATGAAGCCCTGGGAAGATTTGAGTCTGAGTATGTTCAACCCATATTATGTGTATAGCCCAGCACCTACTGTCTTTATAATCTTCTGCATTGTATTTGCAGTACTGCTGTTCGCAATGCACAGAATGCATGCAAGAATTGCTAATTTGGAGTCATTATTTAGTGGGGGGAGAGTTAACATCCAAGTTAACCCCCCTGAATGAAGTGTACATATTTTGTATACAGTATTAATTATATATATATATATATATATATATATATATATATATATATATATATATATATATATATATATATATATATATACAAAGAAGAATGACCCATGTATGGCATACCAGTACCATTATCTTTAAATGAAATATTAATAACTCTTACCATAATCTTAATTTTAAACTTTTTTTTTTTCTTGCATGTATGCATTTCACTACAATAACCCAAGTACATACTGTATTACAGTTAAATAATTTACTTTTAATGCATTTATTCAAATATGTATACAACTTGTTTAAAATGTAATATTCCTGAATAATCACTATTTACTATAAATATTATATGTATACAATATTATAATCAATATTATGTACTAATAGATTAGCATACGTCAATGATAATTGCTGTCGGAGGACCTTCAGCTGCATGGCCGAGCATATGTTATGAGTCCATATTATAATTACAAATCATAATAGACAAATAGATAAGTAGATAGATAAATATACAGATAGATAGCTCTATGCGAGCCTGGGAATGGGAAATGATCTTGCAAGTTACACTGAGGAAAAGCTGACGACAGACTAGGAAGTAGCCAGTCAGGAGATGATGCAGTTAGTTGTCAGCAATACTCCAGGTGAACAAAGCCTTGTTGACCATACACACACATACACACATACTCACACACAGGCTTCTAGAACTTTCCAACCACAGTGAACACACGTGACACGACTCCTGTTTCACCAGAATTTAGGAAAGAAAGCTCAGAAGGAGAGAGGCCATAGAAGCGGCAGGGAGTAGGAAGAAAGGCTTAGCAACTTGGAAGAGAGAGAGAGAGATAGGGAGATAGCTAGCGGGACTCTACTTTATACTTCTCTCTGTGTGAGAGACTTGTTAATATTTCCAAGACAAATAAAAATAGTCCCATACTATTCTTTACCTCTCCTTGTCATTGAATGACAAATGGGAAAGAAGATTATCTACTTACAAAGCTACTCAAGTATAACAACCGCTCGTCCACAAGTCTAATATATATATAACTTCTCAACAAGTAACAACAAAGTCTTTTTATGACAGAGGTAGGGGAGAAGATGAGAGAGAGAAGAGAGAGGTATATGTGAGCAGGAGAAGGGAGGTTAGGAGACTGGTGAAGGAGAGTAAAAAGAAAGTGGATGAGGAGTTTGGGAGGACTCTGAGTGTGAAATGGAGGGAGAGTAAGAAATTGTTTTGGAAGGAGGTAAAGAAAGTAAGGCAGTGTGAAAGGGGAAATAGTAGGGGAGTGAAAGATAGGAATAATAGTTTGTTGGTGGAGAAGAGAGAGAAACTGAGGAGATGGAAGGAGCACTTTGAGGATTTGCTGAATGTGGAGAGTGAGAGCAGTGCAAGTATAAGTGGTTGGGCAATGGCTGGGAGAAGAAGAGATGAGAGGAAGGAGGAAGAGATCAGTAGGGCGGAAGTAGTGGAAACGATGAAGAATATTAAGTTGGAAAAGGGCCCAGGAATTGATGGAGTGTGTGGTGAAATGCTTAGGTATGGGGGTGAGATTGTTGTGGAGTGGATATGGAAGTTGTGTAGATTGGCTTGGGAAGAGGGAAGGGTTCCAGAGGACTGGAAATCAGGTATAATTGTTCCTTTATACAAAGGAAAAGGAGAGAGAGAAGTATGTGGTAACCATAGGGGTATTTGCCTACTTAGTGTGACTGGTAAAATATATGGTAGAATACTCATTGATAGGGTTAGGCATATGACAGAGGAGCTAGTTAGAGAAGAACAAGGGGGATTTAGGAAGGGAAAAGGGTGTGTAGATCAGATATTTGTTCTAAGATGTTTAGTGGAGAAGTATCTAGAGAAGGGAAGGAAAGTGTATGCTGCCTTCATGGACTTGGAGAAAGCTTATGACAGAATAGATAGGCAAGGTATGTGGAAGGTATTAAGAATATATGGAGTGGAGGGGAAATTGTTGAGTGCTGTGAAGAGTATGTACGAGGGAGCAAGGGTTACAGTGCGAGTGGATGGTGAGGTGAGTGAGTTTTTTTATCTCAATGTGGGACTGAAACAGGGTTGTGTGATGTCTCCATGGCTATTTAATATATACATGGATGGGGTTGTAAAGGAGGTGCAGGGTGGGGCAGTGGATGTGGGGATGGCTCTAATGAATGAGGGTGAGATTTGGAAGCTTCCGGTGTTGCTGTTTGCTGATGATACAGTACTTTTGAGTGAAGATGAATGGGAGTTGCAAGGTTTGGTGAATGAATTTGGGACAGTGTGTAGGAGGAGGAATCTGAAAGTTAGTGTAAACAAAAGTAAAGTTATGGTGTTTGAGAGGAATGAAGTCACAGAGTGTGCAGTGAGGTTGGATGGTGAGGATATGGAGAATGTGAGTGCATTCAAGTACTTGGGTAGTGTGATGAGTAAGGATGGAACTTTGGGGGATGAAGTGTGTGAAAGGGTACAGCAGGGAAGGAAGGTCGTTGGTACACTAAAAGCAGTGATGAAAAATAGGGAGGTGAGTATGGAAGTTAAGAAGTCACTGCATGATAGTATTGTGATCCCTACCCTGACGTATGGAAGCAAGGCATGGACCTTGCAAGAGGGGAACAAGTCAAGAGTGAGAGCAGTGGAAATGAGTTACTTGAGAGGAGCATGTGGAGTGACGTGGAGGGACAGGTTGACGAATGAAGAAGTGAAGGAACGATGTGGGGTGGATGTGGATGTGGTTGAGAAGATTAGGAGAAATACACTGAGGTGGTTTGGACATGTGAAGAGAATGGAGAATGAAAGACTGACTAAGAGGGTGTATGTAGGTGAGGTGGAGGGAGAGAGAGGGAGAGGTAGACCGAGGATGAGGTAGAGGGATGGAGTTGAGAGGTATATGAGGGAGGGGGGGGTGAGTTGGGGGGAGGGTAGTCAAATGGTAGGTGACAGAGCGACTTGGAGGCGTTTTGTCTGCGGCCACCCTTTGTGGGATTAGGGCGTCGGGCTATAGATAGATAGATAGATAGATTATTATTATTATTATTATTAGTAGTAGTAGTAGTAGTAGTAGTAGCAGTAGTAGTAGTAGTAGTAGTAGTAGTAGTCGTAGTAGTAGTAGTAGCAGCAGTAGTAGTAGTAGTAGTAGTAGTAGTAGTAGTAGTAGCAGTAGTGGCAGTAGCAGTAGTAGTAGTACAGAATTGTTATTATTATTATTATTATTATTATTATTATTATTATTATTATTATTATGGAGTCACATGGAGAGACAGGCTGACGAACGAGGATATAAAGGAGCGTTGTGGTGTGGTTGTGGATATGATAGGAACCATTATGAGGAACACACTGAGGTGGTTTGGCCACGTGGAGGGGATGGAGGGTGAAAGACTGACGAAGAGAGTGTATGAGTGAGGTGGAGGGGGGAAGAGGGAGGGGGAGGCCGAGGATGAGATGGAGGGATGGGGTGAGAGGTATATGAGAGAGGGGGGTGTGAGCTGGGAGCAGAGCAGTGAAATGGCGGGGGACAGGGCGACTTGGAGGTGATTTGTTTGTGGCCACCCCAAACGGGATTGAGGCGTCTGGCAATAGATGGATAGATAGATTATTATTATTATTATTTGTATTATTATTATTTGCAATCATCTAACTAAATTTCAGGACAAGAATTGACACATGCGTACAGATACGATAAAGTAATTCCAAAGATCATCTGGTTCAATTATTTTCGTTCACTAAATATTCCAGTACATCTTCCTCTACTTTTATTTCTTTCAGCCATTATTGCAGCCATGTTCTACCATCTCAACACTTTAGCTTTTACCATAACCAAGGCGTCTAGGGAATCAATTTTCTTCCGATTGTACTTGTCCTTCTTTCTAGCAAATTAGCAGAATGTTACTGAAATTCGCTCAGACCTTACTCAACCTACACCAGACCAAGGCATAAATATACTTGTTCCCGATGAAGTTACTTTAATATCCTGGGTAGCGTGGTGGAAAATCTGGCGCACCTCAGTCCCTCCCTCTCAATCTTCGCTCCCTCACACCCTTCCTCTCACTCCCCCCCCCTTCCTCCTTCACTCCTTCCACTTTATCCGCCTCCCTCCCACTGTTTCACTGAGAGCATCTCGGATTTGTGAAAAAGTTGAAACTTCGGCTTATATATCACTTCGCAGCTTGATACTCTTGACAATTTGAGAAGTAAGTTACGACCTGTTATACTGTATTATATTCAATATTCTACTAGTCTACAGTCACTGTCCTATAATCAGTTTTCACACAGTAGGTGCAGAATTACCATATAATTTTTGTCTGTTTACATATGTGATAACATAATTTGGAAATATAAATTTGGATGACACAGTAAAGTGACTATTAGGGTGTTACGACTTATAAATGATATCATGTGACGATTTGTCAGTGTGACTGTGATGGGTCTGTGTCAGGGTTTGGGCAAGGACGGCAGCATGACTTGGTGGATCCAGACAGCCTTACTGCAGCAGCTGTTACATGGTTTGCAGAACCTAGTCTGTCACCTGACGACCCAAGTTCAAATCCGGGGAAGTACTGATATGGCTTGAGATATTTCACAAAGGATATATATTTTTTTTCCTCGAGAGAATCACTTGGTAACACAACTAGTTTCACAAGTCCTGTCATTTTAACCCCTCCCGTACAATGACTTCTTTTCTCTTAATACTGTTACCGGTGCCATCAGAATATCTTATTCAGATCAGAGAATGAAATTGGGTTATGAAGGTGATGTTGAAAACAATTTGTAAACCCGTCACTAAAAATGATCTCTCTAAAGCATGGGAAATCGTTTGGAAGCAGAATGAAAAAAATAAGGATGACATCCACGAGCAGAAATGGATAATTAGGGCCAGATGATTTTAATCATATGACCCGAGAAATTTGTCGGTGTGGACGGTTTGTGTGGCAAAATTTAGATCACCTAAATTGGGTGGACTGATTAGGCTGACACGACCTTGATGATGTTGTGTAAATTAACTTAGATGTGGAGGCAGGTGACCGGGCTGGGTCACTAGAATATATAGCTTTACACAGCCTCTTGTATCACACCTCCAGAGGATATGTGCTTGAGGTCTTAGAAGTATTAGTACCATCACTTCCTTACCGGTATATATCTGTCTATGGCATGTTATCCTTCCCTTGTACACATGTTAGTTATGTCCATTGTAACTCTTCTTCATCGCTTTTTGCGCCAGATTATGACTTCTTTTAGTACGATGACGTTTTGTTTATGTTTAATGCTAACCACAGGTATATATTATTTTATTAAGCGTTGAAGAGATATATACTGAATGAATTTAAACTATCTCCACCGACCATTCATTACGATGATGAATGTTTAAAATCCTTTTGTTCACCTCTAGACGATTTTGGCCAGGTATAGAGAGACGGGTCGTACTCAAGGGGTGAAAATTATATAGATAAAATAGGCTATAATACAATACTGGGATGCAATAAGCAAAGTATATCACTAAGGCAGAGATGCCAGTGAGTTCTCTAAGCTGAACATAAGACTCCAGTCAGCCATATGAGAAGCAATATTCTCAGCAGAGCCCTAGGTGTACCTTGCCCCCCCCCTCCCCACCTGTGTTTGCACACCACTTTCTCTCCATCTCCCGCCCACCCCAGCCATCCTCTCATCTTTCCACGCCGTCCTCTTTCACCCCTCCTCACGTCGCCCTCCTTGCTCCCTTCTTTGGTGCATTCCTTACGTCCCTCTCTGCACCTCTTTTCCCTCCCACCTTCCCTTCTCTCTCTCTCTCTCTCTCTCTCTTTCTCTCTCTCTCTCTCTCTCTCCTCCTCCTCCTCCTCCTCCTCCTCCTCCTCCTCCTCCCAGCACCCCTATCCTCAACCCACGCCCGTCTTTCCACTTATCCCCCATCTCTCTCGCCCCTTTCCTGTTTCTTTCCCTTGCTCTCCTCTCCATCTCCGACTTTTTTCCTCATGATGCACTTTTCGTATCCCCCTCCCTCTCAACCATCCCCAGGTCCTCCCTATCTCCTAGCATATCTTTCCTTCTCCTCTCCCTCTGTCATACCACCTACTCTCTTACTCTACGCCTTCTCTTTTCTCTTCTCTTGCCCTAACTTCTACTTTGCTTCCCTTCTCTTATTCTAAAAGCTTAGCCATTCTCTTGTAGGAACTGATTAGCACAGGCTAAATGGCCTATTGTAGTTATCCTGTCTTCTCATGTTCTTATGTATATTCCTTCTCCCACCTCTTATTCACCCCGATCCATCTTCCAACACTGTTGCCCTCCCCTACTGTCCCCCCCTCACCTTAGGTCACTGGGGAGGGGGGCGGGGGAGAAGCGAAGTGATCAGTTTCACAGCCATGGTTATTATTACTCCACCACTTTTTGTATGTCTACCAAACCAATGTTTTCTTAAATCCATCTCTTGTTCTGCCTGATTTACTAATTCCACAGATAAACATGATTATCCCCACACTGGATATTATAATCATATTCGAGATCTGAGGCCTCCCTTACAAAGTAGATTTCAAACATTATACCTTACATGATATTTTGAGCTCCGTGATAAAATTGGAGCTATGTGCCAAGTCATTCACCATCGTACGACATTCCTCCTCCCTCTCTCTAAAACAATTACACCCTCTGTGCTCGACACCTGCTGCGAGTCTCCGCTTCTCCATCCTTATCTCTCTCTTCCTCTGTCACCTATCTCTTTTCCCTTCCTACATTTCTCCCTCCTTCCATCCTATCTTTCTCTTTCCCAATCTCCTATCTTCCAGCTCAACTTTCCCTCTCCACCTTATCTTTTCTCCCCCTCACTATCCACCCCAGTCACTCATTCCTTCCATTACCTCTCATATCTCCCTTCTCTCCCCTCTCCTCGCCAGTTTCACCCTCTACATATAATCTCCTTCTCTCTCTCTCTCTCTCCCTCTTTCACTTCTCCTCTCTCTCTTCCGGAGTCTCTCGCTCCCTCCATTACCTCTCCCCAGCCTGTCAAAAACAATAACATCCTCTGAGCTACCCCCTGCTGCGTCAATCAACCTCTCTCTCTCTCTCTCTCTCTCTCTCTAAAAAAAAAATAAATAAATAAAAAGACCTTCCTGCCTGCGGCGTCTCTCTGTCCAAACGGGAGGCACAATAGATGTAACCGCTACGAAGAGAGTCATCGCAGCACCTCCACCCCGTAATGACCATGACTGGGTATTTGGGTAGTTAACTGGATGGCTGGGGTAGGTTGCTGAATGGATAGTACAATAGAGTAGACGGATTAACGCATGGATTGGTTGAGCTAGGTTGTTAGAAGATGAAAGAGAGAGAGAGAGAGAGAGAGAGAGAGAGAGAGAGAGAGAGAGAGAGAGAAGGGTAGAGCTATAAATGGATGACTAGTTGAATTTATCGATATGTGGGTGGATGGCCGGCAGGAATAAAGGATGAATGGTTGGTTGGCTGACTGGCTGGTTAGATAAATGGATGAATGCATTGATGAATGATTGGCCTCCCATACCTTTCATCTCCCCTCCCCTTCCCCTTCAACCCTTACTTCCCTGTCTACTCTTCCCTCTTTCCCTCATCGTCATCAATCCAACTCTCTCTCTCTCTCTCTCTCTCTCTCTCTCTCTCTCTCTCTCTCTCTCCTTTCAATCACTTCCTCCCTACTGACCCTTTTAATCCATTTCCGCCCAGTGTCCTCAACTGAGGTCGGAACTGGGCATTTTCAAAGGTTAATAATGAATTGAACCCCGGGGAAGGGACCTACGAGCTTCGCGACTATGAGCCGACAGGCGGAGAGCGGTACGCTTAGTACTCAACCAGCAATTCCTCTCACACAGGAACTCTGGTAGCTAATGTGTTAATTTCCCTCTTTACTGGGTCTTTAGATCTCTTGGTGTCTTTCTTCCTTCCTCCTTTCTTCTTCTTGGTTTTTCTCCTTCCTCACTATTTATTCCTCTTGGTCTCTCTCCTTTATTCCTTTTTCAACCCTTTGGTAATCGTTTTCCTTTCATTTTCCTAGCCCTCTACAGTACATCTTCTTTCCTCCGTCTTTCCACTTCTGTATTAAAGTCATCTCTCTTCTCATTCACATACTGCTCTATTATTCTCTTCAGTTATCCTCTCCTTTCATCCCCTTCACTTACTCCCTCTCTTTGCTTTCATTTCACCCCCAGACTCAAACCTCCCTACCCTCCCATCTCCTCACGCCTCTCTCCTTCCCCTTTAATATTCTCTCTCCTAAAGTTAGTCTCTTCCCTCTCTAATCTTCTCTAGCTAAAAAATTAATCCATTTCCTAACTCCATTCCCCCCTCCCCCCTCCCCTCCCAATGCCGTCTTCACATCCCAAACTCTCCTTCTTCCGTTTTGTTAAGTCTCCCCACCTTTTTTCTACACGCTTTCTCTCTCCTCTTCTCCTCAGTCATTTTTTCCTCTTTTCATCCTTTATACTACCCCACTTTTTACACCGATTCCACTCCTATCCCTTCCTACTTCCCAAAATCTCTTTACTCTCATTCACCTCTTACCCTCCTCCTCCTTCCCCATTCTTCACTTGTTCCTGTCCCCTCTTCTTTGCTGTCACTATTTTACCCCTCCCTCTTTCTTTGCTCTCGTTCCATCCACAACGGTTTTACCCCCTTCCTTCACCACCTCTCTCAAATCTCCCCCACCCCTTTCCACCCCACCTATATTTCCTCCCCCTCTCCAGCCACGCCTTCATCATCACCGATATAATAACTCATGCTTGCCCCGGGGGGCGTACGAGTAAGTTAGATCCAGTCCAACTGCTGGCTACCTACTCACCTCAGGGTTTCTTAGTGCTTTCGATGTCTTAAATGAGTTCCATGGACTTTGTTGCTCACGTTAATCTATATTTAACCTGTATAGGTATATGCTCTTATGAACCAATCCTCCACAGTCTCCCTTTTCTTATTGCTTTCTTTGTAATTCCTTCAGCATCAGAAACTGAAGATGTATTAAATGAGTTCCACGGATTTTGCTATTCACGTTAAACCATTATTACACTGTACGGGTATTTATGAGCTGATCAACCAACTCTCCACCGTCTCCCCGACACCTGGCCCAGTACCTACACTACATTATTAGTCATTACCTTTATTACATATTTAAGCGTGTAGGCCAAAGCAAGGGTAATTGTACTGCATTTATTCTAAGTTGGCCCAAATAGCCATCTCTCCAACCTGAATGCTAAACTGTACCGATAGACTAACACTAGAATATGGTGATAGTTATGAAAAAGTGCCATAGAAAGAATATAGAGCCATATCATCGTTTTTGCTGCCAATGAGCTACGTGAAATAAGCTACTGTTCAGAAAGATGAAAAGCTGGACCAAATTATAGTGAAATAACTATAGTATATGGTCTGGCTTTCATTTCCCAATCAAAATTTTACCTGTTTTCTATTCAGATAAATATCGTACACTCTTAAAGCTTGTTGCAGTTGGCCTGAGGAGCTAGTGCACTAGGACACTTGTATGTAGATAATTAACTCATTCAGCCTGTGTTTGGTTCTTGCCGTCTCCAAACTATAATATTTAGCTTGGGATATACTTTTGAATCTGGAGGGGTTAGAGATTATATTCATTAACCTCTTCATTACAAGTGGTCTCCTCTAAAGCTTTATAAAACTGTCGGCTGGCAAGAATAATTGACTACATAGGGCGTCCTCGGTCCGAACGAGTTAAGGACACATACTGGAATGCGTATCGAGGTATTAGAAAGCCAACGAGATCGCTGTAAATATGCTAGAAATCCCTCTAAGGCACAAGAGTGTCCTTGAAACCTCCTAAACTATCGAAAATATGCCAAAAATTCTCATGGTACTTTGATATCTGCCACAAATCATTCAAACCCGAAAGAATTTTTTTTTTTTCTATGCGAGGAAGAAGGAACAAAAGGCCATGAGCCCGCAGTAACAGTTCCCTCCAAGAGAAAAACAAAATACAATAGAGAGCCAAATTCAAGATCCGATCATTTTAAGATGCCTGGACACACTGCGTTTGAAAGACTGGAGATCATAGGCAGCAGGAAATACAGACAGAGGGAGACAGTTCCAGAGCTGACCTGTTGCATAAATGAAAGACTTGGAGTAATGGTTAACTCTTGCATTAGAGAGTTGGACAGAAAAAGGATGAGAGTTTGCTGCCAGACGGGTGCTACGCGCCCGTCGTAGAGGTGGAGGAATGCAAGCAGACAGTTCAGAGGAGCAGTGACCATTAAAGTAGCGATAGAAAAGAGATAAAGATGCAACAGTGCGGCGAAGAGACAGAGGTTGAAGGGAGTCAGTAAGAGGAGGAGAGTTAATGAGACGAAAAGCCTTTGACTCCACCCTATTGAGAAGAGCTGTATGTGGGGAGCCTCCCCACACATGAGAGTTGTACTCCACACAGGGGCGGATAAAACCCCTGTATAGAGTCAACAATTGTGCAGGGGTAAAGAAAGAGCGGAGTCGGCTTAGCACACCCAATCTATTGGAAGCAGATTTTACAAGAGATGTAATATGATCTTTCTAAGATAAGTCCCGAGTAAATGAAACCCCAAGCATGTTCAAGGATGATGCAGGATTAAGCTGAATATTATTAAACATTAGTGGGTATACCTGTGGAAGATTTTGTCGGGTTGATAGGTGTAAGAACTGAGTCTTAGATGCATTAAAGACAACCATATTATTTTTACCCCAGTCAGAGATACGAGCCAAGTCAGACATTAGGTGTGCCATAGCCTCATCCCTTGTTTGTTGAAGTAACTGTTGAGATGGGCGCTGCGGGAACCGAATGGAAAGGTGAAGGGTGGAGTCATCAGCGTATGAGTGGATAGGGTTAGATGTACAGCTTACAAGATCATTGATGAATAAACGGAAGAGAGTTGGTGATAGGACAGAGCCCTGAGGAACACCACTGTTGATAGATCTAGGAGAAGAACGATGGCCGTCTACAACAGCGGCTATAGAACGACCAGAAAGGAAGCTAGCGATGAAGGCACAGATAGAAGGATAGAAACCGTAGGAGGGCAGTTTGGAAATTAAAGATTTATGCCAGACTCGATCGAAAGCCTTTGAGATGTCAAGTGCAATGGCAAAGCTTTCGCCAAAGTCCCGAAAGGAGGATGACCAGGAGTCTGATAGGTAGGTGAGAAGATCGCCAGTCGAGCGTCCCTGACGGAACCTGTTCTGACGATCGGAAAGAAGGTTGTGATAGGAAAGACGCCTTAAAATTTTTCTATTAAGAATTGACTCAAGAACTTTTGAAATACAGGACGTTAAAGCAATTGGACGATAGTTGGAGGGTTGGGAATGGTCACCCTTCTTTGGAACTGGCTGAATGAGAGCAAACTTCCAGCAAGAAGGAAAGGTACAAGTTGACAGACAAAGGCGAAAGAGTTTGCCTAGGCAGGGTGTAAGCACAGAAGCACAGTTCTTGAGAACAACAGGAGGGACCCCATCAGGCCCATATGCCTTGTTAGTACTGAGGCCAGTGATGGCAGAAAATACATCAACTGAAGAAATTTTAATGTCAGCCATGAGGAAATCAGAGGGGGAAGTGTTGGAGGAACAGCACCGGAATCATCTATGGTGGAATTGGAGGAGAAAGTCTGTGCGAAGAGATCTGCTTTATCAGTAGAAGAAATAGCTACAGAACCATCAGAGTAGAAAAGAGGAGGGAAGGATGATGAGGTAAAGTTGTTAGAAAGGTGCCAGAAGGAGCGTGAAGAATTCGAGTTGGAGAATTGAGAGCATTTAGTATGAATGAAATTATTTTTAGCAGAGCGAAGAACAGACTTAGCACGATTCCGGGCAGAAACGTAAAGATGTGATTCAGGGGTGGGTTGGCTCCGGTACCTTTTGTAGGCTTTCTCCTTGTTGCGGACAGCATTAGAACAAGCGTGATTAAACCAAGGCTTTCTTGCGTTAGTCAAAGGATATGAGAAAGGAATGTATGCTTCTATGCCCGAGAGAATAACCTCCGTAATGCACAAGGCACACTCAGATGGCTCACGGCCATGGAAGCAATAATCATTCCAGGGAAAATTAAAGAAGTACTGCCTGAGGGCCTCCCAGTCCGCGGCTCCAAAATGCCACAGACGACGGTTCCCTGGAGGGTCCATAGGCCGTACCGGAGTAATAGGACAGGTTAAGGTAATAAGGTTGTGATCGGAGGAGCCCAACGGAGAGAAAAGATTAACAGAGTAAGCAGAAGGATTAGTTGTGAGGAAGAGGTCAAGTATGTTGGAGCTTTCTCCAAGGCGGTCAGGGATACGGGTAGGGTGCTGTACAAGCTGCTCTAGGTCATTAAGGATAGAAAAGATGTAGGCTTGTTCACCAGGTGGATCCGTGAAAGGAGAGGAGAGCCAAAGGTGGTGGTGAACATTGAAATCTCCAAGAATGGAGATTTCAGTGAAAGGAGAAATGGACAGAATGTGTTCCATCGTAGAAGTAAGATAGTCGAAGAATTTTTGATAGTCAGTAGAATTAGGGGATAAGTAAACAGCACAGATATATTTAGTCAGAGAATGACAGGAAAGCCGAAGCCAGAGTGTGGAGAATTCAGAAGAATCAAGTTCAGGAACACGAGAGCAAGATAAGTCGTTGCGTATGTATACACAACAGCCACCTTTGGCTTTGAAATGAGTATAGAGAAAGTAGGAGGATACAGAAAAGGGTTTGCTGTCAGTTGCCTCAGACAGCTGAGTCTCCGTTAGAAAAAGAAGGTGAGGTTTAGAGGAGGAGAGGTGGTGCTCAACAGAGCGAAAGTTAGATGAAAGGCCGCGAATGTTGCAGAAATGAAGAAGAAGAGAGTCAGACAGAACTAGATAGCCTCGAAAACCAATGAAAATGTGCTAGAAATATTGTTTAACCTATGAAATTGTGTTCGAAAGCATAAGCTAAAAGAATGCACTAGAAACCCTCATGATTCCATTAAAATGTGCTAAAAATACGATTCGTCAACGAAAGTGTGCCAGCGAGCCTTCAAAGACCACGAGACTGTAGCAGCCTATCTCGCTAAACTGTCTGATTATTGTGCTTTTTATTACACTAGTACTCATGCTTAGATGTACTTTTTGTACTAATTTCGTAAGTGTTCATTTGAGTACCCGGACAAGTAGGATTCTCTCTCTCTCTCTCTCTCTCTCTCTCTCTCTCTCTCTCTCTCGTTCCTTTGACATCAGGTTTTGTATTACGCCATCTGTTGACTCAGTTCTTGAGAGTCTTTGCTGCATTATTTTTGGGGGGTTTCTTTCGTGATGTGTGTGTGTGTGTGTGTGTGTGTGTGTGTGTGTGTGTGTGTGTGTTTACAAGTAAGACTTTGTTTTTTGAATGTATGCAGGTGCGTACGATGTAGACAGTAAGGCCCATAGAGAGAATTTTAAGATAAGCACACACACACACACACACACACACACACACACACACCAGTAAAGTGTTTTATGTGAGCGCAAGAACGAGCGAGCAAGCGCTATTTTGTCAGTTTTCCTCTGAAATAAAACTATTGGCCGAATCTCCAAAAGTTTATTGCCGGAGTTGATGCCAAAAAACACCTTTTAAATTTTGATTCCGTGATTGAGGCGTTCACCGAAAACTCGAAATTCCAAGGGGTTCTATTCCTTTATGGGTGAGTTTATAGTTGATAATAAAATTTACTGAAATAATGAATCACATGCAGAAAGGATTTCAGCTCTGTTTCACATAATAGTAAAGTTATTTGTTTTTGACGGTCGGGTCGAGCCGGACTGGGCCGGGTTGGGCCGGGACACTCGAATCCAAACTTAAGATTTTTTTTAATGCAAGGAAGAAACAACCAAAGGCCAGGAGCCTGCAAATTGTTCCCACCAAGAAAATATATATATATATATATATATATATATATATATATATATATATATATATATATATATATATATATATATATCAGAGAGCCAAATTCAAGATTCGTTCATTTCGAGATGCCTGGGCACACTGCATTTAAAAGACTGGAGATGATAGGCAGTAAGAAATACAGACAGAGGGAGACAGTTCCAGCGCTGACCTGTTGCATACGTGAAGGACTGAGAGTAATGGTTAATCCGTGGACTGTGACGCCTAATATGGGGGTGTCTTGGAAACCGGAAATATGTCTCTCATGAGAAAGATTTTCATTAATGCACCACAGAGATTCTAGAGGGATCAGCACGACAAAAAAATTTATGGGATAATAGGGTAACTGGTAGCTCTCATTCCCACCCCTTATCATGAGTCTAGTTGCTATGTTGCTCCAGCAACAATGACCTAAAAGTACACAGTTCGTAATGCATTCCTGTAATATTATCACCCCAGGAAATGCAGTCGTGAGTCAGTATTGCTTAGAGTAACATAAAATCTAATGTAAGGTCAACAGCAGATAGTGCAACAGAAGAAAAATGGAGCAAAATAGATGTAAAAGTAGCACCCGAAGCTCGTATTGTAGCGTGCGGAGAGAGCTGGCAACCCACCTAGCGAGTGATAAGCCTGGCAACAGCCTGTCTACAGCCTGTTTCTTCTGCCCCAGTATACAGTACTCTCTCCCTCTCTCAAAGCAAAGTTTTCATGTTCCTGCAAGAAGTGCAATTTTTGTCAATTATTCCTCGAGAACTATGCCGGCAAAAAAAAAAAAAAAAAAAAAAAATCCGTGCAATTTCCTAGCCATAAATATACATTTTATGAAAATCTGCAACAGTGACGTAAATTGCCATTTTACCATACCACGGGGGATATCTGTACAACCCCTAGCCGCAGCTCACGGTTTAACTCTTACATTAGTGAGCTGAACATAAATGGGATGAGAGTTTGTTGCTAGACGGTTGCAGTGCCCCTGCTGTAGTGGTGGAGAGATGCAAGCGGACAGTTCAGAGGAGCAGTGACCATAGAAGCAGTGATACAAAAGAGAAAAAGATGCAACAGTGTGGTGAAGAGACTAAGGTTGAAGGAGCCAGGAAGAGAAGGAAAGTTAATGAGACCAAAAGCCTTAGACTCCCCCTTGTTGAGAAGAGCTGTATGTGGGGAGCCTCCCCACCAACGGGAATTATACTCGACACAGAGGCGAATAAAACCCGTGTATAAAGTAACAACTGTGCAGGGATACAGAAGAAACGAAGTCGGCTTAACACAACCAATCTATTGGATTCAGATTTTGCAAGAGAAGTAATATTTTCTTTCCAAGATAAATCCCGAGTGAATAAAGCCCCAGGTATGTTTGAAGATGATGCAAGATTGAGCTGGATATTGTTAAAAATTAGAGGGTACTCTCGTGGAAGATTTTGTTGGGATGATAGATGAAAGAACTGAGTTTTTGATACATAAAAAATAAAAAAAATAATACGCAATCAGAGATATGAGCCAAGTCAGATGTTATGTTGCCATAGCCTCATCTCTTGTTTGCTGTAATAACTGCTGAGATGGACGCTGTGGGAAGCAAATGGAAAGGTGAAGGGTGGGGTCATCAGCGTATGAACAGATGGTGTTAAATGTACAGTTTAGAAGGTCGTTGATGAATAAAATGGAGAGAATTGGTGATAGGACAGACCCCATACGAATACCACTACTGACTGCTCTAGAAGAATGGTAGTCAACTACAACAGCAGCTATAGAATGACTGGAAGGAAGCTAAAGATGAAGACACAGACAGAAGGACAGAAACTGTAAGAGATCAGTTTGGAAATTTAAGATTTACATGAGACTTGACCGAAAGCTTTTGAGATGTCAGTTTCAATGGCAAAACTTTCGTCAAAGTCCCCAAAATGAGGATGACCAGGAGTCTGAAAGGCAGGTGAGCAGACCGCCAGTGGAGCGTCCCTGGTGGAAACCATACTGACGATCAGAAAGAAGGTTGTGATAAGAAAGATGCTTTTTTTTTTTTTTTTAAAGACTCGAAAACTTCAAAACACAGGATGTTAAAGCAAGTGGGCCACAATCAGAGGAATGGGTATAGTCATCCTTCTTTGGGACTAGCTGAATGACAGCAAATTTCCGCTAAGAAGGAAAGGTGCAAATTGACTAAGATGAAAGAGTTTACCTAAGCAGGATGTAAGCGCAGAAGCATAATTCATGAGGACAACAGGAGGGATCCCATCAAGTGGATAGGATGTGTTCCATTACAGAAGTAAGGCAGTCGAAGAATTTTTCATATTCGTGTAGAATTAAGGGATATGTAAACAGCACAGATATATTTAGTCAGAGAATGACAGGAAAGCTGAAGCCAAAGTGTAGAGAATTCAGAAAATCCAAGTTCAGGAACACAAGTGCAAGATATGTCATGCATACGTATACACAACAACCACCTTTGGCTTTGAAATGATTGTAAAGAAAGTAGGAGAATACACAGAAGAGTTTGCTGTCAGTTACCTCAGACTGCTGAGTCTTAGTTGGGAAGAGGTGAGGTTTAGAGGAGAAGTGGTACTCAACAGAGGGAAAGTTAGAGGACAGGCCACGAATGTTGCAGAAATGAAGAAGAAATGAGACAAACAGTGATTCCAGGCATCTTGCTAGGTCGTCACAGGGAGAGGGGCAAATGATGGCTTTGCTGGTCCTTCCCCATGGGGACTCCGAGACTTGGTTAGATGTCATTTTTTTTTTTTTTAAGTAGGAGATGAAGTTTATTAATTGAATGCGGTATGTAGTTTGGTGTTGGAAGTTAGAGGAACTTGTATTGGAGAGCGTGCTGGCCCACTCTCTGTGTTACTGAAACACTGAAAATGTTCAGCAAAAGGGGATGGTCAGGAGCTACTATAGAAAGCTTATGAAATAGGAGCTCCAGCTCTCCCTGTCATCAGCTTTCCATCCACCTAAGAATAAACATCGCTCGCATGCGCATAACAAATCTGACGCAATTAGAAGGCGAATTTCTTTGCAGTTGTAAACGGTTTCAAAAGGTTAGTAAATACTAATCACTGAGTCTGCTCTGCTGAGTTTACTGTAGAGTCTTGCGGTCTCAACATATTAGTAAGTGCTAATCTTTTTTTTTTTCTCAGTCCTTCATACGATTGTTATTATTATTTTATTAGCCAAGCCACTGCAGAACGATTATATTCAATTTTTTGTTTAGCTGCACTGAAGGAGAGATTTTTACAAAGGCTCTTTTTAACCCCATCCGCGCTCATTGCCTCAGATGAGGCGAAATGCAGGGCACCCCTGGCCACGCTGATCACTTAATATGAAAAGATGGGTCTCTGCGCCATTATTTCAAGCAAGAGAAAGCGTCAGTGGTTTCCATGGGAATGTTGAGTCTCCCTCTGCGCCACCAGTGCAGTTGCCAAGCCTTTTTTTTTTTTTTTTTTTTGTCCGACTTCTGGGCATAGGCTTCACAGCCTGCTCTCAAGGCCCAGTAGTCCTCCTACATACATACACCTCTCTACATGTCACCACTTCGGCGCTAACACCCACCGTCTATATTGAATATATGCTAGGGCTGTCTCATACAGGACTGGTGTATTGGTATTAGCGGGGGTACTTTTATGACATGTCGGCGGGTTATCTGGTAGATCAGGAAAGTCTGCTTTTATGAAATTCAAATCTTTAAACTGTTCCCTGCCCCAGCCGGGATTCGAACCTGGGTCCATCAGGACTGCAGGCCGCCTCTCTACCGAGTCAGCCACCGCCTCCCCTTTGCTACACAACAGTTGCCAAATGCAATTCAGTTTGTTGTTTGTAGCCCAGCAACGGTGGATTCAAGCCCATCTACCTCCCACGGTACTGGCGACTTATCACCACCCTCACACTCACCCAAGAGGCGTAAGTTACAAAAAGATGAGGGTGATGAAGACTTCGAGCTCAGAAACACTTGATCTGATGACAAAATATTAACTTGATATTAAAAAAATAAAAAAAAATAAATAAAGCTCATAAACAATGACTCAATGAAGGTAAATGAGTTGATAAGAATTACAGTAGCGCGGCAGGGGTTAATTCCTACAGCACAGAAGTCCACTTTTCTAAGCTGAATAAAATCACCTGCAGACAAGAAGATTCAGTAAAAGCCGTCATCACTGTGAAATGGTTAAGAAACATCCATCACTTTCTCAATCTCCGACTTATTTCAGACATTCAAGCCATTAACACCAAATAATCTTATCTCTTATCCTGAAGGCAGACCGGTTTTCTGGGTCATCGATTTTATAAGGTGAATTTGTCACCATCCTAGATTTACGCCACTCCATTGAGTTATTAATTACCAATCCATGTTAAGAGCCTTGGTACTCTGGGGAAAATATTCAAGGCCTTCCCAAATCCCGGCTTACAACAGGTATTCTGTCTATCTGTCCATGTATCTGTTGCCTGACGCCAGAACCTGTGAAGGATGATTGACTAAAAGACCTTCAGCCGCTTCTCTCTGTACTAGCAACGGCCTCTTTCCCACAATACACACTCTCTAATAACAGAGAGGCACTAAGGTCAAGGACAATTCATTTCATGAAACTGGTCTTTGTCCACTTGAGACTGGTTGGTTCGTACAATCCCTAGTACTGTGGTTGCTGTGTTAGTAAGTACAGTCCTAAGTAATGAGTCTGGTGATTGTGACATATATACAGTAAAGGAATTTCGAAAATTCCAGCTGACCAATGATATATTTCTCATCCATAAACCTCGAGGGATACTTTGCTGTAGGGTAAAAGTTAACAGAATCGGTGCTTTGGCTTGTGAGAACCTTGCGACTTTAACCGGTTCGACTGGTGGTTACACTTTGTTTATCCCTTGTCCCTTTTCAGCCAAAAGTAGAATTAAGACCTGGATATAACACTACTGCAGGTCATCCTCCAAGGGATAAGGTCTTCGGAAACACTGTCTAAAAGACCCTCGTGAGGTCAATAGGCATAAATATAAATTTTCCTCCTTCTGTTTCTTTTTCTCCAACAATATTATAAGACTGGTGAATT
Source organism: Coenobita brevimanus (assembly GCF_032717465.1). Lineage (NCBI taxonomy): Eukaryota > Metazoa > Arthropoda > Malacostraca > Decapoda > Coenobitidae > Coenobita > Coenobita brevimanus. The sequence goes on from NC_136977.1 coordinate 34,772,617, forward strand.
CGGAGATATCCGCATATAGCTTCCCAAAATGAAACTTACATCATTGGTAACAATAATTATCATCGTAGAATCTCATCTTTGACCAAAGGGAAGGGAAGGGACAGCATTATAATTTCAATGATTTCGTTTAACTATGGGTTTCGCGACTTTAAGACTTCCTTGATTTGAACAAGACAGAAAGTTCAAATCCCTTTTGTGAGTGGGTGATATCACTGGTGAGTACCTATCCAGTGGTAGCATATGAGGTCTGCTCAGAAAGTATCCGACCTCATTTTTTTTTTTCTCACCAACCAGTTAGAGGATAGGAGCAGGGTTTTGTATAGCCCAGTGCAGGACTTTCGTGTGCAAGTGTGATTAATGCCAGCCGCCACGAGTGACCCAGTAACTGTCGGTCGGCCTGTGTTCATGGTCGTGCACTTTAGGCTTGTCATGTTCCCGCTCTTGGCACGATGACCGAAAAAGTTGAAGGTTACTTCATCAAAGTTTGCAAAAAACTAGGTGATACCCAAGTTGAAAATATCAGGAAGATCCTGCAAGTTTTGAGGGAATGAAGCCATGGGGCTAATGCAAATAAAGGAGTGACGTAATCACTTAAAAAAATGGCCGAATGTCAGCCGAGTGATTCACATCCAGAGAGGCCATCAACCTGCAGATGTGCTGACAATGTGAAGAAAGACTGCGCTTTTGTCACAGGAAATCATCATTTGACTGTCAGAGAAATTGTTAATGAAATTGGAATCAGAGATGGATCAGCATACGAAATTTTAACAGATGATTTGGGCATGCGATGTGTTGCCGCCAAGTTTGTTCCAAAGCTCGTTTCACATGAACAACAAACTCTGTGGAAGAACGTTGCTCAAGAAATGTTAGAGTGTACAGAACATGATCCAGACTTGAAGCCTGTTATCATTGGAGATGAGGCTTGGTGCATGAGTATGACCCAGAAATCAAAGCACAGTCGTCAGTGTGGAAGCATGCAGGATTGCTGCAGCAAAAAAAAAAAAAAAAAAGAATGAAAGCTTCGCAGTAAGGTGAAATGCAATAGTATGTTGACAGTTTTTTTTCTTTCAACTACTGTGGTGCTGTGCATCATGAATACGCACCAGGGCAGACTGTCAACAAACATTACTACCTCGACGTTATCCACTGTCTTTGTGACGCAGTTCAGTGGAAGAGACCAGACCTATGGAAAGCATAAAGTTGGAAGCTGCAGCATGACGACGCCCCTGCCCATTCTTGTCAACTGATTCAAGAATTTGTGGCCAAACACAACATCCTGCAGGTCAGGCAAGCTCGCTACTCTCCAGACATGGCTCCAAGCGACTTTTGGTTATTCCCCAAGCTCAAAATTCCATTGAAGGGATCCCGAGTTTTAGACGAGAGAAGAGATCATGAGGAATGCGACGAAGCACCAGCAGGAGATACTGAAAACCGACTTTGAGAAATGTTTCAGGCGAAAGAACGCCGGGCTACGTGCGTCACGTCAGAAGAGGCCTACCTTGAGGGAGATTAGTGTCCTAGCTCAAAGGGTTAGTTATTTGCATTTTTAAAGCCTAATCTCGGATACTTTCTGAACAGACATCGTAAATAGGTATCAGCACATTTATAGGAAGCCGTCTCACTTGAACTGCAGTGCAAGCAAGATGTATTAGTGATTAAATTACTGTGATTTTAAGCACTGCCGGAATATTTAATGCAACTGAATAGGATTTATCAGTGAAAACTTTGACTAATGTTACTATAATCCAGTCACAGTAATGTTATCTATTTTAGTTTATTCCTGCTACCGTCACGCAGTTTTATTTAATTTTAGAATAGCCTTTTATGGCAAATGAGTTACTGAATGCAATATCTAACCTTACTGTTCATAAATCTCTCAAAAGTTGAATCAAATCGTCTAGTGATGGCAACAATAAACTAAATAAGACTGTCACAGTTAAGGCGTTAGATAACATGAACACATGGAGTTTGCAAACATCACGAAGTTTTATACACACACACACACACACACACACACACACACACACACACACACACACACACACACACACACACACACACACACACAAGCACAACCCCTTCCCAGCACCAAGGAGACACTGCCATTTCTGATACAACCAGCATATTCAACCCAGCAATTGACACGTAAGAAAGAAAAACGTAAAAATCCTGTTGTGATAATAATGCATGAGTGAATTAAAACTCGTTCGATAAGGGTTTGAGATGGGAAAGGGAGGAGGGCAGCGTCTGAGAGGGGACTAATGACATTTGTGAAAGGAGTCCCAAGACGATTATCTGGATCAAGGTTATTGGCTGTGAGAGCAAGAAGAGTGTGGTGTGGGGAATGGGAGGTGCAGAACTGACAAATATAGAATTGTAGGGGGTGATAGGTGTGTAATTGTGAGGTGATGGATGTGGAATTGCAAGGGTGAGAGGTATGGGTATGATGGGGATGCTGCTGTTGAAACAGGTGTCGAGTTAAGCGGATGGTTGGTGTAGAGGAGAGAAGGACAGATGTATGGAATTGAGAAGGTGGCAGATATAGAACTGAGGAGAGGACTAGGGTGCAGCTGTGGGGTGACATGTGGAAAGATGATGAGTAGGAAAACGGTGTGGAGGTGTGGGAGTCGTAGTGATAAATATGGAGTTGATGAGTTGAGACAGTTGTGGTGCTGAGGGGACAGGTGTGAACTTAAAGAGGGGACACGTGCGGTGCTTAAGATACAGATGTGGAACTGAGGAATGAAGAGATGTAGAATGAGAAATGGTGGATGGAAAAGGCATTGAATAGTAGGTGTGGAGGCGACAGATGAGGAATTGATGGACGTGGAAGTGACGTTGTGGAGACGATAGATGTGGACGTGACAGGTCTCTCTCTCTCTCTCTCTCTCTCTCTCTCTCTCTCTCTCTCTCTCTCTATCTATCTCTCTCTCTCTCTCTCTCTCTCACACACACACACACACACACACACACACACACACACACACACACACACACACACACACAACGCGTATATATTTTCTTTACAGACGAGGAAGTAAAAAAAGGCAACAGCAAACCACGCACCAAAATCCCTGTCTCGAAAGACAACAAAATCAGTAAGAGAACTAACCCGATAATACAGCACAAGTCGCCCGGCGATAAGACCCACTGATAAGTGTAGAGACAAAAGTAGTCCCAAACAACCTAACTCTGGGGCTGGATGCATAAAACTTCTTGAGTCTGTGTTCCAGATCATTTGTTCATCCTTGTATCTTGCGCATCAAGTTACCGACCTTCACAGGCAAACATGAATGAATAAGACTATGAAAATTCTGGTAAAATTAAGTTAATCTTGATGATACGTAACTGTTATGTAACCTGTATGTCGCAAAAAAGAAAATATTATAAGCCTCTGTTAACGAGATCTCTGGACTCTTATTTTTCAAGGATCTCAAGCAATTTTCATGTTAAATGAGTCTCCATGTCCGTTTTCTATTATCCGATATCGTTTTATTTTTCGCATGCAGTATTTTAAATTCAACCCTCTCGTACTCGGGATGAATCTTGAGTGTTACTGCAGCTAACGCTAGATAATTTTATTTAGCTGCGTGAGTCATAGGAGCCGCAGTGTTACTACGGTCACAATTAATCCTATTATGGTTGCAAGAACTCTAGGACTCTGTTCCAGCTAAAGCCAGACGATTTTATTCAGCTAAGTATATGAAACTCCAGTCTGATTTTCGAACAGTATGGTGACTATGAGTGAAGACAAAATTATTGCGAAGCAGTCTAAAAAGGAAAAAAATCTCGGAAACGTCTTTTTTCATTTGGTTCTTGATAACTAAAAAAAAAAAGAATACTGTAGACTCAGACAGACTTTTCGAATTGAAAGACATGATGTAGCCATCATTAACCCCCTCACTCAAGAGATCTCCCAGAAGCTTAACAAAACTGTCTGAAGAGAGAATCATTGAAGCGATATCGGACTGAAGGGTTTAAGTTCAATAAATTCTATAAATGTATAACGATGTGAGAACTGATAAGATTTGTGGCAGGAGATAAGACATGTGGGTCCGTCATTACAACCTGCAGCATCCCTCACACAGACAAGCACACCCACCAACCTAACACAAATTCTGCAGGGCTGTACACTACCTCAGGGGAGGAAATTATATACATTTGTGTGAATCATACTGCTTACGGGATCATGGAGACTTTAGAACAAACTGGTCTGGGCCACGAGAAATTCCGCAAGAGGGGAAACTCCCATAAACATAACATCCATCCTCTTTTGTATCTGTGTTTTCTTTATTTATGAAAAGAAGTTCACTTTAGTCACTGTTTATGAGGGGATGACACGGGGGGCAGACTAAGGAACCGTCGCATATCCCTGATTTTTTTCTTTAGGTTTTATTTTCAGATACGAGAAGGAAAATGTTATGATGCTCAAGGAAACACTATATTAGTTACAGGAGTTTGTGGAATTTAAAACAGACTAGTCTAGACCTCAAATATTCACTGTGAAAGGTTTCTATTTACACAAAAATAATCACTTGTGCTACAGTCTACTCCACATTTGCGACTTAATACTAGCTGGTATTGATTTATTCATACCAAGTCAACAGTTCACTAAAAGATCGAACTCTCCAAAATGGTTTGATGGCAACTGTGCCAGAGCAACAGCCTAAAGTCATTAGCATATAACTCTTACTTAAAATCAAAAACATCTGAATCACTCTCTCAGTTTAAAATTGCTAGAAATCATGCAAAAGCTGTAATAAATCTAGCTAAAATCAAACTATCTTCAATAGCAAGCATCAAAACTATTTAACAACCCTACCAACAATAGAATATTCTGGTCAACTCTTAATTCTTTCAATAATAACTTTAACAAATAATCATCCATTCCCACACTAAAATCTTCAGATGGCAACATTACAAATGACCCACGTGCGAAAGCAGATGTTTTTGCAAGTACATTTGCCAATAATTCTACCATAGACGATGCCAGCCAGAACGTCCCAGTACTAGAACTTGACTCTCCCGAAATTGTTCCATTTAAAATACAGACACGATACATAAAATCCATCCTAAACAATTTGACAATTTACCCACCAACAAAGCTCCAGACCCAGATGGAATTTCGCCAATTGTTTTGAAAAAGTGTTCCCCTGAACTTCCCTCACTTCTAGCAAAATTATTCAGACTATGCATACGTACTTCTTCATCCCCAAATTCATGGAAAGAAGCCAATATCCACCCAATTCCGAAGAAAGGAAGTTCATCTGACCCCTCTGATTACAGACCAATAGCAGTCACATCTTCTCTTGGTAAGGTATTTGAAACTTCATTTAATAAGCACATTGTTAGACATCTTGAATCCAACAACTTAATTCATGATAGACAGTATGGTTTTCGCTACGAAAGATCCATCATTCACATACTCAATCTCCTAACTCATACCTTCTATCAATCAATTGACTTACATGGAGAAACTCATGCAGTAGCCCATGATATTTCTAAAGTTTTCGATAGAGTATGGCACCGTTCCCTGTTGTCCAAACTTCCTTGCTATGGACCAACGTCTTTTGTTCCTTTGATCTCCTCATATCTCAGTGACAGGAAAATAAGAGTAAAAGTAGATGATGTATAATCCAATCTCCACTCAATTAACACCGGCGTGCTGCAGGGATCAGTTCTAGCCCCAACCCTATTCCTGGCTCAAATTAATGATCTCTTATCTGTCACCTACAATCCCAACCACTCATATGCAGATGATTCAACACTACATAGTTAATTCACACTCAGACATCCATTTACAATGTCTAATATCTCTACCTCACAACTCAGTACAGCCATCTCCATTAATCAAGATCTATCTACGATCAGTGAATGGAGACAAAACAACCTTGTTTCATTTAATGCTAGTAAAACTAAATATATACAATTTACTAATAGACAGATGTTGCCAGAATCGTATATTACCTTCAGTGCTACTAATATTCCCATCTCCAAAAGTGTTGAAATTCTCGGCGTCTCACTTAACAATGCCCTCAGCTGGACCTCTCAAGTCAGATCACTTGCTAAAATCGCCTCAAAGAAACATGGATTAATGTACAGAGTCCGTAATTTCTTCACTGACGAGCAGTTAGCTGTAATTTATAAGAGTCATGTGCGCTCTCAACTTAAATATTGCTCACCCTTGTGGAATGGATGTGGAGAGGTTGCATTAAAACAGCTAGACAAAATTCAGAACAAGGCTGTAAGAATTATTAACAACCCTGCCATTACAAATAAACTACCTCCCCTACAAGTAAGAAGGAATATTGCTTCCCTTGCATTATTTTACAGATATTCGTATGGCAAATGCTCAGACGAAGTTGCGTCCATTGTGCCACCTCTCCATGCCTTCCCTCGTGCTACACGGGCATCTGGTAGCGCTCATGACTGGAATGTCACTCAGCTATATTTCAGAACTTCCACCTACCAGAATTCTTTCATTCCCCGTACTGCATCTCTTTGGAACTCGCTTCCCCAGAGTTGTTTCCCTCCAAACTTCAACCTGCAGCTGTTCAAGTCTAACTGTTACAGATATTTTATGAATAGAAGACACCAGTACTCTGGTGTATGGATTATTATTTGTTTTATTCATTTGTTTTCCTTCCTCTGTTCTGTTATTTAAAAAAAAAAAACACACAAAACTGCTAATCAGTTCCCTGTCCTAATTATGGTTTGTATCAGAAGGACGGACTGGAGAAAGATAAGTGCAGAAACCTCCCAGATCTCGATTCTTCCGACAACAACTAATCTTAATTACGAGGCAAAAATTATCTCGTGTTATTGTTTTTAACCGTTTGGATGCGAAATGTGAACTTTATATTATCTTTATGGTAACATAATACGATTTTATTAACCTCGGGGAAACCGACCATAGCAAAAAGGTAAAAAAAAAAAAAAAAATCCAATAACTAATTAGCTGTGAATTTAAAAGTTCGTATCATATTCCAACAAGCATCAGACATTTCTTCTCTGCTCAAAGAACAAAAAGCAGCCAAAAAGGTTGAGCTCAAGGGGTGACCATATAGATATTCTTGAATCATGTAGCAAGTTAATGAAATGAGGGTACCGTTAAGTCTTTGTTTTGTTGATTTTGAAAAGGCTTTTGATAGTGTTTCGAGAGAGACTATGGGGAAGATCATGAGACATTATGGAATACCAGAGGAGTTTGTGAGGGTCATTATGAACATGCATGAGGACACATTTTGTAAAGTGATGGTTGATGGTTGTCTGAGTGATTCGTTTGAAGTCAAGTCCGGAGTAATTCAAGGTGGTGTTCTATCGCCTTTACTATTTATATTGGTCATTGATTACATTATGAAACGCGTTGGAACAGAAACCGGTGCAGGTATACTTTGGGGAGAGAACAGGAAACTTTTGGATTTAGATTATGTAGATGATATAGTTTTGATTTGTGATGGGCCAGAAGAGATGCAGAGAGTGTTGGACTGTTTGGTGAGTGAAGGTCGCAAGTTGGGTTTGGTTATTAATTGTGGAAAAACTGAAATAATCAATATGAATATGGAAAATGCGCAGGAATGTGAAATTGGAGGTATGGTTGTAAAGCAAGTTGATAGGTTTAAATATTTAGGTACTTATTTACCCAAGGATGGTTCTTTGAACTTTGAATTCGAGGAAAGGTTAAAGAAGGCTAATCAGGCAATGGGAATGCTTAAAAATATTTGGAATAATAACAATTTTTCTGTGCATACAAAAATCAAACTTTATAAGGTAATGGTTAGGAGTATCTTAATTTATGGACACGAGTCTTGGTACAGCACAGTGACTATGGAAAATAAATTCTTGGTGTTTGAAAACAAAGCACTTAGAAGAATATTAGGAGTTAAGTGGTGGGAAAGGATACCAAATAGTAGAATTAGAGAAATAACGGGAGTGCAGCCGGTCGATGAATATGTTAGGTTCTCACGATGGAAGTGGCTAGGACATGTGTATAGGAGACAGGGAATAGTACGAGGAACACCAGGGTGGGTGGCATCTGGTAGGAGAGGTAGAGGAAGGCCAAAAGAGACGTGGGTGAGGACAATGAGACGGGAAGCTGGAAATGAGTGTTGGAGAGATCTTGAGGAGTTAGCACAAGATAGGATGTGGTGGTGTGAGTTCATCGAGGCCCTATGCATCTCCGAGGGTGCCACAGGAAATGATTGATTGATTGATTGTAGCTTGAAGGATCAGGAAGAATTTAGAACTACCTGGTGTGAGCTCCGGGAAATTCATTGTAACAAGACCCCACGATATCCAGTTGCTAACGATCAATTTCCAGTCGTAACTAATGATTGACATATTAAGAAGGATAAAAGAAAATAAAGCTGAGTGCACAATATTACCATGACTCTTGTTCTTTCTGCAAAAATTATCTTAACTACGAAAGAGTAGCTATAGAAATTATGTGAAAGTATCCATATTGAAAGAACTATATAATGTACACTGTCCGGAATTATACAGCTTCTGTGAGGCGAATTAAAAGAAAAAAGGGTAAATAGTCTGCCTTTGAGGTTAGCCGAGAAATGCCATGGTTTGATAGATGAACGAATGTCTTATTATGGTCCATTTAATTTGGGACCACGTTCATAATTTAAATCTTGTGCGTTCATACTTTTATTCAGAATCTCACCCAACCCAATTATTAGTGGGAAAATGGTTTGCGATGAAAATTATAACGATGAAGATAACGATGATGATGATGATGATGATAAGAATATAATAATGAAAAGAAGATGATAACGAGGGTAACGATGATACGGTTCACACACTCCCAAAAACTTCAGAAAACAAACTCGTCATGGGAGTTCAAGAAATACACCACTGAGAGTCACTCGAAGATAAATATCCCTCTGGAGAGAAATGGAAGAGAAAAAGATAAGGTGCAGCAGCGTGCAGGTAATGACAGAGGGGAGGGGGAGGGACGTTTTCTTAATACCACACTACTGTACCTCACCACACCACACACTATCACACCAACACGTAAGTACCACACTGCTGGAAGGTGAATGCTCACACTCAGGTTTTATGACAATGTATGTGTGTGTGTTTTGTGTGTGTGTGTGTGTGTGTGTGTGTGTGTTTTGTGTGTGTGTGTGTGTGTGTGTGTGTGTGTGTGTGTGTGTGTGTGTGTGTGTGTGTGTGTGTGAGAGAGAGAGAAGGTCTTTGATATGGGAAAAAAATGTAGTGTCGTGGTATGGAACTCACAGCAAGAGGATAGCATTACAGTGTGGAATGTATGAGATTAAGAGCTTTGTAATGCTGTGGAATGTGAAGTATATGAAGTAATGTGAAGCATGAGATGGTGCAAAAAACCTGATGCACTGAGATATCAGAGATGTGAGTGAAATTAGTGTTGATGAGATTACACTGTGGAATACTGTGATGTCATGGAGAGATATGTATGCGTAGTCAGGAGCACGTTGGAATATATGATTGTATTTTATGGTGCCTTTAGGATGCTGGGGATATGGAGCTTGTTTTACGTTCCCTGTTTCTGAGCCCTACCCAACCCATTATTAATAGTGGAAAAATGAGTTAGTAGTAGTAGTAGTAGTAGTATAATTATTTCTATTATTATTATTATTATTATTACTATTATTATTATTATTATTATTATTATTATTAGTAGTAGTAGTAGTAGTAGTAGTAGTAGTAGTAGTAGCAGTAGTAGTAGTAGTATATTATTATTATTATTATTATTATTATTGTTGTTATTACTATTATTATTTTTTAATATTGTAATTATTATTATTTTATTGTTATTACCAGTGTCATTATTATTATTATTATTATTATTATTATTATTATTAATATTATGATGATGATGATGGTAACATAAACCAGGACGGAATCCATGAAGGGGACAAAAGCAATAGCAAGGACGAAGGCGAGGACGAAGACGACTATTATGGCAACGTGTATGATGCAATGAATTGAAAAGCATGTGCAAGATGCAACACTGTGCACAATGAGAAAGTGTAAGAGAAGACCATCAAACTTAATAACTCTCTCTTCTTCCTCCTGTTATGAACCACCAGTTGTATAATTGGCCCCATCACCATACCAGATAAAGAGAGAGATGAAATCTCTCTCTCTCTCTCTCTCTCTCTCTCTCTCCCTCTCTCAGTGGTTGTTTAGTGTGGTTTACTCCCCCGCTGAAGTACATGGAGTGCTGGGGATAATGGACCAGTTCAGAGAAAACATTTTTTTAGGGTGCAGAAAATAGATAGCTAGTTTTTAGTCTGTCGTTTTATTTTATTTTCTTACATTTTATTCTGTACCTACGTCGTCTGGTAGCCTAGAGGCTGAGCACTGTCAGGAGTTAGAACCACCTATTACGCGCAACTTTTCCAATCTCCTAGATGAACCTTGAATTGTTTTTATCATGTAAAATGCAGAAGTCCGTAATATTGCACCCATTATGCTGTCAGGCCTAGCCTCTGGCTCCTTATGTACAGTTTTTAAATATATTGAACGCAGTAACTTCTCGCATAGGCTTAAAATTTTTTTGCAATTCATTGATTATTTATTTATTTATTTATTGCCGTTTCCAGCACTGTCATATTATCGCACTGCTAAAATGTACTATTTTTTCTGCCCATTTAAATATATTGGAGGTGTAAATTAGCGTCCGATTTTTGTACTGTTTCCGAAATGCTCTGTTTCTCTGAGGAATGTTTAAATGTTTAGAACTTGCAATGTGTCGTTGGTCAAAAATAATTTCCTCTTCCTTTGTCGTTTTTGCTTATATAAATATTAGAAAGTTTGAACTAACGTCGTTTCCGCACATTTTCCAATATTTCCTTCTTCATTTTTGCCTCAATACCTTTTTATTTGTTCTGTTGCTCGATTTTTACACTGGTTATAAATTCTCAGGCCGTTTTCCGTGTATTCTTATTGCCATGAGATTGCATGATTTCAATATTCATCTCAGGAAAAACTTCTAGTCCTAAGTGGGTTAAATCATATTCTATTTACCCTTTCACTTCGAAAGGGAGTAGGGGGCTCTGCGAAGATTAAATAAAAATAATGACAGCAAGAATGATAGAGAAAAAATATCACCATTACAAGACATATTTTTTCTTTGCTGCAATAGTAGTTCGAATTTCACACTTTGTTACCTCTTTCACCAGTTCAACACAATAACTCCTTTTCACTGTATTTCTTCTGCCTCCATTCAGACTCACATTATTCTAGTTTGTCAGAGCGCCTCGTAATGATGACATGCCTAACAACACCCAGTACCACATTTACACCATCACCAGATCATAGTGAGCTGGTATTTCAAAAATTTTGAATATATTCTTAACACAAAAATTTTTAAGCACCTTTCCTATCACAACCATCTTTCCGATCGTAAATATGGTTCCACCAGGGACGCTGTACTGGCGATCTTCTCACCTACCTTTCAGACGCCTAGTCATCCTCATTTCGGAACTTTGGCGAGAGCTTTACCATTGCACTTCTTAAAGGCTTTCGATCGAGTCTGGCATAAATCTTTAATTTCCAAGCTGTCCCCTTTGGTTTCTATCCTTCTATCTGTGCCTTCGTCTCTCGCATCCTTTCTGGTCGTTCTATAACCGCTGTTGTAGACTGCCACCGTTCTTCTCTTAGAGCTATTAATTGTGGTGTTCTTCAGGGTTCTGTCATATCACCAAATCTCTTCCTTCTAAAAATCAATGATTTTCTAAGTTGTACATCTAATCCTATCCATTCATATGCTGATGACTCCACCCTTTACCTTTCCATTTGCTTCTGGCGGCATCCATCTCAACAGCTACTTCAACAAAAAAGGGATGAGTCTATGGCATACCTAGTGTCAGACTTGGGTGATGTCTCTGATTGGGGTAAAAGCAATCTTGTTGTTTTTAGTGCTCAGTTCTTACATCTTTCAACTCATCAAAATCTTTCACAGGTGTATCCTCTAATTTTTTACACTATGCACCTAAATCCTGAGCCATCTTTAAATATACTTAGGTTTTCATTTTCTCAGGATTTATCTTGGAAAGATCATATTACCTCTCTTGTAAAATCTGCTTCCAAGAGATTTGGTGTGATAAGCCGATTTGGTGACTTCTTTACTCCTGCATAGTTGTTGACTTTATACGTGGGCTTTATTCGCCCCTGTATGTAGTACAACTCATGTCTGGTGAGGTTTCCCACGTACAGCTCTTCTCAAAGACTTTTCGTCCCATTAACTCTCCTCTTCTTACTGGCTCTCGTCAACCTCTATGTCTTCGCCACACTGTTGCATCTCTATCTATTTTCTATAGCCACTTCAGTGGTCACTGTTCCTCTGAGCTGTCTGTTTGGATCCCTCCACCACTACGGCAGGCGCGCTGCACCCGTGTAGAAACAAAAATTCATCCCTTTTCTGTTCAGTTCAGTAATGCAAGAGTTAACAGTTACTCCCAGTCCTTCTTGTATGCAAGAGATCAACTTTCGAACTGTTTTCCTCTGGCTGTAATTCCTACTGCCTACTCGTATGACATCCAGTCTTTCAAACGCAGTGTGTCCAGGCATCTGGAAATGAACAGATCTTGAATTTGGCTGTTATCTTGTTTTTGTTTTTTATGGGAGGGAACAATTTTACGGGCTTCTGGCCTTTGGTTCTTTTTTCCATGCATTAAAAAATTAAAATAAACTCAGCTCTAGGGAAGATCTCTTGTAGTTAAAAGCCAGCAGTCCTCATTTAACGGCAAGTTAGGTGTATGTTTCAAAACATGACTGCAGTTTCCTTGCAAATGGTACCATTATTTGGAGGAAACTGGGGAAGTCAGTTTTACAAGCAGCAATGGAACTTTATTATACAGTTTTAATACCCAATCCCACACCACCCACTTCATGTAGGAGGACTCGAAGCTGGGTACACTAGAGCAGATCATTTATGCCACTGAAGATCATCCCGCGACCTTGGCAGCGTTTTACATTATAGAAGGACCTTCAACCACCTGCTGGATTCGAACACAACGTCTTAACGAACGTCCTTCTCTGCCCTTGTATTGCTACCTCTGTTGGTGAAATTAGGAGCAAAAATGATTCGTAAGGTGCTTTATAACCAGGAGTTACCGTATTTAGAAGAGCTTTACAATTTACGTCCTGGACACTACAAAACACTATGGCTATGAGGATGATGTGTTTACGCCTACTTTGGTCCGGATGAACTGCCAAGAGCGATGTAAAAATGCCTTCAGTTAGCCCAGCGTCCAGTGATTCGGGTTTTCTGTTTAAAAAGCCTGTAACTGTTGCGTCTTGATCGTTTCGTTCGTTTAAAGATTTCCTGCACATACATTGCAGGCCGGGCCATACATTACCCTGGTCAGTGGGGTATGGGCTGGTTAAAAAATAGTAAGGGGGGAGGACAGGACCTGGGGATTGCCTAGCACACACGTCCTGTCTCCTGGCTGGCTTTGAGGTGTGTGTGTCTTGATTTTCTCCTTTTCTTCCCCCCTGTGACGGGGGGGACACAACCTGGCCGCATTATGGGGTGGTACTACTACTCCGCGGCCAGGTTGTGTTCGGAAGAATACTGCCACCGTATTCCCTGCGTGTCGTAAAAGGCGACTAAAAGGGGCGGGGTGAGGGGACTAGGGACCCCCTCCTCTGTTTTTTAGTTCCTAAAAAGAGACAGGCCAGAGAAAGGGATGGGGGATGGAGTTATCCCCGTACCCTGAAGATTGGGTCTATGAATGTGCGTGGATGTAGTACGATTGAGGCTAAAAGGGAGGAGATTGGGAGAATGTTTGTGAGAAGAAAGTTGGATGTGTTAGCTTTGAGTGAAACGAAGATGAAAGGGAAGGGGGAATCTATGTTTGGAAGTGTGAATGGAAGATTGTCAGGTGTTGATAGAGGAAGGGCAAGAGAAGGTGTGCCCTTGTTAGTGAGTCTGGAAGTACAGCAGTGTGTGATTGAATGGAAGGAGGTGTCATCGAGACTGATGTGGGTGAAACCGAAATTTGAACGTGAGTTGTGGGTGTTTGTGAGTGCATATGGGCCTGGTAGTGAAAGGGATGAACAAGAGAGGGAGTCTTTCTGGAATGATGTTGATGAGTGTCTGCAGAGTTTTGGAGCGAATGTGAATGTGGTAATGATGGGAGATCTGAATGCTAGAGTGGGAAATGTAGCAGTTGAAGGCGAAGTTGGTATGCATGGTGTGCCTGGAAGAAATGAAAATGGGGAACGAATGATAGCGATGTGTGTTGAGCGAGAGATGGTGATTGGGAATACGCTGTTTGAGAAGAAAGATATTTATAAGTATACATGGGTGAGACAGGAGGGTGGAAGGGTTGTTGATAGAGCTTTGATGGACTATGTGGTTGTGTCTAGGAATGTAATAGGAAGATTGTTGGATGTGAGAGTTCTGAGAGGGGAGGGTGGAGGTATGTCTGACCACTACCTGGTGGAGGGAAAGTTAAGAGTAGGTAAGAGATGGGTGAGAGCTAGGAGGGTTAGGTGTGGCAGGGAGGTTTTGAAAGTGAGTGAGTTGGATAAAAGAGAGAAAAAGATAGAGTATCAGGAGAAATTGAAAGATGAGTGGAACGCAGTGAAAGATCGGGAAAATGGCAGCGTGGAGGAGGAATGGCAGTTGTTTAAGAGTGCTGTGGTGGGGCATGCAGAAGAGGTGTGTGGTGTGAGACGTGTGGGTGGTGGTGTAAGAAAAGGAAGTGAATGGTGGTGCGAGGAAGTAAGCATGGCTGTGGCTGAGAAGAGACGTGCATATGAAGTGTGGCTGCAGAGGAAGGATGAGATGTCATATGAAAGGTATAAGGAAAAGAGGAATAGAGCGAGAAGGGCTGTGTGTGATGCTAAAGTGGCAGCAGATGAGAGGTGGGGTAGGCTGCTGACTGAGAATTTTCAACAGAATAAGAAAATGTTTTGGAAGGAGGTGAAAAGGGTGCGAAAGGGAGAGTCTGGGAAGGAAGAACGAGTAAAAGCAGAGGATGGAAGGATGTTAATTGAGATGGATGCAGTAAGGAAGAGATGGGCAGAGTATTTTGAAAGATTGTTAAATGTAGAGGAGGAAAGGGTGGCTGAGATTGTGGCGGATGGAAGGGTGCAAGGAATAAATGTGTTGGGAGAGTTGAATGATTCTTTGATCACGAAGGAGGAAGTGGAGAAGGCAGTAAAGGAGATGAAAACAGGGAAAGCTGCAGGTATGGATGGGTGTGCTGTGGAATGCCTGAAGGGTGGTGGAGTGACTATTGTTGACTGGTTAGTAAGATTGTTGAATGTGTGCTTTGAGAAAGGTATGGTGCCAATTGCCTGGGCAAGTGCTTGTGTGGTCCCGTTGTATAAAGGCAAGGGTGATAAGTATGAATGTACTAGCTTTAGGGGTATAAGTCTGTTGAGTGTTGTAGGTAAGGTGTATGGTAGAGTGTTAATTATGAGAGTTAGAGAGGGTACAGAGGGAGTGATTAGTGATGAGCAGTGTGGCTTTAGGAGAGGGAGGGGATGCGTTGATCAGGTGTTTGCTGTGAGACAAGTGTGTGAAAAGTATTTAGCGAAAGGCAAGGATGTGTTTTGGGCATTTATGGATTTAGAGAAAGCGTATGATAGAATTGATAGGGAGGCTTTGTGGACTGTTTTAAGATTGTATGGACTTGATGATAGGTTACCAAAAGGGGTGAAAAGTTTTTATGTAAATAGTAGAGCATGTGTAAGAGTGGGAAATGCTGTGAGTGATTGGTTTCCCGTGAGAGTGGGGCTGCGACAGGGATGCGTGATGTCGCCTTGGTTGTTTAATATTTACATGGATGGTGTTGTAAGGGAGGTGAATGCAAGAGTTTTAGGTGGTCTGAGTCTGGTAAATGTTGATGGTGGAGATTGGAATCTGAAGCAGCTGCTGTTTGCAGATGATACTGCACTGGTGACTGATTCAGAGGAGAGATTGAGACAGTTGGTAGAGGAGTTTGGAAGGGTGTGTGAAAGGAGGAATTTGAAAGTAAATGAGAATAAGAGTAAAGTGATGAAGTGTACGAGGTTGATAGATGGTAGGGAGATGAATATAGTTTTGAATGGTGAGTTGCTTGAGGAGGTAGATTGTTTTAAATATCTAGGGTCACATGTTGCTGTGGATGGAAGAATAGATGCAGAAGTGAAGTTTAGAATAAATGAAGTAGGAAAGGTGCTGGGAGGAAGGAAAAAAGTGTTTAAATGTCATTCGCTTAGAATGGATGTAAAGAGAAGGCTGTATGAGGGTGAAACATGGAATATGGGTGTAGCAGAGAGGAAAAGTTTGAATGTAATGGAGATGAGGTGTCTGAGGAGTATGTGTGGAGTGACGCGTATGGATCGGGTGCGAAATGATGAAGTGCGAAGGAGAACTGGAGTTGTTCGGGAGATGGCTGGTAAAGTTGAGCAGAGGGTGTTGCGATGGTTTGGGCATATGGAGAGAATGGATAATGAGCGATTGGTGAAAAAGATAACTAGATCTGATGTGAGAAGTGTAAGGCTGAGAAGAAGACCACGAATAGGAAGGATGGACAGTGTGAAGAGAGCGCTGGATGCGAGAGGGATGTCTGTTGAGCAAGGAAGAGTGGCTGTGTGTGACAGAAATAAATGGAGAGAAATTGTGAATAAATAAGTGATGACGCAGCCCTGAGGGGATATTCTCCCGCATTTGGTCTGATCAGCTAGTCAGGTCAGGTGCGGGTAAGGGGATGGGTCTGTTATGATGTGGCAGAGGTAAACCAGTTCTGCTGTCGGGCCCTGCTGCGGATGTCACTGATTGCATTGCGCAGTTGACCCTTGTGCGGTGTGGTGCGGTGAGGATCTGTCCGTTCTCCCCTTTGGGGCTAAGATGTGAATGAATGTGTTTGAATGGATGAGAAAATGGGGAGTGTGTCGTCCTGTCTCGTCTACCTCCCTTTCCTTGGGGGAAGCAGCCTAGGTATATAGATAGATAGATAGTCTACAGTATTCGCTGCTGTTCTTCTTCCTCCTCTAACTTTGTTCCCTCGGTCTCCTTCACCTCTTCTTCATTTTTCTGTTCCCCTGCTTCTCCCATTCTCATTTTTTGTTTCCTTTATTTCTTCTTTGCCCTTCTCCTTCGCCCTTCGGTATCGTATGCTCTTAATCTTATATTCCTCCTTCTCCTACTCCACTTATTCCTCTTCCTGTTCCTCTTCTTCCTTCTCTACTTATTCCTTCTCTCTCTCCTTCACTTCCTCCTCCTCCTCCTCGTCCTCCTCCCCCTCCTTCTCCTCCTACTCTTTGACTCCCGACCCTCCTCACCTCCTTCACCGTTACCAGTCCATCAAGTGCATAACATTCCCCTGCCTCTGATAAACGTGGCTGACATGCAGTACCTAAGGGATGGCAGGAAGTGGTGCGCAGTAACTCTGTATATCAGCATATCATCAATAAAATGGCTGATGGACTTCAGGAGACTGGAGAAACAGTCAATGCCCAGAGTGGAATACATTAATAAAAATCTTCTTCCTTTTGCATTACCTTCTCACTATATCATCTTCACCGTACGATGTTTTTTTTTCCCCTGCCGTTGGTAGTTTTTTTTTTTTTTCACAGGAAAAATCTCTCATGGTGAAGAATAAAAAAAATCTATTGAACCTTTCACTGCGATGACAACATTTAAATATTTGTTTTTCAAATACTAATATTCAGTTTAAGAGACACATTTCGATTTAAGGGTTAGATAAAAACCTTCATAATCTTCAGTGCGACAATTTTTTTCTTTAGTGGAACAAAATGGCTTAGACGTAGAATACAGTTCCATGGACGTAGAATAAATTTGAAAGAAAAAAAAAGTAACTGCACTCATGGATTTAATTCTTCTTGCATTTTATAATTTCTTTTAGTTTTTAAATGGTAAACGGGTTAAAAATGCGATCTTATCCTAAGGCAGTGGGTGGGAGAGGAAGTTGCTGCTGGTGCTCCTTTCCTCCCCCTCCCCCCCCCCGCCTCTCTCTCTCTCTCTCTCTCTCTCTCTCTCTCTCTCTCAATGTACCACGGAAAGAGTCAAAAGCATCCAAGTTGCCCCCACGTTCACTTCCTGACGATTAATTGTTTTTACCAGTCTATAAACGCTGCCCGCCATTAGATAGCATCAACGGCGTGTTCATTTGTTCTTTCTGTTTTTTTTTCCCCGGAATTTAGGTGGATTTTATTTATTTATTTATTTTTTTTGTCGGGGTCTTAAGTCTCTCCATTTTTCTTTTTTTTTTGTAGCCTGGTTCTCGTGTATTTTGATTTCTTTGGTCAGACTTAGGCTTCATTTTGTATGTGTGTGTGTGTGTGTGTGTGTGTGTGTCCTGGGTTCTTTAACATCTCCAAATGTCTTTCTGTTTCCAACATAAAACAATTTTGCATGAGGTTTAGGGAAAATAGCAGAAAAAAGTTATTATATTGTGGGAGAAAAAGGTCTCAGGTAAAGGTCAAAGGGGGGAGGGAGTGCTACTTTGGCAAAGGTATGCACTCTGTGTGTGCTCTTGTGTGCTGTTTTCTTCTTAGTCTAGTGCTGGCGCTTTTATATCTATTACTTTTTATTGAAAGGATCTGGTTTTGGGTACGCCACGTGGCCAGGGTGTTCTGTGCATGTTAAGGTCTAACGATAATATTCCTCTGTATATTGGCTGACGTTAATCTCCCGGTATTGTGTATTCACCGATGTAAACCGTCAGGCGCATGTATATGATTCGATTATCCATACCTGGCCAATACCAGTGCCTGTGTCTGAGTGAAGTGTTGGACTGGAGTAGATGTATCACTTCATTATAAATGCATTTTATATAACTCTTCGATATACGACTCTCTTTTGTAAGCTTCTATTTCGAGTATAGACATTATTCTTGTTCCATTAAGAGAGTGCCCACATGTTTTTGAGATATACGGCTGCCTTTTATGAGCGTCCGTGTATATGATGAGATATATGCGTGTCCATTATTAATTCTCTTTTGTGCATGGTGAGTGAAGAGCGTGGAAATTACGGTGACCCTCTCTTTACTGGGTGCAGTTCTCCGTCTGTCTCGCCTCCCTGCGTGTCTGCCTGTGTACCTCATTCTTGGTGCGTTTCGAGGGGTCTGTATGTGCAGCTGTGGGTTTATTTACCTGCCCTAATGTAGATTGTATCACTTGAGTTAGTTTTTCTTCCTTTTTGTCTTCTTTCCCCCCCTCTCTCTCTCTCTCTCTCTCTCTCTCTCTCTCTCTCTCTCTCTCTCTCTCTCTCTCCCAGATATTCTTAACTCCACATTGCTGATATTAGCTAACAAGAATTTTTTTTCCATGTCATGTTCAAAGTTTTCACTTGCCATAACACAGAGTAAATATTGTGGTGAAAAATCGACACATACTGACCTAATCCAACATGTCTGAGCAGGAAGGCTAAGTAAGTACTCATTATTATTGCCTCGGATTAATTTCAATATCGGAATACAACACACCAATAAAATATAATAGCCTGGCCTTTTTCACTGCACCTTATCAAGAGAAAGACAGATTAAGAATTCATTATTATCGCCAAAGAATTGGTTCGACATAATTATCCAGTTCAGATCTACCTATATACCTAGGCTGCTTCCCCCATGGAAAGGGAGGTAGCCGAGACAGGACGACACACTCCCAGTTTACTCATCCACTCACATTCATTCGCATCTTATCCCCAAACGGGAGAAGGGACAGATCCTCACCGCACCACACCTCACGAGGTCACCTGCGCAGTGCAATCAGTGACATCCGCAGCAGGGCCCGACAGCAGAGCTGGTTTACCCCAGCCACATTATAATAGACCCATCCCCCTACCCGCACCTGACCTGATCAGCTGATCAGATCAAATGCGGGAGAATATCCCCTCAGGGCTGCGTCATCATTTATTCATTCACAATTTCTCTCCATTCATTTCTATCACACACAGCCACTCTTCTTTGCTCAACAGACATCCCCCTCACATCCAACGCTCTCTTCACACTGTCCAGCCATCCTATTCGTGGTCTTCTTCTCAGCCATACACCTCTCACATCAGATCTAGTTATCATTTTCACCAATCGCTCATTATTCATTCTCTCCATATGCCCAAACCATCGCAACACCCTCTGCTCATCTCGATCAGCCCTCTCCCGAACAACTCCAGTTCTCCTTCGCAATTCATCATATTGCACTCGATCCATACGCGTCACTCCACACATACTCCTCAGATGCCTTATCTCCATTACATTCAAACTTTTCCTCTCTGCTGCACCCATATTCCATGTTTCAGCCCCATATAATGCAGTTGGTACCACAACACCCTCATGCAGCCTTCTCTTTATATCCATTCTAAGCGAACAACATCTAAACACTTTTTTCATTCCCCCAGCACATTTCCTACTTCATTCATTCTAAATTTCACTTCTGCATCTATTCTTCCATCCACAACAACATGTGACCTTAAACATTTAAAACACTCTACCTCCTCAAGCAACTCACCATTCAGAACTATATTCATCCTCCAACCATCTACCGACCTCGTGCACTTCATCACTTTGCTCTTATTCTCATTTACTTTCAATTTCCTCATTTCACACACCCTTCTAAACTCCTCTACCAACTGTCTCAATCTCTTCTCTGAATCAGCCACCAATGCAGTATCATCTGCAAACAGCAGCTGCTTCAGATTCCACTCTCCACCATCAACATTCACCAGACTCAGACCTCTACCTAAAACTCTTGCATTCACCTCCCTTACAACACCATCCATATACAGAAATAGTAAACAACCAAGGCGACATCGCACATCCCTGTCGCACTCTCACGGGAAACGAATCACTCACAGTATTTCCCACTCTTACACACTCTCTATTTACATAAAAACTTTTCACCCCTTTTAGTAACCTACCATCAAGTCCATACAATCTTAAAACAGTCCACAAAGTCTCCCTATCAAGTCTATCATACGCTTTCTCTAAATCCATGAATGCCTAAAACACATCCTTGCCTTTTGCTAAATACTTTTCACACACTTGTCTCACAGCAAACATCTGATCCACGCATCCCCTCCCTCTCCTAGAGCCACACTGCTCATCACCAATCATTCCCTCTGTACCTTCTGTAACTCTCTTAATTAACACTCTACCATACACCTTACCTACAACACTCAACAGACTTATACCCCTAAAGCTAGTAAATTCATACTTATTACCCTTGCCTTTATACAAAGGGACCACACAAGCACTTGTCCAGTCAACTGGCACCATACCTTTCACAAAGCACACATCCATCAATCTTACTAACCAGTCAACAATAGTCGCTCCACCACCCTTCAGGCATTCCACAGCACACCCATCCATACCTGCAGCTTCCCCTGTTTTCATCTCCTTTACTGCCTCCTGCACTCCCTCCTTCGTGATCAAATAATCATTCAACTCTCCCAACACATTTATTCCTTGCACCCCTCCATCCGCCACAGTCTCAGCCTCCCTTTCCTCCTCTACATTTAACAATCTTTCAAAATACTGTACTCTGCCCATCTCTTCCTTACTGCATCCATCTCATTTAACATCCTACCATCCTCTGCTTTTACTCACTCTTCCTTCCCAGACTCTCGCTTTTGCACCCTTTTCACCTCCTTCCAAAACATTTCTTATTCTGTTGAAAATTCTCAGTCAACCACCTACCCTACCTCTCATCTGCTGCCACTTTAGCATCACGCACAGCCTTTTTCGCCCTATTCCTCTTTTCCTTATACCACTCATATGACACCTCATCCTTCCTCTGCAGCCACACTTCATATGCACGTCTCTTTTCAGCCACAGCCATACTTACTTCCTCGCACCACCATTCACTTCCTTTTCTTACACCACCACCCACACGTCTCACACCACACACCTCTTCTGCATGTCCCAGCACAGCAATCTTAATCAACTGCCATTCCTCCTCCACTCTGCCATTTTCCCGATCTTTCACTGCGTTCCACTCATCCTTCAATTTCTCTTGATACTCTATCATTTTCTTCTATTTTTTATCCAACTCACTCGCTTTCAAAACCTCCCTGCCACACCTAACCCTCCTAGCTCTCACCCATCTCTTACCTACTCTTAACTTTCCCTCCACTAGGTAGTGGTCAGACATACCTCCACCCTCCCCTCTCAGAACTCTCACATCCAACAATCTGCCTGTTACATTCCTTGACACAACCACATAGTCCATCAATGTTCTATCAACATCCCTTCCGCTTTCCCGTCTCACCTATGTATACTTATAAATATCTTTCTTCTCAAACAGGGTATTACCAATCACCATCTCTCGCTCAACACACATCCCTATCATTCGTTCCCCATTTTCATTTCTTGCAGGCACACCATGCATACCAACTACACCTTCAACTGCTACATTTCCCACTCTAGCGTTCAGATCTCCCATCATTACTACATTCACATTCGCTCCAAAACCCTGCAGACACTCATCAACATAATTCCAGAAAGACTCCCTCTCTTCTTCATCCCTTTCACTACCAGGCCCATATACACTCACAAACACCCACAACTCACATTCAAATTTCGCTTTCACCCATATCAGTCTCGATGACACCTCCTTCCATTCAATCACACACTGCTATACTTCTGGACTCACTAACAAGGTAACACCTTCTCTTGCCCTTCCTCTATGAACACCTGACAATCTTCCATTCACATTTCCAAACTTAGACTCACCCTTCCCTTTCATCTTCGTTTTACTGAAAGCTAACACATCCTACTTTCTTCTCACAAACATTCTCCTAATCTCCTCTCTTTTAACCTCAATCGTACTGCATCCACACACATTCATAGACCCAATCTTAAGGGTACGGGGATAATTCAATCCCCTATCCCTTTCTCTGGCCTGTCTCTTTTTAGGAACTAAAAAAACAGAGGAGGGGGTCCTTAGTCCCCTCAGAGCACTTAGTAATATTGCTACTTATTAAACACAACAAAAACCTTCAACCCATAACACGAAGACTGAGCAAGGAAAGAATGTTATAGTCACAAGTTAATTTTGTCATCATTAATCCAACAAAGATATGACTAATATCTAACACAGTAAGACTGAGTAACTATGAGTGTGACTGCACTCTGAATCCAACACCCTTCAAACACGGAGATTGATGAAGCACTAAATATAATCGGATCTGGATAATTTTACCATCATTATCCAACAACACTCGAGTCAAAGGATGAGGATAGTCCACCTCTCTCTTTAACTACATCTCTCCAAAACACGAAGACAAAACACTGAATATTATAGTTATAGAATAACCTTGACATCATTAACCCTTCACAGAAACTGAGATTTTAACATAATCGCCCCAAAACAGGAAAATTGACTGAGCACTGAGTATACAGACACAGATTAGCTTCAACGTAATAATCTAGCCCAGTGCCCCCAAATAAGAAAACTGAGTATTGTCGCCATAGATAAGTTCAATAACATAACCCAACATCACAGAAGTAAACTAGAATGGCACTCAGTAGGGCGTATACCTCCGCCAAGGCCCAACATGCAGTCCTTTGAATTCATTCAAGTCTAATCCAATATCAAATTCCTGGATCCGCACCTTTATCCAGATCCGCACCAAAATTTAATGGAATCTACTCTGGCCCAATGTCCATTCTTCTACCAAGTTTCGTGAAAATCCGTCCAGTAGGTTTTGTGTAATCTTGCTCACAAACCAACCAACCAACAAAGAAACAAACGGACAGAGGTGAAAACATAACCTCCTTGGCGGAGGTAAAAACAATATAAAGAACATCACCACAAAACAAAAACACTAATTAACTAACTTATTCAACCAGGAACATAATTTTCACTTTATTTTTTCTTCCCCTTCACTATTTTATTCAGCTTAAGATCGACATTTTAAAATCATGGGTTAGATATGTCTTTAATAAATCTCTAGCATTACAGGCCTCTCCTGAGCTTAATAATATTGTCTCGTAGCAGCTAGAATAAACAAAAACGAGGCTACCCAGAATCAAGGAGTTGTATCTTCACCAGAGACTAACCCCAGCACTAATCTCTACCAACACACAAGTCAAAAGTTATAATTACCACCAACTTCTCACAAACTGCATCTCCCCAAAACACGAAATTTAAGTAAACCCAAAGTATTACTGATACTGAGTCCAGTATCATCAGCCAACAACACAGAAGTCAGAAGTTATACATACCATCGACCCCTCTTTAACTTCATCGCCCTAAGACACGATGATGAAGTTAATATTACGTATTATCGAGTCAACGTAACTTCGACATAGTAAACCACCACAGAAATAAATGTTCGTTCCAGAATACTGACTAAGCAAGAGCTTGGTCACAATCTAAACTCAGCTCCACTAGACAAGATGACTAATCAGGCATTTATATACAGTCGCTACAGTTTAACCTTGATATCATTAGCCAGGACAGAGGTCAGAGATATAAGCAGTCTAGTCCCCCCCACCATCATTAACTGCTCCACTCTTTCACTGTCCCTCTCTTGGACTGCCCACTCTTTCATTACACTGTCCCAAGACATGGAGACTGAGTTAGCATTAAGCATTATCATTGCAGATTAAGTTCAGGACCATGACCAAAGGACACAAAGTCAAAAGAAAAAAAATACGATTGCCCTAAGTGCTGGATTCTAATAGCATAAATTTGATCGCAGTCTTAACCTAACACCCCTTACCACAAAGACCGATTAGGCATTTAAGCATCATCACCACAAATTAACCTATACAAAATTATCGAACACAGAAATTTTGTTAGTGTGATGGCTACAAAATAGTATGATTAAGGATGAATTTGATGGCTATCTTATCCTAATACTCCTAAACACAAATACCAGTGAAATATTCAGTATCATCAGCACAAATTAATCTCGACATCATTATCCAACAAGGAATATTAAAAAGATTAAATAAGTATCTATCATTATCGTCCTTAACTCCGACATCACCAACCCAACAAGGATGTGAGAAGCTATAAACAAATCCATCCCAAAAGGAGATGATTCAGTAAGCACTCTAACTATTCAACGGAGATTATCAGATAATCTTCGCCATAACCCCTCATCCCATAATAGGAAGACTGGCAAGGAAGTATATTATCGACATCAAAAATCTCCGCATCATGATCCAACACAGGAGTCAAAAGTTATCAGTGGTATCAATCCCTCTTTATCAACACGCAGATGAAGATATAACAGTTAGGGAGGAGGGGACGCCGAAATTTGTGTGTGCTGAGAAATTAAGACTGACGCCCTTCATCGAGATAATCTAGTAGAGATGGTTAGCATCTTATCAGTAGTGGATTGACTGGATATGTTCATGTTTCCGCGGCGATAGTTTAATGCTTAGCTACTGGAGAATAACATGGTCTTGAAAAAGCTGGCTCGCCCTCACTAAGAAGTCGGACGGCTGCCCTCTCGTGTGCCTTAAGATGCGGTCGAGAGATAAGGAAGATGAGATTTTAAGATGCTCGGATGGTAATAAAAGAAATGTGAGTGATGATCGAATTGACATGTGAGATGAGCAAAAAAATATATGAGAGAGAGAGGGAGAAAGAGAGAGAGAGAGAGAGAGAGAGAGGAGGGGGGGGGGATCTCTCTCCATCTCATCCCCACATCACAAACGAGGGAGGTGGAAGCAAGGTACGACCATTGTTCAGGTACAACCATAGCCTCTGCCATTACTCAGCTTTCTATCACCACCATCACTACTACCATACCATAAACGTCATCACCACCACCAACACGCAGCACGGCCATCACCACAACTATCATCATCGATCACCATTTAGTCACCATGAGCAGCACTACTAATGTTACAAGTACCACCACTACTGTTACCGATATTCATGCACTACCACAACTACCATCACCAATACCATCATCCTCAGTCTCATCGCCTATTACACTGTATAACAAGGCATTTGTGTAATAATTTTTTTTGGTCGTGTTAGACTCAGTTTTCCACACTGATTCCAGTGGCATATGTTTTGTTTGTCTGTCTCTAGGTTTTTATCAACTATTGACAATTGTTTATTTCCAGTCTTGTTACCACGCGCCAGTGTAATGGCTGACGTAATGGCTGACCATGAAGACATCGTCGATGACTGTGGGGAAAGTGACGAGGAATCATACGTTGAAGAATGTTCCGGAGACACTCCACATTTTCCCAGTCAGCAAGAACTGGATGACTTGGTCCGAGATTTACGGCCGTAGTCTTAAACTGTGGGAAGGCATTTACCTTGCCCTATCCGCATCTATTGGTAGTCTTAAAGCACGAAATGGAGAGCATTCCCCGGTGAACAAGAGAGGATTACCACAGCGTAGTACTGGAATCCGCGGGGAGTCTCATAGCACCCCTTCGCATGCCCCTTCATCATATTTTAGCAGCCTTGTGCAAAATAAACTATGTAGAATTTGAAGAACCCTATAGTGTGAGTGATGGGAATATTAATTTAATGATAAAAACATCATGTAAAGAAAAAAATAAGCGTTTAATATTCTTATTGTTTTAAAAGACTTCACCGTTTCTCTGAAGATGATTCATTTTCGACGAGACGAAAACAAAGATGAGATACTGTATCCACTTCTATTTTACTTCTCAATATTTCTACCAAGCTGTTTATCAGATATGGTGCATGATACTTTTACAATTAGTTTGAGTAGTACGTGAAATAATTCCTACGGTAAAGAATGGTCGAATACTACCTAAACAGACGACTGGTGCACAGCCAGTTAGTTTGAATTAAGAAGTCTTATGTTTGCGTTCGGTGAGCTTTTACAAGTCCGCACTATTTTGTTTTGGCTTGGCAATATATTTTTCTGGTGTATTTTGGTGTGATTTGAACGAATTTGGCTTTTGCTTTAGGTGCTTGTGATTAGTTTTCTAATTAACCTCCTCGTGTTTTGGGAGTGGGATTTCGGGGTTCTGGGTGGGAAGAACGGCAAAAACAAGTATCTGCGGCAGAAATATACGCAGAATCGGTATGACCAGCCAAGCCGTACTCGTAGGGTTATTACTGACCGAATTTTTCCTGCAATACAGGTTCTCCAAATCCAGTATGCATACTCCTATACAGAGAATTTAAGAACAAATGCCAGTTTATAATAACAGAAGAGGTAAGACCTGCAAACATTAATAGATTATATTGTGTGATAATCTTAGAAACTGTCATATGTATTGTTTTTATTTTAAGATTTTGAATTTTAAAATTAATCAGAGTTAGCAACTCTTTGCCACGCCTACCCACACGAAGGGGTGCGCTCTCACCCTTTCAAGATTACCATTTATGTTGAAGGTGTGAGCTTCCACCTCGAGCGGGGTGCGGGAAGGGTAACCCCTGCCCTCAGTTTCAAGACTACGGGCGTTAGGACTCACCAAGTCCAGTGCTGAGCTGCTGCCGTCACGTCTAAGTGAATGGAACCTGTTGGATCCCAGCTGCAAGTTGATTTTTAGGAATCGCCACAGCAAGTTTGCATCCTTCTTCAAATTTTGTGAAGAAACCTCGTTGTGTTATTGTTTTGATGTTATGGGTTTGTTCAAAGCCAAGGAAGTGGATTAAAAGGACTCAGAATGGCGACTCTTCATAGACAGTTCCGTGAAGAGCCTAAAAGCTGTACTTTTGCTTAACGGCAATGGACTCCCATCCATTCCACTTGCACATTCTGTGGAAATGAAAAAGGCTATGAGAATGTGAAGATTTGTCTGACAGAGATTAGTACTCAGATCACAATTGGGAGGCTTGTCGGGATTTCAAAATGATTTCGTTCTTACTTGTAATGCAAGGCGGCTATACGAAGTACTCATGATATTCATGCTTGTGGGACAGCCAGAGCGATACTTAATATTTCGTGCAGAAAGACTGGCCTCTCAGAGAGAGTCTCACACTAGGTTCGAGCAACGTTCTGAGAGCTCCACAGATCTCCAGAAAGAAGGCATTGCTACCGCCACAACACTTAAAACTTGGTCTTGTGAAACAATTCATGAAAGCCATCGACAAGGGTGCTGATGCGTTTCTGCATATCCGATCAATGTTTCCCAAACTGAGAGTGGTAAAAGTGACGGCTGGCATATTCACCAGGCCGCAAGTTCGAAGAAGGCTTGCAAATCGTGAACTCCAGGGTAAAATGACCAATGATGAAGAGCGCACTTGGAATGCTTTCAGAGGGATTGTGGGGGGTTTTCTTGGTAACCAGAGGAGTCTAGATTCCACACAGCTCATCAATGACCTGATCGGCGCATTCCACCAGCTTGGATGCAGAATGTCAATCAAACTGCACTCTCTGCATTCCCACCTTGATTTCTTCAAAAGGAGCTTGGGTGCAGTCAGCGAGGAGCATGGCGAACGGTTCCACCAGGACATTCTGCTGATGGAAACCAGATATCAGGGTGGGTGGAACGAGGCGATGATAGGCGATTACGTTTGGGGATTGTTGCGCGATTGTCATCACAGGCACAGAAAAAAGTCAGGATCAAAAATGCATTTCTAGATACTATGCGCCCTGCATTCCTTGTGATGTTACTGTTTACTTGTTTTCTAGTTATATTCATAATATACACCCGGAAATAT
Organism: Coenobita brevimanus; assembly: GCF_032717465.1. Lineage (NCBI taxonomy): Eukaryota > Metazoa > Arthropoda > Malacostraca > Decapoda > Coenobitidae > Coenobita > Coenobita brevimanus. The sequence continues at coordinate 34,801,183 of NC_136977.1, forward strand.
GTAAATTTTTTGACAGTCTCAACATTCTCGAAATGGTAACAAGTTGCAGTTTGTTGCTGCATAATTCCTATAGCTCTAGATTTACACAAAAAACAAATAGCATATTCGGAATCTACGCATTGAAATTGATCAGAAATAGTGTAAAAATTAACAAAAAAAAATTGGTTTAAGTTTGTTACACAGTGTTATCACCACCGCGTGTAGCACCAATACCACAACGACCATCACCACTATCACCGGAACTATCATTCCCTGTCACTATCACTATCAACTATACTGCTTCAAAAACCACCTCTTCCATTACTAAGGTTGCTATTATTGGCAAACTACGATTACAACCATTACCACGACGATCATCATCCTCAAGCGCTACCACAATCCCCACCATAGCCGTTACTATAACACTCACCGCCGAAACACTGCTACCAATACCACAACTACCATCACAACAATTACCACGACTATCATCATCAATCCTCCAGCTCTACCATAATCCCACCATAAACATACCATCAAACAACACTGCTATCATTATCACAACTATCATCTTAACCACTATCACGACTATCATCAATTCTCAAGCACTACCACAACTTCCACCATAACCAGTACCATCAACATTACTACCACCAGTACCACAGCTAACTCCACAAACACAGCTATTATCGTTAGTCACACAAATCACCATCAGTGGCACAAAAGTACCCCCACATCTATCACTATTACAGGTTTATTAAGAAAGGTCTTTCTTTATATCGTTTTTCTGTGATGGTCTTATTTTCATCTAACTTTCGATTATTTCAGTTTTTAGGTCAAATGATATGGAGCTGTTAAACTGAATCATAATTAACTCATTCACCTTGTGTCATCCCCCCTTAGCTGAATGATATTGTCTAACCGTTAATAAAAAGAAAGAAAAAAAGAAAAGAAAAAGAAAAGAGGAAACAAAGAAAAGAGGTTGTTCTACGAAAGAGATCACGACAAGCATTTATAAAGATATCATGTTTCGCTCCATTGAACATCCTCACGTAAGAAGTCGGTAGAGCAAAACGCTGTCTCTTAACCATTTTGTCCGAGTTCGTAATTTAATGTATATATTAATCTTGCTGTTTCCGAAAGATTTCATTCAGCTCAGGGAAGGCTTTTCGAACTGGAGGGGTTAGATAAAGCTCTCATTAACTTCATTAGGGTACTAGGTAAGACGGTAAAAGAAAAAAAAATCATCTGGTGGCAGAAAGAAACGTTAAGAAAATTTGTCGTATTGAAGAGGCTAAATTGGAAGGACATTTCTGAGCTGCATAAAATCGTCTGGCAGTAGCACGAATAAAACACAAGTCGTAGGGATTGATTGGGGTTATTTTTTACCCTTTCAGTTTGAGGTCCATAATTCCATCACCGCTGCGAACGCCTTCTCTCTCGTTCCCCCTCCAGACGATTTTTTTATGGTCAGAGGTTGACGTTAGGAACTGTAGGGGTCAGATCTAGACTTCAAGGATCGTCCAATCCTTTGACTGCCAGTTCTCTATCTTTCATTTTATTCTGGTTACGACGAACGATTTTGCTATGTTCATGACAACTTTAGAGCAAGAAAAATATCAAAACCATCAAAAGTATCAAAACCATCAAAATTAACCTGCTGCCCATCATTATATTCCAGCTTTGCACAGAACGATTTTATTCAGCGGACAGAAACACCTCAGCCAAAGCGTTAAGTAACACAGATTCTTCTAAAGTTGAATAAAATCGTCTGGAGGAGGAAAGAATAAAAGAATAAACCAAGAAAATTGCCCTCGGGTTGAATGATTTAAGCTGAACTTTTCATCTCCATTGCTGTCAAGAGAAACACTGCTCTAACACATCCACCACAATAACTATCACTTCTGGCACCTCCATCACCACCACAACTGCCACTACTAGCTCCATCATCACCACAACTACCACTTCTGACATCTTCACCACCACCACAACTTCCATTTCTGACACCTTCATCACCACCACAACTGCCACTTCTGACACCTCCCTCACCACCACAACTACAGCTTCTTATGTCTTAACCATCACCACAACTGCCACTACTAACAGCTTCACCATAACCTCAATTACCACTTCTAACACCGTCACCACCACCACAACTACCATTACTGACATCTTCAACACCACCACAACTACCACTACTAACACCTTCACCACCACCACAACTACCAATACTGACATCTTCATCAGCACCCAACTACCACTTCTGACACCTTCACCACCACCACAACTACCACTTCTGACACCTCCCTCATCACCACAACTACCACTTTTGACACGTTCACCACCACCACAACTGCCACGTCTGACACCTTCACCACCACCACAACTGCCACTTCCTACACCTTCACCACTACCACAACTACCACTACCAACTTCCTCATCACCAGTCTTTATAACTATCGCTCCTGACATATCCATTACCCCAGTAAATTTACTATCACCACCATACCGCAACTCCATCCCTCGCCACCACTTGCACCACCACTTCCACGTCCACCACCTCCTCAGCTACCAAATTTGCCACCACAACCACGACCAACCACGACAACCACCCATTAAATTACGTGCATCATCACCACTTCAGGTCCTACCACTTGCACTACGACCATCACATCGGCTACCACTCTCACCATCAAACCTCCAGCTCCTCTACTACAACACCGTGCCTTCACCACAATCACCACTCTCGCTGCCACCACCTCTCAACATCTCCAACCACCTCACCACTCTCAACTCCACCCCCACCACCACTTTACACTTCACCACAACCACCACCCACCCCTAATTTGCGTGCAACTCACCGTGAGATCCAGCCTTCCAAAATTACGCTTATCAGGAACTCAGGTCCCATGAAGAGACCTTAAAGACAGGAGGGAGATAAAAGATTGGCTCATTCCGGCTCTCGACAGCTGCTGGATCCATAAAGCTTGATTGGTTTCGCTCTCAGAATTTACAGGCGATCAGAAGAGCGTGTCAGATTATAATGATCATCATCATCCGGACCTCCTTTCCCACCCTAAGGCAGGGTGAGGAGTAGCATTGTCCAGACAGCCCAAATTTGCCCAATCCAATGGGCCACGCTTCCATTCACTCATCATTCAAGCCCCCGGAATCCTGGCTCTATCGGATACGCCAAAAACATTTACCATTTTCTGTAGCTTCACATAATCGTATCCGACAGAGTCGATCCAGACGCTGCCATGTTAAAAAGGGATGCCAAAAATCCCTGATCATGCACTTCTCACAAAATTCATCCAGCAAGCTCGATTTCCTGTCAGTTCCTTAGCCTCACCGACATCCAAACCTCTCTTCCCACACATTCATCCACCATATCTCTCCACCTTCTCCTTGTCCTACCTCTCCTCCTCCCTCCTTGGAATTCGCTAATTCGCTCAGATATACCTTTTTCACCAGTCTATTGTTATCCACTCTCTCCACATGACCATACCATCCCAGTACACTCTCTTCAGTTCTGGTGTCCACCGACTTCCTCACTCCGCATCTTTCACGAATCACATTATTTCTTATCCTATCCACCCTCTGTACTCCACATACATTCCTCAGCAGTCCCATCTCCACTGCTCTTACTCATGACTTTTCATTTTCATGCCACACCATAGTCTCACATCCATATGTTAAAGTTAGCACTAACACTCCTTCATGTAAGGCTCGTGCAGCTGCAACACTCAAGCCTCTGTTTCTTATCAAAGCCTTCATTGCACCAGCTATTTTTCTTCCTTGTGTCACTCTACTTTCAACTTCTTTTGCACATTTTCCTCTCTTTTCTATCGCTGTACCCAGGTACTTGAACTCTCTCACCAATTCCAGTGTCTCTCCATTCACTGTTACATTGCACTGGAGTCACCTTCTCCCTCAATAACCATCACTACTCTTTTCTACATTTACTCTCAAGGAACGACGCTTACAGACATCAGCAAAACTCTGCACTAGCCTACCAAGTTCTTGTCCGGTACTTGCAAGCAGTACTGCATCATCAGCATACAACAATTTTGAGATATTCCATCCATCACCATTCATTACCAACGCCATTCCTCTCTCCATTACTCGTGTTTTTATATACTGAACAATCAAGGGGACATCACACAACCTTGTCGCACGCCCACACCGATCGTGAACCATTCACTTAGATGCCCATTAATCCTTACACATGCTTCACTATCATCATAAAAACTCTTGACGGCACCTAGCAGCTTACCCTCTACACCGTACATGCGCAAAACTTTCCACAATCCTTCTCTGTCCACTTTGTCAAATGCTTTTTCCAGATCCATGAATGCCATAAACACCTTATGGTCCTTCTCACAAGCCTTCTCTACTATCTGTCTCACTGCAAATATTTGGTCCAAACATCCTCTGCCACTCCTAAAGTCACCCTGTTCATCACTCACTAGGACTTCTGATATCTCTCTTACTTTCTCTATAATAATTCTTCTATATACCTTCCCTACCACACTCAGTAAGCTTATGCCACAATAAATCTTGCATTCACTTCGCTCACCTTTATTTTTGTACAGGGGTACAATCACAGCCTTTTTCCACTCTTCAGGCACAGTTTCATTCATCCATGTCTTCTGACTTATCTCCAACAAGCACTTCATTCCATTCTCTCCACTACACTTAAGCATCTCTGCATACACCTCATCAACCCCATCTGCTTTCCCATTTTTCAGCCGCTTCACAGCACTCTTCACCTGTGCGAGTGTCACGCCTCCTGGCACTGCATTCCTTCTCTGCACACCCTCTAAACCAATCATGTTTACAGCTGCTCTGCCCTCTCTATTCCCATTCATCAAGCTTTCAAAATATTCCTTCCATCTGGTCCTTACTTCATCTCCATGGCTTAATAATCTACCACCTGCAGCCTTCACACCATCACATTTCTTTCCGCTTTCACTTCTACATTTCCGCACCTCTTTCCAGAATGACTTTCTATTTTCAGAGTAGTTTGCATTCATTTTTCTTCCTAGATCCTCATTTACCTCCTTCTTTTTCCTCTTCACTAGTCTCTTTATGTGCTTCTTGCTCTCAACATATTCAGTTTTACTTCAACTGAACCCCTGTCCTGTAACCACTTTAGCCACTTCTTCCTCTTTCCCTCCACCGCTCTCTTTATATCATTATAATGATACATGTCAAAAATTCCTGGATCTAAAGTTTCGGCCGTCTGAGTTAGTTGGTTAAAGCTGCTGTCAGAGAATAAAACCAAGGCAAGAGGAGCTGGAAGTACATGAAACTCCATATTCTAAATCTTCTTGGGGTTCTCAAAATGGGACATCTTGCCCCCAGGCTGAGAGATCACAGAAATACAAAGGGCTCTTGGGTGGTTGTACTGCCCTTGAGGAGACTTCACATAATGTTAACAGCCAGCCGCACGAATTGCTTTTCTAATACAATCAACACTATGATCAGGGTGCCTGTCTGGGTCATCTAATGTGTTAAATTATGGTGTGTGTGTGTGTGTGTGTGTGTGTGTGTGTGTGTGTGTGTGTGTGTGTGTGTGTGTGTGTGTGTGTGTGTGTGTGTGTGTGTATTCATTTTTTTTCAGAGTTACATAAGTACTTGGTAAGCAAAAGTGTTTTGTGTCATTAGACAACTGTACAACTCATTTTTTTTTTCTTTGGTTGCTTTTAATCTGTAGAACAGTCACACAGATAAATAAGACTTTAAATGTGGTCAAAGGCGGATACTCTTTGAAACCTATGCTAAATTTGAGGAACTAGAAGAGAGAGAAGGATAGAGGGGGGAGTAGCCGTAACCCCACGAAGCTCTAGATCATGTCAGCTCCTTATTTACCTTAGAGCTTCCAGGCGGTGGACCCTAATCGAAGGTAACTGCTATATTCTTCGTAGTCCCTAATGGAGTGTAATTATTATTCTCCACTGAGGCCCCGATACACCATGATTATCAGGCTGCTTTTGGAGGATAATTGCCGGGTGGACATGCTGGCCGTATATAATCCTTCTTTTATAACCGATGTGATCATTAATTAAATGTAAGTATATATAGATGAGTAGTATCTCCTTCTGATTATCAATAATTAGCTCAAGTGCTCGTCACGATTAAAGAGCGTCAGGGTGCTAAGACACCCCACAAGTCAAACACAAGCATCCTTTCATCCATGCCAACCCCAAAGTATTCTAGTTTATATCCGCTCACAGATTCTCCTGCCCCAAAGAAATTCAATATATATACTTTGCACACACCTTCCTACCCCCCCTTCCTCCCCCAGCACAAGGTAATTTAGAGTAGATACTTTTTGCAACACCCCTCTACTTCTTCCACACTAATTTTTGAGAGCATTATAATTTTAGGCGTATGAAATTTAGAGTATTTTTGTTTTTTTCTTTCATTTGCTTTTTCATTATTTAAAAGGTGAATATACAGGCATAGGTAAAAACTGATTTCCCTTGCGAGGTTAAAGTGGGGAGTGGACTGGGAGGCAGGCTGGGTGGGAGTAGAGGACAGTGGGAAAGGTAGGGTAGGGAAGAGGTGGATGGGAAGAAAGAATTGGGTAGGAAGAGTGGGAGGAGAGTAGGAAAGACGAAGCCTGGGAGGGGGTGAGGGAGGAAGGAAGGTAGGGGAGAGAGAATAAGGTAGAGCAGGCTAAGGAGGGGGAGGAAACGAGTAGGAATGGGGAAGGGAAAGGGAAATGGAGAGGAAGACCAGAAGAAGCGAAAGTGAGAAGAGAGAAAGAGTAGGGATGGAGTGAAAAGAGGGGAGGTGTGGAGAGACAGGAAGGGAAGGAGAGGGAGGAAGAGTAGGGTAGGGTAAAGATGGAAGAGGGAAAGGGATGGAAACGTTAGAAACAGACAGGTATGGCAAAGGTGAAGGGCTGGAGGCAGTGGGAAGCCTACATGTGTATTGTAAGGGTGTCAGAAGGGACCTCCAGGTGTTTCATTGTGAAACCTACACACCTGAGGGTGGGAATCTTGTCTACACGTAACATCATCATATGCTCGGTCCTTTCTCTTCCCTCGCCGCCACTTACCCCTACATTCCTAGGACGTTTATTTTGTTTTGCCCTCTCCACCACTTAAAGGAGATTGTTCCTAACCCCTCCAATGCAAGAAGTTTTCCTAACATATATCGTCTACTCTCTCTCTCTCTCTCTCTCTCTCTCTCTCTCTCTCTCTCTCTCTCTCTCTCTCTCTCTCTCTCTCTTACTGTAAAGGTACAACAGTTTGAAGCTGATTTGGACTCTTGTCAGGAATAACGAATCTATCTTCACAATCAGCAAGATTTCAGTATTTCAGGATTATTTCTGCTATCTGGGAACAAGACTTCATGCAGTCACTAAAATCACACAGAACCAGATTAATACCATTTTTTTTTTTTTTTAACATTCCTCTCTGCAAGTATGTATTTTTCTATCGTCCCTTCTTATAAAATTTCCATGTTATTTTTTAATACTGCATAGTGTTTTTTTTTTTTTTTTTTTTTTTTTTTTTTTTATCAAGTTTCTACTGCAGGGTTTGGTGGGCGGTGGGAAACTTTCTTTTTTTCCTACCCTTACCTTATTCCCCGTTATGTAGTGGTACCTTTGAACAAGATTTACCTTGTATGGCCTAGCCGACTTACTTCAATAATTCTCTTTACCTATGATCTTGTGTTCTCCCTTCCATCCTCTCTCTCTCTCTCTCTCTCTCTCTCTCTCTCTCTCTCTCTCTCTCTCTCTCTCTCTAAATTCTTACTTTCCTCTTCCTCTCCCTTCTCCTCCTTCTATCCCCATCTTAGTACAAAGTACAAAGGAGGGCAAAGGAAAGTAAACACCAACAGACCTTATGGTCCTTTCAAGGATGTTTGTTACAGAGTAGACTATGACTACGAGATCTAACTCTACATGCTGATGGATAAGGATAGTAAAGCAAGAAGGCTTCCCCCGCCTCCAAACCCTCCAGTTAAAACTGGCAAGAAAAAGTGAGGAAAAACCACCATCCAGCATGGAAAAACTGACGTGGAAATTTCATAGGAGAGACTGAAAAGGAAAAGCTACGTTCTATAATACATTATCTATAAGCCACCTGTATGAATGACCAGAAAGAGAAAGTAGTAAAGTAAAATGAATAATCGAATAAATAAATAACTAATGCACGACACTATGTATGGGTAAGTTGGGTTAACGGGGCGTCCGTGGACATAGTGTGGAATTTGCACAGTGCACAGTGTGGATGTTCAGCGGTGGTGCGGCAGCCTTGCCTGGCGCTATTAGGCAGCAGTCAATCAGGCCACAGCTCCGTTCATTCCACTGAGACTAGGAACTTTCCCATGCAGGACAAGCACACAAGTCGCCTCCTAAAGCAGTGACCCCTGGTACATTAAAAAAAATCCCGATGGTGGCCACTTATCTAACAGGGACCCTCAGTGATCCACAGCCCATCACAGGTCGAAAGTATGAGTAGTGACTGTTAACTCAGGGTTATCTGTGCATATCCTAGTCTGTGCATATACTATATTTGCATTTAATAGATTGATCCAGGCTCTAAAAAAAAAATAGAATAAAATAAAATAGAAAATTATACATACACAAGTGTTTTATTCAGGAGTAAACATATTAAGCTGGGGATTAGACGACAAATACTTATCCAGGCGATCTTTAAAGGTTTGTACTATATTACAATTTACTACGTTGGAGGGCAATTTATTCCATATATTTATAACTCTATTGAAGAAGAAATGCTTAGCTTCATGCGACTGGAATCGTTTGCCAATTATTTTATGCCCATTGCCTCTAGTATAATTCGAGTGATCAACTGTGAAGTATTTATCGACAGCCATGTTATCATGTCCTTTGAATATTTTGAATACTTGAATTAAATCTCCTCGTATCCTCCGTTTAGTTAGGGTAAAGAGATTCAGGACTTCTAGACGTTCCTCGTACGATTTATTTCTCAGTCCAGGTATCACCTTTGTCATTCTTCGCTGCACTCTTTCAAGCTTTTCCATATCCTTTTTATAATACGGTGACCAAAACTGAGCGCAGTACTCCAAGTGCAGGCATACTAAGGAATTATACAAAGTGAGGACAATATTATCAGATTTATATTCAAATGCTCTGCCTATGAATCCAATCAATTTATTGGCTTTTTTCACAGCTTCTGTACATTGTTTGCTTGGTTTCAAATCGTTTGTTATTATAACTCCTAAGTGTTTTTCATGGTTTAACCTATCAAATTGGACATTATTCATGCTATAACTAGCTCTTACATTTTTACTGCCAATGTTTAGCATTTTGCATTTATTAATACTGAAATCCATTTGCCAGACTTGGGCCCAGTTAAACAGTTGATCAAGATCTCTCTGACTTGCCTGCCTTTGCAGTGCTGTCTCTGCTTTGTTACCTATTTTAGTATCCTCAGTAAATTTTGAAATCTTACAACACAATCCTTCGTCAGTATCATTTACATATATTAAGAAAAGAACAGGACCTAACACTGAATCTTGTGGCACTCCACTTGTAACGTTTATCCAATCTGACTCTTTTCCATTTCTGACAACTCTTTGCTTTCGTCCGGTGAGCCAGTCTTCTATCCACCCTAGAACACTGCCGCTGAAATCATGTGCCTTAAGCTTCTGAAGGAGTCTTTTGTGTGGAACTTTGTCAAAAGCCTTTGGAAAATCGAGATAGACCACATCAACAGATTTAGTCTCGTTGTACATGTTCAGTATATCATTGAAAATGTAAAGCAGATTCGTGAGGCAAGAGCGATTATTACGAAAACCATGTTGCGAATCTTTTATGAGATTGTTTGTTTCTAAGTGTTTCACAAACTTGTCTCTGATAATTGTTTCAAGCAATTTGCAAACCACTGATGTTAAACTAACTGGGCGGTAGTTTTCTGATTGGGCTCTGTTGCCCTTTTTGAATACTGGGGTTATGTTAGCAAGCTTCCATTCATGTAGCATCTTACTGCTCTTAGTGATAAGTTAAAAAATTCAGATAAAGGCTTTGATATTTCATTCTGTAGTTCCTTCAATACACGTGGAGATATTTTATCCAGTCATGGTGTTTTATTCTCTTTTAATTTGTTTACTGCAAGCAGTACGTCGCGATCACTAACTGAAATGTCAATGACTATGTTGCCCTCTTCTATGGAAATGGGGGAAACAGTAGGAATCGTATGTATATTTTCTGTTGTAAATACTGACACGAAGAAAGTATTAAGAAATTTCGCCATAGTAGTTTCGTCATCAGTGTGCTCTCCATTATTTGTGATTAGGGAACCGATTGATGAAGTTATTGCCTTTTTGCTTCTCATGTAACTGAAAAATTCTTTGGGATTTGATTTACTGATACTTGCAGTATGTGCCTCAAGGTTTTTCTTATTGCATTTAATTAATTTTTTGGCTTTTTGTCAAAGGGCATTGTATTCATTTTTGTCACTTTGACTCTTTGTGGTATTATAATTCTTATATGCAAGATTTTTTGCTTCTAGACAATGTTTAATGTCGGAGTTCCACCATTTGGGTTTAGAGTTTTTGGCAGGCTTTTTTTTCCGCATTGGAATACATAACCTGTCGGCACTGTTGAGAGTTTCTGTAAAAAAAAAAAAAATCCACGTATTATTGATATCTAAAGTTTTGACGATGGAATGCCAGTCACCTGCACCTACAATTGCCTTTAATTTCTTAAAATTTACTCCCTTAAAGTCAGGCACTTTCTCACAACTGGCCCTGACACTGTCTTAACTGAATTTAATGTTAAATGTAACTATGCGATGGTCACTTGTACTAAATTCTTCTCCTACAATAATGTTACTCACTACATTTTCTGATGTAGCTAAGACAAGATCTAGGATGCTAGATCCACGTGTCGGATAGTTTACAAATTGATGCAAAGAACTTTCCTGCAAGTTTGTATAAAGGTCTAATCCTGTGTGTGAGGCTAGTGCTTCTCCCCATTTTGGAACCGGTAAATTAAAGTCACCAAATATTACAGTGCTTTGCATGCAAGATAGTTCAGCAGCTTGATTGTAGATTTCATTATCGATGTTGAGTGGCTGTCCAGGTGGATGATAAATTAACCCAAGAGTGATTTTATGACAAGATTCATTTCTAAGCTGAATATAAATAGTGTTAATGTTTACAATACATGGCTTGGTAATTTCGATTGGATGAAATCCTGATTTATTATATAACAACACACTGCCTCCTGCTCGATTCTTTCTTTCAATACTAAAAATGTGATAGCCTGGTATATTAAACTCCGCTAGAAAATCTCTCTGCTCAGTATCTAGCCACAATTCTGTTATACCAATTACATCATAATCTTCGGTAAGGACAAGGGCCTCTAAATCAGAAAATTTATTACGCAGACTACTCGCATTTACAAAACTAGCTTTAATGTGTTTTCTTTTCCGATGTTGGGAGCTTTCATTACTTCTTGATTTATTAGATTGTATGACATCTATGTTTGCCTCCCGTGATGCTTGTTTTTTCTCCAGAGAAAACTTACGGCATCACTAAGCAAACGACCGAGACGGGAAGAACCGATGGCATTGAAGTTCAGTCCATCATTCGCAAATAGTGTTCGCTGCTCGTAAAACTGGTTCCAAGTGTCGGTGAACTCAACTCCTTCCTCTAAGCAAAGTGACTTGACTGTTATTTTTACTAAATACTCTGCTGAAGAAGGCATTCCCTGCATCAATCCTTGGTAGTATGCCTGAAATTAGAATATGGTTAGTTTTCACCTTGTAGCGTCAGATCAACTTCCTGTACTTCTCCATCAGCTCCTCTGATCAGGTTCGCATTGTCACGAATCAAATTCTCGACATTTCCCTTTTTTGAGAAACCACAAACTATTAGTGGAAAACTCACTGTGTATCGCTCAGTTAACCGTTTCTCTCCCCATTTCGGTGGTATACTTTTCAAAACATTCGTCACTGTTTCAAAAGTGACCAATCTAATGCACGTCACTAAATGCTCTACTGAGCGATACTATTTTTTCTTTATTGTTCGCCCCTGCCTGCCTCAACCGTTAGCCATGCCTTCTTCCAGTGGCTTGTGCGTCCTACCAATACATCGTATATGAATTCAGTCCAGTGTCTGTTGTGACGGAGAGAGGTTCTGTGCTCCAGAAGTGAGAGGTCAACCCAGGCTCCACTAGACTACAGTTCTCCAGACTCCCACCCTTCGTTGGTGATACACCGCATTCATTGACCAGTATTTCTTTTCGTTTTCCTAGACTTAAGAGTTTAGTTAAGGTGTTTTTCCTAGGCGTAAGAATTTAGCTCTTGAGTGAGTGAGTGAGTGCGATCTCATTAATTTGATTTTGAAATGTAACGTTAAATTTATTTTGTAATCAATAAATTTAACAGTTCTTTTTCTTGAGCTTAATGTAATGTAAACTCTTGTTTCATTTCTCCGCAATTAAGCTTATTTCTCTTATAGCTCCTAGCTTGCATAAACGTTTGCCATTCATAACTGGTACTTAGGCCAGTCTTGTTGTATTAAGCTTAAAATCCGGTGTGCCTCCTAGGAGTTAAGCACCAGCAAGAACCTGATATTATTAATAGTATTAGTTATTTATTGTCAGGGCTGAAGTAACTTTCTCCAGAAGCTAACAGTACTAATAAACAGCAATTGAGTAATTAGTCTCTGCTGTGTACTGTTGAGAAAGTTTATAAATTCTCGTTCTTAGAGTATTGTGCGAAGCAAGCCAGCTTAAAGTAATCGTTGCTTGATTTAGCAAGACAATCATTGTCCCTGCTCTTCAATATTATTGAACATTATTATCATTTAAATAATATTAGCATTTATTATAAAAACCCCGTGACAATTGGCGACCTCATTCCAGGATATTAGCTCCTAGCTCTAAAGCTATTCACGAGATAATACTCACTCGTTCATATTTAGGTACTTACCATTAAAGTTTATAGGCACAAGTTTACTGGTGGTTACCGTTAATTTAGCAAGTGAATTTTGCTTTATTAATCAATAGAGTACTTAACTCTAGCTTATTTTTGGTAACGCCAGACGATTTTATTCGCTCCTGGGTAGCCGCTGTACCCATTGTGTTAATTATTGAGTCTTCTCAGTTATTTGCATTTTTGCTTTATTCTTTTCCAGTTAACTAGATAAGACTGGTCACCACTAGCTTGTGTCTGTATTCTTTACTTGTGTTATTAGCATTCGTTTGCGAAGCAGTCAGTACTCAGTTTCGGTTTACTTAGTAAATTAGCGACATGGCTACCACTGTATTTTTACAGGAAGCCAAAGATATGGGTCTTACAGACCCAACTGAAATTAAAGAGTACATACTCTCACGGCATAATATGGACCAGCAGCGCGAGAATGATGCCCATGAAGAGCGTAAGGTTCAGCGCGAATACGAGCAAGAACAGCATGAGGAACGCGAAAAGGAGCGCGAATACGAGCGGGAACTGTGAATATGAACGGGCCGAACGTGAGACACGAGAAAAACATGAGCTTGAGGTTTTGAAGCTCAAGCGAGATTCCTTGGCTTCAGATACATCTGGTGCAGTTGGTCAAAGCTCCACGAGCATTCTCCCTGCACATGTCCTGTGACCCCATGCATCAAACTTCCTTCATACAAGGAAGGCGAGCGAATCGAGCCGTACATAGCTCGTTTTGAGGACATGGCAGACATGTATCAACTAGATGAGGCAGCTAAGCGGCTCCAATTTCTTAGTTTATTTGAGGGCCCTGCCCTCGATATTCGCCACAGAATTCGTGGAGACAATCTCACATATGAGATGATAAAAGCTGCACTCATTAAGGCATATGGTCTCACAGCAGACGACGCCAAAGTTCAATTCATGCGAGCTCGTCTCCAAGACAAGGAGACAGCTGTTCAACTCCTCGACCGTCTCACTGCTTACTTAGGTGAGTGGATGGAGAAAGATGAAACTCCTTCCACGCGTGAGGGGATAATTGACCTTATGCTGCATGCACAGCTAGAGAGGTCGTGGCCTGCTGAGCTCATAGCACAGCTTAACCCGCCCCATCTCGACCACTTTTCAACCACTGACTCCCCCCAATCCCAAACATTTTAGGAAATTTTTTTTTTTGGCTCAAACTTTCGCTTTTGGTGAGAAACATCGAAAATTCATAGAGAAATCGCTCACCTGAGGTTTAAAATATTCATTACAGGTAGGAGTACCTCCTTACCTTACTGGGTTTTCTATCAGGCTGGCACCAAAGAAAACGAGTTCTATGGGAGGATAACTATTTCACACCACTCATAAACGATATTTATTTATTTACTTGGTACGAATTTATATGTAGTACAAGAGTATATTGGTTTTCAAGCAGTAATATAGGCATTATAAGCATTGTTTCACTCACTAATACCTGACCTTTTTTTGCCACATTCCCTGATCATCATTTCTAACTGTTTCTTCCTCTAATTCTATGTAAAATTTGTCCTCCACATTGTCATTGATTGGGGAATCACTCTGGCCCTGAATTTCGTACCGTGGCATGACATGGCTATACTGGCCAGGTCACTGATAACAGGTGAATTGCTGAGACAATGGCATGCAGGGGGGAGGAGGAGGTCATGCTGGGTAAGGCATTGTCCCTGCCTGGCATCTTGTTGAGGAAGGTGTCACGTGTATACGTACCAAAAATGACTCGCGAAAATTGAAAATTGTGAAAATTAGGGACCTTCCAATTTTTTTGCATTTATGTACGTCGACGGGATTGGCAGTGACAAAATGTGTGGACGTTAAAGAACGTCGACGGGACGCCGCGGGTTAAGATCTGCCAGGTGAAAGATGCCAGCCAAATGGCAGAAAAGGCCGACGCATTCTTTACTGCATACGGGTATCAAACTCGTAAGCAAAACACCTGGAACAGCAGAAAAGATACTGCCAAGTCTGGGAAGCCGTCTCAGACTGAATCCTAGCACCAAGGCCATTCTCAGAGTAATGGCCAAGGTCCAGGGGCAAAATACACAGCAGCCTGCTTGGAAGCGATACAACAAGCACCCCAACCAGCAGCAGTTCCCCAAGCAGCAGCAGCAATATAAGGACAAGCCACTTAACCCTCAGTCAGGTCAATTAGTGTATCGGAGGCAGGAGGCAAATGCAGCCTTCATTCCACGACAAGCACACGGTGGTGCCATCTCTACCGGTACAGGTGCTTCCCAACAGTTCACGAGTTCCCCTCCGATCATGAACTCTCCTCCACAAGTAGTCAATGCTCCACCTCCTCAGATGGTGAGTACGACCCCTCAGACACCTAGTTCCCAGGGCGCCACGTTTGCTGCATTAGTTGTTCCGCAATTTCATGAATGACTGGCTGCTACCTCCTCAGACCCTTCCACCAGCAACACTGCCTTTCTTGTTCAGCCAGGGTTTATGGGAGGTGTTTCTGTAAATGTTCTGAGGGACAATGGTTCCTCAGGTTGCTCTGTTAAGCAGAGTTTAGTTCGGCCTGATGAGGATACAGGTCGACAGATCCAGGTTAGACTTATTGATGGATCAGTGAGATTGTTCCCTGAGGCACGTATCCAGGTGGCGTCTCCATTTTTCACTGGCCTGACAGCTGCAGTTGTCATGCCAGAACCTTTATTTGACCTCATATTAGGCAACATACGTGGCGTCAAAAATAGTTGCGCCGTAGATGTTGCTACTCAGACTTCGGCTGCTGCGGTAACACGAGCCATGGCCAAGGCTCCAAATCGCGTCACTCCATTGACTGTCGCAACGCCGCAAGATCTGACTCGTAGTCAAGATATTGTCCAAGAGCAACAGACTGACTCGACACTTGCCTCAGTGCGCAAGAAGCTGGAGGGTAAAGTGATCAAGTATTCATGGGGAGGACAAGCCAGGTTCCTTCGTAAGCGAGGACGGCTGTATCGTGAGTCACAGACACCCCAGGGTGAGGTTCGACTGCAGTTTGTCGTTCCTGCAAAGTATCGCTGAGCAGTGTTTGAATTAGGTCATTGTTCAGCGATGGGAGGTCACATGGGTCAAAAGAAGACCTCTGACCGCATCCATGCTGACTTTTTCTGGCCAGGAATGGGACGGGAAATAACGAGGCTCGTACGTTCCTGTGATGTATGTCAGTGTACCACTGACCAGGGATGTGTCCGTCCTGCGCCATTGAAACCAATGCCCATAATCTCTGAACCATTCGAGAGAGTAGCAGTTGACATAGTTGGGCCAGTCTCCCCTTGGGCTAGTGATGGATCAAAGTATATCCTTACTATTGTTGATTTCAGCACACGGTGGCCTGAAGCCATGGCCCTTAAGAATATAGAGGCCGTCACTGTTGCTGAGGCATTAATTGAAGTGTTCTGTCATGTAGGTATCCCTAAGGAGGTCTTAAGCGACCGGGGTTCGCAGTTCACTTCAGCAATGATGAACGAAGCGTTCAGGTTGCTGTCCATCTGAGGGTTACGGATTACGCCGTATCATCCCATGTGTAATGGGTTGTGTGAGAGGTTCAATGGAACTCTCAAGAAGATGTTGAGGCAAATGACCGCCGAACAGCCAAAAGAATGCCCGCGGTTCATTGCTCCTCTTCTATTTCCTTATCGAGAAGCCCCACAGCATTCATTGAAATTCTCACCCTTTGAACTGGTGTATGGAAGGTCGGTCCGGGGCCCACTTCAAGTCCTTCGTAAGTTATGGGACGATGAAGAACCCGACCCTGAAGTCAAGACCACCTACACCTATGTCCTTGATTTGGCTGACCGCCTCCAGTCGACGTGCGAGTTAGCTAAGGAAGAACTGATCAAGGCGCGTGAAGTTCAAAAGGCTTATTGCGATAAGAAGGCAAAGCTTCGGAAGTTTAGTCCAGGTGATAAATGCTTGGTATTACTCCCCACTGCCCAGAACAAGTTGTTGGCGCAGTGGAAGGGTCCATTTGATGTAGTAGGTCGCATTTCAGACCTCAACTACATAATTCAGATGGGGAATCTTCATGAAAGGTTCCACATTAACATGTTGAAGGCTTATCATGAGTCAGACCCCGAGGAGACTGGCCTACGAGTAGCTGATGATAGTGACCAGCCACTGGAAGAAACCGGGGCAGCCGCGGTGATCCCAGCTGATGACCATGATGACGAGCCCTTAACCGCTCAGTCCCGTCAGGAAAAGACTGTCGGAGATGTTTTACTTAACCCTGACTTAGCAGTAGGAGACCAAAATGCCTTAAGGTCACTGCTCTGTCAGTATGCAGATGTCTTCTCAGACCAACCTAGACTTGCAAAGGTTGCGTGTCATAAAATTGAGTTGACCAGCAATGCTCCCATAAAGGTTAAGCCATATCCGATTCCCATGCGACTACAGGATGCAGTAGACAAGGAAATTGCTGACATGGAGACTGCAGGCATTATCGAAAAGTCCTCATCTCCTTACTGTAGTCCGATGGTAGTAGTCCGTAAGAAAGATGGTGGAGTCAGGATTTGTGGCGAATATAGAAGGCTCAATGCAATCACCAAAGTGGATGCTGAGCCAATGGGTGACCATATTGCCATCTTCTCCAAGCTGGCAGGGTCACGATATTTCACGAAGCTCGATCTAGCGAAGGGACTCTTCCAGATTCCCCTTCATCCTGAGAGTCGTCAGTTCACTGCCTTTGCTACTCCTAGGGGGTTGAACCAGTATAAAGTCCTCCCATTTAGACTTACCAACTCCCCAGCAGTATTCAATCGTGACAAGTGCTCCTTGGTATTGTAGGAGTAGAGATATTCGTTGACGACGTCCTCGTTCATTCCGCCATGTTGGAGGAGCACCTCAGACTCTTGGAAATTGTCTTCAGTAGACTCCAGAGTTTCAACATGACTGTGAAGCCTAGCAAATGCAAGATTGCTCACAGTGAGGTGGAGTTCCTCGGACATATTGTTGGCAACAATCACTGCAGGTGTCAGGGTGATAAGATCAGGAAGGTTAGAGAAGCCCTGAGACCCGTGACCAATAACCAGGTTAGGGCATTGCTTGGCCTAGTGGGATATTATAGGAGTTTCATCCCCAACTTTGCTCTCATTATCCAACCATTCTACGAAGTGCTACCGAAATATGCTTCAAACACCATTGAATGGGGAGAAGCGCAAGAGAGATCTTTTGCCACCCTCAAGAATATGTTGTGCAAGGAGCCTATCTTGCAGTTGCCTGATTCCAGGAAACCTTTCATACTGCGCACTGATGCATCACAAGATGGAGTAGGTGCCTTATTGATGCAGGAATCGGAAGGTGGAATCTTCCCAGTGGCATACCACAGCCATAGGTTAAAACCCGCCGAGAGGAATTACAGTACTGTTGAGAAGGAACTCTTGTCTGTGGTAGATGGTGTTTAAAAATATTATTATTATTTATTTGGGGCATCATTTACTCTGGAAACTGACCATATGCCACTCACTAGTCTTAGCACGACCAAGACGGCTAATGCAAGATTGACACGTTGGACACTGTATTTACAGCAGTTTAACCTTGTTGTGAGATACATAAGGGAAGTGATAACGTAAGTGCAGACCTGATGTCTCACCTGCTAACTGCTGACTAACATGGGCAGTTGTTGCATACTGGGTTCCGTGATAGGCGTCCTCAGAGATTTGAGTAATCCAAGGACCAGCCTGGTTCCCAGTCAAAAGTGTAGACCTGACGTCTCACTTGTTGGCCCCACAGGACACAGTATGTCCAGGGCCTGTACATACACGTGTTCTGTAGTATAATGGGGGGAAGTTCAAGAGAGAACTCAGCAGAGGTGACTCGAGGCTATGGAAGCCCGAGTTTGCACAAGGATTCTCAGCTCCCCGATATTAATATAAGTACTGTAGGTAAAGGGGGATGAGAGAACTCCGCAGAGGCGACTCAAGGCTATGGAAGCCCGAGTTTGCACAAGGATTCTCAGCTCCCCGATATTAATATAAGTACTGTAGGTTAAGGCATAGGATGAGGACCCGTGTGCAGTTCGAGGCTACGGAAGCCCGAGTTTACACAAGGATTCTCAACTTGTCGACACTAATCGTGTGCTGTAATTTATGGCGACCTCGAATGTATGAAGCTTAGGTTGTCACTCATATTTTTCAGCCAGAGCGTACTTTTCGTAGCATGCACTGATTGCTAGGCAGAGAGAGTAATTGTAACTTAGTAAGAGTTTTTGTCTCATTGACACTTTTGATGCTCCACCTTAATTGATTTTGCAGGTACAGCAATGGGTGTAGCAGTGAGGAGTAGACTGTAGCACCAGTCGAGCAGGGCAGTACTCCCGAGGTGGATGGAAAGCTGATGACAGGGAGTGCTGGAGCTCCCGTTTCATCAGCCCTCAGGACTAGTTCCTGACCATCCCCCTTTGCTGAACTTTTTCAGTGTCTCAGTTACACAGAGAGTAGGCCAGCATGCTCTCCAGTACAAATTTCTCTAACTATCTTCACCAAACTACATGCACAGTACACGCTACACTTCCTTTTCAAAAATCAATACAAATGGCGTCTATTAATCAAGCCTCGGAGTCCCCAGGGGGGGGGACCATAAATGCCCCCGCCATCTGCCCCTCTCCCGGTGACGACTCGAGGTGCCTGGAACCACTGTCTGACTCTCTTCTTCTTCATTTCTGCAACATTCGCGGCCTTTCATCTAACTTTCTGGCCTGTTGAGCACCACCTCTCCTCCTCTAAACCTCACCTTCTTTTTCTGACGGAGACTCAGCTGTCTGAGGCAACCGACAGCAAACCCTTTTCTGTATCCTCCTACTTTCTCTATACTCATTTCAAAGCCAAAGGTGGCTGTTGTGTATACATACGCAACGACTTATCTTGCTCTCGTGTTCCTGAACTTGATTCTTCTGAATTCTCCACACTCTGGCTTCGGCTTTCCTGTCATTCTCTGACTAAATATATCTGTGCTGTTTACTTATCCCCTAATTCTACTGACTATCAAAAATTCTTTGACTATCTTACTTCTACGATGGAACACATTCTGTCCATTTCTCCTTTCTCTGAAATCTCCATTCTTGGAGATTTCAATGTTCACCACCACCTTTGGCTCTCCCTCTCCTTTCACGGATCCACCTGGTGAACAAGCCTACATCTTTTCTATCCTTAATGACCTAGAGCAGCTTGTACAGCACCCTACCCGTATCCCTGACCGCCTTGGAGAGAGCTCCAACATACTTGACCTCTTCCTCACAACTAATCCTTCTGCTTACTCTGTTAATCTTTTCTCTCCGTTGGGCTCCTCCGATCACAACCTTATTACCTTAACCTGTCCTATCACTCCGGTACGGCCTGTGGACCCTCCAGGGAAACGTCGTCTGTGGCACTTTGGAGCCGCGAACTGGGAGGCCCTCAGGCAGTACTTCTTTGATTTTCCCTGGAATGATTATTGCTTCCATGGCCGGGAGCCATCTGAGTGTACCTCGCGCATGACGGAGGTTATTCTCTCGGGCATGGAAGCATACATTCCTTTCTCATATCCTTTGACTAACGCAAGAAAGCCTTGGTTTAATCACGCTTGTTCTAATGCTGTCCGCAACAAAGGAGAGGGCCTACAAAAGGTACCGGAGCCAACCCACACCTGAATCACATCATCTTTACGTTTCTGCCCGGAATCGTGCTAAGTCTGTTCTTCGCTCTACTAAAAATAATTTCATCCATACTAAATGCTCTCAACTCTCCAACTTGAATTCTTCCCGCTCCTTCTGGCACCTTGCCAAAAATCTTTCTAACAACTTTACCTCATCATCCTTCCCTCCTCTTTTCTACTCTGATGGTTCTGTAGCTATTTCTTCTACTGATAAAGCAGATCTCTTCGCACAGACTTTCTCCTCCAATTCCACCTTAGACGATTCCGGTGCTGTTCCTCCATCACTTCTCCCCTCTGACTTCCTCATGGCCGACATTAAAATTTCTTCAGTTGATGTATTTTCTGCCATCACTGGCCTCAGTACTAACAAGGCATATGGGCCTGATGGGGTCCCTCCTGTTGTTCTCAAGAACTGTGCTTCTGTGCTTACACCCTGCCTAGGCAAACTCTTTCGCCTTTGTCTGTCAACTTGTACCTTTCCTTCTTGCTGGAAGTTTGCTCTCATTCAGCCAGTCCCAAAGAAGGGTGACCACTCCCAACCCTCCAACTATCGTCCAATTGCTTTAACGTCCTGTATTTCAAAAGTTTTCGAGTCAATTCTTAATAGAAAAATTTTAAGGCATCTTTCCTATCACAACCTTCTTTCCGATCGTCAGTACGGGTTCCGTCAGGGACGCTCCACTGGCGATCTTCTCACCTACCTTTCAGACTCCTGGTCATCCTCCTTTCGGGACTTTGGCGAAAGCTTTGCCATTGCACTTGACATCTCAAAGGCTTTCGATCGAGTCTGGCATAAATCTTTAATTTCCAAACTGCCCTCCTACGGTTTCTATCCTTCTATCTGTGCCTTCATCGCTAGCTTCCTTTCTGGTCGTTCTATAGCCGCTGTTGTAGACGGCCATCGTTCTTCTCCTAGATCTATCAACAGTGGTGTTCCTCAGGGCTCTGTCCTATCACCAACTCTCTTCCTTTTATTCATCAATGATCTTCTAAGCTATACATCTAATCCTATCCACTCATACGCTGATGACTCCACCCTTCACCTTTCCATTCGGTTCCCGCAACGCCCATCTCAACAGTTGCTTCAAGAAACAAGGGATGAGGCTATGGCACACCTAATGTCTGACTTGGCTCGTATCACTGACTGGGGTAAAAATAATATGGTTGTCTTTAATGCATCTAAGACTCAGTTCTTACACCTATCAACCCGACAAAATCTTCCACAGGTATACCCATTAATGTTTAATAATATTCAGCTTAATCCTGCATCATCCTTGAACATGCTTGGGGTTTCATTTACTCGGGACTTATCTTGGAAAGATCATATTACATCTCTTGTAAAATCTGCTTCTAAGAGATTGGGTGTGCTAAGCCGACTCCGCTCTTTCTTTACCCCTGCACAATTGTTGACTCTATACAGAGGTTTTATCCGCCCCTGTGTGGAGTACAACTCTCATGTGTGGGGAGGCTCCCCACATACAGCTCTTCTCAATAGGGTGGAGTCAAAGGCTTTTCGTCTCATTAACTCTCCTCCTCTTACTGACTCCCTTCAACCTCTGTCTCTTCGCCGCACTGTTGCATCTTTATCTCTTTTCTATCGCTACTTTAATGGTCACTGCTCCTCTGAACTGTCTGCTTGCATTCCTCCACCTCTACGACGGGCGCGTAGCACCCGTCTGGCAGCAAACTCTCATCCCTTTTCTGTCCAACTCTCTAATGCAAGAGTTAACCGTTACTCCCAGTCTTTCATTTATGCAACAGGTCAACTCTGGAACTGTCTCCCTCTGTCTGTATTTCCTGCTGCCTATGATCTCCAGTCTTTCAAACGCAGTGTGTCCTGGCATCTCAATATGATCGGATCTTGAATTTGGCTCTCTATTGTATTTTGTTTTTCTCTTGGAGGGAACTGTTACTGCGGGCCATGGCCTTTGGTTCCTTCTTCCTCGCATAAAAAAAAAAAAAAAAAAAGTTTTGCTGTGCGGGCCAGCTGATCGTCTGCCTCACACTGCTGCCTCTTCTCCTCTGCCTTCGTCATCGCCATATTATTAATATTTACTGTGTCATTTTACACGTAGGTACAGTTACACCACAACTGTTACACCTACACCATGTATTACATACATCACGCTACACAACAATTAGTTGTCAGTGTAAATGTAGCGACTTTTCGCTCAGTTTGACCTGAGTACAGGATTTTTACCGTCGTCACGGAGTTTTTTCCCTCAAGCTTGCCTCTGTTAACGTAAATATGAGGTTTTTATGCTCATTGGCGATAGTGATTTTCTCCTGTACCAGGATAGCACACACACCACAGTGTGAATCTTGTGTGACTGAGTTAGGATGTGTACATATATATATATATATATATATATATATATCCACAAATTTTTTCCCATAAGGAAAAAATTCATTTTGTAGGGGCGTAATGTCACTAATCAAATTCTCGACATTTCCCTTTTTTGAGAAACCACCAACTATTAGTGGAAAACTCACTGTGTATCGCTCAGTTAACTGTTTCTCTCTCCATTTCGGTGGTATACTTTTCAAAACATTCGTCACTGTTTCAAAAGTGACCGATCTAATGCACGTCACTAAGTGCTCTACTGAGCGATACTATTGTTTCTTTATTGTTCGCCCCTGCCTGCCTCAACCGTTAGCCACGCCTTCTTCCGGTGGCTTGTGCATCCTACCCATACATCGTATTTGAATTCAGTCCAGTGTCTGTTGTGACGGAGAGAGGTTCTGTGCTCCAGAAGTGAGAGGTCAACCCAGGCTCCACTAAACTACAGTTCTCCAGACTCCTACCCTTCGTTGGTGATACACCACATTCATTGACCAGTATTTCTTTTCGTTTTCCTAGACTTAAGAGTTTAGTTAAGGTGTTTTTCCTAGGCGTGAGAATTTAGCTCTTGAGTGAGTGAGTGAGTGCGATCTCATTAATTTGATTTTGAAATGTAACGTTAAATTTATTTTGTAATCAATAAATTTAACAGTTCTTTTTCTTGAGCTTAATGTAATGTAAACTCTTGTTTCATTTCTCCGCAATTAAGCTTATTTCTCTTATAGCTCCTAGCTTGCATAAACGTTTGCCATTCATAACTGGTACTTAGGCCAGTCTTGTTGTATTAAGCTTAAAATCCGTTGTGCCTCCTAGGAGTTAAGCACCAGCAAGAACCTGATATTATTAATAGTATTAGTTATTTATTGTCAGGGCTGAAGTAACTTTCTCCAGAGGCTAACAGTACTAATAAACAGCAATTGAGTAATTAGTCTCTGCTCTGTACTGTTGAGAAAGTTTATAAATTCTCGTTCTTAGAGAATTGTGCGAAGCAAGCCAGCTTAAAGTAATCGTTGCTTGATTTAGCAAGACAATCATTGTCCCTGCTCTTTAATATTATTGAACATTATTATCATTTAAATAATATTAGCATTTATTATAAAAACCCCGTGACACGCATGACATCATTGGTACCATCTCCCTGTCTCCCCCTGACATCTCACTCTCCTCCATCACTCCCCCATTTTCTTCTCCCCTTCTCTTCTTGCTTTTTCATACCTGCCTGAGCATCCTTCTTCCCTTCTCTCTCCCTCTCCAGTTCTCTCCCTCCTCGTTTTCTTTTCCTCCTTTCTTCCTTCCTAGCTTTCTCTACCTTTTCTATTTCTACCAATCCCTTATCCTCCCTCGTCCTCTATCCATCTTCCTTCTCCTCCACTCTGTTCCTCCCTCCCTACCGTTTTTCCTCCCCAGCTTCCTTCTCCTCTCCCTTCCTCCCTGTCCCATTCGTCCTTTCTGTCACCGATTATTTCCTTCTCTTCCTCCAGCCCTCCCTTCCCTTTTCCATCCCATTCCCTCCTCAGTCTCCTAATTTCTCTCTCTCTCTCCCTCCCCTTGTTCCTCCCTCTTTCCTTTTCCAGCCTTCTTTTCCTGTCCCCCCTCCTTGCTGTCTCCCTTTTGTTTCCTAGCTTCCTTTTTCTCCTCTCTCTCCCTCCCTTTCTTCTTCCTTCCGAGCTTTCTTCTCCTCCCTTCCTTCCTCCCTCCTCCTTTTGCATCTCCCTGCCGCTCCTCAGCCCTCTATTTTTGCCCTCCCCCCTCCCCCCCCCCGGCTCGATACTTCACTTCTCGTCACCTTCCCCTTCGCTAATCATCACCATTTTCTCCCTTAACAGCTCCCAGAGTTTTTCGTTTGGTACTTCTGCTTACTTCTCTCTTTCTTTCAGTTATTTTCTCTTTTGTTTTTCCCTTATATTTCTCCATATCAAAATTTCCTTTAGACTACTCATCCTTTTCCATCTACCATTTCCCCAAGTCATATTTTATCCATCTTTATCTTTATATATTATCTGATTTTACTTATATTTCACTTTCATTTGTATTACTTTCATTACTCCACTCTATTTCTTCTTTCTCTTTGTTTTCGTCTGCCTTTTCTTTTCCTTTTTTTCTTGATCCAACACTTTTTATTAAGTTCTTTTACCAGCAGTCTTTTTTTTTTTTCTATCTCCTTATACACCTATGTCTTTACGTTCTTTACGTTCTTCCTTCAGCTTCCCATTCCTCTTTCTGTGTTTGTACCAAGTCAGGCCTTTCTTCACTTCTTCGAGACAATTCATTTCCTTTCATCTCATCGCCCATCTGACTCTTCCTCTAACACCATTCCACCTCACTCTTCACTCCCCTGAGTCATATTATTTCTTTTCCATCTTTTCACCCCTTTTCCTCTTCTCTCACATTATCCCACCCATCATTTTTCCCCACATCACATCCTATTTCTTCCTCCTCTCACGCAATTCCACCCTTTTCTTTCCCTCCTTAATTATTCAGTCTGCTGCCAGCCACGCATCTGCATTCCTGTCACTCCTCTTCCCCCTGACCTGACAACGATTTTTTTTATTTACCTCTGCCTCACAGGCTGGATAGAGTTTACATTTTCATCTCTGCCTGTCTCTCTGTCTATTCACACGGTTACATATAAAGTTACGGGAATATCATAGTGAAAATTTATGCGGGCGTTCCTACCTACTAATCTATGAAAAAAAAAAAAAAAAAAAAAGTGAAAATGGACATAAACACAGTGATATTTTGACTCGACTGAAGGTACACACTGTTTCTTTTCTTTTCCATCCCATCATTAACAGACCCCTTTTTTTTTTTGCTTCCATAATCACCAATCTTTAATGAACTACGCTTTTCTTTTCCAAACTATCGCAATTTACCTGCTACCCAACTATCCCCACTCCAGCCTCTAGTTTCTTCTCTTCAGTGTCAACTTTTCGTCCAGTCATTTATTAATATATTCCCTATTCTCTCCCTGCCTAACCACCTCATTTCCCCCTCTCCACCCAAGCAAACAACTTTCTCATTTTTCCAGTTCATCGCAACCAAAATTTCTTTCCCTGCTTAATCACCCTGATTTTCATCTTTCTTCCATTTCTTTATTAACCACCACCTTTTTTTTCTCTCTGTCCTCGTCTACACCCATCCCCTCATACCTCTTAATGCTCACGCGAGAGGGGTGAATAGTGACAGCTGACGAAGATATACTGCTGTTCACCCCAGCTCCTCGATGCCCACACTTAACCTAACCTAACTTAACCTACTCTAACCTAAACCAAGTCTAACTTGAACTAACCTAAGCTAACCCAAACCAAAACCTAACCTAAACTAACCTACCTTACTCTAACCTGGCCTAAACCTTAACCTGACCTAATCCAACCTAACCAAACCACACCAAAATATAAAATTAACCCAACCTAATCTCACACCAGCGGAGCAAGTATTAACAGCTGATGAAGACGTATCACCATTCTCACCAGCCCCTCGACACGCACATCCAAGCCGTGGGGTCGAGGCGGGGAGAGGCTGACCTTTGACTCGGGCTAACGAGGGGTCAGGGCTGGGGTCTTCTCTCACTCAGCACCGGTGTGACGGGTCTGGGCGTGCGGGGTGACAGGCTTGGGAGGGGGGGAGGGTGACGGGTGAAGTTGTGTGTGGTTGGTTGGTGTATGGACAAAGGTTTGGAGGTGTTGGTGTGTATTGGCTGGTGTGCTGGTGTGGCGGGTTTAGGTGATGGTGCAAAGGGTTTGGGTGTGCGGGGTGATAGACTGGTGGGTGATGGGTGAAGGTGTGTGTGGCTTGTTTGTACATTGAGATTTGGAGGTATGGATGTGTTATGTGGTAAATGCAGGTCTGGTGTGGGTTGGTGTGTGGTTGTTGGGTGATGTTACAGTTTGGAGGTGATGGCTGAAGCTATGTGTGAATGTGTGCTTCAAGGTCTGTGATGGTGTGTGCCGATACGGATTACAAGTTTGAGAGTGTGTGTGTGTGTGTGTGTGTGTGTGTGTGTGTGTGTGTGTGTGTGTGTGTGTGTGTGTGCGTGTGTGTGTGTGTGTGTGTGTGTGTGTGTGTGAGGCTGGGGGTGTTGGTATGTGGCAGTACAGGTGAGGGGGTGTTCATGAGTGGTGGGACAGGCGTAGGGATGATGGGTATGGCCTGTATTTAACCACGTAGGTCATTTTTCTGACTTGCGATTCGGTTCTAGTGCATTTCGTCTATCCAGCATAATCAGATCTTAATTACGACAGAGAACTGAATATGGGAAAAAATCTGCACTCTCCATAAATATTCATTTTTTTCAATGCACCCGACTCTGATCCAGGTCCCGAAGTTCAATAGTCATCTTACAATAGAGAAGTAGAAGGCTGACCCTTTGCATCCCTCACACGCCACCTGACATCTGGGCACTAAATCCCACATATCTGTTGTGATACGCCAGGGATATCACATTCACATATGGTGTTATTATATCTGTGAGGGTGTTTTTATGACGTGCGATTGGGCCATTGGGAGGTGCAGTGAACATGGTAATACTGAATCCAAATTTACAAACTGTTTCCTTAAAATGCCAGGAACGAACTCCACAAACAGACTCTAGCCCAGCACTGTAACTTCTTCACCTTAGTTTTTTATATCCAATCCAAGGGGTGGTTGGGGTTTATTGCTCATGTAATGCCACACAGGGATGAGTGAGGTTGGTCACTCATCTTAAATGTCAGGACCAACTGCCTAGCCCCAGGCTCCTACGCTCTGCATGGGGCAACGTAAGATTGGATGATGGATATATATATATATATATATATATATATGGAGCCTCTGTGGTACAGTGGTAGAGTGTGCGTTTCGTACACGGGTGAGCCAGGGTTCGCGCCCCGCCAGGGTAATAAACTTTGGTAGTGTTCACCTGGCCACATACTACAGTGGCGGACACCAGGGGTGCTGTGGTTGAACCAGTGTCCAACCAACCAACCATTGCCAGACGCCATGTATCCCAAACGGGGTGGCCAAGGGCTTAGAGTTAATTGTTTTACAGGGAGGGGCACCAATCCTCCACCAACCCCACTTGACACGTAGGGATGTAAAATTCTTGAACTGTTCCCTGCCCCAGCGGGGGCTCAAACTCTCACCCATTAGGGCAGCACTCCACCACTTTCCTCATCACTGACAGTGCTTCACCTTAGTCACGATAGGAAAATTGTCGTACGTTTGTTTGTAAAACTTGGAAATGACTTAGGAAATGACTCGCTGGGTAACCGGTCGTAAGTGGGAAAGGGAAATGATCATAAGTTTGTGGATTTCAGAAAGGACTTACGAAAGAACTTGCTGGGTCGTCGGTTCTTGAGGCACTGTAGGACAGGAAAATTACAAGTTTGCGAATTTCATCACGGAATATTCATATTCACAGTGGCTGTGGATCTGAGCAGGGGAAGATTATAGATTTTCATTTTCTTTTCTTTACTGCAGATAAAGTCTTAGTTACGACAGAATAATTATCGTTAACCTGTAGGGTACTGGGAAGATTTTACGTTTTTCTGTCAGTGCCCCTCCCTCAAAACCATGTCTTACTTACGAAATGGAAAAGATCATAAGTTGTTTGTGTACTTAGGGAAGATCTTGCCATGCCGTTGGCCGCATAAGCCTTGTGGGAATACTGCAGACAGGAGAATGCGGCAAGATTTCTAATTCTCTCCACGTCGTTTATTGAGCTATACGGATACAAAAAATCCCAGGGTTCATTTGCGTACGTGGCATACAGAATGACATCCCTTTTGTGTACGAAACTACTTTTTTGTGAGCGAAACGTGAGTATGCTGAGAGAAAGGTGAGAGATGAATTGCAGCACTTCATCGCTCTCTCTCTCTCTCTCTCTCTCTCTCTCTCTCTCTCTCTCTCTCTCTCACACACACACACACACACACACACACACACACACACACACACACACACACACACACACACACTTCCTCAATTTACAGTTTGCATGACAAGCCGTTTGGTGATTTCTTCATGATGACCATTCGGCAAAATTATGGTCAATATTAGGCGAGTTATGAGATAATTTTACCCCAAGGATGTATATTCTCTCTCTGGCCTGTCTCTTTTTAGGAACTAAAAAACAGAGGAGGGGGTCCCTAGTTCCCTCACCCCGCCCCTTTTAGTCGCCTTTTACGACACGCAGGGAATACGGTGGCAGTAATCTTCCTAACACAACCTGGCCGCAGAGTAGTAGTACCACCAAATAGTGCGGCCAGATTGTGTCACTGATTGCATTGCGCAGTTGACTCTTGTGCGGTGTGGTGCGGTGAGGATCGGTCCGTTCTACCCTTGGGGCTAAGATGCGAATGAATGTGTTTGAATGGATGAGTAATTGGGGAGTGTGTCGTCCTGTCTCGGCTACCTCCCTTTCCTTGGGGGAAGCAGCCTAAGTATATAGATAGATAGATAGATGTATATTCCATTTCTTGACTCCTGTTACTACATCCTTGACCCTCATTTTACCTTTTTTCCCTTCCTCCACCTCTGCCACTCCTTTATTACCTCTTTTTTTTACCTCACCACATGCTCTCCAATCTAACTGTATTTCTGACACCATCTCACTGCCATTCTGACCCCAACCTTACCTCTTTCTTGAACCCTTATTAATACTTCCCGGACCCGAACCCATCCTTTTTTCTCTTCTTCTAGGGCAATCAATCAATCAATAAATCATTTCCTGTGGCACCCTCGGGGATGCATAGGGCCTCGATGAACTCACACCACCACATCCTATCTTGTGCTAACTCCTCAAGATCTCCCCAACACCCATCTCCAGCTTCCCGTCTCATTGTCCTCACCCACGTCCCTTTTGGCCTTCCTCTACCTCTCCTACCAGGTGCCACCCACCCTGGTGTTCCTCGTACTATTCCCTGTCTCCTATACACATGTCCTAGCCACTTCCATCGTGAGAACCTAACATATTCATCGCCCGGCTGCACTCTCGTTATTTCTCTAATTCTACTATTTGGTATCCTTTCCCACCACTTAACTCCTAATATTCTTCTAAGTGCTTTTTTTTCAAACACCAAGAATTTATTTTCCATAGTCACTGTGCTATACCAAGACTCGTGTCCATAAATTAAGATACTCCTAACCATTACCTTATAAAGTTTGATTTTTGTATGCACAGAAAAATTTTTATTATTTCAAATATTTTTAAGCATTCCCATTGCCCGATTAGCCTTCTTTAACCTTTCCTCGAATTCAAAGTTCAAAGAACCATCCTTGGCTAAATAAGTACTAAATATTTAAACCTATCAACTTGCTTTACAACCATACCTCCAATTACACATTCCTGTGCATTTTCCATATTCATATTGATTATTTCAGTTTTTCCACAATTAATAACCAAACCCACCTTACGACCTTCACTCACCAAACAGTCCAACACTCTCTGCATCTCTTCTGGCCCATCACAAATCAAAACTATATCATCTGCATAATCTAAATCCAAAAGTTTCCTGTTCTCTCCCCAAAGTATACCTGCACCGGTTTCTGTTCCAACACGTTTCATAATGTAATCAATGACCAATATAAATAGTAAAGGCGATAGAACACCACCTTGAATTACTCCGGACTTGATTTCAAACGAATCACTCAGACAACCATCAACCATCACTTTACAAAATGTGTCCTCATGCATGTTCATAATGACCCTCACAAACTCCTCTGGTATTCCATAATGTCTCATGATCTTCCCCATAGTCTCTCTCGAAACACTATCAAAAGCCTTTTCAAAATCAACAAAACAAAGACTTAACGGTACTCTCATTTCATTAACTTGCTGCATCAAATGCCTAACTATAAAGATCTGATCATTGCAACCACGTCCCTTTCTAAAACCAGCCTGTTCATCCCTCAGAATACCCTCAACCACCGGCTCCAACCTATTTAACAACACTCTACTGAAAACTTTCAAAGCTATCGGTGACAAAGAGATTCCCCTCCAATTACCACATTCACTCAGGTCTCCCTTCTTCGGAACTCTAACAATTACACCATTCTTCCAAACTGATGGTAGTAACCCCGTCACCCATATCTTATTGAATAGCTTGGTCAAGATCATTATTAATCTATCCCCCTTCACTTTAAACATTTCCGGAAATAAACCATCCTCCCTGGTGCCTTATTATTCTTTAACTGTTTTACTGCTTTCTCCACTTCTGCAAGCCTCAACTCTCCTGTTTCTATATTTAAATCTTCCTGAGCAGACGGTATATCCTCTTCTGGTGGTATTGGTCTATTAAGAACTGTCTCAAAATGCTCTTTCCATCTATTTTTAATATCTCCATCTTTGGTCAATAAATTTCCTTCCCTGTCTCTAACTGGTATTTCCTTGCGTTTACCTGCATTACCACTCAGTTCTCTAATCGATTCATATGCTATTCTTTGACTCTGTCCATCATTTTTGTTTATTAAGATTTCAGTCTCTGCAACCTTTTCATCCACACATCTTCTTTTATCTCTCCTAGCTAACCTTCTTACTTCTGAATTCAAACTCTAGTACGCAGCTCTTGCTAATTCAATCTCTCGTTCATCAACGCATTGCATCTCACTCCTCAACTTAGCCTCACCTCTCTTTTTTATCATATCCCACGTTTCCTCTGATATCCATTTCTTTCTCCTGAATCTATGTCTCCTTCCAATCGTACATTCAGCAGTCTCATGCAAAACTTTGTTCACATCCCCTCACATCTCATCTACACTTCTCTCCCCCTCTTCCAACGTTTCCAACACCAAAAACCTATTTCTGCATTCTAATCTGAATTCCTCCTTTCTTCTCCTTCCCTTCTAAGCTTAACAATATCGTATCTACCAACACCAGATTTTTCCTTCTTCTGATTTTTAAGTTTTAAACCTTATTTTTGCAATGCTGAGTTGATGGTCACTACCAATATCCGCTCCCCGTTTAACATGAACATCTAGCAGAGAACTTCTCTGCCTCCTACTGATCGCGATGTGATCAATCTGATTTTTATATTTTCCACACTGCGACACCCAAGTTGTCTTGTGTATATTGCAATGCTGAAAGAGTGTGCCCCCGATGACTAAGTCATTTGCTAGACAGTAGCTTCCAAACCTCACTCCGTTTTCACTCATCCTACTACCAACTCCCATCTTACCCATACATGCCTCAAATCCCTCATTTGAACAGCCCATTACTGCATTAAAGTCTCCAACTCAGATCAAAACATCACGTTTAGGTACCCTTCCTACTCCTTCTTGCAACTTTTCATAAAATGTGTCTTTCCTTTCATCGAGTGCATCATTAGTAGGTGCATAACACACAAACAGACTGATGTTGCCATGATTTGATTTAAACCGTGCGTATAACAATCGCTCATCTATAGGATCCCACTCACATAAAGCCTTATTTGCCTTACAACCCAGCAACAATCCTACTCCCTGATAATGCATTCCGTCCTGTCGGCCAGATATCAATAAACGTATACCATCCTCCAAATCCAACTTATCGACTCCAGTTAATCTAGTTTCTGTCAGAGTACAAATATCAAGTCCGTAATTTTGAAAAACCTTCACTAACTCATCGATTTTACCGTCATGATTTAGCGTTCTCACATTCCAGTTACCAATTTTAGTTGTATTTTTTGCATTAACAAAGGAATTAGATTGTAATTGAGGCAACCGTGAGATTCTTAGCACCCCCTGCCCACTTAAGGGCTGCATGGAACTGGGGGCCATTATTATTCTTTCAGAGTCCATCAAGGTTTCTTTGGCTAACTTCCTGAACACCTCGCCATTGTGTTGCAGTCGCAGTAGGCAGCTAACTTGCCTGATTGCCCACACCCGAAAGACCCAGCTATGCTGTAGCCAGTCACGTGCCGGCATGCTTCCCAGCCATTTCACTCTCAAGGAGTTCCTCTGCCTGAGAAAGCAACCACCCCCCTGCTCCCGAGGGCTTTTGATCTGTGTAGGTAGAGGGCGATCACTCCCTCACTAGCCATATACAGTGTATATAGTGTATAGGCTACACTCACATAGGGCAGCACCTTAATTAATTTCTTATCCCACCTCTTCATCCATGAACTAACTGCTTTGCTCATCCCACCTCCTCACTACCTTTCAATCTCATAATTACTGTCTGAGTCCGTTTTCTCTCTCTCTCTCTCTCTCTCTCTCTCTCTCTCTCTCTCTCTCTCTCTCTCTCTCTCTCTCTCTCTCTCTCTCTCTCTCTCTCTCTCTCTCTCTTCATTACCTACATTCCTCACAGCCTTTGTATAATTTTGCACCACGCATCATGACCCCAAGCTGTTCCGTACCACTCCTATTTCTTCCTGACCTCACCACATTGACTCATCTTCTGCCCCCCCACCCATCCATCTCAATGACTGACTCCACCTTTCCGCCATCACCTCACAATATTACCCACCTCTTCTACACCACCTCACTATCTGACCCCCACCTCTTCCCAACACACACATTGTCTGACCCCACCTCTCCCCCACTAGCATTTCATTGTCTGACCTCACTTATTCCTTACCGCCTCACTGTTTGGCCTTTTTCCCTCACCACCTAGCTGTCTGACGCACCTCTCCTCCACCATTATCTCACTGTGTGATCCCCATCTCTCTCCCACCACCTCACTATCTGACCCACCTCTCCTACACCACCTCACTGTCTGACCCCACCTCATCCCCTCCACCTCACTGCCTGACCCCATTTCTCTCCCACCACCTCGTTGTCTGACCCACGTCTTTTCCTCTTCTTTTCCTCCCTCATCTCCTAAGTCATTCAAGGTCCCGTCACATATTCCTTGACCTCTCTTCTCCTATTCCACTTTTCCTGACCCTTCTTCACCGACTTTCTGACCTCTCCTTTTTCCAGTGCTCTCCATTACAACTTTGCGCCTTACTCTCCTACACACCTCCCAAGCTACCTCACCGTCATACCCACCTCCCTCTCCATCTTACCCTCAAACTCACCTCTCACTCCACCTTACCCTCCTATCCGCCTTCCACTCCTCCTTACTCTCCTACCCACCTACCACTCCACCTGACCCTCCGACCCATTTCCCACTCCATCTTACCCTCCTATCCACCTACCACTCCACCTTACCCTCCAATTCATCTCCCACCCCACCTGATCCTCCCACTCCATCTCATCTTTCTATGCCACCTTACCCTTCTACCCATCCCCTACCTCCCCATCTTCCTTTCTCCTTCTCTCCATCATCCCGACTCCACCTCTTAAACACCTTGGTCTCAGTTTAACCCCATCTTTCCCCAAACCCTCTCACACTCTGACCCCATACTTCCCTGCTCACCTGGTCCAACTCTTCCTCCCTATTACCTCACCTTTTCCAACTCCTGCCTACGTTTAACCTCACCTCATCTTCACCCAACCCAAACCTCTTCCCCACCAGGTAAAAAATGTAAGCAAAAAAATTGCGCTGTATTTTAATACTTATCCATACGTTCACCAATGTATCACGAAAATGCACATGCTGTTATCAATACAGTGAACTTACGGCAGGAAGCTAACCAGTCTCTCAAATTATGTGGTGTGCAGTGACTCCATCCGTCGGCACGGAAGGAAAACGAAATTTGTGCCTCAGAGAATGAACTGCTTACTCAATACCCCGAGTCGGATAAAGAGATACCCATAATCACCATCTGTATCCCACCATCATTAGTACATATATCACCTACCTTATTCAAACTGCCACCCAACCAGCTTTAGTAAGTCCTCCCAGCCTTACCCCATCTTTCCCTACTCTCCCTCACCATTCACACACCTCTTCCCTTTTCCCTCACCATTCACACACCCCACCTCCCTTTCCCCTCACCATTTATAACACCCCACCTTCCTTTTCCCTCACCATTCACACACCCTACCTCCCTTTCCCTCACCATTCACACATCACACCTCCCTTTTCCCTCACCCACCCTAAACCTACCATCCAAAAATCTCTTCCACACCCATCTCAGTCCCTCTCCCTGTGTACACCATCATTCCCCACCACCCAGTCACCTATTCTCACTTTCCCCTCACCCATCCACCACCGTAACCTCCATCCCTCTCACCATCCTTCGATACTGTCCCCTTACCCTTCTTCACCACACCCTATCATCCCAATACCTATATCCCCCTTTTCTCTCCTTACCTTCACCAAAGCCCCACATAACCTCACCACTACTCTTTTTCAACCGCTCTATCCCTCTTCCAGTTTAATCCCTTCCCCAATATTCCAAATCTGTACCCTATCTTTTCCTCCCCATCCACCTCTCCCCGTTTCTCAATCCCTCCCCTACTTCCCCACCCTCCTCCTTCCAAACATCCTCACCCTAACCCCACCAACTAACCACCATAACCCCATCCATCCACAACTCTGCCTCACCCAAACTGTATTTCTTCACTTCTTATTTCCCACACCTTGAACTTCATCCGCCACCACTTTCTCAAACCCACACCAGCCCCAACCCCACCATCCCACAACCTCTACCCCACATTCCCCTCATCTCCCACCCCACCGTGACTCCATCTACCCCCACCATGATCCCACTCTGACCTCACAAACCCCTCATCACGACCCATCCCTCTCCTTACGTGTTTAACTCTCATGATCTTGTTTTTACCTCGACTAATACAAGTTGACCCCGTCGCTAGGTGAGATGGTGTGTGTGTGTGTGTGTGTGTGTGTGTGTGTGTGTGTGTGTGTGTGTGTGTGTGTGTGTGTGTGCAGGTAAGCAACTGTATATCAGTGTGCTTAAAATTATGTACCATACACATTCGTCTTCCCTAAAAATACATTCAGGTACGTATGCATGAATGTGTGTGTGTGTGTGTGTGTTTTTTTTTTTTATGCGAGGAAGAAGGAAACAAAGGCTATGAGCCCGCAGTAACAGTTCCCTCCAAGAGAAAAACAAAATACAATAGAGAGCCAAATTCAAGATCCGATCATTTTAAGATGCCTGGACACACTGCGTTTGAAAGACTGGAGATCATAGGCAGCAGGAAATACAGACAGAGGGAGACAGTTCCAGAGTTGACCTGTTGCATAAATGAAAGACTGGGAGTAACGGTTAACTCTTGCATTAGAGAGTTGGACAGAAAAGGGATGAGAGTTTGCTGCTGCATTTGGTGCTACGCACCCGTCGTAGAGGTGGAGGAATGCAAGCAGACAGTTCAGAGGAGCAGTGACCATTAAAGTAGCGATAGTAAAGAGATAAAGATGCAACAGTGCGGCGAAGAGACAGAGGTTGAAGGGAGTCAGTAAAAGGAGGAGAGTTAATGAGACGAAAAGCCTTTGACTCCACCCTATTGAGAAGAGCTGTATGCGGGGAGCCTCCTCACACATGAGAGTTGTACTCCACACAGGGGCGGATAAAACCCCTGTATAGAGTCAACAATTGTGCAGGGGTAAAGAAGGAGCGGAGTCGGCTTAGCACACCCAATCTCTTGGAAGCAGATTTTACAAGAGATGTAATATGATCTTTCCAAGATAAGTCCCGAGTAAATGAAACCCCAAGCATGTTCAAGGATGATGCAGGATTAAGCTGAATATTATTAAACATTAGTGGGTATACCTGTGGAAGATTTTGTCGGGTTGATAGGTGTAAGAACTAAGTCTTAGATGCATTAAAAACAACCATTTTATTTTTACCCCAGTCAGAGATACGAGCCAAGTCAGACATTAGGTGTGCCATAGCCTCATCCCTTGTTTGCTGAAGTAACTGTTGAGATGGGCATTGCGAGAACCGAATGGAAAGGTGAAGGGTGGAGTCATCAGCGTATGAGTGGATAGGGTTAGATGTACAGCTTAGAAGATCATTGATGAATAAAAGGAAGAGAGTTGGTGATAGGACAGAGCCCTGAAGAACGATGGCCGTCTACAACAGCGGCTATAGAACGACCAGAAAGGAAGCTAGCGATGAAGGCACAGATAGAAGGATAGAAACCGTAGGAGGGCAGTTTGGAAATTAAAGATTTATGGCAGACTCGATCAAAAGCATTTGAGATGTCAAGTGCAATGGCAAAGCTTTCGCCAAAGTCCCGAAAGGAGGATGACCAGGAGTCTGAAAGGTAGGTGAGAAGATCGCCAGTCGAGCGTCCCTGACGGAACCCGTACTGACGATCGGAAAGAAGGTTGTGATAGGAAAGATACCTTAAAATTTTACTATTGAGAATTGACTCGAAAACTTTTGAAATACAGGACGTTAAAGCAATTGGACGATAGTTGGAGGGTTGGGAGTGGTCACCCTTCTTTGGGACTGGCTGAATGAGAGCAAACTTCCAGCAAGAAGGAAAGGTACAAGTTGACAGACAAAGGCGAAAGAGTTTGCCTAGGCAGGGTGTAAGCACAGAAGCACAGTTCTTGAGAACAACAGGAGGGACCCCATCAGGCCCATATGCCTTGTTAGTACTGAGGCCAGTGATGGCAGAAAATACATCAACTGAAGAAATTTTAATGTCAGCCATGAGGAAGTCAGAGGGGGGAAGTGATGGAGGAACAGCACCGGAATCGTCTAAGGTGGAATTGGAGGAGAAAGTCTGTGCGAAGAGATCTGCTTTATCAGTAGAAGAAATAGCTACAGAACCATCAGAGTAGAAAAGAGGAGGGAAGGATGATGAGGTAAAGTTGTTAGAAAGATTTTTGGCAAGGTGCCAGAATGAGCGGGAAGAATTCGAGTTGGAGTGTGTGTGTGTGTGTGTGTGTGTGTGTGTGTGTGTGTGTGTGTGTGTGTGAGAGAGAGAGAGAGAGAGAGAGAGAGAGAGAGAGAGAGAGAGATAAGCTCATGTGCCCTACTCGTCCAACCCCAAACAACACTCTATTGAACACGGGTCAGTGACTGTATTAAAGAAGGTAAAAGGGGAATGGCAGGATGTGGGTGTCGGGTGAGTGTGAGAAAGGTGGAGGGGAATCAGATGGAAGGTGTAGGAGAGGTGGAGGGAATATGGAAGAGGAGGGAAGGAAACTATAGGAGAAAATGGAGAAATAGTGGGAAGGATGAGATGAAAAACCAGAAATGACAAAGAAATAAACTGTGGGAGAGAGGAGAAGCATGCAGTGACAGATCTGTTTTGTGATTTTGAAGGGATGAACACAAAAGTAAGGAGTCATGGAGTATAGAAAAGAGAGAAGACAGTAAGGAAGAGAGTAAAGAAAAGAAGGAAGACAAAAGAAGAATGTACAGAAGTGGGTAGAGAAGATAGTAAAGAAGAGCTTATGGAAGAATAAAGAACAAGAGAATAAAGAAGAAGAGAGTAAAGAACACGTTCCGAGATAGGGTGGGAGAGAAGCCGGGGAGATGGGAGGGGAGCCGTTAGAAGGGTGAATGGGAGGGATGAGGTCGGGGGAGGCTGGGTTAGGCATGAAATTAGGGCAAGCAAAGACGAGTGTGCCCGGAAGAGAGAGATTTAATTAGGCAAAGGAGGGGATTTCCAGGGAAATGAGCACATAAAAAAATGGGCAAGGAAAGAGAAAGAGCTGGGGAAGGGAGGAAGAGAAGAATAGAGAAGAAACAAGAAGCGGTGCCAAGGCACAGCAAACCCGTCCCCGGCAGTCATTTTAGTGCTGACGTACAAACACAACAGCACATCTAGTCAAAGATGTCACATATCAAATTTGCAGTAAATCAAGTGAAAATTTACGATTTTATGCCTACTGTTTTTGAAATTTTGGGCCCGACTCATCTGACATTGACCCCTCCACCGCTAACTGAAGTGCGACCCTGCTGATGTAATAAGACTTGTTATAGGATGCATATGTGAAAGATGCACATTTAGGTTTAGGTTTCATGTCAATATGGCGAATTTGAAAGGAGTTATGGCGAAAAAACGATTTTTACCTATGCCATTTTTTATTTACATTTTTTTGGGTCTACAGCCTGGGCCTTGGCCCAATTTGGCCCAAAATTTAATCAGGTTCCCAGAAGGTCATGGCCCATCATCCTATTAATTGTAGTCAAAATCGCACCAGTGATTCTCGCGAAAAGTTGCTAACAGACAGACAGGCAAACAAACAAATTAACAAACCGATTGAAAACAATACCTGTCCCCGATCCCCTCCAGGGCAATATATATATATATATATATATATATATATATATATATATATATATATATATATATATCATCTCATCAGTCATTTGAGTGTCCACTGCAGGACCGGCCTATCCCGACCAAAGTGGGGACGATACAGCCAATGTATCTCTACCAAGTGGCTTAGTCTGTCTGGTAGAGATTATATATATATATATATATATATATATATATATATATATATATATATATATATATATATATATATATATATATAATAGAACAGAGGAAGGAAAAACAAATGAAAAAAAAAAATCCATACTCCAGATTACTGGTGTCTTCTGTTCATAAAATATCTGTAACAGTTAGACTTGAACAGCTGTAGGTTGAAGTTTGGAGGGAAACAACTCTGGGGACGCGAGTTCCAGAGAGATGCAATTCGGGGAATAAAAAAATTCTAATAGGCAGACGTTCTGCAATATGGCTAAGTGACATTCCAGTCATGAGCGCTACCAGATGCCCGTGTAGCACAAGGGAAGGCATGGAGAGGTCGCACCATGGACACAACTTCGTCTGAGCATTTGCCATAAAAATATCTGTAAAATAATGCAAGGGGGGGCAACATTCCTTCTTTCTTGTAGGGGAGATAGTTTATTTGTAATGGCAGGGTTGTTAATAATTCTAACAGCCTTGTTCTGAATTTTGTCTAGTTGTTTTAATGCAACCTCTCCACATTCATTTCACAAGGGTGAGCAATATTGAAGCTGAAAGCACACATGACTCTTATAAATTATAGCTAACTGCTCGTCAGTGAAGAAGTTACGGACTCTGTATATTAATCCAAGTTTCTTTGAGGCGGTTTTAGCAAGGGATCTGACATGAGAGGTCCAGCTGAGGGCACTGTTAAGTGAGACGCTGAGAATTTCAATACTTTTGGAGATGGGAATATTAGTAGTACTGAAGGTAATATACGAATCTGGCAATATCTGTCTATTAGTAAATTGTATATATTTTGTTTTACTAGCATTAAATGTGACAAGGTTGTTTTGTCCTCATTCACTGATCGTAGATAGATCTTGATTTATGAAGATGGCTGTACCGAGTTCAGAGGTAGAGATATTAGACTTTGTAAATGCGTGTCTGAGTGTGAACGACCTATGTAGTGTTGAGTCATCTGCATATGAGTGGATGGGATTGTGGGAGACAGATAAGAGATCATTAATATGAACCAGGAACAAGGTTGGCGCCAGAACTGATCCCTGCGGCATGCCAACGTTAATTAAGTGGATATTGGAATATCCATCATCTACTTTTACTCTTATTTTCCTGTCACTGAGACATGAGGAGATCAAAGGAACAAAAGACTTTAGTCCATAGCAAGGGAGTTTGGACAGCAGGGAACGGTGCCATATTCTTTCAAAAGCTTTAGAAATATCAAGGGCTACTGCATGAGTTTCTCCATGTAGGTCAATTGATTGATGGATGGTATGATTTAGGAGATTGACTATGTCAATGGTGGATCTTCGTGGCAAAAACCATTTTGTCTATCACTAATTAAGTTGTTGGATTCAAGATGTTTAAATATGTGCTTATTATTAAAAGTTTCAAATACCTTACCAAGAGAAGATGTGACTGCTATTGGTCTATAATCAGAGGGGTAAGAGGAACTTCCTTTCATCGGAATTGGGTGGATATTGGCTTCTATCCATGAATTTGGGATGAAGTAAGTATGCATAGTCTGAATAAATTAGCTAGAACAGAAGCAAGCTCAGGGAACACTTTTTCAATGCAATTGGCGGAATTCCATCTTGGAGCTTTGTTAGTGGGTAAATTGTCTAGGATGGATTTTAGTTATCTTGTCTGTATTTTAAGTGGAACAATTTCGGGAGAGTCAAGTCCTAGTACTGGGACGTTCTGGCTGGCATCGTCTATGGTAGAATTTCTGGCAAATGTACTGGCAAAAATATCTGCTTTCGCACTTGGGTCATTTGTAATGTTACCATCTGAAGATTTTAGTGGGGGAATGGTGATGATTTGTTAGTTATTATTGAAAGAATTAAGAGTTGACCAGAATATTCTATTGTCACTAGGGTTTTTAAATAGTTTTGATGCTTGCTTTTGAAGAAAGTTTGATTTAGCTAGATTTATTACATCTTTTTAAATTGAGAAAGTGATTCAGATGTTTTTTATTTTAAGTAAGAGTTATATGTTAATGACTTTTGGGCTGTTGCTCTGGCACAGTTGCCATCAAACCATTTTGGGGAGTTCGATCTTTTAGTGAACTGTTGACTTGCCTTGAATAAATCCATACAAGCTAGTATTAAGTCACAAATGTTGGACTCGGTAGAACTGAGATCATTAGAGAAGAAAGACTGCCATGGAATGTCAGCAAGATAATTTCTAAATCCACCCCAGTTTGCCCTATCAAAGTGTCATCGGGTCTCCCTGACAGGTTCAGAACGGGGAGGTGTGGGGGGGGGGGAGTTAGAGGCTTTGATGAGATTATGGTCAGAGGATCCAAGTGGTGACAGAACCTCTATCCTGTATTTATCTGGATTGTTTGTCAAGAATATATCCAAGAGATGGGCATTATGGTCAGGATTATCAGGTATTCTGGTTGGTTGCTTTACCAGCTGGGTGAGATTAAGCGATTCTGCAAACAGCTCGCACTCTAGACCAGAGTCTTCAGTCCTGGCAGAATGCAATAACCATTCAACATTATGTATGTTAAAATCACCCAAAATGGTAATTTCGGTGCTAAGGGCAAGGTTAAGGTTACTCAACTGTGTGGATATGGAATCAAGTACACTGGGTTCTGAAGAAGCATTGGGGGAGAGATAGACTACACAGACATATTTGGTAATAGTTTGACAGTTTAGTTTATACAATGAGTAATGAAAACTGGATAAAGTGAAGTTTATAATTGTGTCAACTGCATATTGGGATTTGATATAACAACAGCTGCCGCCCTTGTTATGGAAGTTTGTGAGATGGTAACCGGGAAAACAAAATGGGGATATATCAGTAGAGGGTGAGATTTGTGATAGAGGGGATAGGGATTGAAGGAAAAAATGAACAGAGTTTAAATTTGTGCTAAGGCCGCGCATATTGGTGAAGAATAAAGCCGCACTTTCACTTCTCCGCTGACGAGCATCATTGGAAATTGCAACAGTCGCTGCCGGCACAGTCGCTTGATGGCGACCGGGAGGACCCTGTGCCGCCAGCCCTACCCTGCCGGTGGTGGCAATCCGAGGTACCACCTCATTTGATGGTAACATTGCAGTGGCCATTATTAATGAGAGTGAATAGGTGTGATATGTTATGCGCATGTTGTGTGGTGTAGACAGTTGAAGGTAGAGGTATTATGAGAGCATGCTGGCCTACTCTCTGTGTAAATGAATGTACTGAAAGTGTTCAGCAAAGGGAGATGGTCAGGATCAAGTCCTGAGGGCTGGTGAAATGGGAGCTCCAGCTGTCACCAGCTTGCCATCCACCTCGGGAGTACTGCCCTGTTCGACTGGAGCTACAGTCTACTCCTCATATATATATATATATATATATATATATATATATATAGAGAGAGAGAGAGAGAGAGAGAGAGAGAGAGAGAGAGAGAGAGAATTACGTAACGATAGAGAACTGAGGACTGGATATTTGAATGGGCGGGTAGAGAAGGAAGGGATATGGGACAGAATATATGACAGGATAGAGGACAGGCACCGACAATAATAGGTACTTCCTCCACCAAACGAGAAGCGGTGCCAAGGCACAGCAAACCCGTCCCCGGCAGTCATTTTAGTACTGATGTATAAACACAACAGGATATCTAGTCAAAGATGTCACATATCAAATTTGGAGTAAATGGGAGAAAACTGACGATATTATGCCCATTTTCTAAGCCCGACCCACCTGACATTGACCCCTCTACCGCTGACCGGTGGGCGACCATCCTGATGTAGTAAGGAATGTTATAGGATGCAGATTTGAAAGATGCACCTTTAGGTTTTGGTTTCATGTTGACATTACGAATTTGAAACGAGTTACGACGAAAAAAGGAGTTTTTATTTTTTATTTTTTTTGGCCTACAGCCTAGACCTTAGCCCATTTTGGCATAAAATTTAATCAGATGACCAGAAGGTCATAGCCCATCATCCCTGTAATTTTAGTCAAAATCGCACCAGTAGTTTTCGTGTAGAGTTGTTAACAGACAGTCAGACAGACAAACAAAACAAACAGACAAGCCAAGTGAAAACAATACCCGTCCTCGAGCCCCTCCTAGGCGGGAACGGGTAATAATGACGTCCCTAAATTGAGGTAAACAGTGTGGCTTAAATATGATAGCATGAAAATAGCATCACTGTACTAGAAAAAAAAAAAAAAAATCCACCGTTGACCATGAATTGGTGTCTCCTACGATTTTTTTTTTGGGGGGGAGGGGCTGGAGAAGGGGTCTCTGGCTGAACTCAAAGCACTGTTACTTCTTCCAAGGATCTAGCCATCTTACACTCAACATTCCAGCTAATGCAAGACGATTTATGTACATCTTATAAGAAATCCCACGTACTAAAGAGGTTAGAAACAATCTTTTGTGTCAGCACTCTTCTTTAGAAACTATCTCAGATGTAATAAATGATCTCCTTTGTGTTGTTTGCTGATTAGTCTCGCTGAGGTTTCGAGAGTCTAACGTAAAGTATCTGATACCGTGCAATGCCAAAAAAAAAAAAAAAAAAAAAAAAAAAAGACCGCTTACCGGGGAAAAGAGGGGGAGCGGGAGAGGGAGGGGGAGCGAGAGGGAGAGGGGAAGGGAGGGGAAGAAAGGGGAGAAAGAGGAGGGGAGAGGGCGAAAGGAGGGGGGAAAGAATGGGAGAGGAGAGAATATCTGAACTTGGAAGAAAAGCAGCAAAGGAAGGACAAGGACGGGGAAAATAAATAAAAGGGATGGGAAGGAAAGGGAAGAGAAGGGAAGGGAAGGGAAGGGAACGGAAGCGAAGGGAAAGGAAAGGAAGGAGGCGAAGGGAAAGGAGAGAAGGGGAAAGAAAAAGAAAAAAAAAAAGGGAAGGAAAGTAGAGAAGAGAAGAGAAGAGATGAAGAGAACAAAGGAAAGGAGAAAGGCCGAAAAAGAAGGAAAGAAAAAGAGAAAGAAGGGGGGGTGGGGAGATATGTAAGACTAGGAAAGAGAGAGGGGAAGGAGGGAGGGGGGAGACTGAGAAAAAATTGGCATAAAACAACCTGGAAAAAACAGCATAAAGTGAATACCTGGAAGATGTGAGGCTATCACGGGAATGGCAAGAAGACGAAATGGTTATACAGGACGCAATAACAATAGAAACAGTGTGGAATGAAAACAATGTGGGGAGGGAAGGAAGTGAGAGGAGCGTGTGGAGAGGAAGCGACGTGGAATGAAAAGCAAAAAAGAGAAAGAAGTGGGAAAGACGCTGATGTGATAGGAAAGAGGGAGTGGAAGTAAAAGAAGAAAGACTAGGCAAGAATGAAAAACACGAAGAGAGGAGAAGACTAATCTGGGGAAATTTCTCATTAATCTCAAGAAAGGGAGAGAATGTGGAGGAGATGAATGGAGAGGAAAGAAGAGGGAGTGAACAGGGAGGAGAGAATGAGAGGGAAAAGGAGAGGAGAAGCGAGAAGTCAACGGGAAGAGGAGACATAGAAGAGAGGAGAGAAGAGAGGAAAGAGGCGTTAGAGAAGAGAAAATACCGAGGGGCAGAGGAGAATAAAAGAGTGATGAAGAGATGGAATGATGACTAGGAGTAAAGGCTGACAGTTTTGAGTGATTTGGTCGAAGAAGCGTGAGTAGAGAGGTGTGAAAAAAAAAAAAAAGAGAGAGAGAGAAGGAGAAGGAAGAAGAGAGACGGGAAGGGAAGAGGAGAGATGGGTAGGAAAGAGGAGAGATGGGTAGGAAAGAGGAGAAATGGGTAGGAAAGAGGAGAGATGGGTAGGAAAGAGGAGAGATGGGTAGGAAAGAGGAGTGATAGGTAGGGAAGAGGGGAGATGGAGGGGAAGATTGGAGGTGGAGTGAGAAGAGGAGAGATGGAGAGA
Source organism: Coenobita brevimanus (assembly GCF_032717465.1). NCBI lineage: Eukaryota > Metazoa > Arthropoda > Malacostraca > Decapoda > Coenobitidae > Coenobita > Coenobita brevimanus. Next base: position 34,846,159 of record NC_136977.1, read on the forward strand.
AAAGAGGGGAGGAGGAGAGGGAAGAGGAGAGATTGGTAGGGAAGAGGAGAGAGCTATCCAGACAGGCAAAAGTGAAAGAAGAGCAGGGAAGAGGCTGATATTCAAAAAGAGAAACTGCTATAAGGAGAAATGGCAACTGCAAAAGGTTAACTAACCATTTCTTCTCAATTCCAGTCAAAGAATGTGAGAAGACTACGACAATCAGGTAGATACAACAAAGAACAAGACTCTCGAACGTGAAGATGATGATGATAATGAAGAAAAGAGCAGAAGAGTTGAGGGAAATGGAGACGTAGTTGTTTGGGAGAGGAGTGGAGAAGACCAGTGTAAATGGAAGAGGGACTATGCGAAAGACAATGAAAATATAGGTAAACTGGTATGACAAGGAATGGAGAAGTTTGTTATCGATCTGAAGGAGGAAGGTGAGGGAGGGTAGAGAAATGAACGGTCAGGAGAGGGAAGTGAAGAGGTAGAGAGAAGAAAGGAGAGGGGAGAGAAGAGTAGAGAGGGAAAGGCACAGGAGAGAAGGGAAGGAAGAGGAGAGAGATAGGGTGATGGGATGGAAGAATGGAGAAAAAATAAAAGAGAAGAGGGGAGGAGGAGCGATGTGAGGTAGTCATGAAGGGAAAAGGGTGAAAGGAGGAGGAAAGGGGTAGATATAAAGCTGTCCAGAGTAGGAAAAGGGATAGAATATGAATGAAATAAAGAGAAAGGGAGAGGCACTTGACCAGACTGAGGTAAAGAGGTAGGAGAAACATGGAAAGAAAGGGAGAGGCAACAGTGAGAAATGGAGAGAGAAAAAAGGTGGAGGAAGGAGGAAGGATAGGGAGAAGTACATATATAAAGGCAGCTAAAGACGAAAGACGGATAGACAGAAATGGAAGAGATAGATAGATTAATAGATCGGTAGACAGACAGACAGAGATAGATGTAAAGAGACCGACATGCAGACAAACACATAGATAGATAAACAGATAGAAGTGAGGTAAAAAGAGAAGAAAAATAGAGGAAAAAACAGAAGGTACCGTTTGCATGAAGAGAAGTTGACAAGAGAGATGGAGAAGACCAAAGAGGAGGAGAGAGATAGAAAGAAGACAAAAATCTGGAGAAGGGAGGAGAAATAGTTGTCCATAGAATTACAGGAACGAAGAGAAGAGCGAAGTGGTGCAGAGAAGCAAAAAAACGGAGGAAAGAGGAGCAACAGGTGACCAGAGAAGATAAACATGGACAGACGAGGAATGCGTGCCGGATTTGTGTGATGGGATTGGGGGTGACGGAGACAGATAGATAAATACTAAGACAAATGGGAGAGGCAGAGAGAGAAGGAGACAGAGATAGATGTACAGATAAGTAGATAAGTATAGAGAGAGAAGGGGGTGGGGAAGAGCGGTGGTTTGTGAAGAAAGGTGAAAAACAAGTGGTGCCAGGCACAGCAAACCTCGTCCGACAGCAGTTATTTTATGGCTGTTAAAAACTGTCTCATGTCTGTCATTTAGTGTCAGTGCACATTTAAAGTCTAAGGTAATGGCGCAAATGTTATCACGTTAGGCCCTCTGAAAATACGTAATCTTGCATTTGACTTTTCAAGGCCACTCAAGGTCAAAAGTCATGCTGCCAAATGAAAACACATACGAGACTTCCTATATCTTGGTAATAGTAAATACCTCCATCTTTAACGAGTTTAAACCTATAACCCCTTGAATATCCATGACCTTCAGAGTGACCTTTCAAGGTCACTTACAGTTAAAGGTCAAGGTACCAATTGAAAACCCATGTAACTTGCAATACTTTGGTGATAGAAACTCCGTGTACAAACAGCTAGATAAGGAGTTTATTACAAGCTCACAGTAAAACAGTCTACCCGTGTCGGCTGTCTGCTAAGAACTGATGCAATAACGCCGTCTTCAGGCGTGGGAGAGCATGCTGACCTAGCAAATTTAGTGGGGGCATGTATGCATTGGGGGGGGGGGACATATATACATCGGGGGTAGACATATTGTGGAGGGGGTACACTACTCCCCCGGGTAGCTGAGACGGTGTCTCCTGACACCGGGAGTTAAATGGTGTTTGATTATAGGAGTAAGGCAGGACCAGGGAGGTTTGTACAAGGGATAAGTATGATACAGGGGCAGTAGAGGAGACATGGCCATGTTGAGGGGAGGGAATTAGAAGGATATATACATATAAGATATACAAGGAATAATAGGTACAAATCCAGTAAGGGTCGAAGGGATATATAAACATAATGGGAAGTACACAATAATAGTTTGATACATGAGAAACAAGGAGTAGATATGAGAGTTCTATTGTTGGTCTTCCTTCATTTTTTTTTTTTTTTGTATTTTCTGTAGGATACACTGTCACTCAGTAATGCATGAAAGAAATAACATCATTTTCTAGTAGGCAGAGTGCTGTTCACAGTGTGGTTAAATGTTAGATGGCAATGGTAGTCACGGAATGCGAGGGCACTAAGTACGGGGAGTTTCTACGTCGTGTGTAGGGCGTACTATGCCTGTAGCGACTCTGATTTCCTGGAGTCGACGTTCCATTTTTCTGACACAACAATGCACTGCACAGATGATGAGTAGAAAACCTATGAAAGCGATAACCACAGAGGGAAACACAACTGTTGGATGAACCCATGAACAGCTGAAGGCCAGAGAAAATTGATCCATAATGAAATCACTGTCACTGAGGAAGGTGAGCATGGTGGAGATGGAGATGAAGAAGATTGAGGGATAGGTGGAGACAAGGTAGACTGAAGGATGGGACGAGGGGAAGAGGGGGCAGGAGGTTGTGTAAGTGACTCTTCCAACACGAGGCCACGGGGTGCTCGCTTTAAGTCATCGACGTGGACCCATCTGGTGTCCCTAGTGGACAGTTCCTGGAGGTGAAATTTGTTGCCTTGTTGAGTAAGGACGCGGTAGGGCCCTGTAAATTTGTCATCCAACTTAGAGGAACGCGTATGGGAATGAGCAAAGACAAGATCGCCTACATTGATAGTGATAGGAGAGGCGGACTTATGTTGGCGCTGCAGCATGTCCTCCTGAGAGGAAGCCAAAGTGGATTGGACATACTGGTGGATTGTCTGGAAGTTGGCCAATTTTAGTTTAACATAATCATCCATGTTGTAGATGGGTTCTGGCTTTGAGGATAAGAGAGAGTACGGGAGGTCCTTGTCAAAACCAAAGAGGACGAAGAAGGGAGATTCAGCAATGGATGCATTGATGGAACTATTGATGGAGGATGCCACTTGGGGAATCCAGTCATCCCAGGACGAACTATGGGAGCCTAGATGTCTGAGGCACTCCAAGATTTTACGGTTGTGGCGTTCTACAAGGCCATTGGAAGCCGGATGGTTAGGCACGACATAGCACTTACTGATATGAAAGTGGCGACAGATCTCATCGAGAAGGCTATTGTTGAATTCTGTACCGTTGTCAGTAAGAATGGTATGAGGGGTACTGAATGGGCAAATTACGTGATCTACAAGGGCACGGGCAACGCTCTTCGCGGTCTTGTCGGAGAGGGGGACGAGGACACAGTAGCGGGAGAAGTGGTCGACCGCTACGAACAAGTACTCAGCGCCAGATTCTGTGAGAGGTAGTTTTAAGAGATCGATTGAGACAGTTTCCCATGGTCGTGACGGGATTGGGTATTGTAAGAGAGGTGCTGGTAAGCCAGTTGATCCTTTGTGGCGGTGGCAGGAGAGGCAAGAGTCACAGTGGGCATTGATATCGCGGCGCATGGTTGGCCAATAGTATTTGAGACGTGCTTGGCGCAAGCATCGGTCTTTACCTGGATGGGAAGCTTGAGGAGTATTATGAACAATATGAAGAACCTTTGGTATCAGGGCAGTGGGGACAACAAGTTGGCGTACTTCGCGATTGGGCATATCTTTGCCTGTTAGCAGTGTTTTCCTGTACAAGAGATCATCATCTAGCATGAACTCATCTAGTGATACTGGCAGAGTAGGTAAGGTCGAGGCATCACCAGATTCTAGGAAATAAATGACTTTGGACCACATGGGGTCTTGGCATTGAAAGTTTCGAACAACTTCTGACGTTAGTGTAGTATTTTCAGTTACTTCAGGCTGCAGTGATGTTATAGCTGCTGCTACGTGACGTGAGAGTGCGTCTGCGACTACATTCAACTTGCCTGGTACATATTGAAAAGTGGGATTAAAGTCCTGGATGATGACAGATCATCTAGCTAACCTACCTGTTAGGTTGCGATTCTTGAACAAATCACATAGTGGAAGGAGGTCTGTTTGGATATGCACTGGATAACCATAGACGATATCTCTGAAATGTTTCAAGGACCAGATTACCGCTAGCGCTTCGAGATCTGTGACACTGTAGTTACGTTCAGCGGTTGTAAGGGTGCGACTAGCATACGCTATTACGCGCTTCCTTGATGCTTCATCGACTTGCATCAAAACGGCACCAAGTCCAGTGCCTGAGGCGTCTGTGCAGAGAAGGAATGGTGTGGCATAATCAGGGAACGCTAGAATAGGGGCATTTACAAGAGCTGCCTTTAGCTTTTGGAAAGCCTGTGACTGGTCGTTAGTCCAAACAAAGGGCACATTCTGCTTGAGTAAGTGGGTCTGAGGAGCGGCGATCTGTGCATAATTCCTGATATAGCGACGATAATAGCCACTGAGGCCCAGGAAACTTCGTACAGCGTCGGTAGTGGTAGGTTCTGGGAAGTTAATGATCGCCTTAGTTTTATCCTCATTAGTATGAATGCCTTGTGCATCTACGATATGGCCTAGGAATTTGGTTTTCTTTTGCAGGAAGTCACATTTACTGAGATTGATTTTTAGGCCTGCGAGCTGGAGGCGTTCAAAGACTTGCTGGAGTTTGGTAAAATAATCAGGGATGGATTTACTCACAACAATGATATCATCTAGGTAAGCAAAAAGAGAGTGTCCCATCATACCGCTGAAGACTGAATGGATAAGTCGCATGAACACGGAAGGAGCATTTCTCAGACCAAAAGGGAGTTTCTTAAACTGAAAATGTCCAGAAGGGGTGCTAAAGGCTGTGACTGGGCGAGAGGACTCTTCCATTTCGACCTGCCAGTACCAGCTGAGGAGGTCTAAAGATGAAAAGACTAAGTTATTTTCACCAAGGGATTCTAGCAAATCAGTGAGGACAGGTAGCGGGAAACGGTCTGGAACGGTGACAGAATTGACCTTACGATATTCGACTACTGGTCTAAGGTTGCCGTCCTTCTTTGGTACTAAGAAAAGTGGGCTATTCCATGGACTGACGGAGGGTTCAATAATGTCCTGGTCTAACATGTTCTGTACCATTTGATCTGTTTGCTTTCTCTGGCTGTGAGGCAATCGATACGCTGGTATGTAAATCGGCTGAGTTCCTGGGAGTAGTTCAATTGTATGTTTGACAAGGTCTGTTCTACCCATCGGTTCACTGGGTAAGGCAACCACGTTTCTGTACGAGGTCAGAAGGTCAAGGAGTTGAGGCGTATGTTCTGGGAAATCTGTGCAAGTGAGATGTGAGAGCATATCGGGTGAATGCGTCGGCGCAGATCCCGTAGAGTTAATAGTACATACACCGATTGGCGTACCATCAGTCTGAATAGTAGGAATTGAGGAATCCTGGCACACCTTTACGGCCACTGGGTATACTAGGAAGTCTCCAATCTTTACACCACTTTTAAGTTTTAGTGGAGCATTTGTGACATTGAGCAAGTACAGGTAGCATAAACTGTCCTCTAAGACTGTACACCACGCTGACTCATAAGTCAAGCCATTCACACAACACGTCTCAGGTAGGGTTAGTACATCCACTCCTTCTTTCGCACCGGCAACACAAACAGAGACTTTGGTGAACTCATGCGGTAACAAAATTGTGCACGTATTCGTTACTGCACGTTTCGTCTCTGCGTGTTAGAGAAGATCATTCAGACTGTGTGAGGTAGGTAACTGAGACATGTCTGAGTCAGCGATAGTGTTGTCGGGAGAGGATGTAAGAGCCATGTTCAAGGGCTGAGATGATGCATCAGGGGACATTGAGGAATTTACGTCCTTGCTCGCAGTCAGTAAAGGAATGATCTCTGTATTCTCAGATGATGATAGTGGTGGTTTGGACTTTTTGGTAGTGATAGGGACAGAGGTAATTGAAGGACTGATTTGATCGTAAGAACAGGATGGGGACATTCCATAGTGTAAACCGGGAATCCAGAAATGTCGATACTACCACAAGCAGTTAATAATGCAATGGAATGTTGTGCCATGGTGGAGAAACCAATAAGGGCATCTGCGGGATACTGCAAGTCATTAGTGACATGAAATTCAACGAGGATAGGGGGCAAAGCTCTGTGGAGTTTGACTTCAAGGGTGACTCTTCCCTTAACCTTAAACTCTGAGCCGTTAACACCACATAGGCGAATGTCTGGTGGTTCTAGGAAACTGACGTGGTTGTGATGGCGATGAATAATTTGTAAGGAATTTTCGGAGATGAGATTTACTATAGATCCTGTGTCCAAGAAGAATGACGTTGGTATGTCATGACTGCTTCCGAGAATGACTAAACCCGAGGATGTTATGGGACCTACATGGCGGATGGGGAGTTGGGTTTCTGGTTCTACATGAGATTAGTCCGATACGGGCGCGGCGCTTCCCCTGACTGTGGGTGGTTGAGGTAACGACATTCCTCAGTGGTGTGAGTCGTGCTTGATTTGTGGTATTTGCAGTGTGGACGACGTGAGCGGGAAGGCTTACGCTGTCTGGTTTGGGAGTGAGGACGTCTGTATGTACGGTCGCAACTGGATGCTCGATGTCCAGGATGACCACAGTACCAGCAAAGAATCGAAGATTGTCTGTTCCGTCGGGCGCTAGATTGATCACGACCTGCGGTAGGAGAGCGATGTGTGGCAGGTCTGCCGCGTGTGGTGGGACGGGAGCGAGATTGGTCTGGGGTAGTGGAGATGTGACAGACTGAGGAGGCCAAGGGTTGGGTGGTGCCCTGACGCATGTAGTTCGAACCTGTTCTTTCATGAATGGCTTTAGTGACCTGAATAATTTTATCTCCTGGATTGAAACCGATTTCCAAGGCTAGCTCTCGCTGTTTAGGAGTAAGCCAGTGAAGGAATCTCAGGTAACCAATTGTCACGAATCAATCTGCGACATTTCCCTTTTGTGTGAAGCCACGAACTATTAGTGGAAAACTCACTGCGTATTGCTCAGCTAACCGTTTCTCCCTCCATTTAGGGGTACACTTTTCAAAACATTCGTCACTGTTTTCAAAAGTGACCGATTTAATGCACGTCACTAAGTGCTGTACTGAGCGATACTATTGTTTTCTTTATTGTTCGCCCCTGCTTGCACTTGACCGTTAAAAATGCGGCCTACTGCTTCCCCTTTTGTTCCCACGACTTACTCAGTCTAGTGTTTGCTGTGATGGAGACAGGACCTGTGCAGCAGTGCGAGAGGTCAGCTAGTACCCAAACTCCACTTACAGTTTCTCCAAGCTTCCACCTTTAGTTCTCCAGCTTTGGGTGATACACCGCATTCATTGACTAGTATTTCCTTTTTGTATTTTGTAGTCATAAGAGTTTAGTTAAGGTGTTTTTTCCTAGGCGTAAGTATTTAGCTTTTGTGTGAGTGAGTCAGTGCATCTCATTTAATTTGATTTGAATTGTAACGTTAAACTTATTTTTTGTAATTAAAAATTTAACAGTTCTTTTTCTTGAGCTCAATGTAAAGTAAAATCTTGTTTCATTTCTCCATAATTAAGCTTATTTTCCATACAGCTCCTAGCTTGCATAAACGTTTGCTTTCATAACTGGTACTTAGACCAGTCTTGTTGTATTAACTTAAAATCCGTTGTGCCAGATAGGAGTTAAAGCATCAGCAAGAGCCTGATATTATTATTAGTATTAGTTATTTATTGTCAGGGGTGAAGTAACTTTCTCCAGAGGCTAACAGTACAGTAAGTCAGCAATTGTGAGTAATTAGTCTCTGCTGTGTACTGTTGAGAAAGTTTTTGAATTCTCGTTCTTAGAGAATCGTTGCACGATTTAGCAAGACAATCATTGTCCCTGCTCTTCAGTATTATTGAATATTATTATCAATTTAAATAACATTTAACCATTTATATCAAAATTACCGTGATATTATAAAAACCCCGTGACAATTGGCGACCTCATTCCAGGATATTAACTCCTAGCTCTAAAGCTATTCACGTGATAGTGCTCACTCATTCATATTTAGGTATTTATTATTAAAGTTTATAGGCACAAGTTTACTGGTGGTTACCGTTGATTTAGCAAGTGAATTTTTCCTTTATTAATCAATAGAGTACTTAACTCTAGTTTATTCTTGGTAACGCCACACGCTTTTATTTGCTCCTGGGTAGCCGCCGTACCCATTGTGTTAATTATTGAGAGTTCTTAGTCATTTACATTTTTGATTTATCTTTGCCAGTTAACTAGATAAGACTGGTCACCACTAGTTTGTGTCTGTATTCTTTACTTGTGTTTATTAGTATTCGTCGCTAAACAGTCAGTACTCAATTTCGGTTTGCTTAATAAATTAGCGCCATGGCTACTACTGTATTTTTACAGGAAGCCAAAGAAATGGGTCTTTCGGACCCAACCGAAATTAAAGAGTATATACTCTCACGGCATAATCAGAAGCAGCAGCGCGAGAATGATGCCCGTGAAGAGCATAAGATTCAGCGCGAATACGAGCGGGAACAGCGTGAATACGAGCGAGAACAGCGTGAGGAACGCGAAAAGGAGCGCGAGTACGAGCGAGAACAGGCGAACACGAGCAGAAACAACGCGAGCTCGAGTTAGAAAAAGAGCGAATACAACGCGAACACGAGTTAGAAAAAGAGCGACAACAACGCGAACACGAGTTAGAAAAAGAGCGACAACAACGTGAACACGAGTTAGAAAAACAGCGAGAACAGCGCGAATACGAGCGTGAACGACATGAACGCGAGCGAGAACAGCGCGAATACGAGCGTGCCGAACGTGAGGCACGAGAAAAACATGAACTTGAAGTGCTGAAGCTCCAGCGAGATTCCTTGGCTTCAGACACGTCTGGTGCAGTTGGTCCAAGCTCCACGAGCGTTCTCCCTGCACATGTCCTGGCGACCCCACGCATCAAGCTTCCTTCATACAAGGAAAGCGAGCGAATCGAGCCGTACATAGCTCGTTTTGAGGACATGGCAGACATGTATCAACTGGATGAGGCAGCTAAGCGGCTTCAGTTTCTTAGCCTATTTGAGGGCCCTGCCCTCGATATTCTCCACAGAATTCGTGGAGACAATCTCACATATGAGATGATGAAAGCTGCACTCATTAAGGCGTATGGTCTCACAGTAGACGACGCCAAAGTTCAGTTCATGCGAGCTCATCTCCAAGACAAGGAGACAGCTGTTCAGTTCCTTGATCGTCTCACAGCTTACTTAAATGAGTGGATGGAGAAAGATGAAACTCCTTCCACGCGTGAGGGGATAATTGACCTTATGCTGCATACACAGCTAGAGAGGTCGTGGCCTGCTGAGCTCATAGCACAGCTTAAGATCTGCCAGGTGAAAGATGCCAGCCAAATGGCAGAGAAGGCTGACGCATTCTTTACTGCATACGGGTATCAAGCTCGTAAGCAAAACACCTGGAGCAGAAAAGATACTGCCAAGTCTGGGAAGCCGTCTCAGACTGAATCCCAGCACCAAGGCCATTCTCAGAGTAATGGCCAAGGTCCAAAACCACAGAAGGACCAGGGGCAAAATACACAGCAGCCTGCTTGGAAGCGGTACAACAAGCACCCCAACCAGCAGCAGTTCCCCAAGCAGCAGCAGCAGCAATACAAGGACAAGCCACGTAACCCTCAGTCAGGTCAATTAGTGTATCGGAGGCAGGAGGCAAATGCAGCCTTCATTCCACAAGTACCCGGTTGTACCATCTCTACCAGTACAGCTACTTCCCAACACTTCACAAGTCCCCCTCTGACCATGAACTCTCCTCAGACACCTAGTTCCCAGGGCGCCACGTTTGCTGCATCGGTTGTTCCGCAGTCTCATGAATGACTGGCTGCTACCTCCTCAGACCCTTCCACCAACAACACTGCCTTTCTTGTTCAGCCAGGGTCTGTGGGAGGTGTTTCTGTAAATGTCCTGAGGGACAATGGTTCCTCAGGTTGCTCTGTTAAGCAGAGTTTAGTTCGGCCTGATGAGTATACAGGTCGACAGATCCAAGTTAGACTTATTGATGGATCAGTGAGATTGTTCCCTGAGGCACGTATCCAGGTGACATCTCCATTTTATACTGGCACGACACTTGCAGTTGTCATGCCAGAACCTCTATTTGACCTCATATTAGGCAACATCGCTGGCATCAAAAATAGTTGTGCCGTAGATGTTGCTACTCAGACTTCGGCTGCTGCGATAACACGAGCCATGGCCAAGGCTCCAAATCGCGTCACTCCGTTGACCGTCGCAACGCCGCAAGATCTGATTCGTAGTCAAGATGTTGTCCAAGAGCAACAGACTGACTCGACACTTGCCTCAGTGCGCAAGAAGCTGAAGGGTAAAGTGATCAAGTATTCATGGGGAGGACAAGCCAGGTTCCTTCGTAAGCGAGGACGGCTGTACCGTGAGTCACAGACACCCCAGGGTGAGGTTCGACTGCAGTTTGTCGTTCCTGCAAAGTATCGCCGAGCAGTGTTTGAATTAGGTCACTGTTCAGCGATGGGAGGTCACATGGGTCAAAAGAAGACCTCTGACCGCATCCATGCTGACTTTTTCTGGCCAGGAATGGGACGGGAAATAACGAGGCTCGTACGTTCCTGTGATGTGTGTCAGCATACCACTGACCGGGGACGTGTCCGTCCTGCGCTATTGAAGCCAATGCCCATAATCTCTGAACCGTTCGAGTGAGTAGCAGTTGACATAGTTGGGCCAATCTCTCCAAGGGCTAGTGATGGATCAAAGTATATCCTCACTATAGTTGATTTCAGCACACGGTGGCCTGAAGCCGTGGCCCTTAAGAATATAGAGGCCATCACTGTTGCTGAGGCATTAATTGAAGTGTTCTGTCGTGTAGGTATCCCTAAGGAAGTCTTAAGCGACCGGGGTTCGCAGTTCACTTCGGCAATGATGAACGAAACGTTCAGGTTGCAGTCCATCCGAGGCTTACGAACTACGCCGTATCATCCCATGTGTAACGGGTTGTGTGAGAGGTTCAATGGAACTCTCAAGAAGATGTTGAGGCGCATGACCGCCGAACAGCCAAAGGAATGGCCGCGGTTCATTGCTCCTCTTCTATTTGCTTATCGAGAAGCCCCACAGCATTCATTGAAATTCTCACCCTTTGAACTGGTGTATGGGAGGTCGGTCCAGGGCCCACTTCAAGTCCTTCGTGAGTTATGGGACGATGAAGAACCCGACCCTGAAGTCAAGACCACCTACACCTACGTCCTTGATTTGGCTGACCGCCTCCAGTCGACGTGCGAGTTAGCTAAGGAAGAACTGATCAAGGCGCGTGAAGTTCAAAAGGCTTATTACGATAAGAAGGCAAAGCTTCGGAAGTTTAGTCCAGGCGATAAATGCTTGGTATTACTCCCCACTGCCCAGAACAAGTTATTGGCGCAGTGGAAGGGTCCATTCGATGTAGTAGAGCGCATTTCAGACCTCAACTACATAATACAGATGGGGAATCTTCGTAAAAGGTTCCACATTAACATGTTGAAGGCTTATCATGAGTCAGACCCCAAGGAGACTGGCCTACGAGTAGCTGATGATAGTGACCAGCCACTGGAAGAAACCGGGGCAGCTGCGGTGATCCCAGCTGATGACCATGATGATGAGCCCTTAACCGCTCAGTCCCATCAGGAAGAGACTGTCGGAGATGTTTTACTTAACCCTGACTTAGCAGTAGGGGACCAGAATGCCTTATGGTCACTGCTCTGTCAGTATGCTGATGTCTTCTCAGACCAACCTAGACTTGCAAAGGTTGCATGTCATAAAACTGAGTTGACCAGCAATGCTCCTATAAAGGTTAAGCCATATCCGATTCCCATGCGACTACAGGGTGCAGTAGATAAGGAAATTGCTGACATGGAGACTGCAGGCATTATCGAAAAGTCCTCATCTCCTTACTGTAGTCCGATGGTAGTAGTCCGCAAGAAAGATGGTGGAGTCAGGATTTGTGGCGACTATAGAAGGCTCAATGCAATCACCAAAGTGGATGCTGAGCCAATGGGTGACCATATTGCCATCTTCTCCAAGCTGGCAGGGTCACAATATTTCACGAAGCTCGACCTAGCGAAGGGATTCTTTCAGATTCCCCTTCATCCTGAGAGTCGTCAGTTCACTGCCTTTGCTACTCCTAGGGGGTTGTACCAGTATAAAGTCCTCCCATTTGGACTTACCAATTCCCCAGCAGTATTCAATCGTGCCATGAGACAAGTGCTCCATGGTATTGTAGGAGTAGAGATGTTCGTTGTCGATGTCCTCGTTCATTCCGCCACATTGGAGGAGCACCTCAGACTCTTGGAAATTGTCTTCAGTAGACTCCAGAGTTTCAACATGACTGTGAAGCCTAGCAAATGCAAGATTGCTCACAGTGAGGTGGAGTTCCTCGGTCATATTGTTGGCAACAATCACTGCAGGTGTCAGGGTGACAAGATCAAGAAGGTTAAAGAAGCCCCGAGACCCGTGACCAAGAAACAGGTTAGGGCATTGCTTGGCCTAGTGGGGTATTATAGGAGTTTTATCCCCAACTTTGCTCTCATTGCCCAACCGTTGTACGAAGTGCTACGGAAATATGCTCCAAACACCATTGACTGGGGATAAGCGCAAGAGAGATCTTTTGCCACCCTCAAGAATATGTTGTGCAAGGAGCCTATCTTGCCGTTGCCTGATTCCAGCAAACCTTTCATACTGCGCACTGATGCTTCACAAGATGGAGTAGGTGCCGTATTGATGCAGGAATCAGAAGGTGGAATCTTCCCAGTGGCATACGACAGCCGTAGGCTCAAACCCGCCAAGAGGAATTATAGTACTGTTGAGAAGGAACTCTTGGCTGTGGTTGATGGTGTTAAAAGATATTATTATTATTTATTTGGGGCATCATTTGTTCTGGAAACTGACCATATGCCACTCACTAGTCTTAGCACGACCAAGACGGCTAATGCAAGATTGACACGCTGGACACTGTATTTACAGCAGTTTAACCTTGTTGTGAGATACATCAAGGGAAGTGATAATGTAGGTGCAGACCTGATGTCTCGCCTACAAACTGCTGACTAACATGGGCAGTTGTTGTATGCTGGGTTCCGTGATAGGCATCCTCAGAGATTTAAGTAATCCAAGGACCAGCCTGGTTTCCAGTCAAAAGTGTAGACCTGACGTCTCACTTGTTGGCCCCACAGGACACAGTATGTCCAGGGCCTGTACATACACGTGTACTGTAGGTTAAGGGGGAAGTGAGAATTCCGCAGAGGCGACTTGAGGCTATGGAAGACCCAAGTTTGCACAAGGGTTCTCAGCTCCCCGATACTAATATAAGTACTGTAGGTTAAGGGGGAAGTGAGAATTCCACAGAGGCGACTTGAGGCTATGGAAGACCCAAGTTTGCACAAGGATTCTCAGCTTCCCGATACTAATATAAGTACTGTAGGTTAAGGGGGAAGTTCGAGAGAGAACTCCGCAGAGGCGACTTGAGGCTATGGGAGACCCAAGTTTGCACAAGGATTCTCAGCTTTCCGGTACTAATATAAGTATTGTACTGTAGGTTAAGGGGGAAGTTCGAGAGAGAACTCCGCAGAGGCGACTCGAGGCTATGGAAGACCCGAGTTTGCACAAGGATTCTCAGCTTCCCAGTACTAATATAAGTACTGTAGGTTAAGGGGGAAGTGAGAACTCCGCAGAGGCGACTTGAGGCTATGGAAGACCCAAGTTTGCACAAGGATTATCAGCTCTCCGATCTTAATATAAGAACTGTAGGTTAAGGCACAGGTTGAGGACCTGTGTGCTGTTCGAGGCTATGGAAGACCCGAGTTTGCACAAGGATTCTCAACTTGCTGACACTAATCGTGTGCTAAAATTAATGGCGACCTCGAGTGTACTTTTCGTAGCATGTACTGATTGCTAGGCAGAGAGAGTAATTGTAACGTAATAAGAATTTTGTCTCATTGACACTTTTGATGCTCCACCTTAATTGGTTTTGCAGGTTCAGCAATGGGTGTAGCAGTTTTGCTATGCAGGCCAGCTGATCATCTGCCGCACGCCGCCGCCTCTTCTCTGCCTTTGTCATCGCCATATTATTATTTACTGTGTCATTTTACACGTAGGTACAGTTACACTACAACTGTCACACCTACACCGTGTATTACATACACCACGCTACACAACAATTAGTTGTCAGTGTAAATGTAGCGAATTTTCGCTCAGTTTGACCTGAGTACAAGATTTTCACCGTCGTCACGGAGTTTTTCCCTCAAGCTTGCTTCTATTAACGTAAATACGAGTTTTTTTCGCTCACTGGCGACTGCGACTTTCTCCTGTAGCAGGATAGCACACACACCACAGTGTGAATCTTGTGCGAAAAACTTAGGATGTGTACATATATATATATATATATCCACAAATTTTTTCCCATAAGGAAAAAATTTAACTTTGTAAAGCCGTAATGTCACGAATCAATCCGCGACATTTCCCTTTTGTGAGAAGCCACGAACTATTAGTGGAAAACTCACTGCGTATCGCTCAGCTAACCGTTTCTCCCTCCATTTAGGGGTACACTTTTCAAAACATTCGTCACTGTTTTCAAAAGTGACCGATTTAATGCACGTCACTAAGTGCTGTACTGAGCAATACTATTGTTTTCTTTATTGTTCGCCCCTGCTTGCACTTGACCGTTAAAAATGCGGCCTACTGCTTCCCCTTTTGTTCCCACGACTTACTTAGTCTAGTGTTTGCTGTGACGGAGACAGGACCTGTGCAGCAGTGCGAGAGGTCAGCTAGTGCCCAAACTCCACTTACAGTTTCTCCAAGCTTCCACCTTTAGTTCTCCAGCTTTGGGTGATACACCGCATTCACTGACTAGTATTTCCTTTTTGTATTTTGTAGTCATAAGAGTTTAGTTAAGGTGTTTTATCCTAGGCGTAAGTATTTAGCTTTTGTGTGAGTGAGTGAGTGCGTCTCATTTAATTTGATTTGAATTGTAACGTTAAATTTATTTTTTGTAATTAATAAATTTAACAGTTCTTTTTCTTGAGCTCAATGTAAAGTAAAATCTTGTTTCATTTCTCCATAATTAAGCTTATTTTCCATACAGCTCCTAGCTTGCATAAACGTTTGCTTTCATAACTGGTACTTAGACCAGTCTTGTTGTATTAACTTAAAATCCGTTGTGCCAGATAGGAGTTAAAGCATCAGCAAGAGCCTGATATTATTATTAGTATTAGTTATTTATTGTCAGGGGTGAAGTAACCTTCTCCAGAGGCTAACAGTACAGTAAGTCAGCAATTGTGAGTAATTAGTCTCTGCTGTGTACTGTTGAGAAAGTTTTTGAATTCTCGTTCTTAGAGAATCGTTGCACGATTTAGCAAGACAATCATTGTCCCTGCTCTTCAGTATTATTGAATATTATTATCAATTTAAATAACATTTAACCATTTATATCAAAATTACCGTGATATTATAAAAACCCCGTGACACCATTTAAGTCAGCAAAGTTGGTGAGTGAAAGCATTGGAACGCCATTCTTGTCTTCTAACCATTTCGTGCCTACCAGTAATTGAAGCATCTCGCTACTAGTTGCTTTCATGGCGGCGGCAGCTTCGAGGAGCTTGGCATATTGCGCTGGGACGTGCAAGTCCTCATCTAGTTGGTTTAGGAGATTAATGAATCCCATGAGAGACGCGGAATTTGAATGCTGGCAACGAAGGCTGATGAGTTCCGTACGAAAATCAGCAAAGGTACGAATGCTATCGAAATGTCCTGCACGGATCGCGGATCCGATGTCTGATTTACCGTGATGCAAGCGACCGAGGAGGTAAGCTACTTTGAGCGATTCCTCGGTAATTTGTCTATTATTTATTTCTATTTCGACTTCTCTGAGGAAATCATAGACAGACCAAGTTGGATCCTGGCCGGTAAATTTGGGACGATTGGCATCGTCGAGATAGATAGACTGTGGAGGGTTGGCCATGGCTGGAAGTGTAGAAGTGGCGGCAGGAGAGGTGTGGGAGAGAGAGAAGGCAGTGGCAGTTAAGGGCGAGGAAGACGGGGTATGAAGGGAGGCAGGAGAAGTAACGACAGTGGAAGGAGTAGAGGAAGAAGAAGGGAGAGTAGAGGCAGGAGTAGAGGAGGAAGTATCTGGATTTACGAGGGTAGGACGGGTAGTAAGTGATTCTGCGGGAAGTGAAACGGGAGTCTCAGGTACAGGGCGGTGGTACTCTTTGCCACTTCGTAATAAGTGATTGTGTTAGAGTCGGCAGACGGGGTATGAGCAGGTGATGTTTCCGGGTCGAGAGGGCTGGCGGTAAGCGGTTGACGTGGAAAGTATAACATTTAATGCGGCAATGGAAGATGAAAGGATGAAGATGGATATGTAGGTGGAAATGTATAAATAACAATGAGAGAATGGAATACACTAGGTGTGAAAATGAATGAAGGTGCGGGCATGGATGGTTTAAATAAAATGCGAAGGATGAGATGGATAATAAATAACGTAGGTGAAGATGAAAACGGGGTAATGGAAATGAGATGGAATATTTACAATAACCAATCTGTAGAGAAAATTGAGGATAATCTCTATAGAAAGGAAAGAAATACTATAGTTACACAGTAGAAACGGGAGTGTCGAGAGGTATGACGTGCAGGGTGGCTGGGCGTAGCTGGGCAGGGCGGGGCGGGGCGGGGTGGGGTGGGGCGATGGGGCGGGGCTGGGCGGCGGGGCAGAGACAGCTGGGCAGAGAGGAGAAGAGACGCCGCGATGAATCACCGGCAGGGAGTGGCGGTCTTAGGAGGCTCCGTAATGCAGACCAGATGCGGGCGACGGCGGAGGCCGGTGGTGGGTGGTGAGGCAGATGTCGGCGCAAGGCAGGTGTAGAGCTGGTGAGTTGCAAATGCAGAGAACGGTGGTGGGCAGACAGCGGGCAGACAGTGATAAGTGGCACCGTGGGGGCAGGAGCTATGATGAGTCCGGAACAGGTGCTGGGAACAGGTGCAACAGGTGCGTAGGTCGGCGACGGCGACACATGCGGTCAGGAACAAGGCGTATGGGTGCAGTTGTTGGAGAGGTGAGCACTGGTGAGAAAAATGGTACACTCGAAAAGCACAGCCAAGGTATAGAGGCACGGAGGAGGGGCGAGGCTGGCAGATGTGAGACGTCGTGTATCTAGTTGTATCACTAAAAATCCAAGGAGGCGGGCAGAATGTGATGGTTCGAAACACCACTGCTACCAAATGTAACTTGCAATACTTTGGTGATAGAAACTCCGTGTACAAACAGCTAGATAAGGAGTTTATTACAAGCTCACAGTAAAACAGTCTACCCGTGTCGGCTGTCTGCTAAGAACTGATGCAATAACGCCGTCTTCAGGCGTGGGAGAGCATGCTGACCTAGCAAATTTAGTGGGGGCATGTATGCATTGGGGGGGGGGACATATATACATCGGGGGTAGACATATTGTGGAGGGGGTACACCCATATGGGATTTCCTACATGTTGATAATGGTAAATATCTATCTTCAACCAGCTTCGAGATATAGCCCCCTGAATATCCGTGACCTTGAGTTTGACATTTCAAGTTCATTCAAGATCAAAGGTCTTGGTGCCAAATGAAAGCCCACATTACGAGTTCCTGTATGTTCATACTAGTAAATATCTCTATCTTCATCCGTTTTCAAGATATAGCCCTCTGAAAATCCGTGACCTTGATTATGACCGTTCATACTCATTCGATTACCTCCAAAATTTAATCGCTTTCTCTTGGGACCAGTTCCAACATACCCTGCAAGTTTCATGTAATTTCATTCACCCGTTTTTCCATAATGTTGCTAACAAACAAACAAACAAACAAACTCGACCAAAACAATACCTTGTCGGACTCCGTCCGGGCGAGGTAATAAATATATTATTAGTGAGGAAAAGAGTAGGACAATAAAATATGTATTAAAAGAGGAAAATTGCAAGCCAGGGGAGAAGAGGATAATGAGTCGTGGGAAAGGTCAATGGAAAGGAAGGGAAGGGAAGGACGAAAAAAGCCAGAAAAGTGATGAGAAGAAAAGAAACATAGGAAAGAAGAGAAGAGACGAGAGGAGAGGAACGGAAGAGAAAGGGAGGGAAGGGAAGGGATGATGAAAGAGAAGAAAAAAGTAGAGAAGGAAGGGAAGGGAAGGGAGGAGAAGGGGAGGAATGATAAGGGAAAAGAGGAAAAGAGCAGAGAATGGGAGAAGATGAGATAAGAGAGAATGGGAGATGAGACATGACGAAAGAAGAAAGAGAAGAGAATGAGGAAGAGGAGAGATGAGAAGAGAAGAGCTAGCAAAAATTCCCATCAGACTGCACAAGGACAAGACCCATAGTTTGTCCGTCTAAACAATGACAAGATGAACAAGAAAGAAGAAAAGCAAGGCTACTCTACACAGGGCTAAGCAAGACAAGAGTAGATAAAGATAAAGAAAAAGTAAGAGAAACTAAGAGACGGCAAGAAACCGTGTGTGATATGCATATATACAAAATAGAAGAGAGACTACAAAGATAAGCAGCGGAACGCAGAGACAGTACAAGAGAAGACAACAGAAGACATGGCAAAAGACAACAGGAGAAAATGAGACAAAGGGTATGACGTAGATAGGGCTGGACACACGATCTAAAAATAGCACCGGAAAAAAGACAGGGTTTGAGGAGATTAAAGAAGGGAAGAGAAGAGTGGAGATACTAAGTGAAGAGAGAAGAGAAGAAGGGATAATGAAAAATTAGCACCAAGCCATAATATGGCTATATGGCACTGTAGGAATTGAGGGAAAATAAAGACCAGAAGAAACACTGAAATATTTAGAAGAGAGGTAGGACAGAGCAGCAGAAGAGGACAGTAAGGTGAGAAAGGCTGGAGACAGAAAAGCCCCTTTTAGTCGCCCCTTACAACAAGCAGGGATACTGGGAAAGTATTTCTGCCCCCCCCCCCACTCCTCAGGAGGATGAGAGAAGAGAAGAGAAGAGAGGAGTTGGAAGGAAAGAAAAGAGGCAGTAAGGATTTGTGGTGCTCTATGATGACAGTAATTATCGCACAGGAAAAGAAGGCTAAAGAAGATATAAAAGAAAGAAGAATGTGATCCAAGAGAAGACAAGAGGAGACGTGTGAAGTGAGGACAAAAAAAGATAATGGAAACAATAATAAATGAAAGGACAAGAGACCCAGTGTGGAATGCATTTTTAAAAGAATGGACACGGGTTCTATACAATAAGGCATGACTGACTGCCACAACCCAGCACTGATCCTACTGTCGGGGTGGCTTGGGATAAATTGGAAGAGAGAGTCGGGTCGCTTGGGTCAAGCTAGTGTGAGGGGTCAGAGGTAACAGTGGATGGGGAGGGGAGAGTGGGGAAGGAGGAATGGAGGAGAGATGAGGAGAGAGGGGAGAGGACGAAAGGAGAGATGAAAGGAGAGGATGGGAAGGAAGACGACAAAAGGAGAGGGAGCGGAAAAAGGGAGATGTGAAAGAGGAAAAGGTGATAGGGAGCGGAAAAGGGAGAGGGGAGTGGGAGAACATTGAGGAGAGAAGGGAAGAGGAGAGGAAATTAGGGGAGGAGAAGGGGGTTGTTAACAGGGACAGGAAGCGGTGGAGAAGAAACGAGAATGGGGGATGAGAGGAGGAATCAGTGGGAGGCGAGAAGAGGGAAGAGTGGGATGAAATGGAAGAGTATCAGAGGGAGGGGAAAGGAGAATAGGGAATAGGATGGGATGGGGGTTGGGAGAGGGACTGAGTTTGGGGTCAGGGGAGAGAGAAGGGATGGAGGAGACTGAGGGAGGGGGAGAGAGAGAGAGAGAGGGGGAACGGTATCTCCCCCAGCCTTTACCGGGTGGGAAAAAATGGCAAGGGGAAAGTTCATCAAACAACATCTTTGGAAGAGAACGGTGGACACAAAAATAATCACCACTCTCTCTTGTGCTGTACAGTCTGGGACAAAAGTTCGCCTATAGTTCCAGTACATCCTCTTCTCATTTATGGCACATCAGTCATTTTCCTTCCTAACACATCACATCCAAGAACAGAGAAACATGCCAAGCCTCTCTCATCTTTCGGATATTAATAAGTAAAGGAAAGTGGGTAGAAGAGGTAAAATAGTAGATAAATTTTTGACCCTGCCTCTACCTCCTGAACGCACGACGAAAATTGTGAAATACTGAGTTACTCTGACGTGGTACGCATTCTCATCTGGTAAGGAGGTTCTGTAACATCTCTTCTTTAATTATTTATTTTCCAAACTACCCATTAATATCCTATTTTTTCTTCTTATGTCTTCTTAATGTTGACAGAGATTGCATGAATAACACACAAAAATCAGAAGTAAAGCAATGAGGATTAGGTGAGAGTAACTTCCTAACCGTACGAGAATACCACCCTATGTAGTAACCTATTTTAAGAACCCTTTTATAAACTTCTCTTATATCGCTCACTGAGGTAAAATAACAAGGCATGAGTCAGATTTTTTTTTTTATATAACGTACTGAAAATTACCAGACCCAACAAAACTTGTGGAAACACAGCACCAATGTCTAATAGTATGACAGATCCAGTATGGATAATACACCTTATTATTTTGATTAGCATTATCAGTATTGACAACTTCGAGTTGGTGAATGTCAGTTGTATAAAAGAAAATTACAAGAAAGTCTTACCTAAGAGAAAACATCACAAAGACCCCGAAACACCAAATCTATAAGGTTCAAAGTGCTTTTCATCATTATTATTATTATTATTATTATTATTATTATTATTATTATTATTGGTCATATCCGAATTTGACTAGCAATTAAAGCAAATGTGGGTAATAAAAGAGAGAGAAAAAAAAATACATTGGAAACATCGTTAAGATCAGATTTGGCAATGATGCCTATTTATAATGATCTTATATGGCGAATATCAGTTAGAGCAAATACCAAATTCAAGTATCTAAGAGAGAGAACACTATTGAATATCAGTTATAAAAAGAAGAAATCTTAAAAACCAAGTCACAAAATATGCAAGCCTTCCAGAGCACCCGTCCACACCACGGAGTGGCGAACGGGTATTGGTTTCACTCTGTTTGATTATTTCTTTGTATGTCTGTCTGTCTGTCTGTTAACAACTTTACGCAAAAACTACTGGTGCGATTTTGACTACAATTAGAGAGATGATAGGCTACGACCTTCTGATCATCTGATTAAATTTTGGGCCAAACTGGACCAAGGCCCAGACTGTAGGCCTAATAAATGTAAAAAGAAAATCGTTTTTTCACCATAACTCTTTTCATGTTCGCCATATCGACATGAAACCAAAACCTAAAGGTGCATCTTTCCAATCTGCATTCTATAACATGGTTCATTACATCAGGGGGGTCACCTCTCAGTTGGTGGTAGGGAGTCAAGGTCAGGTGGGTCGGGCCTAAAATTTCGGATGGGCATGCAATCGTCAATTTTCACCCGATTTACTCCAAATTAGATATGTGACATCTTTGGCTAGATATCCTGTTGTATTTATACGTCAGCACAAAGATGACTATCTCGGACGGATCAGCAAAAAAATGACTGCTACTGCTACCACCATTACTACTACTACTACTACTACAAAAGTCAGCGGACAGTACAAGACACGATCAAGCTTCACACTGTCACATTTCAAACTGCCACGCTTCACACTGCCATACCTCACACTACCACACTTCACGCTGTTGAACCTCCTGTCTCAAAACGCACAGAGAATTTTCTAACACCCTGTTTAATACCTCGTGGAGCACCTGTCGATGTCAGCAAAAATAATCCCAAATATGTACAGTTTTGAATACCAATTTTAAAAGGTAAGTTCATCTGATAAAAACTGATGACATATACATGGCAATCGTTTCAACTTAATGGGCAGACTTAGAATTATTTAGATTAACCTTCGTTATGACATCCTTATCACTATATTCTCTCTGCCATCTGACGATTTTATTCATCCTTAAAGAGCCTGTCAGTAGTGAAAAAATTGATCATATTACATTTAACATTTATAATTTGAGGTCTCTACGGAACTGATTAAAATTGCTTTGGGATAACGACAATATTATTTAAAAAGGCATAGTAATAGCGAAGGAAACAACACCACACGAATCTGTTACACTGTGATAAATCCCAGCAGTTGAAGGGTTAATGAGGAGTAAACTAGGAACCACGGCGACTTAACCGTACCTTGTTTGCCTCTCAATTTGCATGTGCCTATCAGTATATACAGTAACTTCACACGTTCTCAACATCAAGGTGGCATATACAAACACCGCCAGCACTTTTATTCCCACTTACAATCACCGCCAAAACTTTTATTTCCATTTACAAACACTATCAACATTTTTTTTTCCACTTACAAACTCCGCCAGCACTTTTACTCTTATTACCACTTACAAAGACCGCCAGCACTCTTATTTCCACTTAAAAATACTGCCAGTACTGCAGTTCCATTTTTACACACCAACACAGCTAACACTTTTATTTCCACTTACAGACACCGCCAACACTTTTCTTTCCACTTAAAACACCTCCAACGTCACTTCCATGTTCACATACTAACACAGACAACACTCAGAGATGGATTTACATGAAGGTCAAACTTCAGGACCCAACCTTGGGGGGGGGAGGGGGCGGCCCAGTGAAAATAAATAAACTAGAGGCTCCCCCAAGGAGGGAATCACACCAGCCACGAGCCGATACATATGTAGGATGACTCGGACAATTACCTTGACCTTGACCTGCTTTCACCAATTTCGAACTCGTAAGAGATATTCATCCCTTCTACACACCTGTAAATTTTTTGATGATGTCTTGAGCTGTTGAGAAGTTATTATGACAACAAACACGCAGATCTTGACCGGCCTTCACCAATTTCGAACTCGTAAGAGATTTTCATTCCTACTACACACCTGTAAAATTTTGTGATAAAATCTTGAGCGGTTGCGAAGTTATAGTGCTAACACACACACACACACACACACACACACACACACACACACACAGAAATTGAAAACAATACCAGCTTCGCTATCGCGGCTGGTAATACAGTAGTATCGGCAAAGTTTATGAACATGCCAGGCACAGCTGTGGGAAAAAATCCACTAAGATTGGATATAGAGAGTTCTGGAAATACTTTATTATTATTCTGTTTCTATCATTTCTGTTGTATGTATGTATGTATGCATGTAGTTAAATGGACCGTAAACAAAAAATCCTCAGACCTCAAGTACTCCTGCTTGGCACCTGACAACACCTCCACCTTCACCTGCAGTCTTCTCATTATATGCACCATTCCAGTTCGTATTGGCCAATGGGTGAGGGTTAATACTGGCACCGGACCTCCAAAGGATCTGACATCAAGACCAATACAGTTACAGACACATACGGATACAATATACAGTATGGAAACAATACAGATACTGAAGGAATTCATTATACCAAAAAAGTGTGTTTGTGAGCGCGTGACGAGCGAGCGAGCGTTTGCACATACGTCTATCATCATAATTTCATCTTGGCATAAACTTTCAATGTATCTGGTAAGGTAGTTAAACAATAACAGAAGAATAACTGAGCTATAATATTTACTTTCTCACGTTTTCTCTTTCTCACGTGTTCTCACTGGAGGTGCATATAGCAAGGCTCCATAGCATTTCCGAAAGTCTTCCCTGATATTTTTTTTTCCAGGTTTTTTCTTTGTTGTTTATTTACTATGTGTGTGTGTCTCGTTGGTTTCTCTTTCATATTTTTTACGTCTCTTCCTCGTGCTTACGGTATCTTTTCTTGGGCGTTCTTTACAACTGTATTTCTGTTTTTTTGTATGAATGTTAAGTGATTCTCTCTCTCTCTCTCTCTCTCTCTCTCTCTCTCTCTCTCTCTCTCTCTCTCTCTCTCTCTCTCTCTCTCAGCTATAAATTCGTCTATCTCTCCAAATGCCGTACACTTTGTCACACATATCGACGCTCGCACACTGACACCCCTGACATCAACAACTGTTCAGATAAGTCTTACCACACACACACACACACACACACACACACACACACACACACACACACACACACACACACACACACACATAAACACACACACACACACACACACACACACACACACATACACACACACACACACACACACACACACACACACACACACACACACACACACACACACACACACACACACACACACACACACACACACACACACACACACACACACACACACAGTAAGTAGGTAAGTAAGTAAGTAAGTATTTATTGACCACAATATCCAGTTACACATACAGGATTTCAAACAACAATAAACCTTAACATGATAAACAGCACATCAGATATTAGCAAACAATTATGGTCCACAAAACAAGCGAAGTATTAAAGGGTTGATCAGTGCATCTATATAGCCTTAATGAAAGATGGAAATCATTACACTTCTGAGTAACGTAACTACAATTTGACCAATCACCTTTTTTACGAAAAAAAATAAATTCCCAATGATATATCATGGTTAGAATAAGAGCATAAAAAATTAATTAAATACACTTTTAATAACATTGGTTATGATAAACATTATAGTATACACTAGCCAAAACAGGAAAGGACCTTATACACTATCTCCTCAATAGGAAACTGAGCATCGTCACCAATGATTTGACTCCAGGAAGTAAAGTCATGTCTTGTACGTATGTGCTGAGTCAGTGGACACACCTCCAGTACATGCAACTCTATTTGCACAGCACCACATGGACAAAGCCGCTCTGCTACCGGGAGACGTCCCCGTCCACGCCAGATTGTGACTGATTACCCGCAGCCGACTAAATGCCATTCTGTGTACCTCACTAGTTTTACCACGACATTTATAGATCTCGTGAACTGTTAAGGTATGGTTCAACACATTATAAATTAGCCTTCTAGAAGATGTAGAGTTAGAAATTGATTGCTTTAAAGATTCAATGCCGACTTTAACATCATCAACAAAATTATTAATTAAACTCTTAATGTGTTTACTTGTTGGTGTGTTAGCCGCCATGGTCAGCCTGACGACGTGCACCCACGGGTCATCGGGCATACCGCGCCTCTCCCTCCACAGTCGCTGGAAACGCTTCCTCTGCCTTGCTAGTACTAAAGATTTCAGTGGCGGGCACCCGAGTTCCACGTAACAAACGTCCGTGCACGCCGTCATACGAGCTCCCAGCAGCTGTTTAATACCCCAGTTATACAATTTTTCCATTGGCCTCAAGTTCCCATTGAACCAGGACTCAGCCATATAGGATGGTTGACATTAAGGCTGCTTCAAACATTATCTTTTTAACATAAAATGGTATGTCTGTATTCTTTTCCAAAAATGACACAAATTTCAGAATGTGGCACATTTTTACTTGTGCGTGGGCGGTAATGGCGGACGACAGGGTCACGTCGCTTGTGAACAGGCTTCCCAGATACACATACCTGTCACACCACTGCACGACCATCTCACCAACGCAGAATGGCTCACGATCGCCCACTGACGCATGGATTGCAAAGAACTTGGTCTTAATATTATTCACAACCATGCCATTATTTACACAGAACTGATTCAGAAGTGTATAAGTTTATGTTCCATCCCGTGTCGTGTTGTTGAGAGAACAGTATCGTCCATAGGGACAAGGAGATGAAGCCACTGTAAAAAACCATCTGGCCCACAATTGGACTTTATCAACTTAATCATGCTGTTTGCAAAAATGATAACAATAAACAAGATGTTGGGGACCCCTGTCTGACGCCGATCCTGGATGTTACAATGGCTGTCCCAATAATAGTCAAAGTAACCCCGTATATCGCCACCAGCTCCGCTAACATTCGCGACCCGCACCCCAACTCATGTAACATGCGAAACAATTTGGCGCGAGGGACCCGGTCGTATGCCATTGAAAAGTCGACAAAGCAAACAAATAACTTATGCTTTCTCCTGTGGGCCAAATCAATTAACAGTCTAAGTGCCACAACATGTTCAATGCAGCCCCGGCCCTCCTGACTCCCTGCCTGCTCCCGATACGGAACAAACCACATAATTAACCGAGTTGATAGCACCATGTCATTCAGCTTTGCCAAACAATTTATAATATTTATACCACGGTAATTCTTGGGTGATGATCTGTTACCTTTCTTAAATATCGTGACCATACTGGCCAACTGCCAGGATGTGGGATAAGAGCCAGAGGAAAAGACTGCGTTAAACAACGCTAATATAAAGTGTATCCACAGGTCTGGTAAAAACTTTACAATTCCTGGGTTTATTCCATCAGGCCCACACGCTTTATCTTGCTTTAAGCTATGTATTTCTAGCACAACCGCATCAAATTCTATGTCATCATCAAGAACTGGTATGGTTACATTTGTATCAAACTCAGTAGGTACTATCGGTTCAGCATTATGTGGGTTATATACCTCCTCAAAAAAGGCTTTGAAATCCTCATCTGTGGGCTTTTTATTACCGTCATATTCATCACTATCATCTCTATACTCCCCACGCCAGTCTATAGCTTTCCACATACGTCTGTCATCCATATCATTTATGAGTCTCTCCCACCTGGTCACTGTGACATCCTCTGGCACAGTCACCTGAGCACACCGACTGGCACTAGCGCACCTGTACAAAATATCTGCCATTTGGCTCACATTAGTATCAATGTCAGGATCAAACTGGGGAATATCGAATCGAGAAAGTTCCCCAATAAAGTTTTCGATGTGAACATCACAAAACTTTATAGGACGTTTTAACCGAGATTTCTTCTTCTTACAACCTGAATACAAAACTGCATGATCACCAAGAGAACCCGCCCGCACACCAAGACACACCCTATCCACCACAGGGGGGGACAGAGCAACTGCTATTGGGGCGTGATCCGATGAAAGATCAAGATCATTGTTCACAGTGAAACTTTGAATGCAATTTAAAATTTTGGTAGAAGCAATACACACATCTACTTCAGAAATCCATTCATTACGTTTCCTATACGTCAGATTGCTCTTATAATGTTTTTCACTGTATTTCAAGTTATTTACCACCACTAAATTTTGTTCTACACATACAGTAGTCATAGTATTTGCATTCTCATTAGGCAAATTAATTTGATCAGAAATCTCGGGGTAGGTGAAATAATCAGGTCCAGAGACAAGCAAATTCACTAAAATACTTTGAACACCAGTACCAAAACGTGTGTTCAGGTCTCCCATTAGTAGAACATTACAATTTTCCTCTTTTCCACATATGATTTTCTCTTGTATATAACTGAAACTGTTAGGATTAACGTACTGCGAATCTGTAGAAGGTACATACACAAACCCCAAGAGCACAGTGCTCTCTCTCTCACACACACACACACACACACACACACACACACACACACACACACACACACACACACACACACACACACACACACACACACACACACACACACACACACACTCACACACATAAACACACACACACACACACACACACACACACACACACACACACACACACACACACACACACACACACACGACAGTGGACTGAAATACAAGCACACCAAGGCAAATACCCCCATCCCCCCTTTCTCTCTCTCTCCACCCCCGATGGTCCCCACACCTCCTTACCCTTTCCCCACGCCCATCACCTCTCCCCTCATATCACAAAATTTATGGGCATAATCTCAACCTCATAAATCTGTAGGTCTCTCTCCTAAGCTGATATAATCGTTCTCTGATATAAAAGAAACTATTGAGAGGTGTAACTTCCTCAGCTTTAGGGCGTCCGTTGGGTAACGATACACAACTGAATTTATTACTGAAATTAATCAACGAAGGTATCTCAAAGCATAAGGGATAAGAAAATTATAAACTTTTTTCTAAAGCAATCGTCAATTAAATAATGCTAAGCCCCATACTTTGGCCACAATTTTCAAAACACCTGTGAAGACAACGTGTGATGTGCCTAACAAGTACTTGACGTTATATACTTCAAGCAGCAGTGAAGGAGCTGAGCACGTGGTTCTACAGATTTATCACAGTTCCCAGACTCTCCCTGGGACACGTTGGAGAAAGGGGAACACTTTACATGAATAATCGCACACACTTGTAAGTCGTCTGGTACCAAAAAATTTCCTGTGTTCCATTAATAAACTAACAATCCCACATTTTACTTCCCACCCCTATCTCACTCTGAAAACCGGAGGAAAAGAGTTTGACCCTAATTTTCTCAACACACGTGGAAGCCGTATGAACCGCCAAACCCATACTTAAGATTACGTACAATAATCAATACCAAAGAAGAGCCAGATATATTTTTCTCTCAGGCCTCGCGTTTCACCAATGACCCACAAATCTCAGGGTCTTCCTTTCCCACCCACATCCTCATTTTCAAGACCCTATGATTTTAGGCCTCACAGCTCCATCTCCATCCCTGGCAGTGATCCACTGCACCTCGCCCACACAATGAGCCTCGTGGTGTCACTGTGTACATGCGTCTCGCCATTCTTCCGATCCTCCTATTGTTTCTCGCCTACCGCCCTCTCTTTTCCTCCCCCCCTCATACCCCCATCATCTTTTGCACCCGACCCATTTTTCTCACTCCTCCCTTCCCTGCAACTCTCTTCTCTCTCTCTCTCTCTCTCTCTCTCTCTCTCTCTCTCTCTCTCTCTCTCTCTCTCTCTCTCTCTCTCTCTCTCTCTCTCTCTCTCTCACTACCCTATTACCAAGTACCCGCCCTCTCTCATCCCTCTTTTCCACCAGTCCCCTTTATAGTGTCAGTCTGCTTTTTTTTTCTTTCCTCCTCCTGTACCACCTCATTTAACCTCTCTTCCCTTCTCCATATCCATCCCCCTTTCTCTTTCCTTCCTCCTCCTCCCACCTTGCTAATCCCGTTTCTATCTCCACGTTTCATCATGCCTTTCCTTCTTGCTTTCTCTACTATTTTAAACTCTTCTGCCATCCATCGGCCATCACCTTTCCTTCTCTCTGTATTCTCATCTGGCGCTTCTTTATTTTATGGCTCTTCCTCTCACAAAGCCGCCTCCACCAGCCTCCTCTCGTTTCTCTCTTTCTCTTTCTCTCTCGCCATTATGCTCCCTTGTGTCTTCTTATCACTTCTTCACTCAAATTTCTCTTTTGCATCTACGAGTACCACAGGTCTCTCGATTTCTTCCATAAACAACACTTGATGTTTTTGTTTACATATTCCACACGTCTCCCAGTTTCCTCTATCCGATCCTTTACACATTTATAGATTTATTTCTTTTCATCTTCCAAGTCTCTTCTCATACATCTTTTCACTTTCCATACGACCCTCGATTATTGCCTTTAACGTCTCTTGATTATTTTTTTTCTTTTTCATCTTCCAAAGGTTCCTTCTTTCTCCATTTTTATCCGCCACATACCGACTCACCACTGCTCATTCACCTACCTTCTCTTGTAGCTGGATTCCTTTCCCTTGATAATTTTCTCCTTTGCCAATTCTTCGTGTTCGTGCCTCCCTCATCTTTGTGCCTTCATTTGTCACGTGTTTTTTTCGCTACGCATCTTCCCTAAGTTATACGGTATTATGGTTTCTGGAGTTGCCTTTATTATTCTAGTACTGTGTATATGTTTCGTGGGTCTTGTCATCTGTGTGTGTGTGTGTGTGTGTGTGTGTGTGTTTCTTTCCTCTCCCCACCTTCCTCCTTTGAGGCATTTATTGTCCTTGTAACTCTGTAAGTACACACTGTCATCCATTTTTTGCCCGACTCCTTCGAGCAAGAGTTGACTGGATTTCTCGGCCTTTTACAACCTCAGTGCAACTGATTAAATCTGGAACTGTCTTTTATTGTCATTCCCACTAATTATGGCTTTCACTCTTTCAAAATCAATGTGTCCAGACATCTCAATATGAAAGGACTTGACTTTGGTTTCCTTTTTATTATTGTAGCTCTCTTTATAACAGAAGTTTCACTGGCTTTCAGGCTTTGATTCTCTCCTATGTTCAGAAATTCTCTTCTCCCTTCCTCTCTCCCCTGTTAGCACCCCCATTATTGTGTCATTTTACTCCCTTTCTTGTGTCACTTCCTCCCCCCCTTCTCTCTCTCTCTCTCTCTCTCTCTCTCTCTCTCTCTCTCTCTCGTCAGCAGCCCTCATTGTGTCCTGTCAGCCTTTTCTCAATCTCGTGTCACTTTCCTCCCTCCCTCTCCAGTACTTGTCATCCTCTTTTCTTCTTCTCTGTCAACCTCCTTCGATCACTAACTCCCCTCCTCCTCCCCCCCCCCTATTCCCCCTCCACCAACCGTCCTTTTCTCAGCCTACTTCCCACTCCTGACGTTTTAACATCATTGTCGTATTCTTAGTGGATTTTGAGATTTCGTAACACATTTTCCATAGCGATTTATTCTGTGCATTACACCTTAGTATCCTCAAGTATGTTACTGATATTTTGTCGATATCGAAATGATATAGAAACATACAAGTGGTTGCTGATGTGTAATATGCAAAATAAATCGCTAAGGAATAGGTGTTACGAAGTCCCCTATGCCACTTAAAGTACAGACTTGTATCCTTTGACTCAACCCACTCTCCTCCGAAAAAAACAGTTGATCATCTTTACTTTTCTCTTGTTATTTTCTGTTCCTTTTTTTTAGTCACTATTCTGTTGCTGTCCTCTGTTCCTTTTCCTCTTCACTGTTCTATCGTAATATTTCTCAGCTCTTCTTTCACGTCACTGCTCTTATCATCATCTTCCTCTCTTCCTCTTTCTCTCTACTATTTTACCGTTATCTCCCTCTGTTTCTCTTCCTCTTCTTCCTCATACCTCTCATCTTTTCATGTTCTCTCACCCACCAAAACGATTCCCGGTAGATATCTTAGCTATCAGCCAGTCTCTTCCACATCCTTTCACATCCTACTTTTCAACAAAGTCCTTTTCAGTATGCCTCATTCTCCATCATCTTCAACATCGTCATCATCATCATCATCACCCTTTCCCGTCCCAAACAGCGTACTCATCCCACTGTCAACACCCACACCTACACCTTTCGTAACCTACTCCTCCCCTCCTCCTCACATCCCCCACCACTTTCTCACACACCCCTCCCTCTCCCTATTTAACGCATTATCTCTCAGTACCTCTCACGTTCCATCATCATCATCATCATCATTGTTCCCTCTCCCTACCAACCCACTCACCCCATTTTATCACCAGCTACACCCAACCCTCCCTCAACCTCCCCAGCCCCCACTCCTCACCCCCATACCTCCTCCAATCCTCTAAAGCGACCTGACCTCCAAAAAGGGTAACATATGTGTGACCTACTGGCGGACTCATTAATGAGATGCACTTTGAGTCACTCACACACACACACACACACACACACACACACACACACACACACACACACACACACACACACACACACACAAACGGCTCGCTTACCTTCCTCCACAACCAGGTGGATACAAGGACGGTGTGTGTGTGTGTGTGTGTGTGTGTGTGTGTGTGTGTTCTATTTTTCTTTCTCTTTTCGGTTTTTATGTCTTTCCTCGTTTTTTTTTATTTAAATTTGCTTTATTCTAATGCAATTTATTTCACTTTTCTAGAGTTCTCTTTAATCTCCTTTACTATCGTTTTCTTCTCTTGTTCACCTTCGTTTACTTCCTTTTCTTTTTCTTCCGTTTTCTTTACTTTTTTCCTTTCTCTTCTTGTTTTTCCTTACTTTTATTTCTTCTTCATTCTTTTTCATTTGCATTATCTCTATGTTCTCTGCTTTCATATCCTTCACTCTTGTTTTTCACAGACTCTTCTATTTTCATTTTTTTTTTTTCTTTCATTTTCTTCCTTCATTTCCTTTTACATCATAATTTCCCTCTTATACTTTTATTTTCCTCCCACATTGTTTTCAATTTCCACGCTTTTCCTCTTTTTGATTTCGCTTTCCTCCCTCTTTTTTTTTTTTTCTTTTTTTACCCCGTCGTTTTTCTCTCCATTCTTTCCTTCTCTCATTTCGTTTTTATACTTTTCTTTCCTTCCCTTTCCCTAGTTTTAATTTATTCTTTAACTTCTTCCTCTCCATGTACATTTCTTCTTCTTTATCTCAGTCCGCTTCTCTTGCACTGTCTTTTATTTTAATACCTTCTCATCCTCATCTTCTCGTCTCCTTCAACTTTTCCGCTCCTCTCTCCCCACCTCCTCCTCCATCACCACCACTATGACCATCATCACCACCACCACCACCACCATCACCACCACAACCCCGTCATTATGTTTTCTCTTTCTCATTCATCTCACAAATATGGACATTCTTTCCAGTTTTCTTTTCTCTTACTTAAAGCTTTAGTTTGAGCTCGTGTTTTTTCCTTTAGTTCCTTTTATGGCGTACGTTCATCCGTCCCATCCATACCTGATTCCTTTCTAAATTTCTCACTAAAAAGAAGGATTTTGTGTTTTATTCTCGCTGCCTCAAGATGAATTTATTCATCTTAACAGATACTTCTTCTAGTGAAAGGGTCTCACCTCTTCAATCCAATGACGTATTTTCTATTTTATTCCTACCTACCGTCACTTTTTTTTTTTTTTTTAAATAGCTAAGGAGAGACTTTTCGAAGTAAGCTAAGGTATACGTGACACATTTCCCTAAACAAGGAAAGAATGTTTTCACCCATGTTCTTTACGACAAGAAGAGTATATTTTCATCCCTGTTTGTTTGTTTGTTGGCTTGTTTGTTTGTCTGTCTGTCAGCAGCATTACTTAAAAACTAAAAAAGAGAAATTCACGTCCCAGGGAAAAATCGATTAGCTTTTGGGATCGATCAGGATCGTATTACAGATCCTGGATCCGGAAAACATTTTTTTGTAAAACCCATAACAGTGATGAGAAAACTAACCCATTTTGAAGAGTGGTTTGGAAATTACGTTGCCATTGTCGGAGAGATGTGCTCCACTGAGTGCCTCTCTAGTTTTTTGTTTGTTAGTTTTGTCTGTTAGCAGGCTTAATCAAAAACTAAAAGATAGATTTGGACCAAATTTGGTGGGTAGATAGCCCATGTCCAAGAGAACAACCGATTGACTTATGGGTCCGATGTTTATTAGTCTTTTGTCAGTCAGCAGGATTACTCAAAAACTAAAAGAGAAATTTGGACCAAATTTGGTGGGTATATATCCCATGCCCAAGGGAACTACCAGTTAACTTTTGGAACCGATCTGGATCTAATTACAGATTCTGGATCCGGAAAACAGTTTTTGCGAAGCCGTAATCAGAGATGAGAATACCTATCCCATTATGACAAATGGTTTGGAAATTACGTTGCCCTTTGTCTGGGAGATGCACTTTAGTGAGTGGCCCTCTAGTTTTCATTTAAGACTTGCTACCACCAGACGATTTCATTCAACTGAGGAGAGACCTTTCAAACTAGGGAGGCAATGTAGCCTACACTAGCTTTCACTGACCCCTTCACAAGAAAGCGTCTCCCACAGGATAAATAAAATCGTCTGAAAGCCCCAAGCGTGATATAGAATAATACACTCTTGGTCTGAAGGGATTAATGAAGGCTAGCTCTAACCCCTCCAATTCAACAAGTCTATTCTAAGCTGAATGAAATCGTCTGGAAGTAGCAAGGATAAACCAGAATGATATACGTCATTGGAGCAAAGGGGTTAAGGGAGATTATTCTTATCTGCTCGAGTGCCGATGGGCTGTTTTCTACTTCAAATAAGATAGTTTTGTAGCTGACGGAATATAATGGAAAGAGAAACATCTTAAGTGCAGGAGTTAAGTTGAATTCGAGTACTCGCATTCTCTCTCTCTCTCTCTCTCTCTCTCTCTCTCTCTCTCTCTCTCTCTCTCTCTCTCTCTCTCCGTTTCATTTTCTCTTTCCAGCCCCTTCCTTCAGCTTCCATCTCCCTCTCCCCTATCCATTCATCTCTTCACTCCTCATATCTACAAGACTTTCATTGTCTTGTCTCCTTTCTTGCTTTTTTCGTTCCTTTCCATCCACCGTTCCTACTTCTGCCATCTTCCTTCTCTTTCCACTCCCTTCCTTTGCCTCCCTATCCCTCCTTCCCATTCATTCACCTCCCGAGGGAGGAGGCCTGCAGTCCCAACAGACCCAAGTTCAAATCCCCGCTAGGACAGGGAACAGTTTAAGGATCTGAATTTCATACAGAAGACTTTACTGATCTACTAGAAGACCCGCCGACATGTAAAAATACCCCCGGTAATACAAATACACAAGTTCTGTATGAGACAGCCCTAGCATGTATTCAATATGGACTGTGGGTGTTAGCACCAAAATGATGACATGTGGAGGCGTGTGGTATGGAGGAGAACTGCTGGGCCTTGCTGTGAAGCCTGTGCCCAGAGTTGGACACATTAAAACAAAATAAAAAATGCTACATACGACCATCGCTTTCCCACTGTCATTGTGCTCACTATACCCTTCCCATTCAAAGACCCCCCCCCCTTCTCCCTCTCTCTCTCTCTCTCTCTTGTATTACTACTACTACTACTACTACTACTACCACACTTGTCGTTTGAGTGAAGTGGTGGAAATTGAAAGCTGACTGTCATGGAATAACTTAAGACTAAAAGAAATATATGGGCAATGATTAAAGTGACAAGAGCGAGAAACAAACTGATATTTTTGCACTCCCGGTTCTTGCCATTCATCATTTTTCCTCTCTCTCTCTCTCTCTCTCCTTCATCTGCATGGAGAAGGAAGTAGAAAAACAGAGGTGAATATTAAAGGATAATATGGTAATTTCTTGAAGTGCTGTGGAGCTGAGGAAAAGCTGACAAGGATGAGGAATTGATGGGGTAATTTTGCATTCTTGCTGTTTTCTCTTTTTAATTCGCTCTTCCATATTATCACCTGAATGAGAGAGAGAGAGAGAGAGACAGACAGAGACAGAGAGAATGACTTAAAATATTAGCCCAGGGAAGGAGGTCAGCGTTAATGGCGAGCCACTTTTACACCTACGGCCTTAATTCTCAACCTTGGATTATGTTTTATGATGTTTATTGATGCACTGGGATCTTCCGTGCTCTCTCTCTCTCTCTCTCTCTCTCTCTCTCTCTCTCTCATGCAGATCGTCATGAGTCGGCTAGTGACATTGGCTTTTGTGAGAAACCGCGAACTTAAGTGGAATCCCAGTTTATCGTTCAGTTAACCGCTCATCGGACGGAAGCTTTGTCAAATCAATTTTTCATTGTCATACGTGATCGTCTTTGTGTGAGACATTAGCGCTTCCGCTGAGCGATTTGTTTTGGGCGCGTTTCGCTCACTCGACCATTAAAAAAATGCGGCCTATAGCTTCCCTTTCTTTCCCACGAGAGACTCAGTCCAGTGTTTGCTGTGACGGAGAAAGGTTCTGTGCTCCAGAAGTGAGAAGTCAGCCCAGGCTCTACTAGACTACAGTTTCCCAGGCTCCCACCTTAGTTGGTGATACACAGCATTCATTGACCAGTATCTTCGATTTCCTAGTCTTAAGAGTTTAGTTAAGGTGTTTTTCATAGGTGTAAGGATTTAGCTCTTGTGTGAGTGAGTGGGTGCGATCTCATTAATTTGATTTGAAATGTAATGTTAAATTTATTTTGTAATCAATAAATTTAACAGTTCTTTTTCTTGAGCTTAATGTAATGTAAACTCTTGTTTCATTTCTCCGCAATTAAGCTTATTTCCCATATAGCTCGTAGCTTGCATAAACGTTTGCCATTCATAACTGGTACTTAGGCCAGTCTTGTGTATTAAGCTTAAAATCCGTTGTGCCTCCTAGGAGTTAAGAATCAGCAAGAACCTGATGTTATTAGTATTAGTTATTTATTGTCAGGGGTGAAGTAACTTTCTCCAGAGGCTAACAGTGACAGCAATTGAGTAATTAGTCTCTGCTGTGTACTGTTGAGAAAGTTTATAAATTCTCGTTCTTAGAGAATCGTGCGAAGCAAGTCAGCGTAAAGTAATCGTTGCTTGATTTAGTAAGACAATCATTGTCCCTGCTCTTCAATATTATTGAATATTATTATCAATTAAATAATATAAGCATTTATTTTAAAAACCCCGTGACAATTGGCGACCTCGCCAGGATATTAACTCCTAGCTCTAAAGCTATTCACGAGATAGTACTCACTCATTCATATTTAGGAATTTATCATTAAAGTTTATAGGCACAAGTTTACTGGTGTTTACCGTTAATTTAGCAAGTGAATTTTTGCTTTATTAATCCATAGAGTACTTAACTCTATTTAGTACTTTATTTTTGGTAACGCCAGACGATTTTATTCGCTCCTGGGTAGCCGTCGTACCCATTGTGTTAATTATTGAGTCTTCTCAGTTATTTGCATTTTTGCTTTATTCTTCTCGAGTTAACTAGATAAAACTTGTCACCACTAGCTTGTGTCTGTATTTTTTACTTGTGTTTATTAGCATTCGTTTGCGAAGCAGTCAGTGCTCAGTTTCAGTTTGCTTAGTAAATTAGCGTCATGGCTACCACCATATTTTTACAGGAAGCCAAAGATATGGGTCTTACAGACCCAACTGAAATTAAAGAGTATATACTCTCACGGCA
Organism: Coenobita brevimanus; assembly: GCF_032717465.1. Taxonomy (NCBI): domain Eukaryota; kingdom Metazoa; phylum Arthropoda; class Malacostraca; order Decapoda; family Coenobitidae; genus Coenobita; species Coenobita brevimanus. The sequence continues at coordinate 34,882,938 of NC_136977.1, forward strand.
TAATCAGAAGCAGCAGTGTGAGAATGATGCCCGTGAAGAGCGTAAGATTCAGCGCGAATACGAGCGAGAACAGCGCGAACAACGTGAAAGAGAGCGTGCATATGAACAAGAGCACCGTGAGAAAGAGCGCGAATACAAGCGTGAACAACATGAACGCGAGCGAGAACAGCGCGAATACGAGCAGAAACAACGCGAGCGAGAACAGCGCGAATACGAGCAAAAACAACGCGAGCTCGAGTTAGAAAAAGAGCGACAACAGCACGAGCACGAGCAAAAACAGCGCGAACTCGACTTAGAACATGAGTCAGAACAGCATGAGGAACGAGAGAGAGACCGAGAACACGAACGTGCTGAGCGAGAAGCACGTGAAAAACATGAACTTGAAGTGCTGAAGCTCAAGCGAGATTCCTTGGCTTCAGATACATCTGGTGCAGTTAATCCAAGCTCCACTAGCGCTCTTCCTACACATGTCCTGACGACCCCACGCATCAAGCTTCCTTCATACAAGGAAAGCGAGCGAATCGAGCCGTACATAGCTCGTTTTGAGGACATGGCAGACATGTATCAACTGGATGAGGCAGCTAAGCGGATCCAATTTCTTAGTTTATTTGAGGGCCCTGCCCTCGATATTCTCCACAGAATTCGTGGAGACAATCTCACGTATGAGATGATGAAAGCTGCACTCATTAAGGCGTATGGTCTCACAGTAGACGACCCCAAAGTTCAGTTCGTGCAAGCTCGTCTCCAAGACAAGGAGATAGCTGTTCAGTTCCTCGATCGTCTCACTGCTTACTTAGGTGAGTGGATGGAGAAAGATGAAACTCCTTCCATGCGTGAGGGGATAAGTGACCTTATGCTGCGTACACAGCTAGAGAGGTCGTGGTCTGCTGAGCTCATAGCACAGCTTAAGATCTACCAGGTGAAAGATACCAGCCAAATGGCAGAAAAGGCTGACACGTATTTCACTGCATATGGGTATCAAACTCGTAAGCAAAACACCTGGAGCAGAAAAGATACTGCCAAGTCTGGGAAGCCGTCTCAGACTGAATCCCAGCACCAAGGCCGTTCTCAGAGTAATGGCCAAGGTCCAAGCAAACCGCAGAAGGACCAGGGGCAAAATACACAGCAGCCTGCTTGGAAGCGGTACAACAAACACCCCAACCAGCAGCAGTTCCCCAAGCAGCAGCAGCAATACAAGGACAAGCCACGTAACCCTCAGGTAGGTCAATTAGTGTATCGGAAGCAGGAGGCAAATGCAGCCTTCATTCCACGACAAGTACCCGGTGGTGCCATCTCTACCAGTACAGGTACTTCCCAACAGTTCACAAGTCCCCCTCCGACCAAGAACTCTCCTCTACAGGTAGTCAATGCTCCACCTACTCAGATGGTGAATACGACTCCACAGACACCTAGTTCCCAGGGCGCCACGTTTGCTGCATCGGTTGTTCCGCAGTCTCATGAATGACTGGCTGCTACCTCCTCAGACCCTTCCACCAGCAACACTGCCTTTCTTGTTCAGCCAGGGTCTGTGGGAGGTGTTTCTGTAAATGTTCTGAGGGACAATGGTTCCTCAGGTTGCTCTGTTAAGCAGAGTTTAGTTCGGCCTGATGAGTATACAGGTCGACAGATCCAAGTTAGACTTACTGATGGATCAGTGAGATTGTTCCCTGAGGCACGTATCCAGGTGGCATCTCCATTTTTCACTGGCCTGACAGCTGCAGTTGTCATGTCAGAACCTTTATTTGACCTCATATTAGGCAACATACCAGGCGTCAAAAATAGTTGCGCCGTAGATGTTGCTACTCAGACTTCGGCTGCTGCGGTAACACGAGCCATGGCCAAGGCTCCAAATCGCATCACTCCGTTGACTGTCGCAACGCCGCAAGATCTGATTCATAGTCAAGATGTTGTCCAAGAGCAACAGACTGACTCGACACTTGCCTCAGTGCACAAGAAGCTGGAGGGTAAAGTGATCAAGTATTCATGGGGAGGACAAGCCAGGCTCCTTCGTAAGCAAGGACGGCTGTACTGTGAGTCACAGACACCCCAGGGTGAGGTTCGACTGCAGTTTGTCGTTCCTGCAAAGTATCGCTGAGCAGTGTTTGAATTAGGTCATTGTTCAGGGATTGGAGGTCACATGGGTCAAAAGAAGACCTCTGACCGCATCCATGCTGACTTTTTCTGGCCAGGAATGGGACGGGAAATAACGAGGCTCGTACGTTCTTGTGATGTGTGTCAGCGTACCACTGACCTGGGACGTATCTGTCCTGCGCCATTGAAACCAATGCCCATAATCTCTGAACCATTCGAGAGAGTAGCAGTTGACATAGTTGGGCCAATCTCCCCTAGGGCTAGTGATGGATCAAAGTATATCCTCACTATTGTTGATTTCAGCACACGGTGGCCTGAAGCCATGGCCCTTAAGAATATAGAGGCTGTCACTGTTGCTGAGGCATTAATTGAAGTGTTCTGTCGTGTAGGTATCCCTAAGGAGGTCTTAAGCGACCGGGGTTCACAGTTCACTTCAGCAATGATGAACGAAGCATTCAGGTTGCTGTTCATCCGAGGCTTACGGACTACGCCGTATCATCCCATGTATAACGGGTTGTGTGAGAGGTTCAATGGAACTCTCAAGATGTTGAGGCGCATGACCACCGAACAGCCATAGGAATGGCCGCGGTTCATTGCTCCTCTTCTGTTTGCTTATCGAGAAGCCCCACAGCATTCATTGAAATTCTCACCCTTTGAAGTGGTGTATGGAAGGTTGGTCCGGGGCCCACTTCAAGTCCTTCGTGAGTTATGGGACGATGAAGAACCCGACCCTGAAGTCTAGACCACCTACACCTACGTCCTTGATTTGGCTGACCGCCTCCAGTCGACGTGCGAGTTAGCTAAGGAAGAACTGATCAAGGCGCGTGAAGTTCAAAAGGCTTATTGCGATAAGAAGGCAAAGCTTCGGAAGTTTAGTCCAGGCGATAAATGCTTGGTATTACTCCCCACTGCCCAGAACAAGTTGTTGGCGCAGTGGAAGGGTCCATTTGATGTACCAGAGCGCATTTCAGACCTCAACTACATAATTCAGATGGGGAATCTTCATAAAAGGTTCCACATTAACATGTTGAAGGCTTATCATGAGTCAGACCCCGAGGAGACTGGCCTACGAATAGCTGATGATAGTGACCAGCCACTGGAAGAAACCGAGGCAGCCGTGGTGATCCCAGCTGATGACCATGATGACGAGCCCTTAACCGCTCAGTCCCGTCAGTAAGAGACTGTCGGAGATGTTTTACTTAACCCTGACTTAGCAATAGGAGACCAAAATGCCTTAAGGTCACTGCTGTCAGTATGCTGATGTCTTCTCAGACCAACCTAGACTTGCAAAGGTTGCGTGTCATAAAATTGAGTTGACCAGCAATGCTCCTATAAAGGTTAATCCATATCCGATTCCCATGCGACTACAGGATGCAGTAGATAAGGAAATTGCTGACATGGAGACTGCAGGCATTATCGAAAAGTCCTCATCTTCTTACTGTAGTCCAGTGGTAGTAGTCTGCAAGAAAAATGGTGGAGTCAGGATTTGTGGCGACTATAGAAGGCTCAATGCAATCACCAAAGTGGATGCTGAGCCAATGGGTGACCATATTGCCATCTTCTCCAAGTTGGCAGGGTCACGATATTTCACGAGGCTCGACCTAGCGAAGGGATTCTTCCAGATTCCTCTTCATCCTGAGAGTCATCAGTTCACTGCCTTTGCTACTCCTAGGGGGTTGTACCAGTATAAAGTCCTCCCATTTGGACTTACCAATTCCCCAGTAGTATTCAATCGTGCCATGAGACAAGTGCTCCATGGTATTGTAGGAGTAGAGATGTTCGTTGACGATGTCCTCGTTCATTCTGCCACGTTGGAGGAGCACGTCAGACTCCTGGAAATTGTCTTCAGTAGACTCCAGAGTTTCAACATAACTGTGAAGCCTAGCAAATGCAAGATTGCTCACGGTGAGGTGGAGTTCCTCTGACATATTGTTGGCAACAATCACTGCAGGTGTCAGGGTGACAAGATCAGGAAGGTTAGAGAAGCCCCGAGACCCGTGACCAAGAAACAGGTTAAGGCATTCCTTGGCCTAGTGGGATATTATAGGAGTTTTATCCCCAACTTTGCTCTCATTGCCCAACCGTTGTACGAAGTGCTACGGAAATATGCTCCAAACACCATTGAATGGGGAGAAGCGCAAGAGAGATCTTTTGCCACCCTCAAGAATATGTTGTGCAAGGAGCCTATCTTGCAGTTACCTGATTCCAGCAAACCTTTCATACTGCGCACTGAAGCTTCACAAAATGGAGTAGGTGCCGTATTGATGCAGGAATCGGAAGGTGGAATCTTCCCAGTGGCATACGACAGCCGTAGGCTAAAACACGCTGAGAGGAATTACAGTACTGTTGAGAAAGAACTCTTGGCTGTGGTTGATGGTGTTAAAAAATATTATTATTTATTTGGGGCATCATTTACTCTGGAAACTGACCATATGCCACTCACTAGTCTTAGCACGACCAAGACGGCTAATACAAGGTTGACACGCTGGACACTGTATTTACAGCAGTTTAACCTTGTTGTGAGATACATCAAGGGAAGTGATAACGTAGGTGCAGACCTGATGTCTCGCCTGCTAACTGCTGACTAACATGGGCAGTTGTTGTATGCTGGGTTCCGTGATAGGCATCCTCAGAGATTTGAGTAATCCAAGGACCAGCCTGGTTCCCAGTCAAAAGTGTAGCCCTGACGTCTCACTTGTTGGCCCCACAGGACACAGTATGTCCAGGGCCTGTACATACACATGTACTGTAGGTTAAGGGGGAAGTGAAAACTCCGCAGAGGCGACTCGAGGCTATGGAAGACCCGAGTTTGCACAAGGATTCTCAGCTCCCCGATACCAATATAAGTACGGTAGGTTAAGGGGGAAGCTCGAGAGAGAACTCCGCAGAGGCGACTTGAGGCTATGGAAGACCTGAGTTTGCACAAGGATTCTCAGCTCCCCGATACCAATATAAGTACGGTAGGTTAAGGGGGAAGTTCGAGAGAGAACTCCGCAGAGGCGACTTGAGGCTATGGAAGACCTGAGTTTGCACAAGGATTCTCAGCTCCCCGATACTAATATAAGTACTGTAGGTTAAGGGGGAAGTGAGAACTCCACAGAGGCGACTCGAGGCTATGGAAGACTCGAGTTTGCACAAGGATTCTCAGCTCCCCGATACTAATATAAGTACTGTAGGTTAAGGCACAGGTTGAGGACCCATGTGCAGTTCGAGGCTATGGAAGACCCGAGTTTGCACAAGGATTCTCAACCTGCCGACACTAATCGTGTGCTATAATTAATGGCGACCTTGAATGTACGAAGCTTAGGCTGTCACTTGTATTTTCCAGCTAGAGCGTACTTTTCGTAGCATGTACTGATTGCTAGGCAGAGAGGGTAATTGTAACGTAATAAGAACTTTGTCTAATTGACACTTTTGATGCTCCACCTTAATTGGTTTTGCAGGTACAGCAATGGGTGTAGCAGTTTTGCTGTGCAGGCCAGCTGGTCGTCTGCCGCACGCTGTCGCCTCTTCTCCTCTGCCTTCGTCGTTGCCATATTATTATTTACTGTGTTATTTTACACGTAGGTACAGTTACACTACAACTGTCACACCTACACCGTGTATTACATACACCACGTTACACAACAATTAGTTGTCAGTGTAAATGTAGCAACTTTTCGCTTAGTGTGACCTGAGTACATGATTTTCACTGTCGTCACGGAGTTTTTCCCTCAATCTTGCTTCTATTAACGTAAATACGAGGTTTTTTCGCTCACTGGCGACTGCGACTTTCTCCTATAGCAGGATAGCACACACACCACAGTGTGAATCTTGTGTGACTGAGCTAGGATTTATATGTATGCATATTGAAATCTTTCTTCTGAAGGAAAAAAGATTTGATTTTCATGGGGCGTAATGTCACGAGTCGGCTAGTGACATTGGCTTTTGTGGGAAACCGCGAACTTAAGTGGAATCCCAGTTTATCGTTCAGTTAACCGCTCATCGGACGGAAGCTTTGTCAAATCAATTTTTCATTGTCATACGTGATCGTCTTTGTGTGAGACATTAGCGCTTCCGCTGAGCGATTTGTTTTGGGTGCGTTTTGCTCACTCGACCATTAAAAAAATGTGGCCTATAGCTTCCCTTTCTTTCCCACGAGAGACTCAGTCCAGTGTTTGCTGTGAAGGAGAAAGGTTTTGTGCTCCAGAAGTGAGAAGTCAGCCCAGGCTCTACTAGACTACAGTTTCCCAGGCTCCCACCTTAGTTGGTGATACACAGCATTCATTGACCAGTATCTTCGATTTCCTAGTCTTAAGAGTTTAGTTAAGGTGTTTTTCATAGGTGTAAGGATTTAGCTCTTGTGTGAGTGAGTGAGTGCGATCTCATTAATTTGATTTGAAATGTAATGTTAAATTTATTTTGTAATCAATAAATTTAACAGTTCTTTTTCTTGAGCTTAATGTAATGTAAATTCTTGTTTCATTTCTCCGCAATTAAGCTTATTTCCCATATAGCTCGTAGCTTGCATAAACGTTTGCCATTCATAACTGGTACTTAGGCCAGTCTTGTGTATTAAGCTTAAAATCCGTTGTGCCTCCTAGGAGTTAAGAATCAGCAAGAACCTGATATTATTAGTATTAGTTATTTATTGTCAGGGGTGAAGTAACTTTCTCCAGAGGCTAACAGTGACAGCAATTGAGTAATTAGTCTCTGCTGTGTACTGTTGAGAAAGTTTATAAATTCTCGTTCTTAGAGAATCGTGCGAAGCAAGTCAGCGTAAAGTAATCGTTGCTTGATTTAGTAAGACAATCATTGTCCCTGCTCTTCAATATTATTGAATATTATTATCAATTAAATAATATAAGCATTTATTTTAAAAACCCCGTGACACAGATAATGTTGAGAAGGAGTGTCACAAAAAGACTGTAGTTACTTGTAGAGAAGTTATATATATATATATATATATATATATATATATATATATATATATTAGACTTGTGGATGAGCGGTTGTTATACGTGAGTAGTTTGTAAGTAGATAATCTTGGTTCCCGTTTGTCATTCAATGACAGGAGGGGTAAAGAATAGTATGGGACTATTTTTATTTGTCTTGGAAATATTAACAGTCTCTCACACGAGTGAAGTATAAAGTAGAGTCCCGCTAGCTACCTCCCTGTCTCGCTCTCTCTCTCTCTCTCTCTCTCTCTCTCTCTCTCTCTCTCTCTCTCTCTCTCTCCCATGTTGCTAAGCCCTTCTCCCTACTACCTGCCTGTTCTATGGCTAGCCTCCATCTGAGCTCTCTTTCCTAAATTCTGGTGAAACACGGGTCGTGTCACGTGTGATCACTGTGGTTGGAAAGTTCTAGAAGCCTGTGTGTGAGTGTGTGTGTGTATGGTCACGAGGCACTGTCGTGTGCCTATAAAGTATTCCTTGAGTTAAGAGTGTGTAAGCATGTTTAGTATTGCTCGATTCTCGCAGACACAATAACTTCTCATCATCTGACTTCCTGCTTCTATCTGTCTCTCTGTCTATCTATTTATCTATTATGATTTGTAATTATAAAATGGAGACCTGACATTGCTCGGCCCACGCAGCTGAAGGTCCTCCGACAGCAATTATCATCGACATATGCTAATTTATTAGTACATAATATTGATCATAATATTGTATACATAAAATATTCATAGTAAATTGCAATGTTTCAGTAATATTACATTTTAAACAAGTTGTATACATATTTGAATAAATGCAATGGTTATTGTGTGACATTTTGTAAGATGTGCATGTACAACAGACATACGCATATAATTGTGCAATGGTAATACTGCTAGGTTATACATTACATATTGAGTTATCCCTTTAGTAATTTCTGATATTTCACCTAACTTGTATGATGATCTGGTAATACAGAATTATGGTAATACATAATTGTAACATTGTGAATTGTTACATAATTGTATTGTAATTGTTACATTGTAGTAACATTGTAGTAATACATAATTGTAACATTTTATGAATTGTTACATAATATTGTGGTAATGCATAATTGTGTTGGCCCTATAATTATAGTTACATTTTGTTAATGCAACTGTTACATAATTGTGTTGGCCTTATAATTGTAGTTAAAGTTACATAAAAGTTACATCTTGTTAATGCAACTGTTACATAATTGTTACATATTGTTTGTAGTTACATAATTGTAGTTAAAGTTACCTAAAAGTTACATCTTGTTAATGCAACTGTTACATAATTGTTACATATTGTTTGTAGTTACATAATTGTAGTTAAAGTTACATAAAAGTTACATCTTGTTAATGCAACTGTTACATAATTGTTACATATTGTTTGTAGTTACATAATTGTAGCAAGTGTAACATAATGCAATCGTTTGTCGTTACATAATTGTTACATATCGTTTGTAGTTACATAATTGTAGCAAGTGTAACATAATGCAATCGTTTGTCGTTACATAATTGTTACACATCGTTTCTAGTTACATAATTGTAATAATTGCAGACCTGACATTGAATCCGGTCATGCTGCGGTCGATGATATGATGTGCCATGCCACTAGCTTGTGGAGACAACAATTTGCTTTTTTGTGTGTAGTTTATGTGGTATTTTGGCATTTGTAGTAACACTTACACTTATTTTTATTTGTTTGTTTTGTGATCTTACTCTATTTCTTTTTCTTTCTTTGTTTTTTTTTCTTTTATTGTATGTATTGATTTTCTATAGTTTGTTTTTCTTCGTTTGTCTACGCTTTTTCTGTGTTGTTCATGGTTGCATAATTGCTGGTTAAATCCCTTGGAACCCTTTTTTAAGGTTTAGTTTATATTGCACAGATATTACTAAAAATTATATTATATAGTCCCATATTTTATTTTATATAAAAAATATATATACAGTATTAACTATATACACTGAACTTGTTCTTCACTTGTACCTATCGTGGGCAATATATGTCTCAGCACTGTGTGGAAATCTTTGTCTTCACGATTGTGTGGAAGATGTTCATTCTTGCTAACGTCATTTGTGTTGGCCATTTTTTTTTCTTTTCTGGTTTTCCTTGCAACTTAATTTATCTGTTTCCACTAGGTAGCTTTAATTAATGTTTAATACAGTCTTTTTTAATCGCTCACTGAGTAACTGTGATGGTATATTTTCTTTATTACTTTGTAGAGGTAATAATGTATAGCTGTATCTATGAAACACGTATTTTATGTAAGTATAAATGGTAACACTCGTTGGTAGTAAATAAATGCTATAATAAATGAATGAATATATACAGTGTACAATATTTATTGTTGGTGATTATTTAGTAATTGAATCATGAAGATAACTGAAGTAGGTATATGTATTTAAGTTGTAACTATACAGCAGGTTTTATATGTTTGTGCAAAATGTGTTGTCTATCACTGTGTATTGTATAAATGAAGTAACTATGTAACTCACTAATTTTTACCGTGGTGGAAATGGTGTGAGTGGTGTTGCACGTGGTGATAGCGTTGTTCTTCACGGGTTAATTGACGTGTTGTCGTCTCAGCAAACACGTACTGTATGGTGACGTCGACTTCTTACACTGGTAGCTGTGGTGAGTAAATGAGTAGCGATGAGTAACTTGAGTGAAGATGAGTGAGTAAGATGAGTTGTGAATATGGGCTTGGTATTTTCTTCGTTGTCTTGACCTCTTCACTCCTGCGTCAGCGGTGGAGGTTTGGTGGATGTAGCAGAGAGAGGAGGGTGAGGTCTGGTGGTTGTGAGTAGTGAGTCGTGTCTCATTCTTCGTTTGTTTGTTTTGTTTTTCTTTCTCGATGTTTTCTAGGTCCTTTTCTCTTGTGATTTACTCGTTGTGGGATTAAGACTGTCGTTACTTGTAGGTGCGTGTAGAAGATTATACAGACGACTCGTTGTTACTCGTAGTTGATTGTAGATGGTTGTAGTTCGTTGGTTCGTCGTAGACACTGCAAGATTGTTTGTATCAGTACTTTGTTGAACTACTGGCAAGGCATCCTGTGACCTCTTCACCTCTACATCAGCATGATGATCGGGGAGACGGAGGGGAGGTTGGAGAGAATACTGTCAGGAGCTGGTTGTGAGTTGTCGGTTGTGAGAGTTTTTTTTTTTTTTTTTTCAATCTTGATATTTTGTAGGAATTCACTGTTGATTCGTAGACGAGGTTCGTATACGTTCGCTGCTGCCAAATGTCATAAAAAGACTTTGTAGTTACTTGTAGAGAAGTTATATACATATTAGACTTGTGGACGAGCGGTTGTTATACGTGAGTAGTTTGTAAGTAGATAATCTTGGTTCCCATTTGTCATTCAATGACAGGAGAGGTAAAGAATAGTATGGGACTATTTTTATTTGTCTTGGAAATAGTAACAAAGTCTCTCACACGAGTGAAGTATAAAGTAGAGTCCCACTAGCTACCTCCCTGTCTCACTCTCTCTCTCTCTCTCCCATGTTGCTAAGCCCTTCTCCCTACTACCTGCCTGTTCTATGGCTAGCCTCCATCTGAGCTCTCTTTCCTAAATTCTGGCGAAACAGGGGTCGTGTCACGTGTGTTCACTGTGGTTGGAAAGTTCTAGAAGCCTGTGTGTGAGTATGTGTGTATGTGTGTGTATGGTCACGAGGCGCTGTCGTGTGCCTATAAAGCATTCCTTGAGTTAAGAGTGTGTAAGCATGTTTAGCATTGCTCGATTCTTGCAGACACAATACCTTCTCATCATCTGACTTCCTGCTTCTATCTGTCTCTCTATCTATCTGTTTATCTATTTATCTATTATGATTTGTAATTATAATATGGAGACCTGACAGGAGAATGAAATCTTCACATGTATGTAATGGTAAGAAAGAGAGAAGGAGAGAGAACACTTCATTGACATCTCAGACTGTACACTGATTACTTATGTAAAATATTAATATACCGGACATTTTTTTTTTTTTTTGTATCTCAGGCAGTTTCCTGAAGGCTCGGACAGTTAGTAATGTCTTTGATGGTTAACTGGTCTCAGATAGCTTACTGATTATTGATGTCTTAAGATAATGAGGTTTCTGGTAATCTGTCGACATCTTACAATTCCTAAACAGTTCACCGATGTCTGGATGTACGGTCAGTCTTCTCAGGTGACTCTTAACAAGCTCGTTTGCGCGAAGAGCGACACTTATGGGGTCCCCTGGTGGTTACGAGGGGTGGGAGATTAACTGACCTGACAGGGTTCGCGCCTATCCAATCAACCCCCTGCCTTCCCCCATCCCACCTCCAAAATGTTAAGGCCCACACCTTCATCTCTCTCCCCTTACCCCTTTTCTCCAGCCTTCCAACCCCCTTTCTTCCCTTTCCTCTTTTTCCTTTCCTTCAGTCTCTCCATCCTCATTTCTAGCTCTCTAACTCCAGGCTGTTTACCTTTCCGTCCTTCCCCTTCAATTTACCAAGCCCTCTTTCTCTCTGTCCCTCTCCCGTCCAATCCTCAAACTCCCCTCCTCAACCTGTGACTCCTTCTCTCTTCTCATGCCTGTCAACCCCTCCTTCACCTCATCTTCTCTCCTCTCCTCCAGCCTATCAACCCCTACCTCACCTTCCCCTCTTCTCTCCTCCAGCCTGTCAACTCATACCTCACCTTCCCCTCCTCTCTCCTCCAATTTGGCCTTCCACCCTAATCCCCTTCATTTCCTTCATCTCTTCTTCTCTTCTCCTCTCCTCCAACCTGTCAACCCGTGCCTCATTTTCCCTCCTCTCCTGTCTGTCAACCCTTCCCCTACTTTCCCTTCTTTCCCCCATCCTGTCAACCCCCCATCCACCTCTTCTTCTCTCCTCCAACCTGTCAGCCCCTTCCTCATTCCCTCTTCTTCTCTCCTTCAGCCTGTTAGTCCCTCACTTCCCTCCCCTTCTTCTCTCCTCCAGCCTGTCAGCCCCTCCTCCACCTCCCCTTCTTCTCTCCTCCAACCTGTCAGCCCCTTCCTCACCTCCCTTCCTCTCTCCTTCAGCCTGTCAATCCCTCACTCACCTCTCTTTCTCTTCTCCAGCTTGTCAACCCATTCTCCTGTCAACCCCTCCCCCACTTCCTTTTCTTCTCCCCTCCACCTTGTCAACCTCTCCTCATCTCTCTTTCTCTCCTCCAACCTGTCAACTCCTTCTTCACCTCCCCTTCTTCTCTCCTCCAGCCTGTCAACCCCTCCTCCACCTCTCCTTCTCTTCTCCAGCCTGTCAACCCCCCCCCTCTACCTCTCCTTCTCTCCTCCAGCCTGTCAACCCCTCCTCCACCTCCCCTTCTCTCCTCCAGTCTGTCTACCTCTCCTCCACCTCCCCTTCTCTCCTCCAGCCTGTCAATCCCTCACCCACCTCTCTTTCTCTCCACCAGCCTGTACACCACCTTCCTCCAATCCCTTCTCCATCTCCTTTCTATTCTGTCAACCTCTTTTCTAGCACTACCTGCTCCCCCCTTTTCCTCCGCTTTATTCTGTTAACTTCCTCAGTACGACGATGTTTTACAAAATACTCCCGCAACCTCAGATGACCTATTTTAGCATAGGAGAGACGTACTGTATTAAGTAAGGAGGAAAAGCTTCTTTAACCTCTTGAGCACGGTGACGTCGTTTTTTTTTTTTTTTCTATATTATTCCTGCTACTCCAGACGTTTTTATCGAACCTAGGAAACATCGCTCGTAATTAAAGAGTTAAGCTATCTCCATTAACTCCTTTAATACTGCCACCTTTTTTTTTCTATACTTCTGTCACAGCAAGATGGTAAATTGATCTTAGACGACCCCTTGTAGTGATGGGGTCAAACATATCCCGCCAACCCCTCAACACAATCCCGTTCTTCGTTTGTACTTTACGCTTCCTACGATCAAGCGATTTTACTTAGATTAGGAAGGACCTCTCGTACTGAAGGGCCTCATGTCCACCTCCCTCCACAACCGCGGCTCTAGTATGTATATGTAGGGTTTTATATTTATTTTTGCCCCCTTGCGAAACGTGCTGAGGTTACAGACAACGCGGCCCCATACCGCCGTCTTAATACCGGCCAGCCTTCCGCCAAACCAATTTTCTTGCCCCTTCTCCAGCCCAGCTTTCAGGCTCTACTCTCAATTTTCGTCATGTTCTCGTCACTGGTTCGAACAGAATTACACCCAATTACCGTGCAGGCCTAGCCCAAGTATCACAGTTTCTCCTCAGCCTAGTTTTCCTCCACCTTCAATGACAAATCTTCCATAAAATATCTCGGCTTACCTCTAATCCATTTTCCGTCCAATCTCACACCCAGTTTTTCGTCCGATCTATTCGTCCATCTTTTTTTTCTTTCTTTCTCTAGCTGGCCTCATTCCTTTTAACTTTGTGTGTGTGTGTGTGTGTGTGTGTGTGTGTGTGTGTGTGTGTGTGTGTGTGTGTGTGTGTGTGTGTGTGTGTGTGTGTGTGTATTCTCTCCTTGAAAGAGAAAAGCAGAAAGAAGGACACATGAAAATAATGATGATAATGGAAGAGTGAGAGGAATAGCTTTTAATAGCCTGATGTGAAGGGGACTCACCCTGCCGTGTGCTTTAAATATTTACACAGAGCTCTTGCAGGTGAAGAGATAACAGTTTGAAATAATTACTTGCCCTATATTTCCAAGGGTATTATAAGCAGTTATTCCTATATATTGTATTATTTCCTCTCCTTTTTGTATTTTTTTTTTTTACGTAGTCACTCTCTCAAAAGTAAATTATGCAAAAACTTTTCAGTGACAAGGAAAACAAAATTTCTATATGTATGATCCACCTCACTACTCTGCGTATTAGCCAGTTCTTTTCATCCTCCCTTGAAGCAACGACAGCAAGTCTTCCCTCTCATATGCCATTTATTTTCAGATGTCGAAGATATGAAGCAACACCACAGCACACAAAAAATTCCTAACGTCAGACTTAAATAATTATTTTGCAATTTTCTTCGTGCACAACACAATCCGCGTATTCCAGTTAACTGATAGCAAGTTGTCTTCCAATATACAACTTCATTCCAGTTTGCTTGGTTCCATACACATCCGTATACCACTTCATTTCAGTCTGTTCATTCTGTACACATTCCTATACCAATTTCTCAAGTCTGCTTTATATATATATATATATATATATATATATATATATATATATATATATATATATATATATATATATATATATATATATATACATATATACACACACACACAGAGAAAGAGATACATTATATATATAGATAGATAGATAGGTATAGATAGATGGATATAGATAGATAGACAGATAGATGGATAGATAAATAAATAAATAGATAGATAGATAGATGAACAAATAAATAGACAAATAGAGAGATATAGATAGATAGCTAGAGGGATGGATGGATAGACACATAGATAGATGTATAGATTTTACCTCCTCAATCCAGATTGCTTGGTTACATATGGATTTATATACTATTAAATTCCATTCAGTTCAAATCTGCTCAGTCCTACATATACACACGGTTTACAGGTTACCACTTCACTCTAGTATACTCGATTCCACACTCGCAGCATATAGTTTTATTCCACATAGCTCGGTTCCATACAAATCCTTCACCCCCTTATATGGACAGGATTATACTAAATTCTTAACTATCTTTAGTATCAGCGGATTTCGAAATTTAATGATACTTAACCTAATGAAGGTTAAATAAACATCAGGTATGGACAGGCCTTAATAGATATGAGAAACTGCATATATGAAATGGATGACAGACTGTCAAATCGCCTGCAAATAACAATAAAATAAAAATCTATAACTCGCCCGGGCACTAGTCCTAATAAAGGTTAAATATGCATTAGACATAGACGAGGCTTGATGCATGCAAGATTTGTGCCACGTAACCCCTTGTCGTGTGGCACTGTCGGCCGCACCACGCTCCACCACGGTAATTTATAGCCACTTGTCAGCATCGTTTAGAGAGTCATTGTTTCTAACTCGAAACTGGTTTAATATTTTAGAGGTGTTCGTATTGATACTGAAAATGAATCTTCCCAAATCAGAAGTTAAAAATATGGCTCTAGGCATAAGACCTCCTCCTCCTCCTCCTCCTCCACGTTATCAATCATCATCATCATCGTCGTCGTCGTCGTCGTCATCATCATCTAATCATTTAATCTTTTCTAATCAGAAGTTGAATATCTGGCTCCAGGCACACGTATTTTGCCTTCTTCTTCCCCTCTTCTTCCTCCACCTCCTCTTCCTCTTCCTCCTCCTCATCATCATCATCACCATCATCATAATCATCAGTCCACTGCGGGATAAAGGTCTTTTCCATCTTTCTCCACTCTGGCCTACTGGCTGTTGGCAAGCGAAATCGTCAAAAGCAAAGCTCAACGAAATCGCAGAGCTTTATATATATATATAATACACTGCTCAATCCTGGGTAAAAACGTTAATCGGGGATGTGTTTCTCTCTTTCTCTCTCTCTCTCTCTCTCTCTCTCTCTCTCTCTCTCTCTCTCTCTCTTGCATCTCCCATCCAAGTTGCCAGTAACTTCTCTCTGATGACGTAATATTTTCTCGCTGCTTCCACACGATTTTATTCACTGAGGGGAAGATGTCTGGTTGTGACGGGGTTAATGTTACCTCTGTTTTTTTCTTCCATTCCAGATTTAAAAGTCTCTCCTGAAAATTAAAATCGTCTGGAGAGAGAAAGTAGAAAATTGAAAACACGTCCTCGTACTAAAGGCGCTACAAACTCAGTGGCCAGTATTCTTGTGGGTTGAGGAAGCTCCCTAGCACATTTTCCTTAGCGACTCATTTTCGGTATGGCTTGCTAATATTCTTTAGCACGTTATCTATTCAAAGTATGGCGAGTATGGAGTTACTAGAAGGATTTATGAAGCGCAGAGAAGGAGAGTAAGGTTCAATAAGCAAAACAATTTGCTCAGGAAAAGGTGTTAGGGAGCTTCCTCAACCGACGAGAGTATGAGATTTGTCATAACTAAAATAAATCGTTTATCGCTTAGGAAGGTGTTACGTAGCCTCCTCAACCGACGAGAATGCGGGCCTCGAGTCTGTATATCCAAGGTTATAAGAGCCTATCAGCACCTCTTTCATGCTAGTATAGATTTTTTTCACACTGGCTGATAATATACCCTTGTGTGCAAATTTTGTCAGTATGTATGACTCATGTAAATTGTGTCGATAAGAAAACAATAAGAATAACTTAAGAAAATATCAATGCGTAAATATTTGCCTAAGGGGGAGGTGCTATTTAGTCTTCTAACCCAACGAGAAAATCGTCCTTGGAAGAGTTGATTAAGCTGTGAAGGACGTAAGACATGTAGATTGTCTCCTGCTGGCTGCCTATGACCGATTTAATGCAGTTTGAGAATGGTTTTGTGTCCTTCGATGGTTCATTAGTCTCCAATATTTTCTTCAGGGCATTAATTCTGACTACTCTTGATTATTCAGATCAGGAGTCACTTCATATACACCACTACTACTATTACTACGACCACTGCTACTACTACCACTGCTGCTGCTGCTCCTACTACTATTACCTCCACCACAGGGGACGCTACCACTGATATGCTGAATACTTTTAATGTGGAAGACTATGTTTATATTTCCTCATATAAACTAATATCGCTTCAACACGGCCCTGCAATAATGTACATCAAGCGACCCGTTCTTAAAAGTCTGAAAAAAAAAAAAAAATACTCAGACTTTCCAAAGAGACTGTACCAATGCATCCTCCTCCCCTTCCTCCTCTTTTACTTCTCTTCATTTATGCTGGCTGAGGAAAGTAACAAGAATTCATCTTTATTATACTGCTTCATGATTCTGATATTTGGCATAAAAAATAAATAAATAAATAATAAGCAGAACACGAAATAACTATGATGGAGTGTTATTGGGTCTTGTGAAAAATTAATTGACTTTTAATGAAATCTTCATCCACCAAATGTTCCTTGCCTCAGTTATCTATCGAAATTGGATCTTAATAACGCAGGCAAAAGTAACAGGAAATTAAAACATATTGCTGAGTTTAAATGATGGATAAGGGCAGTAACGAGGAAGTCATTCTGCAGAGAGGAGGAACGGTGCTCTAAAACACACACACACACACACACACACACACACACACACACACACACACACACACACACACACACACACACACACACACACACACACACAATACATGGAAGGTGTTAAAATCAGTCGAAAAAGATCTTAATTTAAATATACACTGAAGACAGCAACGGGCAAGTCATTGAGGATAGTGGAAAAAGGAGCTGGTGTGAGAAGGGAGGTGGTGTGAGAAGGAAGGTGAAGGTGGTGGGAGAAGGGAGGTGGTGGGACAAGGAAGGTGGTGTGAGAAGGGAGGTGGTTGAGAAGGAAGGTGGTGTGAGAAAGAAGGTGGTGTGAGAAGGGAGGTGGTGTGAGAAGGGAGGTGGTGTGAGAGGGATGGTGCTTTCAGGAGTGGGTATCCAGTCATTCCGCTCTTGTGCAGATACTTTACTTGGAATGCTACCGGATCCCATGGCTTGGTGTTAAAAAGGGTGAGTGGTGCTGGTGGGTGGTGATGGTGAAAGGAACTGAAAGAAGAGGTGAAGGAAAAGAGGAGAGGAGAGAAGAGGAAAAGAGATGAGAGTAAAGAAGAGAGGTCACCAGAAAAATAATGGAAAAATAAAAATAAAAGGATACAGGAAAGCAGAGGATAATAGATGAGAGCAGAGAAGAGATGTTACCAACTAGATTACAATTGCTTTATTCACCTTAAGAAGGAAGAGGATGAGAAGAAAGGGAGTGGGAAAAAGAAATATGATGGTGAGATGATAGACGGAAAGTTGTAAAATTAACGAGGAAATAAAATATGTAACGCAGTATTTAGATAAAGTATGACAGGAGGAGGAGGAAGTAAAAGAGGCATGAAAGCGATAATAAAAGAAGAGGAAGAGAGATGAACGTGAGAAGGATGAGGAAGAAGTGAGAAATTAAGAATGGCGAGAAGAATGTGCGATATATTTTAAGAAGCAAGACGAGGGGGAAGAGTAAGAAAGGATAGGAGAGCGAGGAGGAGGCGAGGGAGGATGAGGAGAAATACGGGGAAGAAGAGATGAAAGTATACCAAGACGAGAAGAGAAGAGTAAGAGGCTTTCAAGAAAGTAAAAAGAGTAAGGTAGGAGGATAAGATAGTCATTCCTTACTCTGTACTCTCGAGCAGACAGACAGGCAGGTGAGACCAGATAGGCTACTTATTACCTGGCCGATTCATTACTCTCACCTTACCTGCCTTATTTTCACCTTCATTACTGTACAGTGAGCAACAGTAGTCGTGTCGCGGTTTTGTCCGAAGATTAAATGTAACTGGTGAAACATTATGAACCGTCCGTATGGCAGACGGCGGAATGTACCAGACGCTTAGTCCGTTAACTTATGTTTTCACCAAATTTCACGACACGATTATTGTTGCTTACTGTACATTAATACTTGATTATTACTGGGTTGGTGGTGATGAACTTATTAATGCTACTACTGCTATTAATAATAAAAGTAGTAATAATAGTAGTAATAATATAATAATATTATTAATATCTTCTCTTAAAAATCTTCTTCTTCTTCTTCTTCTTCTTCACCACTATCAACTCTTTCATCATAATGCCAACAGTAACGCCCATCCATACTTAACCTGGAAGACAAAAGACCAGACGACACAGTAATTGTTGAGTCTTTGCTTGCCAGTGTACTAAAGCAGACCTAAGTGGTGACAATCAGACATGGCGTTAGGCAGACAGGCAGAGGCAGAGGAACAGGCCAGCAGTGGGTTAGCAGATAGGGGGATGCAGATAGTGAGGCAGACACAGGCAGGAAACAAAGATAGGCTAGGTGGGGAGAGGTAGGAAGATAGGACGATAAGGAGGCAGAGAGGCAGGGAGGTAGGTAGGCAGAAAGGTTGGAAAATGGGTAGGAAGGAAGATGCGCAGGCAAGTAGACAGGGAAAGAGGTAGGCAAAGAGGGTGGAAGACAGGAGGACAGGTATAGGAGGGCAGGGATGGGAATAGGAAAGATGGCAAGAATATGAGTAGACAGGAGGACAGGAAGACAGGAAGACAAGTTTAAGCAGACAAATAGAAGCGGAGTGACATGCTAGCAGGAGACATGGTGGGAAAGATAATAAGAAAGAGACACTGACAGGAAAAAATAAGTAGGTAGGTAGGAGGGCGGGAATAGACAGGAAAATAGATAGGCAGACAAGTTGAAAGATACGAAGACAGGAGGATAGTGATGGATAGGCAGGAAAAATGAAACAAGCGTAGACTGAGAGGTTAAAAGGAGGATGAACTGGTAGGAAGGTAAGAAAAATGGCAGAGTGGATTGAGAACAGGTAAACAGGAAGACGAATAGGCAGACTGTTTGGAAGGTGAGCTGGTAGAAAGATACAAAAACAGGTAGACAGAGAGAGTGGAAGATAGGCAGGAAGGAGGAGGGGTAAGCAGGAAAAAAAGACTGAGAAAGATAATGATGCAGACAAGTAGAGAGGAAGAAATGAGAGAGAGGAAGAAGAAGAGGGAGGAAGAAGAGAGAGGTCGGATGGGCGAGAGAAACTAGTTAGGAAGGTAAGTTGGACTAACGATAAGATTATAACTGGATATTCTGCTACTCACTGTGCCAAAGCAGATCTACAGTAGGTGGTGAAAGGCAAACATGGCAATAAACAGACAGGCCACGGTAGAGAGACAGGCCAACAAGGGGTTAAAAGACGGGAGGAGACATAATGAGGCAAAAACACGAGTCGGAAAGTAAAGATAAGGTAGATGAGGAAAAGTGGGAAGTTAGGTGGATACAGATAGAGAGAGAGGTAGGGAGGCGAGAGGGAGAGGCATGAGGCTAGACAGGCAGGAGAATATGAAGGCAAACAAGCAAAGGAAAAGGGAACAATGACAATGGGTTGGCAGGTAGGTCAGAATGTAGGCAGGCGTAGACTAAGGACGATAGCGAGGAAGAGGCATGGGTAGAAGTAGATGAGAAAATTGGTAGGAAAAGAGGGAAGTAGGATGACAAGGGGATCGGCAAGAAGACAGAGAGACAGGACAATGAGCAGGCATACAAAGGGGATGTTAGAATGGTAGAGCGATAAGTAAGCAGGAAAACAGGCAGACATAACACTAAGCAGACAGGCAAAAGGCAGATGGAGAGGTCAGCAGAGGGGTGAAGAGACAGGGGCAGACATTCAGATACGGAGATAGTGCACTGAGCAAATTGGCAGCAGGAGAGAGGCAGGCCGGTAGAAAGATGGGTAGGAAAAGAAAAAGAAACAAAGAGGGACAGCAGAGACAGGCACGGTGGAAAAAAAAATGATACAAATACGCAAGTAATGGGGAAGACATGAAGTAGACAAATAAAAGTCAGACAGGGTGAGAGAAAAGATGACAGGCAGGAAGGTAAAGATAAACATACAGACCGATAGATAGATAGATAGATCGACAGACAGATAGATAGATGCACAGATAGATATAGATAGATAGGTATATAGATATAGGTATAGATATAGATATAAATACATATATAGATATAGATAGATAGATAGATAGATAGACAGACAGACAGATATAGGAGTATATATATATATATATATATATATAAAGAGAGAGAGAGAGAGAGAGAGAGAGAGAGAGAGACTTGTTATAAGGGTAATAAGGGACATAATGGCAGGGGTAGAAAAGATAGAGATGGAGACAGAAAGCAGGGTGGACAGAGCGACAAGTTACACAGAAAGGCAACACAAAGGACAGAGTACAAAAGAACTGGTAGAAGAAATTGACAGACAGACAGAGAAAGGTAGAAATAGGCAGGGAAATTAGAGAACACAGAGAGGACGCCAGAGCAACAGAAGGACAAGGAGACAGAGAAAGACAGAAAGGATAGGAAAACAAAGAGACAGGATTAAGGAGACAGAAAACGGAGAGAGAGAGAGAGAGAGAGAGAGAGAGAGAGAGAGAGAGAGAGAGAGAGAGGGAGAGAGAGAGATGGGGGGAGATGAAAATTAGGAAAGAAGAAACGCGAAGAAATGGGGGAGGGGGGAGCGCAGGGGTACAATAACGCTTCACAGGCTTTGCCAAAACAATCAAAGTTACTTCGGGTCGGCTTCATAAATCATAACAGATTGTATCATGAGCTTTGCGCGCGCGCGTGCACACACACACACACACACACACACACACACACACACACACACACACACACACACACACACACACACACACACACACAAACACGCACACACACACGTCAGACGATGAGGCAGGACAGACTAGTTTAAGTACTTTATTTTGTCAGTAATGCATTATAACTGAATTTAGAATTCGAGTCTTCTTCTTGGTTTGGGGAGCCAGGCCTTAGTTCACATCCCCCTCTGGCCACGCCTTGGATTAGATTTGTTGTACTGAAGGGGTTTAACTAAGTGTTTGTATTTTTATCTATCTGTCTATAACAAGACACCTTAACCTTGTAAGTGGTGGCCACAGACAAATCGCCTCCATGTCGTCTCGTCCCCTGCCATTTCTCTGCTCCCCCCCCCCCACCAACTTATACCCCCTTCTCTCACATACCTCTGTACCCCATGCCTCTATTTCATCAATAACTTGTAAATATAAATATTCATGAGCACAGAGAAACTAAGACACGACATATTATGCCTTATTTGTAAACATGAGACTACAGAGACACTCTGTATCACATATCAGGGCTAAAATATCATCCAGGATACAATGAGCCGTGGCACTGTATTTATACAATTATCATGAATAAAAAGTCATGTCAAAATTTTACAAAAAAAAAAAAAATCTTAGTTTAGGTTCGAGGAATATTAAAAAGGAAGAAATTAAGGCTTGTAACAAGAGAAGTAAGTTAATATATCCAATATATATTCTCAGCCAAGAACTTCAGACATTCAACGCCCCCTCTCCCCCAAAAAAGCTACGGACAAATGTATAAACAGAAAACAGGATCAATGTAAATTTGCAAAATATTTATAAATGGACTCACTGATGAAGCATAAAAATTGCAATGATGACAAAGGAGGCAGATGCAACAATAATGATTATATTCGTAGCCAAAAATTCAAATACTCTAAAATCCTGATATATGCAGAAGCCACTGTAAATCTATAATAATATTAATGATAGAACGTACTGATATATAATAAGGGTAGGGTATATGACAAAGGAGACATTATATTCACCAAAAAGTACTTAGTAAAACAACTTTGATATAAAAAGAAATGTTCGGTACCAATATTGCTAAGAGAATATTTGCTAAAGAATAAGAATAGACTTTAAACAAAAGAGACATGTGGAAATAAACTAAGAAAATCTGCACCCAAGAAGAGAGGGAAAAAAAATTGTTAATACATACCGGTATGTGCAAAGAAAAACATCCGAAATCGTAAAATGTTAGTAGTAAAAGGATGATACAGTAATTATATTTAAGAAGGGTGATAAAAATAATAGCTTCATATGAAAATCAAAAAATCGAAAAAAAGACAGCACACTGATGAGAGCCCGCCCATGAGAAACTAGACACTTTAGAAACCCCCGCCCCAGTGTTTAAACCAAGACCACCCACAGCGATAAGGCTCCCGATGCGTAACTACCATTTGATACCCACCAAGGAATGCTGATGAGAGGAGAGATAAAAACATGTGTAAGGCCAGGGCAGAGAGAGAGAGAGAGAGAGAGAGAGAGAGAGAGAGAGAAACGATTACCCTGTGACCTATTATTTACCGTAACTATATTGTGGGGCCAGTAGCGTTGCAAGTTCAGCGGTTTTGAAGCCAAATCTAGCAATACTCGCTTCAGTTTAGCGGGGAATTTTTGGAAACCCTGACCAGGATCTAAGAACAACAGTTTTAGAGATCCAGACCTAATTTAAGCATGTCTTGCAGTTTTAGCACAGTTTTTAAAGCGAAGTTCTAGGTATGTTCTTGCTTTCCGCTAGTCTAACAACTTAATTCAAGTCGATGACGTATCTGTTTTATTATACAGGGGAATTCAAAAGTCAGGTAATAAAGAGAATAAAGAATCACGGCAGCCACCGTAAGCCCCAGGACGCCCAGAAACGTGTTAGGTCACTGAGAGGAATGCCTGCACAAGTGGACTGCCATTTACAGTGACCATATCGAACATGAACTGCGACTACTTCCCTGTATCATTACATGGTACGGTATTTCCCTATGTAACCTGGCTTTGAAATTTATTCAGTATTTTTGTTATTAACAATCAATTTTATTCAGCTTAGGAGAGAGCCGTAGTGATCTAGGAATTAGTGAAGGATCTCCAACACCTTCTGATCGATATGTTTATACAAAATTAAATATTATGATCTTAAGGTGAAAAGAATAAGAGAAAATGAAAAAAAAAAAGCGTTCTTCAGGAAAAGACACTAAAAGAGAACGTTCGGCGCTATTTGTGGCATCGGTCTGGCTACACTGGGTCCATAAACAGGCCTGGATTAACATAAAAACATATATTGCTAAAATATGTATCTGCCTTCCAATCAACACCTTCGGCTTGATTGATTGGTCGTTTCCCTCAGTTAGCCCCACTTACCAAGCTACCACCAGCCTCACCATCAAGGCATCTCCTTTTATTTTTTTTTTCTCCCTTCTTCTTTACATTTTCTTATTTGTTAGTCTGTCTAACTCTCTTCATATGTCTGTCTATCTCCCTCTATCTCTTTGTCTCTCTATCTATCTCTGTCTAACTCTGTCTTTACATGTCCGTCTGTCTGTCTATCTCTCATTATCTGTCCGTTTGTCTGTCTATCTCTCCTTCTCTGCTCAGTCTCTCTCTCTCTCTCTCTCTCTCTCTCTCTCTCTCTCTCTCTCTCTCTCTCTCTCTCTCTCTCTCTCTCTCTCTCTCATTATCTGTCCGTTTGTCTGTCTATCTCTCCTTCTCTGCTCAGTCTCTCTCTCTCTCTCTCTCTCTCTCTCTCTCTCTCTCTCCCTACCTGTTTTATGATACGCTCCGGCACAAACAGGCAGGAATTTCGTAGCTAGGATTATGTTCCTTCATCATCATAGAATCAGCTTTAGATAAAGATTGACCCAGATACCTCGGTGATTTATACTTTTATTTTATTTTTTAGAACCTCATCATCGTCAGCAACAGCCCCTTCAGTACGATGACGACTTTTTAATAGTATTCTTGCTAACGCCAGACGATTTGATTCAACATTAGGAGAGAGACGCATGAGGTGGGAGGGTTAATATCGAGGTAGGTATCATTAGCATCTTTGATATCAACAGGAGAACGGCCATCTTCATCAGTATTATCTGTATTTTCTCCAGTACTGTCATCATCATCCTCACCAGCATCATCATCATCATCATCATCAGCCCTAACTCATCATCATCAGCATCGGCATCACCCTGAACTCATCATCAATATCGCCATCATTACTAACAATATCCACAAAAACCTAGAGTGTGAGAGATCAATAAAAAGTAGCTAAAACCATATTCCACTAGTCTCTCTCTCTCTCTCTCTCTCTCTCCAACAGTTCTATATAAAAAAAAAAAATCATCTGAGGCCGGGTTAAGAGGCACTGCTATATCTTTCGACCCGTAGCCCTCTCAAATTAGGGATTGAGGGAGTTAAAGTCATCAGTTATTTCTTTCTTCTCATGTCTTCTGGCTGTCTACTCTACTTCTTCCTAAATTCTTAAACTTCTAAGGAGAAAAGTGGCTCATCGTCTATCTAGCCATTAGTTTATCGCTGCATCTATCCATCGCCAGACGTCTGATTACCATTCTTCATCCTGGGCGACAAAATGCTTCAGACATCAATAAGCTCCATCATTTCAACTCACCAGGCAGTCCAAGTTGCCTTTCTCATGCACTATTCTGCTTTATTCTTTCATAGCGTTCTCGGTCTTTCTCTCTCCTTCCTCCTTTCAGCCAGTGGTATCTGTACTACTTTTCCTTTTCCTGCTTATGATATCTCCTCATTTACAATATTGAGAAGACTGATACTGATGACGATGATGATGTGATGAAGGAGGAGGAGCAGGACGATAATGATGATTATGATGATGATGATGATGATGATAACATTTTACTATCCATGTGAATTTAATAAGCAAAAAGTTCCGGTAAGTACAGGAAATACAATGTTAACAACCCTTAGTAACTATTTACCACATTATAATTACTCGTATATCGTTAGATAATTTTATTCACTCAACTTAGTTGACAACACTGCCTCTTAAAGGTGTGGTCAATAACTCGATACATTCTTTCACTAACCACTGACCGCTTAGCCTTAGATCGTTTAACTTGGACAGCAGCGGACAATTTAACTTTATCAGCTTCATGCGACTCCCTCTGACCTAAATAAAATCGTCTGGCTTTAACTAGAATAAAACACACTAGAGCTGTGCTAACCGTAGATGGGTATATGGGGACAGTATTAATTCTCTTTAGTCAGTACAACCTACTCTTAGCTGATTAAAACTGGTATTATTTAGAACAGAATACTAGAGATGGTCAACCGTGTGAAGGTTAATTCAGTGTAGGAGTGACCACAGACACTCGAAAGGTTAAAACTGC
Source organism: Coenobita brevimanus (assembly GCF_032717465.1). Lineage (NCBI taxonomy): Eukaryota > Metazoa > Arthropoda > Malacostraca > Decapoda > Coenobitidae > Coenobita > Coenobita brevimanus. Next base: position 34,908,592 of record NC_136977.1, read on the forward strand.
TGGAAGATTTTGCGAACCTAAGACCAGAAAATTCTCAACTGCTTCATTAAACAGCCAGAAGTCCCTATAAACAGACACTGAGCACACTCCTTCTGACCAGCCGAGAAACCTACAAGAGCAAATGAAAGTCTGACGCAAACTGGAGCAGGGGAGGATATAACACGACAGGGCTGGACCAAGCAGGTTTGCGGGAGGACAGGCTAGGGCAGGTTTAAGGAGGAGGGCAGGGCAGGGCAGGGCAGGTTTTGAGTTTTACTTGGAGGAGAGGGGCCAGAGATAGCGGGCGGAAAACGGGGTTCAATGTGCAGGGTTGTGAAAGAGATGCAAAACGTGGAAGGGCAGGGTAGGGCAGGGTGGGGTAGGGTATGGTCTTGTAGGTTAGTCAGGCAGGGAGGGGCAAAGAAGTGAAATGTAGGGAGGGCAGAGTTATGTTGGGAGAAATAAGGTAGAGTAAGGTCGGGTATAGTAATGTCCTCTGGGTTAATTAGAGAGGGTGGTGAAAAGTGGCACAAAATAGGGTAGAGTAGGTAGGGTAGGTTCAAACAGTATTTAGTTTGACATAATGTGAAGTGCCAAACAAGCATGCTAAGGCAGGGAATGACAGAGGTAGGGTAGGGAGGGCAGGGGAAGGCAGGTCAGGACAAGACAGGAGTATACAAGACAAGACAAGGGAAGGCAATAAGGCAAGGCAACACAGGACAGGGTCCGGCAGGGTAGAACCGGGCGGCGCAAGGCAGGACAGGGAAGGACAGGGCAGGACAACCCAAGACCAGACAAGGCAAAGCATGGAGAAGCAAAGCAAGGGGAGGCAAGACAAAGCAAGACTGGGCAGAGAAGGGTAGGGCAAGGCAGATCATGGCATGGAATGGCAGGGCAGGGCAGGACACAGCAAGGCATAGCACAGAAAGGCAAGGTAAGCAAGGCAGGGGGGAGCAAGGCGGGGCAAGCAAAAGTCACTGGGCCGCATCAGGTATCGGGACACCGGACATAGCTGACAGGCAATTGTCCGACCCTACTTAAATTTGGCACAGGCAAAGGTTAGTGTCAGTCAGGGACCGTATTGTTTGGGACCGAGGGGGGGCCAAGGGAGGGATGGAAATAAAGTCGGTGAGGGACAGAGTGAGGGGAAAGGAGAGTGACAACCTTAAGAGTGAATGGGTATAGATGAAGGAGGCAGGGAGTGAAAGAAGCAAAAGGGGTGAGGAAGGTAGAAGATGAAAGAAGCAGCGGTTAAGAAGGAGTAAGGAAACAAGGGAGGTAGTGGAGTGAGGGAGGCAGGAAGGACTGAGAGAAGGGAGGAAGGAGAAAGGAGATGAGGGATGGAGCAAGGCGATGAGAGCGGTAGAAAGGAGGTGAGGGGGGGGGGGAGAATGGATGGTGAAAGAATACGGTAATGTTTGGGAGTTTAGGCAGCAGGGAGTAAGGATATTAGGCGGTGAATGAGAGCTAGAGTAATGGAAAAGAGATGTAAGGGAAGCATGAAACGTGAATAATGAATGAAAACGTGGCAATGTATAAGGGTGGGAGGACGGAAAATGTGAGGAATGAGAGACATGAGGTGAGGGAGAGAGGGAGGGGGAGTGAGGGTGAGGGTGAAAGGAGAGGAAAAGGATGAGGGGAAACAAGGATTGAGAGCCAGGGAGTGTGTCAAAAGGGCGGGTAGGTTTGAAGGGAGGCTCAGGTAGGGAGGTGGGGGGGATAAAGAAGACAGGGAGAGAGTGAGGGAGCGGGGGGGGGGGGAAGAAAGAGCAGCAAGGACGAAGGCGAAGACATAAGAAACGAGAGCACTAAACACGGGCTGGGTTAAGTGGAAATGGAAGTGTACACAGAATGAACACTCCAGTAATCAAAAATAAAAAAAATTAAACACGCAAGCATAACCCAAAATGCCCCAAATTAATACAGAAATAAGTGAACAATTACAACAAAAATAGTCCACAATAACACAACGAATATTAAAATAGAATTAAATACAAATAAATCAACACAAAACCATGTCAACAAAAGAGTTCCCACAAATTAACAATAAAGCAAAAAAAAAAAAAAAAATCTAGTTACCCCTTCAGAATGGTGGCATCTTCATATTTTATTCTTGTCTTTGGTCGACTATTCTATCTATGAACATAAACCTAATAGTGACAAACTTAATGAAGGCTCCATCTAACTCCTTCAGTTCGGAAAGTCTATCCTAAGTTAAGTAACCTCATCTGGAGAGTTCAGGAAGCGGATAATATCAATACAGATGTTAGCAAACACAAAATGAAGCCCTCCTAAATTAACCCCTTCTCTACAGTGACTTTTAATAATTTCATCTTGCTATCTCCAGACGGATTTATTCAACTTAGAAAAAACTCTAGTACTGAAGAGGTTACTAAGCTCTACAACTGACAATGCCGTTTCGAAAAGGCTTTCATGAGATTGATGAAATGGTCCAAAGAAGGGAAGAGTAAAGTAAAACTGGCGTCATCGCGGTGAAAGTGTCTTCACAAACACACCAAAGAAGTCAGCACAATCCCAAGCTCCCAATTAATAGCTTCAGTACTGGCAGGTGTTGTTAGAGGCAACATCGTCTCTACGAACAGCCTTGTCCCTTCATTACTCACCTGTGTTTTCTCGGGAACCAGGTACCTCACTCCTGAAGACTTCAGCGACTTGAGAGAAGTCCTATATCGCTGCCCGAAAGCTCCCCCATTTTTCTACAGCTTTTTTACTTACTTAATTTACTTTTGCCTTGGCTCTATGATTATATAAAAAAATGATGCCGAATGAGTTCATGAGGACAAAATATAGCTGTCCAGCTTGAAAATCCTCTCCTAAGCAGGATTGAACAGTATGAGAATAACAAGAATAAAATATACAGGACGTGATCCTAGACAATGACCGTAAAAGAAAAAAAAAAAAAGAGCATGATGGACAACTCTGGGGATAAGAAAAAATATACATACATCATCCTAGTCAGTGCCCTAAAGAAAGAAATGTGACCACAATTTAACCTGTCTGATAATATGACGTCATTATGGTTTAGTCTGGTTACCTCCAAACAATTTTCTTGAACATAGGAAAGATCACTCACTGAAGGAGTTAATGAAGGCTATACCTAATCACTGCAAAGAAAAATCTTCTAAAAAGATTAAAATTGTCTGAGGATAGCGTGAATAAAATTTCTTTTACAAACTCTCATCATGGAACAGTAATTAACACAACAACAAACTGTAACACAAAAACAAAAGCATTGATCATTTCCACTTCATGGCTCACCAGCAGTTAATCAAACTACGCATGCAAAAACACATTAATAATCAAACACCAAACACACACACACACACACACACACACACACACACACACACACACACACACACACACCTCTAAACTCCTAGAATTACTCTGGAAAATCTAGGACGAAGATAACCACCGTGATAAATCAGTCTTTGTAGACTCGTGTAATGAGATTGGTCAGGATAGAGCTGAATTTACTTCCTTGGAAAGAGTGGATCTTCTAGCTGAATAAAACTACCTGTATGTAACGAAAATAGGGTAAAAAAAATGCACTGAATATTCTCTTTCCATCTATCCGTCAGGCTACCTACCGGTATATATCCAGCTATCCGCGCGCTCGCTTGTGTGTGTGTGTGTGTGTGTGTGTGTGTGTGTCATCATGAGAGAGAGAGAGAGAGAGAGAGAGAGAGAGAGATCGGTACAGTAAGAGACCTTTAGATAGAGATTTGTGGAGAGAGAGAGAGAGAGAGAGAGAGACAGACAGACAGACAGACAGACAGAGACAGAGACAGAGAGAAAGACAGACAGACAGACAGACAGGCAGACAGACAGACAGACAGACAGACAGACAGACAGAGGGACAGAGATCGGTACAGTAAGAGAGCTTTTGAGAGATAAAGATTTGTGGAGCGAGAGAGAGAGAGAGAGAGGGGGGGGGTAGTGAGAGAGATGGCAGTACATAGGAAATAAGAGATAGCAAGGCATAACGAGCCTGTCTGCCGGGATTAAGCTATTTAAGCAAGAGATCTAACCACTATCTGACTCACTTCTTCACTTCTGCAACATTTGCTGTCTCTAACTTTCCCTCTGTTGACCACCACCTCTCCTCCTCTAAACCTCACCTTCTCTTCCTAATTGAGACTCAGCTGTCAGAGAAATCTGACAGCAAACCCTTTTCAGTACCCTCCGACTTTCTCTATACTCATTTCAAAGCCAAAGGTGGCTGTTGTGTATATGTAGTGTACGCAACTACTTGTCTTGCTCTCGTGTTCCTGAACTTGATTCTTCTGAATTCTCTACTCTCTGGCTTCGGCTTTCCTGTCGTTCTCTGACTACATGTATCTGTGCTGTTTACCGATCCCCTAATTCTACTGACGATGAAAAATTCTCCGACTATCTTGGCAACATTCTACTTATTGACCGAATTAGTGAATGCCTTATATAATACTATGAGCATACTCGACCTGAGAATATGAAGTAATGAAATGAAAAAATAATGGTAATGATCAAGAAACTCTTCAGGTCAGAACTGTGTAGAGGAAAATAGGGGTAGTAAAATGTGAATTCGCATTATAAAAGGACAATTCATTATCAAATTCAATAGTACCATTTTCCTCCTGTATAGCTGTTTAGTGAACTTCGAAGAGGTATGGGAAAGTGTTATTTGTGGAATTTCTTATATGAACAAAGAAGACATATGAACCAATTAAAAATTAATAAATAAATGAAAATGCTTAGTTTGTCAGATCATAGTTTAGAAAAAGACTGCATCCAGGGAGCTATTTAGTATTTTCTATGACATTTTAAGACAATTGAATTGTAATTCTTTTTTTTTTTTTTTTTTAATAACAGAACGGAGGAAGGAAAAACAAATGGAAAAAAAAAATAATCCATACACCAGATTACTGGTGTCCTCTGTTCATAAAATATCTGTAACAGTTAGACTTGAACAGTTGTAGGTTGAAATTTGGAGGAAAACAACTCTGGGGAAGCGAGTTCCAGAGAGATGCAGTTCGGGGAATGAAAGAATTCTGATAGGCAGAAGTTCTGCAATATGGTTGAGTGACATTCCAGTCATGAGCACTACCAGATGCCCGTGTAGCACGAGGGAAGGCATGGAGAGGTGGCACCATGGACGCAACTTCGTCTGAGCATTTGCCAAAAAAATATCTGTAAAATAATGCAAGGGAGGCAACATTCCTTCTTACTTGCAGGGGAGGTAGTTCATATGTAATGGCAGGGTTGTTAATGATTCTAACAGCTTTATTCTGAATTTTGTCTAGTTGTCTTAATGCAACCTCTCCACAACCATCCCACAAGGGTGAGCAATATTCAAGCTGGGAGCGATCATGACTCTTATAAATTATAGCCAACTGCTCATCGGCGAAGAAGTTACGGACTCTGTACAATAATCCAAGTTTCTTTGAGGCGGTTTTAGCAAGTGATCTGACATGAGAGGTCCAGCTGAGGGCACTGTTAAGTGAGACACCAAGAATTTCAATACTTTTGGAGATGGGAATATTAGTAACACTGAAGGTAATGTACGAATCTGGCAATATCTGTCTATTAGCAAACTGTATATATTTGGTTTTACTAGCATTAAAAGAGACAAGGTTGTTTTGTCCCCATTCACTGATTGTAGATAGATCTTGATTAATGGAGATGGCTGTACTGAGTTGAGAGGTAGAGATATTAGACTTTGTAATTGGATGTCTGAGTGTGAATGAACTATGTAGTGTTGAGTCATCTGCATATGAGTGAATGGGATTGTGAGTGACAGATAAGAGATCATTAATGTGAACCAGAAATAGGGTTGGCGCCAGAACTGATCCCTGCGGCACGCCGGCGTTAATTGAGTGGAAATTTGAATATACATCATCTACTTTTACTCTTATTTTCCTGTCACTAAGATAAGAAGAAATCAAAGGAACAAAAGACGTTAGTCCATAGCAAGGGAGTTTGGACAGCAGGGAACGGTGCCATACTCTGTCGAATGCTTTAGAGATATCAAGAGCTACTGCATGAGTTTCTCCAAAAAGGTAAGGTATTTGAAACTTTAATTAATAAGCATATTGTTAAACATCTTGAATCCAACAAATTAATTAATGATAGACAATACGGTTTTCGCCACGAAAGATCCACCATTGACATACTCAATCTCTTAACTCATACCATCCATCAATCAATTGATCTTTTTGGAGAAACTCATGCAGTAGCTCTTGATATCTCTAAAGCTTTTGACAGAGTATGGCACCGTTCCCTGCTGTCCAAACTCCCTTGCTATGGACTAACGTCTTTTGTTCCTTTGATTTCTTCTTATCTTAGTGACAGGAAAATAAGAGTAAAAATAGATGATGTATATTCGAATTTCCACTCAATTAACGCCGGCGTGCCGCAGGGATCAGTTCTGGCGCCAACCCTATTTCTGGTTCATATTAATGATCTCTTATCTGTCACTCACAATCCCATTCACTCATATGCAGATGACTCAACACTACATAGTTCATTCACACTCAGACATCCATTTACAAAGTCTAATATCTCTACCTCTCAACTCAATAAAGACATCTCCATAAATCAAGATCTATCTACAATCAGTGAATGGGGACAAAACAACCTTGTCTCTTTTAATGCTAGTAAAACTAAATATATACAGTTTACTAATAGACAGATATTGCCAGATTCGTACATTACCTTCAGTGCTACTAATGTTCCCATCTCCAAAAGTATTGAAATTCTTGGTGTCTCACTTAACAGTGCCCTCAGCTGGACCTCTCATGTCAGATCACTTGCTAAAACCGCCTCAAAGAAACTTGGATTATTGTACAGAGTCCGTAACTTCTTCGCCGATGAGCAGTTAGCTATAATTTATAAGAGTCATGTGCGCTCTCAGCTTGAATATTGCTCACCCTTGTGGAATGGTTGTGGAGAGGTTGCATTAAGACAACTAGACAAAATTCAGAATAAAGCTGTTAGAATCATCAACAACCCTGCCATTACATATAAACTACCTCCCCTGCAAGTAAGAAGGAATGTTGCCTCCCTTGCATTATTTTACAGATATTTTTTTGGCAAATGCTCAGACGAAGTTGCGTCCATGGTGCCACCTCTCCATGCCTTCCCTCGTGCTACACGGGCATCTGGTAGCACTCATGACTGGAATGTCACTCAACCATATTGCAGAACTTCTGCCTATCAGAATTCTTTCATTCCCCGAACTGCATCTCTCTGGAACTCGCTTCCCCAGAGTTGTTTTCCTCCAAATTTCAACCTACAACTGTTCAGGTCTAACTGTTACAGATATTTTATGAACAGAGGACACCAGTAATCTGGTGTATGGATTATTTTTTTTCTCCATTTGTTTTTCCTTCCTCCGTTCTGTTATTAAAAAAAAAAAAAAAAAAAAAAATTGACTGATGGATCGTATGAGTTAAGAGATTGAGTATGTCAATGGTGGATCTTTCGCGGCGAAAACCGTATTATCTATCACTAATTAAGTTGTTGGATTCAATTTGTTTAACAATATGCTTATTAATTAAAGTTTCAAATACCTTACCAAGAGAAGATGTGACAGCTATTGGTCTGTAATTGGAGGGGTCAGACGAACTTCCTTTCTTCGGAACTGGGTGGATATTGGCTTCTTTCCATGAATTTGGGAATAAAGAAGTACGTATGCATAGTCTGAATAATTTAGCTAGGACAGAGGCAAGTTCAGGGGAACACTTTTTCAAAACAATTGGCGGAATTCCATCTGGGCCTGGAGCTTTGTTGGTAGGTAAATTGTCTAGGATGGATTTTACGAATCTTGTCTGTATTTTAAGTGGGGCAATTTTGGGAGAATCAAGTTCCAGTGCTGAGACATTCTGGCTGGTATCATCTATGGTAGAGTTTCTTGCAAAGGTACTAGCAAAGATATCTGCTTTCCCACGTGGGTCATTTGCCATCTGAAGATTTTAGTGGGGGAATGGAAGATGACTTGTTAAAGTTATTATTGAAAGAATTAAGAGTTGACCAGAATATTCTATTGTCATTAGGGTTGTTAAGTAGTTTTGATGCTTGCTTTTGAAGAAAGTTTGATTTAGATAGATTTAATACAGCTTTTGCATGATTTCTAGCAATTTTAAATTGGGAGAGTGATTCAGATGTTTTTTATTTTAAGTAAGAGTTATATGCTAATGACTTTTGGGCTGTTGCTCTGGCACAATTGCCATCAAACCATTTTGGAGAGTTTGATCTTTTAGTGAATTATTGACTTGGTATGAATAAATCCATACCAGCTAGTATTAAGTCGCAAATGTGGGACTGGGTAGAATTGGGATCACTAGAGAAGAAAGACTGCCATGGAACATCAGCAAGATAATTTCTAAATCCATCCCAGTCTGCCCTGTCAAAGTGCCATCGGGTCACCCTGACAGGTTCGGGATGGGGAGGTGTAGGAGGGTTAACTAATGAGGCTTTGATGAGATTGTGGTCAGAGGATCCAAGTGGTGACAGTACCTCTATCCTGTATTGATCTGGATTATTTGTCAAGAATAAATCCAAGAGATGGGCATTATGGTCAGGATTATCAGGTATTCTGGTTGGTTGCTTTACCAACTGGGTGAGATTAAATGATTCCGCAAACAGCTCGCATTCCAGACCAGCGTCGTCAGTCCGGGCAGAATGCAATAACCATTCAACATTGTGTATGTTAAAATCACCCAAAATGGTAATTTCATTGTCAAGGGCAAGGTCAAGGTTACTCAACTGAGTGGATATGGAGTAGACTGTAGCACCAGTCGAGCAGGGCAGTACTCCCGAGGTGGATGGAAAGCTGATGACAGGGAGTGCTGGAGCTCCCGTTTCATCAGCCCTCAGGACTAGTTCCTGACCATCCCCCTTTGCTGAACTTTTTCAGTGTCTCAGTTACACAGAGAGTAGGCCAGCATGCTCTCCAGTACAAATTTCTCTATCTATCTTCACCAAACTACATGCACAGTACACACTACACTTCCTATTCAAAATTTACCAAAATGGCGTCAATTCACCTAGCCTCGGAGTCCCCAGGGGGGGGGACCATAAATGCCACCGCCATCTGCCCCTCTCCCGGTGACGACTCGAGGTGCCTGGAACCACTGTCTGACTCTCTTCTTCTTCATTTCTGCAACATTCGCGGCCTTTCATCTAACTTTCGCTCTGTTGAGCACCACCTCTCCTCCTCTAAACCTCACCTTCTTTTTCTAACGGAGACTCAGCTGTCTGAGGCAACTGACAGCAAACCCTTTTCTGTATCCTCCTACTTTCTTTATACTCATTTCAAAGCCAAAGGTGGCTGTTGTGTATACATACGCAACGACTTATCTTGCTCTCGTGTTCCTGAACTTGATTCTTCTGAATTCTCCACTCTCTGGCTTCGGCTTTCCTGTCATTCTCTGACTAAATATATCTGTGCTGTTTACTTATCCCCTAATTCTACTGACTATCAAAAATTCTTCGACTATCTTACTTCTACGATGGAACACATTCTGTCCATTTCTCCTTTCTCTGAAATCTCCATTCTTGGAGATTTCAATGTTCACCACCACCTTTGGCTCTCCTCTCCTTTCACGGATCCACCTGGTGAACAAGCCTACATCTTTTCTATCCTTAATGACCTAGAGCAGCTTGTACAGCACCCTACCCGTATCCCTGACCGCCTTGGAGAGAGCTCCAACATACTTGACCTCTTCCTCACAACTAATCCTTCAGCTTACTCTGTTAATCTTTTCTCTCCGTTGGGCTCCTCCGATCACAACCTTATTACCTTAACCTGTCCTATCGCTCCAGTACGGCCTGCGGACCCTCCAGGGAAACGTCGTCTCTGGCATTTTGGAGCTGCGGACTGGGGGGCCCTCAGGCAGTACTTCTTTGATTTTCCCTGGAATGATTATTGCTTCCATGGCCGTGAGCCATCTGAGTGTGCCTTGCGCATTACGGAGGTTATTCTCTCGGCATGGAAGCATACATTCCTTTCTCATATCCTTTGACTAACGCAAGAAAGCCTTGGTTTAATCACGCTTGTTCTAATGCTGTCCGCAACAAGGAGAAGGCCTACAAAAGGTACCGGAGCCAACCCACCCTGAATCACATAATCTTTACGTTTCTGCCCGGAATCGTGCTAAGTCTGTTCTTCGCTCTACTAAAAATAATTTCATCCATACTAAATGCTCTCAACTCTCCAACTCGAATTCTTCCCGCTCCTTCTGGCACCTTGCCAAAAATCTTTCTAACAACTTTACCTCATCATCCTTCCCTCCTCTTTTCTACTCTGATGGTTCTGTAGCTATTTCTTCTACTGATAAAGCAGATCTCTTCGCACAGACTTTCTCCTCCAATTCCACCTTAGACGATTCCGGTGCTGTTCCTCCATCACTTCCCCCTCTGACTTCCTCATGGCTGACATTAAAATTTCTTCAGTTGATGTATTTTCTGCCATTACTGGCCTCAGTACTAACAAGGCATATGGGCCTGATGGGGTCCCTCCTGTTGTTCTCAAAAAAACTGTGCTTCTGTGCTTACACCCTGCCTAGGCAAACTATTTCGCCTTTGTCTGTCAACTTGTACCTTTCCTTCTTGCTGGAAGTTTGCTCTCATTCAGCCAGTCCCAAAGAAGGGGTGACCACTCCCAACCCTCCAACTATCGTCCAATTGCTTTAACGTCCTGTATCTCAAAAGTTTTCGAGTCAATTCTTAATAAAAAATTTTAAGGCATCTTTCCTATCACAACCTTCTTTCCGATCGTCAGTATGGGTTCCGTCAGGGACGCTCCACTGGCGATCTTCTCACCTACCTTTCAGACTCCTGGTCATCCTCCTTTCGGGACTTTGGCGAAAGCTTTGCCATTGCACTTGACATCTCAAAGGCTTTCGATCGAGTCTGGCATAAATCTTTAATTTCCAAACTGCCCTCCTACGGTTTCTATCCTTCTATCTGTACCTTCATCGCTAGCTTCCTTTCTGGTCGTTCTATAGCTGCTGTCGTAGACGGCCATCGTTCTTCTCCTAGATCTATCAACAGTGGTGTTCCTCAGGGCTCTGTCCTATCACCAACTCTCTTCCTTTTATTCATCAATGATCTTCTAAGCTGTACATCTAACTCTATCCACTCATACGCTGATGACTCCACCCTTCACCTTTCCATTCGGTTCCCGCAACGCCCATCTCAACAGTTACTTCAAGAAACAAGGGATGAGGCTATGGCACACCTAATGTCTGACTTGGCTCATATCTCTGACTGGGGTAAAAATAATATGGTTGTCTTTAATGCTTCTAAGACTCAGTTCTTACACCTATCAACCCGACAAAATCTTCCACAGGTATACCCACTAATGTTTAATAATATTCAGATTAATCCTGCATCATCCTTGAACATGCTTGGGGTTTTATTTACTCGGGACTTATCTTGGAAAGATCATATTGCATCTCTTGTAAAATCTGCTTCCAAGAGATTGGGTGTGCTAAGCCGACTCCGCTCTTTCTTTACCCCTGCACAATTGTTGACTCTATACAGGGGTTTTATCCGCCCCTGTGTGGAGTACAACTCTCATGTGTGGGGAGGCTCCCCACATACAGCTCTTCTCAATAGGGTGGAGTCAAAGGCTTTTCGTCTCATTAACTCTCCTCCTCTTACTGACTCCCTTCAACCTCTGTCTCTTCGCCGCACTGTTGCATCTTTATCTCTTTTCTATCGCTACTTTAATGGTCACTGCTCCTCTGAACTGTCTGCTTGCATTCCTCCACCTCTACGACGGGCGCGTAGCACCCGTCTGGCAGCAAACTCTCATCCCTTTTCTGTCCAACTCTCTAATGCAAGAGTTAACCGTTACTCCCAGTCTTTCATTCATGCAACAGGTCAGCTCTGGAACTGTCTCCCTCTGTCTGTATTTCCTCCTGCCTATGATCTCCAGTCTTTCAAACGCAGTGTGTCCAGGTATCTCAAAATGATCGGATCTTGAATTTGGCTCTCTATTGTATTTTGTTTTTCTCTTGGAGGGAACTGTTACTGCGGGCTCATGGCCTTTGGTTCCTTCTTCCTCGCATAAAAAAAAAAAAAAAAAAAAAAAAAAAATACACTGGGTTCCGAAGAAGCATTGGGGGAACGATAAACTACACAGATATATTTGGCAATGTTTTGGCAATTTAATTTATATAATGAGTAATCAAAACTGGCTGAAGTGAAGTTTAAAATAGTATCAACTGCATATTGGGATTTGATATAACAACAAGTGCCGCCCTTGTTTCGAAAGTTTGTAAGGAGATGGTAACCGGGAAAACAAAATGGAGATATATCGGTAGAGGGTGAGATTTGTGGTTCTGTGAGGAAAAGGGCCAAAGGGGATATGGACTGAAGGAAAAAATGAACTGAGTTTAAATTTGTGGTAAGGCCGCAGATGTTGGTAAAGAATAAGGCCGTACCGTCACCTCTTCGCCGATGAGCATTACCGGAAATAGCAACAGTCGCTGCCGGCACAGTCGCTTGATGGCGACCGGGAGGACCCTGTGCCTCCAGCCCTACCCTGCCGGTGGTGGCAATCCGAGGTACCACCTCATTTGATTGTAAAATTGCAGCGGCCATTACTAAAGATGTGAATAGAAGGTGTGATATGTTATGCGCATGTAGTGTGGTGTGGACAGTTGAAGGTAGAGGTATTATGAGAGCATGCTGGCCTACTCTCTGTGTAAATGAGTGCACTGAAAATGTTCAGAAAAGGGAGATGGTCAGGATCAAGTCCTGAGGGCTGGTGAAACGGGAGCTCCAGCTCTCCCTATCACCAGCTTGCCATCAACCTCGGGAGTACTGCCCTGTTCGACTGGTGCTACAGTCACTGGTGCTACAGTCACTGGTGAAATTGGCTATTGGCAATCATTTCCTGTCAAATGAAATGAAGCACTTTTCTCCATCAGTGTTGTAAACATGGAGGGGGAAAAATCACGACTTGGTAGCCTGGGATGCCATACTATTTTTTTAACAAACGCACAGACATGTACATCCATAGACAAAAGTTCACAAACTATTCCACTCCGTCTATATCGAACTTAGGGGATGTCCGTCACTGGATATCCCTGAAGCATCGTAAAAATAGGATCATGTATGGGCAGAGACACATACCAAGCCTTTTTCAGCCTATGAAAATTAACAAGCAGAGGAAATTGAGGTGATGAGGTAAAAGAAAAAGTAAAAATAAAAAAGAATACTTTTGTCCCTGTCTGTAACTAATACACCTCCGAGATTAAGTGTCGTGTTTTTCCTTGCTGGGAATCACGAAAGATACAAACAACCCAGCAGCGTGAGGTAGTTGATGTTGCTTCCCACTGCAGATTAAGAGGGGCTGGAATATAATTATTTTCCGTTCATTTGTTCTTCCGTGGCGGTGTTGATAGAGGTCCATGGTCAGAGGTGAAGTATACATGGTTCAGATTAAGTGGTGGCAGTGAGTTTTTCTATCATCTAAACATTGCCAGGGATGTAGGGTGGCCTCTCGCGGTTAAAGTAATCTGGACTACAGTTAACCTCGAGACCGGTGTAGTAAAAGATTGGCTGTTAACTTTTGTTTTTTTAATAGATTTTCAGCTGAATGGAGGAATCATGTTTTACTCTTCATTTCTTGGTTTCCTAAGAGAGAGAGAGAGAGAGAGAGAGAGAGAGAGAGAGAGAGAGAGAGAGAGAGAGATGAGAGGTAGAATGGGAGTATGGGGAGAAATTAAAAGAAAGTGTAGTATACATTAAAAAGGCGTGAGGAAGTGCGAGAAAAGGGGTGAGAGAATAAGTAAGACAGCATAAGTAAGTGGACGGAAGGGGTGAGAGTATAAGTAAGAGAGCATGAGGAAATGGGAGGATGGGGGTGAGAGTAAAGGTAAGAGAGAGTGAGGAAGTGGGCGGAATGGGTGACAGTATATGAACAGACAGATGCTGCGTATCCTCCGTAATTTGGAAGACATGCAGGGAGAGGATTAAAAGGAAATGGTCATGTGTAGCAGTAATTATAAAGAGAGACTGATCCAACATTGTGGCGAAGAGGTCTATCAGAAAAAAGAGAAAAAGTAAGACGAAAAATCAGTGACCACCGTTCAGAAGATTCTCTCTCTCTCTCTCTCTCTCTCTCTCTCACACACACACACACACACAGTAGTAGTAGTAATTTATTGACAAACAACATAATTCACAAAATGGCTCAGTTCACATAGAAATTTTATGGTTGTCCATAATGATACTAAAGAACAAATAAATCCTTAGAAAGCAATATAAAATTCTTACATATAAATATGAAGTACCTCATATACAAAACTACACAATTCATATAAATGAGATCTTTCATTAATCACTGATATCAGAAAAATTCAACATTGGGTACCTTTCACGGCACTGGGAAGACAATGAGCAATCTATCAATACATGTTTCTCACTCTGAATAGAACTACCATCACACTGACATACACGTTGTTCCGGCGGTGTGCGGCTCCACCTTCCCACCTCCAATCTAAGGTTATGAGACATGAGACGCAGTCTAGTACATGCCTCACGTTTGTAATCAGGGATAAATATTTTAGTCGTATATATCTGGTGCACGGTCATAGTCGGGTTCATGTCCGTAATATAGTTTGTGAGCTTCATTGCAACCTGTGCCTTTCTATGTACGTCCTCTATTATTTTTCCAGTGAGTTCACGGTGTCAGTATCCATACATTTGTCCAGAAATCGAGCGCCGGGAGTATTCGTGGCTCTGCACATACGGTACACAGAATGGAATGGCTCATCAACGTCTATATGATCCTGTTATGACTTTATGAAACTAGACCTTCTTTTCTCAATTACTACTTGCACTGGGGGAATGCCTGCCTCTACCATACACAGATTTATACTCGTGTTTCTACGAACGCCCAGTAGGCATTTCACGAGTTTACTGTACTGTTTCTCTATTCCCTTCGTTCTGTTCGTCAGCCACGACTCAGAGCCATACAATAATGATGTCGTCACCGCAGCATCAAATACTGTTCTTTTGCATATAAATGGCATTGTGTATTGCTTGCACAAAATATCGAGAATTTATTGACAACTGCTGTGCCATAGCTGACCCGCTTTTCCCCGAGTCAGTGAACCAAGTACCCATATACAGATATTCCGGGACATAATTTACACTTATTTCACCACTCGACAAAGATCGCCTATCCCACTCCTGCCCATTGATTACAAGAAATTTTGTTTTCGTCTCATTAATTTTCATACCGTTTTCACTGCAAAACTGACAGACAACAGCAAGCTTCTTTTCACACATAGGCTATCTCGACTTGTAGCTAGTATGACAGTGTCGTCCACTAACAACAAAGCGTGCAGATTACCTAGAAAACCATCAACTCCCACTGTATTCTTTAACATCCTTACCATCTGATCAACATATACAGTAAACAGCAAACAGCTCGACGGGGCTCCCCGGCGAACCCCGATAGATGATTCCATGACTGCTGATCTTAAAATATTCTTAGTGCACACATACATCCTTTTTATAGCTCTTGTTATAAAAAATCCACACCCTAATGCTTTCAGTCACTCCATCAGCCTCGATCAGGGGACTCTGTCATAATCTATCTATCTATCTATTGCCAGACGCCTCAATCCTGTTTGGGGTGGCCACAAACAAATCGCCTCCAAGTCGCCCTGTCCCCAGCCATTTCACTCCCCCGCTCCCAACTCACACCCCTCTCTCTCATATACCTCTCCACCCCATCCCTCCATCTCATCCTCGGCCTCCCCCTCCCTCTTTCCCCCTCCACCTCACTCACATACACTCTCTTTGTCAGTCTTTCACCCTCCATCCTCTCCACATGGCCAAACCACCTCAGTATGTTCCTCATAACGCTTCCTATCACAGTATCCACTGTCATAAGCTTTACTAAAATCTATAAATAACACATATAACTAAACTTTCTTGTACAGTATATAGTCACATAACAATCATAAGCTTAGAATCTGTTCAATACAAGCTCTGCCTTTTTGAGCACACACACACACACACACACACACACACACACACACACCAGTTCATCGACACCAATCCATTACCAGTCGTGCCTCTCTCTCCCAGCAAGCAGAGATAGAGAGTGAAGTTCCATGCGCAGTGATAAATCTGTGAGCCCATTCACTACGAGGGGCTTCTGTCTCCCACGCTGGGTAGAATTTGCCTGACAGTTGCAAAAATAAAACATAAAGACGGAATCGTGAGTCAGGGGATAATGAAAATATTTTACTTATATGTTCTCTTTATACCTATGTAACCAAATCTGTGTATTATAAACTACCTTAAACTACACAAAAATACATTAATATATATGTACTATACATTTTGTGTATTGGAAAAAAACGGAGAGTTACAACAACCTCAAGCGCCATGGTGGTACTGGATATTGATTGTTAGTTTAACGTATTCATTACCTGTTTGCCACTGATATGGCTTATGGTGATATCATGTGATAGTTATAAAAATATAAGAAACACATTTAACTACTTCAGTGTGGCTTTTTTTTTTTTTATACTACAAGACAAGGAAACATAGGATAGGGCGTCATGGTACAGATGAAGTGAACCTGATATCTACCTTTGAGAACCAGTCAGTGATTATCACACTCATTATCTTCAGCTACAGTCTATTTTCATTTCCCAGTCACTGTATTGCAAGTACAAATCCGCATCAAGAAGAAGCCCAGATCTCTCGCTACCATTCTGAACTTCATGTCTGTCTGATTATATTCATTATCCAATATACAGTATTACAAAATATTCAGATATAATTCATCTAAAAAACAACGACGGTATGCAAGTGTTACCGTACATTAAAAGTTGAAATTTTTTCTGTTCTCAGTAAAACCTGTGGATTTTTAATGATACCGTACCCCTAAAAAAAACAACGAGAAAGAAGAAATTTTAAACGTGCTTAATAATAATGATGAAATTGTCGTACTCCACGAAAACAAACTAGATTTGTTATAATTACACACACACACACACACACACACACACACACACGATACCAACATGAGTACTGTGGCAATAGAAATGACAAAAATTATCTTTACTACTGCCTTCCATCAATCTTTATTTTCAGGCTTTCCACCGAGTGTACTGCAATCCCAGACCTGCAACAAGGGGCAGTGGACATCACCTTTTCCACTTAGACCTTGACCGCTGACTTCTATGCCCTTGTATGTCATATTATTAATATTCGTCTCTAAACTGCAAATAGTCATCTGTTAGACCTATTCAACCGACGAATTTAAATTTACATTAGGCTGGGGTAAAGGTCAGACTGATTACGATAATTAATGTACTAAAAACAGTGACAGAATTATATAGTTAAAAAAAAAAACCTCAGATAATATAGTAATTTGGCAAGACTGTAGGCTACATTACTCATTTTCGTTTGTAATAACGAACCAGTTTTAAAATATTGCTATAATACACCTATTGAAAATAAGAAAACGCTCTATAGAAGAACAACCGCATGTATATATATTGCAAGTATTTATCACAATTACTAAAATGATGCAGCTAGAACATATTTTTGTGTTCCCATTTTCAGTTATTCCAAGGCAGTGGAAATCTCCCACTCCCACTCCCACCCTGATCTTCACCCCTGACATGCAACTCTGAAAATTAATGGGGACACCCCACAGCATGACCCAGATTCGTGGTGTAATAAAGTCACGATAATCATGGGGTTAGAGTCCGCCAGTTTATCATGCGTTTAAGGAAAAAAAAAAGTCCAACACAAATACCAGGTCATATTCCCTGGCTTCCATATGCCTGTAAAATGTCCGTGAATTAACCGAGGCAACAGAACCAAAATTAAAACAAAAATAATCACAATACTTAATCCCATACCTTGTATCAAAAGGATAGATTGCTTAGGTGTGGCCATTTTAGACGAGTGGTAGAGCGATACCTTTTTCTTTATTTTTGTGCCTCAAACTTGGGATGTGCTCTGTCCCAAGGAGCTGGAAGATCCTCTATTCTTTTGATATGTGTCGTTTCAATAAGCGAATAATTGTGCTTAGCCTGGGTCAGCCTCACGTTCATTTCCGCAGCCGTCACTCACCACTGAGGAACCTTCAGAGTGTTGAGTTCGGTCCTACATCCGTCTTTTGCTGGTTGCCATGATTGTAATAGTCGTGGATTATTTTTACTCCAGAGTCGAACTGTGAGATGGCGTAATGGCATATACTACTGATTTACTAAAAAATTACTTAGAAAAATCATAACCAATAGGAATTATCTTATTTGCATAATTTTAGGATTTTTGATAGTAGACTTGCTACCAAAGTGCCACCCCATCACAACTTCCCCTTGCATAAATTTTATTTGGCTTATTGGACGATGTAGTGGATCTCTGATATCTATGTATATACTGTATATATATATATATATATATATATATATATATATATATATATATATATATATATATATATATATATATATATATATATAAAATGTAAGGAAGAGTAAAGTGATGGTCTTTGAGAGAGGTGAAGTCAGTGAATGTACAGCGAGGTTGGATGGTGAGGAATTGGAAAATGTGAGTACGTTTAAGTACTTGGGTAGTGTGATGAGTAAGGATGGAGGTTTGGAGGGTGAAGTGCGTGAAAGGGTACAGCAGGGAAGAAAGGTTGCTGGTTCTGTGAAAGCAGTGATAAGAAACAGGGAAGTGAGCATGGAAGTGAAAAAGTTACTACATGACAGTATTGTGATACCAACTCTAACGTACGGAAGTGAAGCTTGGACGTTGTTGGAAGGACACAAGTCAAGAGTGAGAGCAGTGGAAATGAGTTATTTAAGAGAAGCCTGTGGAGTCACATGGAGAGACAGGCTGACGAATGAGGATATAAAGGAGCGTTGTGGTGTGGATGTGGATGTGATAGGAAGCTTTATGAGGAACACGCTGAGGTGGATTGGCCATGTGGAGAGGATGGAGGGTGAAAGACTGACGAAGAGAGTGTATGTGAGTGAGGTGGAGGGGGGAAAAGGGAGGGGGAGGCCGAGGATGAGATGGAGGGATGGGGTGGAGAGGTATATGAGAGAGGGGGTGTGAGTTGGGAAGCAGGGCAGAGAAATGCCGGGCGCCAGGGCGACTTGAAGGCGATTTGTTTGTGGCCACCCCAAACGGGATTGAGGCGTCTGGCAATATATATATATATATATATATATATATATATATATATATATATATATATATATATATATATATATATATATATATATTTTTTTTTTTTTTTTTTTTTTGTGGCCGGTTTATTATTTACTTTGAACACCAATCTTTGTACTGTCAGTATTTGTATCATCTGAAATTAAATATTTTGTACATCTAATCATTCAACATATCTCTAGGAGACTCAAGTATGTGCAATAAAGGGGCAGTCCTGAATAGAACAGCCCGTGCTTGTTTACCGTCACAACGAGAACAGCGCCAGTCTCATTCTTCCATTGTTTATATTGGAGTATATTAGACTGAATTACAGTGCTTTAATGCGGTAACTCGAATTCAGAGGCTGCTGCATTTTTAATGCAGGAACTAATTAATGCCCTTCTTGTATTATCAAGGCAGTACCTAGTAACGTCAACAAATTCAGAGTCGCTCCCTTCCTTATATAATATAATGTGTGTGTGTGTTTAATAGTTTAATAAAACTTTATCTTTTTTCACTAGTTGATGTACGTACAAGGGGAATTGATGGCTACAGTAATATGAATGGTGCGCTTAGGAAAAAAAAAAATGCTTAGCGACCTTTATTATTACTGTTATAAGTATGCCACCACTCCGTGATTTTTATTTATAACTAAATTACATGACCCGGGCAAGTTTTAACTGTATAATACTTTGCATTTAACAGACATCTCAACAAAAAGTTGCTACCTAAAGGTTTATTTTTAAAAATTGAAAACTGAAGAAATAAAATGTATGTATAGTTTAATATCAATAGTTTGCATCATTTAATGTACAAAAGGCTATTTATGGGTAATATAGACAGAAGTTGTACTAAGTCTCCCGTGCCATTTAGAATCACCTATGTTCCATCCTTCAGTTTATGGAAGAGATAGTAAATTAGATCACAAAGTCATGAAGATTGGATGAGAATTTGAGCCTCTGAATGAGAGAGTGATGTCAGGAGCCTAACCCTTTGAGTTAGAGTATATAGCGAATTTTATTCTTGCCACCATATGCTGTGACTATTTAGAACCCCCACATACTGAAGGGGGTTAACGAAGGCTGTATCATCATCCAGTTCAGTGTCCCCTGAACACGTTCAAGGCTAACTTGTAGCCGTCTTTTTTTCCTTATTGTATCAGTCACGGTACATCGGAAGAATCCAACGAATACTGGAGTTTTTTGAATAATCGCCTCAATGGTCTAGTAACTGAAACATATGCACATCCGCCTGCATCGAGAGCTAGTGAGAAGTGAGCTATGTTTAATCCCTTACTAGGGACGGTCGCCTATAACGTGTGGATACAAATGTCATATGGCGGTTTTTGTCAAATTTAAGGATATGACAAGCTTGAAGAATGCAGTAGTCTTACTCAGAAAGACGATACGAAAGTAGATATGAAAGCCACCTCCATTGAGCTCATTAGTAAAATAACGAAATTACTGTGTGTAAGGGATTGCCAGATGGAAGGCCAATGTATGCACATGCAAAATCTATATATACATAGACTGCTTTCCCCAAAGAAAGGGAGGTAGCCGAGACAGGACGACACACTCCCAATTTACTCATCCAAACACACACGTCTATTCGTATCTTAGCCCAAAAGAGAGAAGGGACAGATCCTTATCATACCACACCGCACGAGGGTCAACTGTGCAATGCAATCGGCGACATCTGCAGCAGGGCCCGACAGCAGAGCTGGTTTACCCCTGCCACATCATAATGGACCCACTGGTCAACTGATCAGAGATAGTCAAAAGTATTCATTCATTGGTGTGATATTTTTTATCAACTAGTATTTAGTGACTTTAATGGGCTAGTTTTGCTAACTCTCGTAAGCTTATCCACACATATAGAATAGTCACAATACTTACGTAACTTTTCGGGCCTAGGACCGAGATAGGCCAGCCAGCAAGGCAGCAGACGACATTTTGTAAGAACCTCATTCAGTCTATTAAATAACAAAATAGTTTTTGTTTACAATCCATGATGTTAAATCCTTTCATTTGTGTCAAGAAATGAAAAATATTAATAACACATTGGATCTTTGTGCACTAGGGGAAAAAAAAAGGGGGGGGGGTAACAAGTGTACAGCCGCGCACACAATTTCACAGTACAGTCAGCGTTGCAAATCCTGTGGGTGACCCGGGTTCAGAGTTTCACAGTATCGAACGTGCGGGGGAGGGAGGGAGTAGAGACCTGGCTGGCGTGTGAGGCGGGTAGAAGGCATACTGGGGAGAGGGAGAGGGGGAGGGGGGAAGGAGGAGGGGGAAGGGCGGAAAAGACAAGAGGGATGAGAGTCGGTTAGTGAGTTAAGTAATACAAGGCAATGTTTTATTGTAGTATAATATATATATATATATATATATATATATATATATATATACATTATATATATATATATATATATATATATATATATATATATATATATATATACAGAGAGAGAGAGAGAGAGAGAGAGAGAGAGAATAAACATATCAGTATATAGAATAATCTCCATAGGATCTATGACAGCACTTTACACTAATATACATAGCTTAATGTAACAGGTCGTTACCATACTATGAACAATTCGTGTTTTGTAGGAAACTGTCAAAGATCAGGTGATTCCGATGGTGCTGCCCTCGAGGGGGTCTGTTAGCTGCCGAGCGGGCGCGTGTGCCTTGCATGTTTAGGTTCGTGTGTGTGTGTGTGTGTGTGTGTGTGTGTGTGTGTGTGTGTGTGTGTGTGTGTGTGTAATATAAGAAAAATGTATCATGATCCCGTTTACCGTCTCTAAATGTCCGCTTATGTCACTAGGTTTTGTTTGTCAGATACAGTGATTCATTTGGTAGGTTACTTATTTGGAATATGAAATGCTTGGTGCATTTATATTTATTATTTATATCTGACTTATGACACCGTTCCGTCTACTCATGTTGGAATAGGTGCAGTGCACTGGGAAACAACGGCTACTATAAATGAACACATTAGAATCATGATTGAATGCATAATTATAGGACATCATATTTGGGAGAATATGACATGCTTAAATTTCACATGATAGGTGAAGGAGAATATAACATGCTAAAACTTTACTTGATACTGTATACTGTAATTGGGAGGATATCTTTCAACACCTGTTGCTCAGTATTTCCATGAATCTTTGACCTCTCTAGCTGCAACTATTAAGTATTTACAATAGCAGTGGTTAGTTAGTAATGAAATTCCAGGAAATAAAAAGAACGGGGGGGAGGGGAGGATGGTGCCTCATTCTTATTACACAAACAGTGCTTATGACTGCTGTCACATACCCAGCAACACTGAAATATTTATGATTAACATTCACTAGTGTGTAAATGGAATGTTTCTGATAACCGTGAGAATTAACCTTTGTAAGGAAACCATAGGAAAACAAAAACTACTTAATACAAGAGTTTATTATATAGCCAGTCCAACCCTCACCCATTTCAATAACGACGCGCAGTATCTCTGGCACTGACGTAACAAGACGTCGCACCATCTCTGGTCGGCGTCTGTAGGTCTCCCACGATTCAGAGACGTGTGCCATGAGCTCCCGGTTATTCCTCTCCTGTGCCATATCCCAAGTGTTTGCCATCTGTGCCCAAACGTGTTCAATTACATTCATATCAGCTCTTTTGGTGGGCACTTCCAGGAGATGAAAGTGATCCTGTTCGTCAAACCAGCGTCGAACTGTGCGAGCAGTGGACGGGACACCTGTCTTGCATGAACAGTATGGGGCCCAGGTGGAAACGGAAAATCCTTCTCACGAAGGGATGGCAAGAACGACTCTTCAAGCATCTCGATGTATTTATCTGCTGTGAAGCGCCCCTCAGTTTGGAACACGTCACCTGCACCATGCAGCGATATCCAGCCCCACACATTGCAGGTGACGTTGCCAGAACGAGCTACCTCCATGATGTTACGACGCTCGTATCGGCAAACATTTTACGAGATAGTGGATTATTGACGTATGTGCATTTTTCCTGTATATTACGCCTAAAACTGTGCGTAAACATTCTGTATGCATATATGTATTAGTCCATAAACATACATTAAAACAAATCTCTTTTCGCCTGAGCAGCAATATAATGTTCATGTGTAAACCGTCAGGCCACCCATAATTACCACCTCGTCCACACTTCACGACCATTTACCAGGCATGGAACACTTAATACCGCTAGACCGCAGTTGAACCAGCACTGTCAATATTGACATATTAATTGAATATTCCATATGAATATCTGTTACCTCCGTAAAGAAAACTAAGATTTTAGCATGCCACATGATTTGTTATACCTGGAGCTATTTTTCTTCAACTGAGGTATTTGAAATTGTATTTGTTTTGTTTTTTTATGTAATTGTTTTTGCACACGGATTTGTTATCTAAATGTGATGAACTGTTAGGTATTAAGTATTATATATTTCATTACCTAATCTCCAGGGTGGTAATCATTTACAGAACATTAGGGGAATTAATGCACATGATTATATTCATGTGCAAATTGGACAAACTGGTTAAGTTTAAATATTTCAATACATCATAACTATTTATTGTTTATAAATCAGGTTAACGTAACATTCAGGTAAGTAAATGTCATAAATAACTTACCCAGTTACAGTTGATACATAATTGTGAAAAACCTGCTGTTTACATCTCCATTATTTACCGCAAAATAATTACCTGGCTGCAGGTCCTGGTGCATTGTAAAACGTCTCCAGACCCATTCACATTCAGTTTTGCGACTGCACGACATCTCTGTCCCTGTATCGTATAGCCACATTTATAGTCCTCCACCAAAGTCCTCCACAAGCAATTAGGCTGCAGCTTTTTAACTAACAATTAATAAATATACCTTGTATTATTTACTCTCCAGCAATGGCCTTGGCCATGAGAAGAAGAGGAGAATACTTTCTCATTTGTGAATACTGGACGTCCCCAGAACTCAAGGTCTCGCTTAACATGGAGTTGTGCAAATTCCAGCCTCCCGGTTCTGTGAGCATTAGTTAGTTTCTCCTTCTGTGCAGGAATTCTGTTTTGTATACCCCTCTCGTGCAGTCTGTACCTTACATTCATAGCGCTGACATGCAACTGCAGGTTCTGTGCGATAGTCGCGGCGTTAGTGTGAGGGTCTGCTTCAGCTGCTGCCACAATCATGTCATCCGGTTCCGCGTTTGTCCTCCGACGCGCTCCTGTTCTCGCCGTTAACAAACCGGTACAGTGGGTCTCATTTCATTCATTAAAGTGCTAAAACAATCGTAAAAGAATGGGTAAAAGTAAACCTGCTACGAAACTAACGCATAATCAAACATTACTTCCATCTACACTTTATTCAACTACAATACACGACCGACAGACAATGATTAACAATTGGCACACGTTGGACACGGAAACCATTGGAGACAGTTGCTAAGTAGGTGTTCGAGAATTGTGAGTATTTGGAGAGACGATTTAATAATAGTGTCATGAGGGAGTAGTGAGTCGATATCACCTCACCGCACTGGGTTGAGGTTGGTGAATGGGAAGCATGGCAAACATAGCAGATTGATGGAAGAGGATGGGGGTTGTATAGCGCTGCCAAGTATCTTAAAGATATTGAAGGATTTGGTTATACTAGTCTGAATATCGAGGTAAAATTGGTGGGGCAGGTGGCAGAGTTAGTAGATGGGAGGGGGGAGGGTTGATATTGAGGATGGAGAGAAGGATTTTCCGTTTCCACCTGGGCCCCATACTGTTCATGCAAGACAGGTGTCCCGTCCACTGCTCGCACAGTTCGACGCTGGTTTGACGAACAGGATCACTTTCATCTCCTGGAAGTGCCCACCAAAAGAGCTGATATGAATGTAATTGAACACGTTTGGGCACAGATGGCAAACACTTGGGATATGGCACAGGAGAGGAATAACCGGGAGCTCATGGCACACGTCTCTGAATCGTGGGAGACCTACAGACGCCGACCAGAGATGGTGCGACGTCTTGTTACGTCAGTGCCAGAGATACTGCGCGTCGTTATTGAAATGGGTGAGGGTTGGACTGGCTATATAATAAACTCTTGTATTAAGTAGTTTTTGTTTTCCTATGGTTTCCTTACAAAGGTTAATTCTCACGGTTATCAGAAACATTCCATTTACACACTAGTGAATGTTAATCATAAATATTTCAGTGTTGCTGGGTATGTGACAGCAGTCATAAGCACTGTTTGTGTAATAAGAATGAGGCACCATCCTCCCCTCCCCCCCGTTCTTTTTATTTCCTGGAATTTCATTACTAACTAACCACTGCTATTGTAAATACTTAATAGTTGCAACTAGAGAGGTCAAAGATTCATGGAAATACTGAGCAACAGGTGTTGAAAGATATCCTCCCAATTACAGTATACAGTATCAAGTAAAGTTTTAGCATGTTATATTCTCCTTCACCTATCATGTGAAATTTAAGCATGTCATATTCTCCCAAATATGATGTCCTATAATTATGCATTCGATCATGATTCTAATGTGTTCATTTATAGTAGCCGTTGTTTCCCAGTGCACTGCACCTATTCCAACATGAGTAGACGGAACGGTGTCATAAGTCAGATATAAATAATAAATATAAATGCACCAAGCATTTCATATTCCAAATAAGTAACCTACCAAATGAATCACTGTATCTGACAAACAAAACCTAGTGACATAAGCGGACATTTAGAGACGGTAAACGGGATCATGATACATTTTTCTTATATTACACACACACACACACACACACACACACACACACGAACCTAAACATGCAAGGCACACGCGCCCGCTCGGCAGCTAACAGACCCCCTCGAGGGCAGCACCATCGGAATCACCTGATCTTTGACAGTTTCCTACAAAACACGAATTGTTCATAGTATGGTAACGACCTGTTACATTAAGCTATGTATATTAGTGTAAAGTGCTGTCATAGATCCTATGGAGATTATTCTATATACTGATATGTTTATTCTCTCTCTCTCTCTCTCTCTCTCTCTCTCTCTCTCTCTCTCTCTCTCTCTGTATATATATATATATATATATATATATATTTATATTATACTACAATAAAACATTGCCTTGTATTACTTAACTCACTAACCGACTCTCATCCCTCTTGTCTTTTCCGCCCTTCCCCCTCCTCCTTCCCCCCTCCCCCTCTCCCTCTCCCCAGTATGCCTTCTACCCGCCTCACACGCCAGCCAGGTCTCTACTCCCTCCCTCTCCCGCACGTTCGATACTGTGAAACTCTGAACCCGGGTCACCCACAGGATTTGCAACGCTGACTGTACTGTGAAATTGTGTGCGCGGCTGTACATAAGCTTAATCCTCAGCCAGTTGCACTGAGCAGTCTGAGGCCTCCCGTTTTCTGTGAAGCCCCTGATCTCTAAAATGACAGAAAATGAACCTCGTGAAAACAATTTATATAAAGCTTAGATCGAAACAGATATGGCTTATTATTACAGTACCGGACGCTATGAAGGAAATAGCCTCTTTCAGTTTACACACACACACACACACACACACACACACACACACACACACACACACACACACACACACACCTTTCAGAATGAAACTAGAAATTAAAGGAAAAAGGGTCGAGTGTGACATCAGCGTTGTTCTTCCTTCAGCCTGTCTTTCGTCTTCATGTCCTTGAATACTTCACTAACCTCTTCAGTTCTACCGCCATTTTCCATCTTCTGTCCCAGCGCTTTCCGACGACGTATTAAAGATAAATTACTCTTACCATTACTCAATTCTATGCAGCTTTGGAGAGACTTTAGATTGGAGGAGTTAGATATGGCCTTCAGTAACCCTTCACAACTAGAGATTTTCCTTAGCAAAATTGTTGCGAGGTAACAATGAAGAAATTAACTTCTTCCCTCACATTTCTCCTTCAGTTCCTCTATTGCCCTTCCTCCAGTCCTTCACTTTCTTCTCCATTCATTTTTTCACTTTCTCCTCTGTTCATTGTTAAGTCCAAATTACAGATTTTTCTTCTCTTTCTAGGCCGTAATCTAGTAAGCTTAACCCCTTCAACCCGAGTACGTCTCTTCATCATAATCTAGCCATCCTCTGACTCTTTTAATGTGCTTAGAAAAGACTATAAAAACTGAAAAAGGTTTAATATGGTCTCCATTAACCCGATCGGTAAAAGACTTCTCACAAATGTTGAATAAAATCGTCTGGCGGTAGAAAGTAAGCAAATAAAAACGTATGGTCAGAGGGAATGGCTTGAGAGTTTTTGGAATACCTCTTCCGTAGCGATTTATCTAATATAATACCCCTGGATATCGTTTTATATGTTACCGATGACAACGTTACTGATATAAATTACATATCATACAACATAAAGGTACAATTTGAAAAATAAATATCTTTTAGAAAGAATTGTTTCTCTCATTATTTCGCCTTGCCTGCTCTATACATTTTCTATTTTCATCCGTTCTTCAAGTGTTGCTGTCTCTTCTGTTCCCTGTTGTCACTCTTCCTTTACGTACAACTTCATTTATTCCTCTGATGTAAACTTGAGCCTTTCCATTTCATCTCTTCTTCCTCGTCAGCCGGCTTTTGTCTTTCTCTCTCACTCATCACCTTCTACTTGCCACCCCCCCCCCCTCTCCTCCATACCATTTTGTTTTTCTCTGCCCTCTCTTCTTCCTGCAAGTAACTTCGCCCTTTCTTCCCCTTCCCCTTCTCCTCCAACTTCTCTCCCTCCCTTCCCTCTCCAAACCAGCTTCCTCTTTCCCTCATTTCCTCTTCCAAATCATCCACATCTTTTCCTCTCACCCACCTCTACACTGAACCTACTTGACCTCTCCTCCCACCCCCTTTCGCCCTCATCCCTCATTTTCCTCATTTCCCTAACCCCACCTCCACCTCCATACCGCATCGCTTCTTAAATCTCTCATCTCCCTCACACCTCCCTCTCCTCATCTTTTTCTCTCACCTCTCACCACCACCACCCCTCACCTCTCACCCCTACCCCTCACCCTTCACCCCACACCAGACCTGTTCAAGGTTGGTTGGGTTAAAAGACAGGCTGAGGTTCCTTAAAACTGTAAGACACAGGGTCCAGGCTTACTGGAGAGAGAGAGGGGGAGGGGGAATAAACAAGTTGTGGGGATGGTAGGAGATGACTATGATCATTTAAAAAATGACAAGTTCAAGCAGCCATCTCTGAATGCAAAACCAGCAGCGTTACAACTCTTTCACCTCGATGACGCCTTCTATTCTTGGAACCACCAGACGATTTTAACCTGTTTCTTGTCCATCACAAATGCATACGAGTTTATCCCCTTGTGAGTGAGTCATGGGAATCTGGATCCAGATACACGGACGCACTTACGATCAATTCCCTGTCGTAACTCAGGTTTTGATATGTAGGAGGGACAAGGAAGCTGTAGAATCTTGTTCTTTGTCCCGTTCTACCTTCACAAATAAATCTTAAGTTACGACGAAAAAATTACAGAGGGTTATAACTGTTTTTTGCGGGAAGATGACGGAAAAGAATGCAAAATCTTCCCCTGCCTAATTCTTCCCATAAAAACATATCTGACTTTTTACGACGGGGAATCGATCGTAAATATGTCTGAGAATTTCACCCCTGGACGATTATGCCTCTCATGATCGGGGCGACTTCAGTACTTTACTTCACCTAGCGCCAGACGATTTTATTCATCCGAGAGTGAGTCATGGGAGACTGAGAGTTAAAATATTTATGTTTTCCTTTCCAGTAGGCTGATTCACCAAATACAGCCTATTCTCCTTCATTACATACGGAGATGAATCAGGGAATATTCGACTTGAGCCCATTGATTCTGGGGGCGTTTTTTCATTTTTTTATTGCCACATCCTGATGATTTTATTCAGCTTAGGGGAAACTTTCTGAGCTGGAGGGCTTCTTATAACCCGTAATTATTCTTTCGCCACTTGACGTCCCTTCTAAGAGTAATATTATCACCTGGCTCCCTTTCGTGCAGACTGAGTCACTATCGATAACTTCTCTTCTTTGCGTTACTAAGGGAGACAAAGGAGAGAATACTTGGCCTAATGATCCTCCCCTCCCTCTTGCCACTGCTAGATAGCCAAACTGCCAACAACTACCCAACGAAACAGGAAATCTTGCATGCATCATTATCAGAATCATCAGAGTGATCATCATCATCAACGTCGTCGTCAATATCATCATCGTCGTCAAAATCGGCATCATCATCAGTCTCGTTTCTGTAATCATCCTCAGTATTATCGTAATTGCATTTCGTTGGAACTTGCTTCCCTAGAGTTGTTCCTCCCCCCCCCCCACTTCAATCTATAACTGTTCAAGTCCAACTGTTACAGATTTTTTATGAATGGAGACATCAGTAATCTGGTTCATGGATTAATTTTTTTATTCATTTGTCTCTCCTTACTCCGTTCTGTTATGTAATATATATATATATATATATATATATATATATATATATATATATATATATATATATATATATATATATATATATATATATATATATGAATGAAGGCAATGATTGATTATGTGTGTGGATGAAAGGATGCGAAGATGTGTAATGGATGCAAGAGCTTATAGAGGTTAGGGGAGTGGACTTTCTGACCATTACTTGGTGGTGGCCAGAATTAGGATCCAAGTAAGTTGGAGAAATATAAGAGGGGAAAGACGAGAGGAAGTAGTAGTTGCAAGGAGAGTGGAAAGGTTACAAGAGGATGAGAAAAAGGCAGAGCATAAGAGAGAAGTGGAGGAACGATTGGGCAAATATGAATTGGAGCAGATGGGGGATGTGGAAGGTGTGTGTAGGATATTTACAGAAGAAATATGTGCAGCATGTGATGTGGTGTATGGAAGGAAGAGAAGACGGAGGGGGGGTGCAAGGAACAGCGTGGTGTACTGAAGAGGTGAGACAGGCTGTGGCACAAAAGAAGAAAGCATACAATGAATGGATGAGAATTAGGGGCGTGGAAGAAGTTGAGAGGCGGAAGAGAGAGTTATATGTAGAAAGAAAGAGAGATGTGAAAAGATTAGTAAGAGTGAGTAAAAAGAGAATGGATGAGGAATTTGGAAGGAACTTGAGTGTAAAGTGGAGGGACTGTAAGAAAATGTTCTGGAAAGAGGTGAAAAGAGTAAGACAGGGTGGAAGTGAGGTTAGCAGGGGAGTGAAAGATAAAAATGGTAGATTACTAGTGGAGAAGGGAGAAAACGTGAGCAGATGGAGAGAACACTTTAAGGAATTGTTGACCATAGAGGGTGGAAGTAATGCGAGTATAAATGGCTGGGGAATGGCTGGGAGAAGGAGGAAGGTGAGAAGACAGGAAGAAATCAGTAGGATAGAAGTTGTGGAAGCAATGAAGAAAGTTAAATTGGGGAAAGCCCCAGGAATTGATGGATTGTGTGGTGAAATGCTGAAGTATGGGGGAGAAATGGTAGTAGAATGGATGTGGAAGATGTGTAGATTGGCCTGGGAGGAAGGTAGAGTCCCTGAGGATTGGAAGTCAGGTATAATTATTCCCTTGTACAAAGGAAAAGGGAAAAAAGAAGTGTGTGGTAATCAGAGGGGCATTTGCCTTCTTAGTATAATAGGAAAAGTGTATGGTAGGATACTTATTGACAGAGTTAGAGAAAGAACAGAGGAATTAGTTGGAGAAGAACAGGGAGGCTTTAGGAAGGGAAGAGGTTGTGTAGATCAGATATTCATTCTTAGATCTTTAGTGGAAAAGTTTCTAGAGAAGGGAAAGAAGTTGTATGCGGTTTTCATGGATTTGGAGAAAGCATATGACAGGGTGGACAGACAAGGATTGTGGAAAATATTAAGAATATAATGGAGTAGATGGGAAGTTGTTGAATGCTGTGAAGAGTATGTATGATGGTGCTAAGGCTGCAGTGCGTGTGGATGGTGAACTAAGTGAATTTTTCTCTTTGAAGGTTGGGTTGAAACAGGGATGTGTCATGTCTCCATGGATGTTCAATCTGTACATGGATGGGGTAATAAAAGAGGTACAAGGTATGGTAGTGGATGTTGGAGTGGCCCTGGTGAGAGAGGATAGTGTTTGGAAACTCCCTGTACTGTTGTTTGCAGATGATACTGTGTTGTTGAGTGAAGACGAAGGGGATCTGCAAGGCTTGGTGGATGAGTTTGGGAGAGTGTGTAAGAAACGGAATCTAAAGGTGAATGAATGGAAGAGTAAAGTGATGGTCTTTGAGAGAGGTGAAGTCAGTGAATGTACAGTGAGGTTGGATGGTGAGGAATTGGAAAATGTGAGTACGTTTAAGTACTTGGGTAGTGTGATGAGTAAGGATGGAGGTTTGGAGGGTGAAGTGCTTGAAAGGGTACAGCAGGGAAGAAAGGTTGCTGGTTCTTTGAAAGCAGTGATAAGAAACAGTGAAGGGAGCATGGAAGTGAAAAAGTTACTACATGACAGTATTGTGATACCAACTCTAACGTATGGAAGTGAAGCTTGGACGTTATTGGAAGGACACAAGTCAAGAGTGAGAGCAGTGGAAATGAGTTATTTAAGAGGAGCCTGTGGAGTCACATGGAGAGACAGGCTGACGAATGAGGATATAAAGGAGCGTTGTGGTGTGGATGTGGATGTGATAGGAAGCGTTATGAGGAACACACTGAGGTGGTTTGGCCATGTGGAGAGGATGGAGGGTGAAAGACTGACGAAGAGAGTGTATGTGAGTGAGGTGGAGGGGGGAAGAGGGAAGGGGAGGCCGAGGATGAGATGGAGGGATGGGGTGGAGAGGTATATGAGAGAGGGGGGTGTGAGTTGGAAGCAGGGCAGTGAAATGGCGAGGGACAGGGCGACGTGGAGGCGATTTGTTTGTGGCCACCCCAAAAGGGATTGAGGCGTTTGGCAAAATAAATATATATATATATATATATATATATATATATATATATATATATATATATATATATATATATATATTATTATTGTCATCTGCATCATCGCCATCATAGATAAAATTTTAATCATCATAATCATCATCACACTATTTTCATCGACTGTGTGCTTCTCCTATATACGTAACCTACATATTTCGATCCCTATCTTATTTCACCAATTTCCTCAGCTCATATTCTCACAGTCATTAATCATATCCATCCACATCCATCTTCATATACCTCGCCTCCTCCCACCTTCAGATTCATCCACATATACCAGTTTCTCATCCTGTCCACTCAGTGCAACCCAAACACCTTCCTCAGCAACCGATTTTTACTCATTATGAAAGAAGAGGACATATAATAATAATAATAATAATAATAATAATAATAATAACAACAATAATAATAATAATAATAATAATAATTATTATTATTATTATTATTATTATTATATCAAGTGCCCGTGGGCCCTTTGGGCCCCTCGCACTTGCTCCTGTGGAGGGCTCTCTCGCTTATGTGATGTTCTAGTGTAACGTTGTCACTATTGGCCGTCAAGGCGACAAAGAAGGTCCCATGATGGTCCGTTTATGTGCTGTTCTAGTCTAACTTTGTCACTTGGATTTCTTGCAGCTGACCAATTGATCATGTTATTTGCAGCTTTGGGGATGGAATCCAAGTTGTCCGAACACAAGTCCGAAATACACACTCAGACACACGGCTACTGCTAGGCCTATAGTATATCTTAGTCCTACCTATGGGCAAAAAATTCTATGGGGATCCTCTGTCAGGCACCGGGAGAAGCATTTTTGGGTCAAAATGTGATCACTTTTTAACCCCTTAACCACGGGGCGTCACTTTCGTGATGCTCAAACGCAATGGATCATACTGCAGGGTATCACTTTTGAGATTCTGTGTTATTTTGAATTCTCCCGGGCTTTCAAGTGGTGGCTTGTATCATCTATCAGTAATGCCAGTGTCCAACAATAGTCAGCACTGCTAATGTCATTTGTACTCCCATCCATCGTTGACAATTTAGCTATTTATCCCCATTCTTGACTACCCTCCCTACCTCCCCTCCATTACCCTCTCCTCTCACATGCCCGGCCGCACTGTGCTAAGCAAATCTTCCCCGGAATTTTCCACTGATTTCATCCATTGAAATAAGCCCTATGCCCTATTCATATACAAAATAATATACACCAAAAAAAAAAATAAGGTAACTGATAGTGCCATACACCTGGAGTTGGCTAATTATCACCTGGCAACACCCCACATGCACTTGTTCGCTAAATTTCCCTGGTAATTTCCCCTTGAAATATGCCGTATAATCTATTCTCGTAATAAAAATTTATATAAGAAATGAAGGGAGAAGCCCAAGTGATATTTACATTCACCTGGAACTACCTAATTTCCTGCCAATCATTTCATAGCATATAAATTAGCAACTGTCACCTTGCTGACGTTGTCAACCCTTGGCTGCCCCATATCTGCCTCGTCATTTAGTTCAGTGTTGTTTCTTCAGATGAAAGCATGTAGCACTCGTGCCCATCCATTTCCGCCGCTTCTAGAGGGCCCTGTGACCTCTACCCCTACTAAACCTCATGTGGGAAGGGGTAAAGGACTAAATGACTGCTGTGGAGCGTGAACTGGCTAATTTATCCATGATAATGGTGGACAGTGACTACAATCTTTCTGGTGAATCATGTGATGAGCCAGAGGAGGAAATAGTGATAAACAACGAGTGCTTCAGTGTCCCAAGTTCATCCTGGCTCCAAGGGAAAGGAGCCCTTATTTACTGGAAGTGACAATGTATGACATAGTGTAAATAAAACAGAAATGTAAATAATTACTAATATAAGAATATGAGTTCAAATACAGTGAAAGCTTTGCTCTCTACGCTAGTTTACTGAACAAGAAAGGGCCTGGAGTGAAAATAAACTACTATTACTGAAGGAAACTTATGGATAAATACTGTATATATATATATATATATATATATATATATATATATATAAATGTAATAAAGTAATAGGAATATAAAGTGTGTGTTTATGAATAATTAATGACAGACTACGAGCGGATAACGAGCGCAAGTGGGAAGTTTGTACGCGCTCGTAATTTTCATTGTTTTCACAGTTTTTTTTTTTTTTGGCATATGGATCCCAAACTACTTGAAAATCATAGAATAGTGTTTCTAGTGATAATATCATGTTGTGGTAATCATGTTACAAGGTGTCGGGAAGTGTAAAGTGGAGAATTCGTTACCCAACTTCAGAAGTCTCCACAAGTCCTACGGTACTTGAAGATGACTCAACAAACATCCCAGGAGAAAGCCGAAGGTATGTGCCATATGCACATATAATTATAATATTCTAGGACTAATAACTGATATTTGGCAAATATTTTTTAAAAGTCAGTCGGAGCGCGAATATCCTTGCGGCACATCACAAAAACATGCCCGCGCTTAAGGGGTTAAATATGGCTAAAGTTTTTCAATCGTGATGTGACCAAATTTTTTCACATCAGCGAATTTTTTATGTATTTTTGTGCTAATTTTGGTGCGATTTGAATGTGTTGTTTCGGCTGCCCAAAATACACACACACACAGGCACTTGGCTACTGCTATAGTATATTAGACAAGTGCTCGTGGGCCCATCGAGCCCCTCACACTAGCTCCTGCGGAGGGCTCTCGCACTGCTATAATATATTTTAGTTATAGCTGTGGGCAAAAAATTTTATGCAGATCCTGTGCCAGGCGCCAGGACCAGCGCGTTTTGGTCAAAATGTGATCGCTCATTAAATATAGTAAAAGTTTTTCAATCGTGATGGGACCAAGTTTTTTCACATCAGCGAATTTTTTGCGATTTTTGTGCCAATTTTGGTGCAATTTGAATGTGTTGTTTTGGCTGACCAAAATACACACACACACACACACACACACACACAGACACACGGCTACTGCTATAGTATATTACAAGTGCTCGTGGGCCCTTCTGGCCCCTCGCACTTGCTCCTGCGGAGGGCTCTCACGTTTATGTGCTGTTCTAGTGTAACATTGTCACTCGGATTTTTTGCAGCTAACCAATTGATCATATTATTTGCAGCTTCGGGAATGGAACCCAAGTTGTCCGAATGCAAGTCCAAAATACTTTAGTTGCACCTGTGGGCAAAAAATTTTAGGGAGATCCTGTGCCGGGCGCCAGGACCAACGTTTTTTGGTCAAAATGTGATCGCTCATTAAATATAGTTAAAGTTTTTCAATCGTGATGAGACCAAGTTTTTTCACATCAGCGATTTTTTTGCATTTCAGCTGCCCAAAATACACACACACACACACACACACGGCTACTGCTATAGTATATTAGAATTATTATTATTATTATTGTTATTATTATCATTATTATTATTATTATTATTATTATTATTATTATCATTATTATTATTCTTATTATCATCATCATTATCATCATCATCATCATCATTATTATTATTATTATTATTATTATTATTATTAATCATGTTGATGATGATGATGATAATGATATAATGATAATGATTAAAAACAGAAACTATAACTATAACGGTAAACAGGAGATTATCCAAAGTAAAAAAAAAAAAACGAAAAATTACACAGCCACCAAACAAAAATCCACCCACTTACAGCATGCACCAGGCAAGTCTATAAATATCCACAGAAGAAAAAAGAGTGCGCTTAAGTCAAACCAGGTCAAGATCACGGGGTCAGGGGCAGCGTTCATAAACTTTCCTAAGCTTAAGTTGTGCATGAGATAATTTAATATGCTTTAGTCTTCATGCATACAAGTACCAAACACTCCACAGTCAAATTAGAGTGGATATTAAAACGGCAAAATAAGAAAAAAAAAATCATAATACGAAAAACAGTGTCAGTGATGAAACTTGGCTATTATGAAGGCTTATTATTCCTGTAAATTAGTTAAGATCATTTATAAACACTTCCTCAAATCTCAAAATCTGAAAAAGGTCATACATCCCAATGATTCCTTACCCAGAGACTTACTGCCACCCTTACAAAACCCCAAGCGAAATAAGACAGAGGGGAAGGTTAGAGGTGATGCTGGGGTTCTCATGGGCGATGTACTGCAGTCACAGTAAATTAAGAGGAAGGGTTGCAAGAGGATGGAATGTTTGAGGAACTGCACTGGGATGGTTATACCATCCTCTCTCTCTCTCTCTCTCTGGGGGGCGCGGTAGCACAGTGGTAGCGCGCTGAGCTTGTGATCGGGAGATCGCAAGTTCAAGCCTCGCCTGGGCTACCATTGCTGGGAGGGGTAGCTCCCTCCTGTAACCCCAGCGGGGCTATATGGCCTTAGTTGCCTAGCTCGGGGAATTCATTTCTCCATTTCTCTCTCTCTCTCTCTCTCTCTCTCTCTCTCTCTCTCTCTCAATGCCAATCTATAATGCATATGCACCACTTCTATCCACTGTCAATGCTCAGCCTCTCTGTTCTCCTGCCACCTCCTCTCATTCCATTCTACAAACTTTGCCTTTTTTCATGTGTGTATTATTTTCTTTTTATGTGCCCAACTTTAGGCAAAGACTAGATGGTTCATTCCCAGAAGCCGTCATTCATGTCACAGTCCTTCACATGTCACCAACTCGATGCTCATGTCCACCGTCCGTATTCAATACATACCAGGGCTGTCTCATTCAGGGCTGGTGTGAGGTTTTCATGATTTGTCGGTGGGTATAACAGAAGACCAGTAAAATCTGCTTAATGACGTTCACATTATTAAACTGTTTCCTGTCCCAAACTGAGATCGAGTTCATGCAATTTCGGGCAGCAGGCTTCTCTTCCATGCATATGTGTGTGTGTGTGTGTAAGGCTTAAATCCACCGTAGTCACTAACAAGGGTATGTGTACCTTGTTTGTGTATATGCATATTCAAAAACATGATTCTCTCTCTCTCTCTTTTTGCAGCCTTGGTATTCAGCCGACACTGCCATACTTCCCCTTTCACTGTCACAGTGTCACGAATTCGCACAATCATATATCTAAACAAACTTGTGACACTGAACTTTGGTGGGAAACCGCGAATTCTAGTGGAATCCCAGTAAGTATCACTCGGTCAACTGCCACGTATTCACCCGATCGGGAGTGTTTTTAGAACAATTTTTCACTGTTTCATAAGAGATCATCCTTGCGCGCGACATTAGCGCTTCCGCTGAGTGATTTGTTATGGACGTGTTTCGCTCATTTCTTTCCGTTAACCATTACCAGTTAGCGGCTGGCCCGCCCTTGCCTCTCTCTCACAATTTGAATTTGTCAGTCGTGGATCATCGTGAGATAAGGACTGTTGTGCTCCAGTGTGAAGCAGTGCAGTCGTTGTACAGCGAGTTCCTGAATCTCCACCTAGTGTGAGCCGGTGAAGGGTTTAGCGTGTTTCCACTTAGCCCACTTTTCTGACCAGTATTTCTTTTCGTTTTTCCTAGGCTGAAGAGTTTAGCTTTTGAGTGAGCGAGTGAGTGTGTCCTCCTTATTTTGAATTCATTTGAGACTCATGTAACGTAAAATTTGTTTCATTGTAATTAGTAAATTCACAGTTCTTTTCTTTGAGCTTGATGTAATGTAAACTTGTGTATCATTAATAGCATTAGATATTGATTGTCAGGGGTGGAGTCACTTTCTCCAGAGGCTAACAGTACCAATAAACAGCATGTGTGAGTAATTAGTCTCTGCTGTGTACTGTTGAGAAAGTTTATAAATTCTCATCCTTAGAGAATCGCCGAAGTAAGCCGAAATAAAGTAATCATTGCTTGATTCTTGAAAGTCAATTCTTTGTTAATATTGACAAATTAACATTTAAAGTATTATTTAATATAAAATTCGCAAAATCCCCGTGACATCTGGCGACCTCACCAGGATATTAACTTCTAGCTCTAAAGTTATTCACGAGACAATACTCACTCACTCATACTTAGGTTTTATCATTAAAGTCTATAGGCACTATCTTACTGGTGATTATTAATTCATTTTTATCAATTTTAAGTAATAGTTTTCACAGTTAGTGTTTTGTTTAATTTTCTTTCTTTACCAGTCTAACTATATAAAACTGGTCACCACTAACCTGTGCCTATATTCTTTATTCTCGATTATTGGCATCTTTCTCTGCAAAATAACAGTCAGTGCTTAGTCTCCAGTTCACTTAGATTGACTTAACATTATGTCTACCAACGTCTATGTACAGGAAGCTAAAGATATCGGGCTTACAGACCCCAAAGAAGTAAAGGATTACGTCCTCTCTTGGTTTAATTACGAGCAGCAACTCGAGAATGATGCTCGTGAAGAGCGTACAATCCAGCTCGAATACGAGCGAGAACAGCGCAAACATGTGCGAGAACAGGGCGAGGAATGCGAGAAAGAAAGTCAACACGAGCAAAAACAACGCGAATTCAAGTTAGAACAACGTGAGAGAGAACGTGAATACGAGCGAGAACAGCGAGAACACAAACGTGCCGAGTGAGAAGCACGCGAAAAACATGAACTTGAAATGTTGAAGCTCAAGCGAGATTCCTCGGCTTCAGACACATCTGGTGCAGCTGGCCCAAGCTCCACGAGCGCTATCCCTGCACATATTATGGCGACCCCACACGTCAAGCTTCCTCCATACAAGGAAGGCGAGCGAATTGAGCCATACATAGCTCGTTTTGAAGACATGGCTCAACTTTACCAGCTGGATGAGGCAGCTAAGCGGCCTCAGCTTCTTAGCCTGTTTGAGGGCCCTGCCCTCGGTATTCTCCACAGAATTCGTGGAGATAATCTCACGTATGAGATGATGAAGGCCGCACTCGTCAAAGTGTATGGTCTCACAGTTGATGACGCCAAGAGTCAGTTCATGAGGGCGCGTTTACAGGAAAAAGAGACTGCCGTTCAGTTTCTTGACCGGCTTACTGCTTACTTAGATGAGTGGATGAAGAAAGACAAAACTCCTTCCATGCATGAGGGGATAATCAACCTTATGCTGCGCATGCAGCTAGAAAAGTCATGGCCTACTGAACTTATGGCTCAGCTTAAGATCTGCCAGGTAAGGGATACCAGGCAAATGGTGGAGAAGGCTGATGCATTCTTCACTGTATAAGGGTATCAAACTCGCAAGCAGTATACCTGGAACAGGAAAGCTGATAAATCTGGGCAACCATCTCAGACTCAACCCCAGCAACAAGGCCGTTCTCAGAGTAATGGCCAAGGTCCAGAATCGCAGAGGAAGGACCAGGGGCAAAACACCCAGAAACCTGAGTGGAAGGGTACAACAGGTACCCTAACCAGCAGCAGTATCAGCCACGCAACCGACCGTCGGGACTGTCCTTTTCAGCACCAGCTCAAGTGAACAGGAGGCAGGAAGCGAATGCAGTCTTCATTCCTTAGCAGCAGCAAGGTGGTCACGTCCCTACCAGTACGGGTACTCCCCCACAGTTCTCTAGTCCCACAGCAACAGTGAACACCCTGCCACAGGAGGCCAATGCTCCGTCTCCCCAGACAGTGAGTACAACCCCTTAAGTGTCAAATTCTCAGGGCACCATGTTTGCCGCATCATTTATTCAGCAGCCTAATCAGTGGCTAGCTGCTTCCTCCACAGGCCCTCCCACAGGTGACAGTGCCTTCCTTGTTCAGCCAGGGTTTGTGGGAGGTGTTCCTGTAAATGTCCTGAGAGATAACGGTTCCTCAGGTTGCTCCGTCAAGCAAAGTTTAGTTTGGCCCGACGAGTACATGGGTAAGCAGATCCAAGTTAGACTTATTGATGGATCAGTGAGATTGTTCCCTGAGGTACATCCAGGTGGTATCTTCTTTCTACACTGGCTTGACAGCTACTGTTGTCATGCCAGAACCCTTATTTGACCTCATTATCGGCAACATACCGGGCGTCAAAAACAGTTGCACTGAAGATGACGTTACACAGACTTCGGCTGCAGTAACACAAGCCATGCCTGAGGCTCCAAACTGTGTCACCCTGGTGACCATTGAATCGCCGCAAGGTCTGATGAAGCCAAATTGTTGTTCAAGAACAACATTCTGACCCGACACTTGCTGCCGTGCGAAAGAAACAAAAGGGTGGAGTGATAAAGTATTCATGGGGAGGTCAAGCCAAGTTCCTTTGCAAACAAGGACGGCTGTACCGTGAGTCACGAGCACCCCAGGGAGAAGATCGACTGCAGTTCGTCGTCCTCGCAAAGTACCGCCAAGCAGTGTTAGAATGGGGTCATTGTTCAGCCTCAGGAGGTCACATGGGCAAAAGGAAGACCCAGGGCCATATC
This sequence comes from Coenobita brevimanus, assembly GCF_032717465.1. NCBI lineage: Eukaryota > Metazoa > Arthropoda > Malacostraca > Decapoda > Coenobitidae > Coenobita > Coenobita brevimanus. The sequence continues at coordinate 34,949,007 of NC_136977.1, forward strand.
CGTGCTGACTTTTTCTGGCCAGGGATGGGACGAGAGTTAGATAGTTTTGTGTGTTCCTGCAATGTGTGTCCACATACCACTAATCAGGGACATGTCCTTCCTGTGCCGTTTGAAACCACATCCGTAATCTCTGAGTCACTTGAGAGACAGGACAGTGGTGAAGTGGGTGCAGACCTGACGTCTCACCCGTTGACCCCACAGGACACAGCATGTCCAGGGCCTGTACATACATATGTACCGTAAGTTAAGGGGGAAGTTTGAGAACCCCACAGAGACAGTCTGAGGCTGTGAATGAATTACCTTGTGGAATGTCTCGAGCTGTGGGCCTCTCAGAGGATTCCCGGAGAATGCATTATCCATAAGAGTGTTCACACCCACAGTGGGTGTTAAAATGTGACCTGCCCGAGATTGTGTAGGGATTCTCAGCTTCCTAATGTTAATCGTAAGTGTAGAGTTAGTTTAACCAGTAAACTGGGTCCCTAGCGAATTGCAGCGTTTGATTTCCTGCACAGACGCCCAGTCTCTTCGCTCTTGACCAAGTTCCCTGGTTAATTTAGCGAATTGCAGCATTTGATGTCCTGCACAGACGTGCAGTCTCTTCACTAATTAGGTATAGGGTTTAACCAGTAAACTGGGTTCCATTAGCGAATCGCAGCGTTTGATGTCCTGCACAGACGCCCAGTCTTTTCGCTCATGACCAAGTTCCCTGGTTAATTTAGCGAATTGCAGCGTTTGATGTCCTGCACAAACGCCCCGTCTTTTCGCTAATTAAGTTTAGGGTTTAACCAGTAAACTGGGTCAGCGTATGATGTCCTGCAGAGACGCCTTGACTACGTTTCCTGGTTAATAATGTAAATAGTGTACTTTTTGTGACATAAGTACTGATTGCTAGGCAGAGAGAGAGAAATGACACTTTTGATGCTCCACGTTGATTGCTTTCGCAGGTGCAGCTGGCGGGTGCAGCATTGCCATGCAGAACAGCTGATCGTCCCTGATGCATGCTGCCGCCTCAGCTCTTCTGCCTCGTCGTCATCATTTACTATTGACTTGCAATATGAAATTTTACACGTAGGTACAGTTATACCACAACTGTCACACCTACACCACGTATTACATACATCACGCTACATGACAATTAGTTGTTAATGTAAATGTAGCGAACTTTTCACTCAGTTTGACCTGAGTACAGGATTTTTCACCGTTGTCACGGAGTTTTTTCCTCAAGCTTGCTTCTATTAACGTAAATATGAGGTTTTTTCGCTCACTGGCGACTGTGACTTTCTCCTGTAGCAGGATAGCACACACACCACAGTGTGAATCTTGTGAGACTGAGTTAGGATTTATATATATGTAAATTGAATTTTTTTTTTTTCCTGAGGGGAAAAAAAAATTGATTTTGATGGGGCATAATGTCATGAATTCGCACAATCATATATCTAAACAAACTCGTGACATTGAACTTTGGTGGGAAACCGCAAATTCTAGTAGAATCCCAGTAGGTATCACTCAGTCAACCGCCACGTATTCACCCGATCAGGAATGTTTTCAGAACAATTTTTCACTGTTTCATAAGTGATCGTCCTTGCGCGCGACATTAGCGCTTCCGCTGAGTGATTTGTTATGGATGTGTTTCGCTCACTTCTTTCCGTTAGCCATTACCAGTTAGCGGCTGGCCCGCTCTCGCCTCTCTCTCACAATTTGAATTTAGTCAGTCGTGGATTGTCGTGAGATAAGGACTGTTGTGCTCCAGCGTGAAGCAGTGCCGTCGTTGTACAGAGAGTTCCTGAATCTCCACCTAGTGTGAGCCCGTGAAGGGTTTAGCGTGTTTCTGCTTAGCCCACTTTTCTGACCAGTATATCTATTCGTTTTTCCTAGGCTTAAGAGTTTAGCTTTTGAGTGAGCGAGTGAGTGTGTCCTCCTTATTTTGAATTCATTTGAGACTCATATAACGTAAAATTTGTTTTATTATAATTAATAAATTCACAGTTCTTTTCTTTGAGCTTGATATAATGTAAACTTGTGTATCATTAATAGCATTAGATATTGATTGTCAGGGGTGGAGTCACTTTCTCCAGAGGCTAACAGTACCAATAAACAGCATGTGTGAGTAATTAGTCTCTGCTGTGTACTGTTGAGAAAGTTTATAAATTCTCGTCCTTAGAGAATCGGCGAAGTAAGCCGGCATAAAGTAATCATTGCTTGATTCTTGCAAGTCAATTCTTTGTTAATATTGACAAGTTAACATTTAAAGTATTATTTAATATAAAATTCGCAAAAACCTCGTGACACGCAGGTCTCCTCCCGAGCTGGATAACTGTTTGGCGACAGCAAGTACAGAAGATAGCAATTCCACTTACTCCAGTGACGTGTTTTCGTTTTATTCTTGCTACCTCCAGACGATTTCATTCAGTTCATGGGAGGCTTCTCGTTTCAATAGGGTGCTAATAGAGTTTATTTCTGATCTTTTCAATACCAGTCGTCTCTCCAGAAGTAAAGGAAATCGTGTTGTGGTAGTGAGATGAAAACATGAGAACATCATCGCACTGATGAATTTAGAAATTTCACCAACACTGGGCTCGACAAAGTTGAATAAAAATCGTCCGGTGGTGCCAAGAATAATCACAATGACGTCATTATGCTGCAGAGGATACTGATAATTACTTCTGACTCCTTCACTAACCTTCGTAAACCAAAATAATATCGTTTTGCTGCAATGAGAAAAAAAATTAAAAAAAAAAAAGGCACACGCTGAAGGGCTTACTAGTAACAGTTTCAAACATCTTCACCAGGAGGGCTCTTTCCTATGCTGAAGAAAATCGTCTTCAGGTAGCTAGAATAATCTAAAGAAAAAGATGCCATCATTTTGTTAAAACTGTTGGATATAACACCTTCAATAAAAGAGCTTTTGCCTAATTTTACCTAAATCTTTTTAATACGGAAGCATATATATTGTCCAATATCCATGTTACCACTGGATGATTTTATTCAGCCAAGGGAGGGCGCTCCAGTGAAGGGGTTATTGAAGGCTGTGTCTAACGTTTCCGGTAAAAAAAAAGAAAAAAAAAAAAGTGTCGGTTAATAGGGTTTATAAAATCGTCTGAAAGTAACCTGAATTAATTTAAGGAAAATTAAGTCATCGGTCTGTTGGGATGAATGTCGAATGCTCTAACTCCTTCATTAAGAGGGTCTTCTCCAAGCTCAATATAATAGTCCTGTGGTAGCAAAAACATGACAGTTACATGTAATTGGCAGCACTTATTTCCCGAATCTGTTGTTCCCGTCAGTCTGACCACAAGCAGCCCCTCGCCTCGCTCACACTTAATCAGAGAGAATGTCATCAGTAGTGATACGAAACATCCACAGGTTGTGGTCATTAGCACAAGTCCTCGTCTCCCTCAGAATAACGTTCGATATCATCGTTAATAATCCACCATCCAGTCCTGGGTCGCCACATCAAGAGCATAGAGTCTCTGCGTTGGCATATTCATTCCAGATGCGAAGGCGAGGGTGACCAGTCACAATGCCCTGAGTGGCATTAGGTGAGCCATGAACATTAACCTCATTTAGGAGTGATCTTTTGGCCGTAATGACCACATTTAGCTGCAGCTCCTTAATTCGCTAAACTACCAGACTTGCATTTATTCAGTAGGAAGGATAAGCCACCTATTGTATAAAATGTGGATTGTTTACCACGTGGCTTGTAATGATCGAGTAACCAATAGGTGGCACTACTTCAATTGATGGCTTGATCCCTCATCACAGCGTACCTAAACATTTTCAGTTAAGTGTGCATCGACTGGAATATATACGTTTATCATAATTCACTGCAAATTATTTTTTTTAGGGAACTTTCGCTCAATTTCTGCTTAAAAAATGATTCCACAAATGCCCGTAAATAAGCCACAATTAATCTCCATACTTTACTAATCCAGGATACTTTCACGATTTCATCATGTCATTGTGCCCGAGAACGTATTTTTTTTTTTTTTTTCTGGATAATATAGTGCATTTTTAAATGGCTCTTACGATTACTCGTTCTGAGCGGTGTTAAAAGCGTGAGCCAACATAAACAACACGTTAAAGTAATCGGTATTTAAATCATATACAATCCTCATCCTCATTATCCGAAATCGACTTCCTACGAAAAACTAGGTGTAAGGCGTACTAAAAAAAAAAAAAAAAAAAAAAAACACCATCGCACCCGGCATTAGTTAACCTATCCTAATAAACTTACAAAACACAGTAGCAACATCCCACAAACCATCCCACAAACTCATCCCATGATATCAACATCAAACAACATCCCAAAACATATAATTAATATTAATCCCACAGAAAGCAAATGTAAAATGTGGGATGTGGCATCCTCCCGCTGTGTTAGAAACGTCTGATATTTGCTCATTTCTGAATTCATGTTTATTTTGGGTGGTTTGAGAGAGAGAGAGAGAGAGAGAGAGAGAGAGAGAGACCTATGGACAGACAGAAAGACAAAGAGAAAATTCAAACAGACTTTCAAACTCTCATTATTATCAAAGCAACTCGAAACATCCCTAATTAGTCCAGCAGCCCAACACTTTAATCCAGTCCCACTGCTCATACAAATAACATATTCTTGCCTTTTGTAATATACAACCAATTTTTCCAAAGTGTTTAATAATCCCAAAGGACCTTAAACCACCACCCCAACTAAGCACACAATGCAGTAGCCTTGAAAATTTCTCCAGTCTCATGGTTCATAATTAATGCATTTCCAGGAACTTGTTAATAGTCCTATCACTTTTAGTCTATCATTATTATCAAAACAACTCAAAACCACCATCAACAATCCATTGGCAAAAGCATTCCTTCATTCACACAGTCCGACAATAATTCTCAATAATTCAAATGCTTTCTATAACTCAAAATTACAAAAACTTTCGATTCCTCACTAAAATTTATCAAAGCTTTCAATCCCAAGCTAAAAATAATAAAAGCTTTCAATTCCTCACTATCAACAAAGCAACATGAAACCACTCCACCCAGTTCAGTAGTACCCCGGTCATTAACAAAACTTTCAGTTTCTCAGTATTACTAAAAGAGTACCCTGGAACAGCAACCATGCCCAACTAACGCTATCAGCAACCACTGGCCACATGTGGCCAGATTTGGGAATTAAAAAAAAAAAAAAATACTTAAATGCATTGTACATGTATAAAAATTTTATTACATGTATAGACTTATGAAAATGTTGGCACAAAAAAAATAGAAAAAGTATGGAATTTTTTTTATAGTAAATTTTTTTCTAAAGGCACTAAAAACCTGTCAAAATTACACTTATCGTTACATATTTGGCTATAACTTTGTTTGCAGCCTTCTCAAGGGTTGCCGAAAAGGATACGTTGATTCCAGACATCCCCCTTGATGGTCCTGTTAATGCCTAGAAAAACTACCCCCCCAAAAAAAAAAAAAAACACCATTAAAAACACCATACAAACGTTGTTTGCAACCATGGCCACATATGGCCTTTTTCAATAGAGAAATAAAAAACACGAGCAACCCAGACGCACCTTGAATCGAAAGTACAAGCCAAAAGGAGAAGCTACCTGGATGGTGAGCCGAATTCTCAAAATGGCTCCATGGCGCCAAGCATTTAAACTTTGTCTGGCCAGATGTGGCCGATGGTTGCTGATCCAGGGTTATTAAGACCACGTCATTCAGTCCAGCAACACCCTAAAACACTTATCATATTTTCATGGTCCATACTACTACAGAAACTCTCAATCCATTATCATTGTCAAATTTCAAGTCTCAATTATTAACTTAAAACTACTTCACCTAACCCAATAGCTCCAATCATTATATATTCCTACACCCCATAATAATTCTTAATAATCCTAATGCTTTCAATGCCTCACCATACTAAAACTTTCAATACTGCATTATCATCAAAGTAACTCAAAACCACACCAAGAAACCCAACAGCCCTGACAATTTTTCTCCAACGATTTATAACAATTCTTGTAGTCTAAATATCCTCAATTCCTCGGCAGTATCGAAATATTCAAACCTTCTATATCATTTAAAAATAAATACATAAATAAATTAAATTAATAAATAAAAACCAGGTCACCCAACCAAGCAGCACCCCACAAGCGTTTCTCCATTTCAACGGTCCCCAATAATTTTTAACAATAAAAATACCTTCAAATCCTAGGTATTTAAAAAACAAAAACAAAAAAATTACTTCCTCACTATTATGAAAATAACTAAACGTCAAGCCACCCTCATCAGTAGTAGCCCACAAGCATTTCTCCATTCTCACGGTCCTCCACCGTCAAGCTTCCAGCAGTGGAAGGGCAATAATCTCTCTGGCCTGTCAGATCTGGAGTAAGAATGAAGGAGACGGTATGCTGGTTTTTATGACGCCCTTGTTTTGCGTGTGTGCCACCGTGGAGCATTTGCGGCTCTGATCACTCTTCTTTGACTCAAGGGAACTGACTTGGTGTTTGCTTTCGTTAGTGTGTGTGTGTGTGTGTGTGTGTGTGTGTGTGTGTGTGTGTGTGTGTGTACTCAGGTATGCGTATACAATGTAGGTATGTGTTTTTGCTGGAATGCCTGTGTCTGGTTATTTGCATAACTACTAGTTGCACCCAGGTCCATGTCAGCATCGTCATCATCGTCGTCGTCGTCGTTGTTGTCGTCCACTACTATTTTTTCATCATCATCATCATCATCATCATCATCATCTCCAGACTTGTCACCATCACCACCACCTTTACCACCACCACCACAACCACCACCACCATCATCATAACCGTTTCCCCTGTTTTCCACCGTAATAAATGGGGTAATTTAGACCGCAACATGAGTAAAAACCGCCGTAGCATAACATCAATCATCATAAAATCTGTTGAAATGGACCCTACAACCATTCCCTCACCACTCAAACTTTTAATATCGCCTCGAATCAACGGCCGTCAAATAAACATGATAGCTAATTTCTTCCTATACTGTCTTTTGAACCCATCCGATTCTAATTGTTCACTTGTAAAAAAATAATAAAAATAAAGGTGGAGTCTCTTATACGGTGTTAGGAACTGATCATCCACTTTCAGTAGTTCCTCTTATAGTCTCCCCCACTTCCTCTATCCCTTTCTCACTTTTTTTTTTCTCTCTGTTTATCTTTCACCCTTTCTTCTCCCACGGATTTACTTTCACAATATATCTACCTTTCCTTTACTTCTCTTCCCATTCTCTTTTCAGATTTTCTTCATACTCTTCATTATTCCAGTTTATCTTTAGTTCTTTTTTCTCTCCTTTCTCCTTATTCATTTACTCTTCTTCCTTCTTTCACTCTCTCCACGTTCATCTTAATTTTCCTTTCACTTATCCGTTCTTCTCTCACTGTTTAATCTATCATCCTGACTCATTCCCTATATATTCCTTTTTCCTGTACTCTCTCTCTCTCTCTCTCTCTCTCTCTCTCTCTCTCTCTCTCTCTCTCTCTCTCTCTCTCTCTCTCTCAAGCGTCAGACAATATCATTGTCTTCTAAAGTATGAAAGTCCACCATCGATCTAATCACTGAAGGGGTCAGGTACCCACCTACTTAATTGATTTTAACTATTGCCGGACGATTTTGTACGGCTCAAAAGAGATATTTGGCCCGGCTCCTCGATCACACATATGTTTGGGAAGAAGGGGTTGAAGGGCAGGGTTGGAGGAAATTCAAAGGATGATCAGTTTTCTCCTGGGACTTGAGGCGCTCATAGCTGATGAAGACGTAAACTACATCCACGTCCCATTCTATGAAGGCTCGTGCTCATTTATTGTCCTGCGATTATTGAGAGTGAGTTTGTGTTCGTTCCACCCACCCCTCTCTCACTCTCTCTGATAGCCCATGCTCAATTATTCTGTCCAGTAATTATTGAACAACCGAGTTCGTTCTCGTAGGTGAGTGTACAATCAGCGTACAGTGAGTATAAGGAATAGATATATATTCTCTCTCTCTCTCTCTCTCTCTCTCTCTCTCTCTCTCTCTCTCCTTCGTGACTAACATCTAATTCAAGTGTTTATCCCAATTTAAAACTAAGCTTTCAAAACAGAGAGATGGCTTTTTTTTTTTTCTTGGCAAAGATAAAGTGGACAAAAAACAGATACAAATTGTGAGATGGCAAGTTTAGTTCACTATTACAGAGAGTAGGCTATAGTAACCGTAAACAGCGTCCATCTCATAATTTCTAAGTGACTATCAATGACGTGTTGAGCTGTGGATTGTGGTATCAGGTATTCCGAAGCCAAGATAGAATGAAAAGAGTATAGTTACAGCAAAAGTGTGTCTCTGAAATGTGGGCAAGATGAAGTAAGCAGAGTATTGTGAACGCAAGAAGTGTATCTCTCATGTCTAAATCGGCACTGTGTATGACCCCCACTGTTATGCGTTAGGGCATCAAGTATTCCAGGCCCACATACCCACTTGAGGAGCGAGTGTTGCACGTCAGGTGTCGATGCAAAAACAGGTGTGTGTGTGTGTGTTAAGGACTGAATCGCTCGCATGGGCACCGGTCAAACTCTTGCTTTCGAATCGTTCCTTTGGCTAGGATGTGCCCTCTTCTTAACGAGTCACCCACTTAGTTTCGAATCGACTCCATGGTTTCGAGTCGGCTCTTTGGTTACGAATCACCCTTTTTCTTATGAATCGTCACTTTGGTCACGAATCGGTCCCTTGGTTACGAATCGATCCCTTGGTTATGAGTTGATCCCCTGGTTACGAATCGGCTCCTTAGTTTAAAGTTGGCCCCTCTGTCACGAGTCGGCCCCTTTGATGACGAGTCGGCTCCTAGGTTACGAGTTGGTCTCTTTGTTACGAAAAGGCCTCTTGGTTACCAGTCTCCCCCCCCCCCGCCCTTTGGTTACGAATCGTCTCGATGGGTTACAAATTGCCCTCTTGATTATGAATCCCTCCATTAGTTACGAATCGTCCCTTTGACTACGTATCACTGCCTTGGTCACGAGTAGGACCCTTAGGAGTCGACTCTTTGGTTAAGAATCACCCCCTTGGCTACGAAGCGGCCCTTTGGTTATGAATCGACTCTTTGTTATGAGTCTTTCCCTTGGTTTCAAATCAGCCTTTTGGTTACGAGTCAGCCCTATGGTTACGGGTCGACCCCGTGGTTAACAGTAGGCCTCTTGGTTACTGATTGCCCTCTTCGGTATGAATCACTTCCTTCTATAAGAATCGCTCCCTTAGCGAGAACATAATAGTTAGGACTTCTCTCATATTGGAACGATTACTAGAGATTCTTCAGTTCTTAAGATGAAGGAAAGCCACTCGTAAGTCAAATAAAATCGTCTGGTTGCAGTCAGAGAAAAACACTTAGGAGAGCATGTGTCCCGTAAAGGAATAAATTGAGATAAGTTCCAACTCTTTTAGGTGTAAGAATTTCCATCTGCTTATTAAAAGTATATGTCGACAGCAAGAGTAACTAGAAGTCCCCCAGTGAGGGAATCTCACCAGCCGCAAGCTGATACATATCTGGCGCAGTTCAGAATATTACCTTGACCTTGACCTACTTTCACCATTTTCAAACTCTACCGAGACTTTCATCCTTACTATACACCTGTAAAATTTTGTGTTATCTTGAGCGGTTGCCAAGTAATCGTGCTAAGACACACACACACAAAATTTTGTGTTATCTTGAGCGGTTGCCAAGTAATCGTGCTAAGACACACACACACAAAATTTCGTTATCTTGAGCGGTTGCCAAGTAATCGTGCTAAGACACACACACACACACACACACACACACCAATCCCATTTCCTACTAACCCATGATGCAGGTGCTTTGGATCGAGAATCATAACAAACGCAAAACTAAATGGCAAGTGGCAGGTAAGCATCAACCCTGAGAGATACTGCATGAGAGTAATGTTGGGTGCAAGACTCATAACTACAGTACAGTTATTTTATCTTGGCGAAAATGACAACGCCCACAACTTAAATACTGAATAATGAAAGTGTGGTTTATGAGAGGTCACGGGTGAAGAACTTGATAAGATTCGTGATTTTAACTCTTCCCCATTAACTCCTTCAAACAGAAAAAATTTTAAGCTGTCTAAGTTGCCTAGAAAGAGGTCTTGCTTGGAATTTATTATTGCTAATTCCATACTTTCTTGCTCCTGTAAAGTCCCATTCATTTATTCCACTATATTGTTTAGCTTGGAGTAATCTAACACACTGGTAGAATCAAATTTATGATCCACCAATAACAGGACACTCATAGAATTAATTAATTAATCATCTTTACCTGGTATATTCAGTTAAAACGAGGCCATGGAGTCATTAGAGCAATGTACACAAGCCCCCATCATCATTTTTACCTCTCCAGGACGGAGTCCGGTGAGATACTGTTTTTGGTCAAGTTTCTTGGTTTGTTTGATTCTTTGTTTGTAAGCAACATTATGGAAAAATGGCTGAATGAAATTACATGAAACTTTCAGGATGTGTGGGCACTGTACCAAAAGAAAGTGATTCAATTTTGGAGGTAATCGAGTGGCCTTGAAAAGTCAAAATCAAGGTCACGGATTTTCGTAGGGCTATAACTTGAAACTGGTTGAAGATATATTTGCTATAATGAACATACAGTAACTCGTAATATGACCTTGAAAGGTCAAAATGAAGGTCACAGGTATTCAGGGGGCTGTGACTCGAAACTCATTGACGATAGAGATCTTTACCATTATTAAGATATAGAAAGTCTTATGTGCATTTATTTGGCACCATAACCTTTGACCTTGAGTGACCTTGAAAGGCCAAAAGCAAGATCACGGATTTTCAGAGGGCGTAACTTGAAAACGTACGATTGCTTTAACCCCTTAACCGCGGGGCATCACTTTTGTGACGCTCGGGCGCAATGGATCATACTGCGGGGCATCACTTTTGTGACGCTCGGGCGCAATGGATCATACCGTGGGGCGTCACTTTTGTGATTCTGTGTTATTTTGAATTATCATGGGCTTTCAAGTGGTGGCTTGTATCATCTATCAGTACTGCCAATGTCCAACACTAGTCAGCACTCCAAATCTCATCTGTACTCCCATCCATTGTTGATATTTTAGCCATTTTTCCCCGTTCCTGACTCCCCTTCCTACCTCCCCTCCATTACCCTGTCCTCTCACCTCCCCGGCCGCGCTGCGCTAATCAAATCTCCCCCGGATTTTTCCACAGATTTCATCCATTGAAATAAGCCCTATGCCCTATACTTATACAAAATAATATATACCAAAAAAAAAATAAGGTAAGTGATAGCTATATACACCAGGAATTGGCTAATTATCACCTGACAACACCTCACATGCATTCATTCGCTACATTACCACGGTAATTTCCCCTTTGAATTATGCCTTGTAATCTATTTCTGTAATAAAAGTATATATCTGAAAGGAAGGGAGAAGCCTAAGTAACATTTACATTCACCTGGAACTACCTATTTCTTTATGTATTGCCGAGATTTTCTACCAATAATTTATTAGCATGTAAGTTAGCAGCTGTCAGCCCCATTGTCACTGTCAACCCTTGCCTTCTCAGATAAGCCGCTGCATTTAGTTCCTTGTCCTCCGCTGTGGTCAAAGCATGTCGCACTCACGCCCCGCCATTTCTGCCGCTTCTGCGCCCATTGCAAAGGGCCCCGTGACCTCTACACCCAGAAAAACTCGTGAGGGAAGCAGGAAAGGACTAAGTGACTCAGCAGTGGAACGTGAACTAGCGGAATTATCAATGGTGATGATGGATAGTGATTTTGACCCCTAGGGGGATTCGTGTGATGAGCCGGGTGAGGAAATCGTGTCAGAAAGTACTAGTACGAGTGCTTCAGTGTCCCAAGTTATCTCTAGCTCCAAGGGAAAGGAGGCGATAGTGCAGCAAGGGAATGAATTTGGGAAGGGAGTGAAAAGGCGGCGGATTAGCCCCGGAACAATGGCCCTGCGTGACCCAGCCCGCCATGAGTCCCGAGTTGATTCGCTTCCCCGTTCCCCAAGCCCCACTTCACTCATTTCTTCCTCTTCTTCTGCTGAATTATCTCCGGAGTCTTCGTCGTCGGAGTCACCACCAGCATCAACAGTGAAGGCAGGCCGTAGAGGAAGAGGTAAATCCCTGACCCGTAAAAGTAGAGTTGCTACTAGAGTAAGGGCTGCTAGTGCTGTACGGCAACCCAGGGTCAGTGTGAGTGACCTTGAACCTGATAAATCTGCCTCACAGCCACCCACCACCTTCACCCACCCTACACTGCCACGACAGGGAACCCTGGACACCTTCGCATGGACAGAAGGGTCCGATTTTGTCCCAGAACATCTCGATTTTGATGAGAATTCCTCAGGAGTACAGCCTGCCTTCACTCTTGACGAGGATGCTGAGTGTGTGGACTTCCTTTTGGCCTTCCTAGATGATGAAGTCATGCAGCACATATGTGATGAGACCAACAGGTATGAATCACAACGTGCTGCAAGTGGTCCATGCTGGGAGTGCAGGAGCTGTATGTGTTCTTCGTCCTCATGCTTCTCATGCCACACTCAAAGAAGCATGATCTGGAAGAATACTGGTCCATGGACCCCTTACTACCCTCACCCACCTTCAATAAGTACATGGCCAGAGATCACTTCCGGAACATCATGGGAAACCTGCACTTTGCCGACAACAATGTACCTTCCCAAACCGACCCACTCTGGAAGATCCGGAAGATTCTGAGCAGAATGAAGGATAAGTTTATGACATTCTTCCACCCCTTTCAGAAGGTTGTCATTGACGAATCCTTGGTTTTGTTCAGAGGACGTCTTAGGTTTGTGCAGTACATTCCAAGCAAATGCCATCGCTTTGGAATCAAGTTCTTTGTACTGTGCGACTGTAAGATGGGGTACATCCTTGACTTCGTCATTTATTCAGCCAGCACTGTCGATCTTGATAAAACACACTCCCTTGGCTTCTCAGGCGGTGTAGTGAAAGTGCTCCTTGAAAGGTATTTTGGTGGGAATCATGTGCTGTATACAGACAACTATTATACAGCACCGAAACTTGCCAAATACCTTTCAGAGCACGGCATTGGCTCCTGCAGCACTGTCAAGAGTAATCATGCCCACTTCCCTATATTCCCAGAGGCAGGAACCTCGCAGCGAGGAGATATGCACCTACGCAAGTCTGAAAAGATGCTGGCAATACGGTGGCATGACAAGAGGGTCGTGCACATGCTCACCACCGTACATAAGGGGGAAATGACAGACAGTGGGAAGGTCGACAGTAGGACAGGCGAACCTGTGAGGAAAGCTGATGCTGTCATAGACTACAATATCAACATGCGGCTGGTGGACAAGTCCAACATGATGATTAGAGAGATCGACTGCCTCAGGAAGAATACTAGGTGGTACAGGAAAGTTTTTCTGCATCTCATAGACATGACGATGCTGAACGCCTTCATCCTGTACAAGATGAAGGTCAAGCCACCCAAGTCCTTCTCCCTGAGGTTGTTCGCCAGGACTTGTGTTCAGCAGCTGCTGGAAAGATACGGTAGGGTGACAGCAGCAACTCCAAGGCGCCATCCAGTAACACTTCCCGACAGATTTGAGCAGAGGCCGTACATGGATCGGCACAGATTGGTGCAAATGCCTGCCACAGGCAAGAGGAAGGCTGCGATCTGCAGGTGCCAGGTGTGTGCACATACCACCCAACGCACACCTGAGCACAAACGCACCTCTTGGCAGTGCGCTGAGTGCCAGGTTCCCCTCTGTGTTACCTGCTTCTTTGATTACCACAGCCAGAAACAGTTCTAAAAGTGCAAGTGGGAAAGGAAAGTAATGTGAAAATAATGTGTAAATAATGTGTAAATAGCAAGTGAAAGCAATGGATGTACAGTACATTTGACTGAACAGTGTAATATACATTTATCTTACTGAAAGTGACAGTGAATAACATAGTGTAAGTAAAATTGAAGTGTAAATATTTAAAATACAATAGAAAATGTAAATAGAAATGTAAGTAATTAGTAATATAAGAATATGAGTACAAATACTTGAGGTTATAACACTGAAAGTGAATCCGTGGCTCTCTATGTATTTTACTGAATGAACAATTGAATAACTTCAGTGACAATAAACTAATACTACTGAAGGAAACTTATGGATAAAGACTCCAGATATATATAAGTGTTATATAGTAATAGAAATATAAAGTGTGAGGGGTTTAGTGAATAACAAATGACAGAATACCAACAGCGAACTAGCGCAAATGGGAAGGTCATACGCGCTCGTAATTTTCATTGCTTTCACAGTGGGTTTTTTTTTGGAGTATGGATCCCAAACTACTTGATAATCATAGAGTAGTGTTTATGGTGTTAATATCTGGCTGTGGTATTCATATTACGGGTTGTCGGGAAGTGTAAAGTGGAGACTTCGTTACCCAATTTCAGAGGTCTCCACAAGTCCTATGGTAATCGACAAAGGCTCAACAAACATCCCAGGAGAAAGCTGAAGGTATGTGCCATAAGCATATTTAATTTTAATATTCTAGGACTAATAACTGATTTTTGGCAAATATTTTTTGAGAGTCTGTCGGAGCCCGAATAACCCCGCGTTACACGCAAAACATTGGGAAACATGCCTGCGGTGTAAGGGTTAATTACGTACCTACACAAAATTGAAGTAAACAATTCAGTATTTAACCCGTCACGTCCCGAGGTTTTCCGCACCTATGACATCCCCCAGTCCCGAGCCTTTTTGGAAAAAACTTTTTTTTTGCTAAAACTTCCGCTTAGGTCGAGAAACGAAGGAAAATCACAAAGAAAGTGGTTCCCGCGGTCTATAAGTGGTCCGTACAGATGCAGTTCCCCCCGGCAGGTATGGTGTTCTGTAATGGGCTGGATATGCGTTTACGTTTTCTATGGTAAGGAATAATGGGAGAAACAACAAACAACACCTCTATATTTATTGAATTTGAGCTAATAAACAATAACAGTAACAATATAATGGATTTCAGACACATATATATGAAAAATAAGCATTGTACCATAGCGCGAGCATAGCAAGTTTGGTCCGAGTCGTAACATGCTATATGCTAAGTGTCTGGTATGAGTCAACCTATCATTTTTTCTACTTGTATACTTCTGTTTCAATGACATTTTACCAATTACAACTGTTTGTAAGTGTTTTCAGATGTTTTCATTCATTATGATGACATGCAGCATAAGTATAGCGCACATCAGCTTAGTAAGCGCACTCGCTATGACTCGTATTTCAACATACCAAATTGTTTTATCACTTTCCAATTTTTTTCCCCTTTACATAGAACCTTTCCTCCACCACTGTAAAGGTTTTCAATTATTTTCATTCATTACGAGGGCATTTAGCGATATGCTAGCGCATATTCACGTAGCAACCACGATCTCAAACACTCGTGTTTCATCATCTACTTTATTTATTCACTCCACTTATAATTTCCCACTTACATTACACACGTTTACACCCTTATAATGCACTGTACATACTTACTGCCATTATTTATTCAAGTGAGCGTGAGAATATTGCCTGAAAATACCCTCGCAAGGAATGTTTCGACAAACATAATACTCACACACTTATATACTAATTCACTCACACACTTATATACTAATTATTCACTTTATCACTTGCTGACTTTTATTTTGACTAATACGTGCCTTATTCATTCAACTGAGCGTCAGGAAATCGCATCTCTATACACACGCTATGAATATTTGACTTAGAATATATATCATCACTTACAATAATTTGAACTTATATTATACCAGTAAGAATTTCCAATAATAATAATTATATAATTAAGGCCGTATTCATTGCACTGAGCAACAGAATATCGCATCATAAAACCCTCGCTATGTAAGTTTCAATTTAGGGCAGATTTATATACTTACATACAATGTTTTCACTTATGTTCTACCCGTATGCACTTTATACTAATATTTGGAGATCAACATGACTGATAATTTCACTGAGCGTCTGTCTGTCGCATTTACCTCATAATTTTTGCGTCCTTTCGCATTCACACCATACTAAAATTGCATCAACGTGTGATATTCACTAAAACATGGGTGAATACAGAGACCCACGTCACACTGCACGCACTCATAGTGGGTGTCCTTCCTCTGTGTCGTGAGTCTCACCTGGGAATTACTGCACACGTGACACCTGCGTTGGGGCCTAGGTCTGTTTGGCTGGGGAGGGATAGGAGTGGGGAAATGACGGCCGGATATTCTCTGGGGAGTTTGGGCAATATGGGCAGTGCGGGTGCGATGTTGGGGCCTTTCAACAGCATACTTTGCAAAGATTTCTCTTGTGACCTCCCTCACAAACCCTTCAAATGTTTCCTGAACTCCTGTTGTCATGGCGTGAAGGTGGTGGCAATTCAGAGCAGTGATATCTAGCAAGTGAAAGAACAGTTTTTTATACCACTTCATCGTGGTCCTGGCACACTCTACCGTCGATATCATGGAGTCTGACTGGTCCACGAGGCGCATGTTTATATTGTAATCCATAAGACACTCAGGTTTCCAAACACGACCCCTGCTCTCGCTACGGTAATCTACTGAATCAGTACGGTGCATCAAGGGGCCGTGAACCATGGACAAGAGGCTTACTTCTCTGTTGTGGTTCCACATTGTTGCAAGGATGTTGTTGGCTTTGAAGAAGACAACCTCATTCCTTGCAAGTTTCCGCCCTACCTTGGCCATGTGACGCCGGTTCACCTTTACGGTTCCAGAGACTCCCGTTTCATGTGTGTGAAGATAACGAGCGAGAAGAGGGCTAGTGTACCAATTGTCGAGGTAGAGAACGTGACCACGATGAAGGTAGTCTTCTATCATCGTCTTTACCACTGCTCCCGACAGTCCAATACTTTGATCTTCTATTATGTCTGTCTGTGCACCGGTGTACAAGACTATGTCTTGCACGAATCCAGTCTTACAGTCGCACATAACAAAGATCTTGAACCCAAAACGGTGCCTTTTGCTGGGTATATACTGTCTGAATGAAATATTGCCTCTCCACAACACGAGACTCTCGTCTATGGCGAGGTCTCTATAGGGACAGAATGAGGAACGAAAGGTTTGCCTGAGGTGATCAAAGACCAGCCTAATTCGCCTCATTTTATCAGTGTTGTTTGCATTTGCAGGGTCATGAGCATCATAGAAATGGAGGCGACTTAGAATTTGTTGAAACCGATTACGGCTCATCACTTGACCAAATATTGGGGTAAACATAACAGGGTCCCTAGTCCAGTAAGCAGGAATTCTATTCTTTCTTATAATACCCATCAAAAGGACCAGGGCAAAAAATAAGAACATTTCTGGAAGGGAGACAGGGTAATCATAGATGATAGAATGCCTACTCCTTGTTCCCAATCTTTCACTCTCTAGGCGCTGGGCGCTTGCAAACAGGTTTGTTTGGTATACAATCTGATCAACAAATGCCTCACTGAAAAACAGGTGGAAAAAATCCAACCTGGTGGAATTACGGTGAATTCCTGGAGCAATGCAGCCAGATCGCCCCTGCTCAGTGAAGGGGTGAATGAGGGGAGAAAAATCACTCCCATCCTCCCAATCCCATGACACAAATCCCTCGTCCCCATCAGCCCCATCACCGCCTTTGTCTGGGTGGGGAGGAGATCCTGGTTGGGGAGGTGGGGGAAAAGGAGTGCGGAGGGCTTTCCCACTGTCACTCCTCTTCCTTCTGCCTTTACCCTTCCCCATTCCCTTACCCTTACGGCCTTGAGGAACATTAGGGGGCTGTGGGGATGAAATAGGGGAATATTGGGGAGCAGAAGACGTGCTGGGGAGTGGTTCCTCCCCACCTTCCCCCTCCATGACAACACCACGTGCTTTCTCATGCACCCTAGCTCGACCACGTGTTAGGGGATATTGGGGAGCATAAGATGTGCTGGGGAGTGGTTCCTCCCCACCTTCCCCCTCCATTACAACACCATGTGCTCTCTCATGCACCCTAGCTCGACCACGTGTTAGGGGATATTGGGGAGCACAAGACGTGCTTTGGAGTGGTTCCTCCCCACCTTCCCCCTCCCTCACAACCCCACGTGATAAGGAACGCACCCGCACTGGCCCACGTGATCCACTACACCGCCTCACACTACGTAGGGAGAGCAATGACTCACTCATGTCACTCTCACTTTCCCTAATCCTCCCTGGACTTTCCCTTTCACTCCCCACTCCCTCCACTTGACTTCCTAGCTCCCCAAACAAAATGCTAGGCCCATACCTGCTCATACAACGTGGTGTGCTCTCTGGGTCACGATGTGTTATTACCTCATGTCCATACACGTGGCAGAACGTCCAACGGCTCCGTCATCGTCCTCATCCTCGTCCTCGTCCTCGAATTCTGGTTCCAAATCACGCTGGGGATAGGGATAGGATATTGCACGTGCCTTCTTTGCCTCCTGCCCCTCTCTAGCAGCATGGTAAGTCACGTACTGCCGCTTCCTGGGAGATGGAACTTCCTCGTCACTGCTGGTGGTTTCTTCCTCCTCTGGCTGCACATAATCCTTGTCCATATCATTGTTGTCCAGTGGGGAATCACTGTTGCCGGTAAAGGTGTCCAGGGTGACTTGAATTTCGCTGTCTGAGAGACCTCTCTTAGCCATGTCTGAGCAGGACCGTGGCTACCAGATGAGTGGACGAGTGGTGGGCTAGCGCGGGTCGCACGGGGTCGCCGAGTGTCCCCGCTTGGTGGCAGGTAGGGGAAGGTCATGCGAGGGTACGTACCGCAAATCAAGCGCTAATTTTGAAAATTGTTGAAATTATGCACATTGCAATTGCATGACGTACCAGTACGTCGCTGGGACTGGCAAATGCAAATCGTTGCAACGTACCCATACGTCGACGGGACAGGGCGGGTTAACAGTAATGAAATAACTGTTGTCGGGCGACAATTGTTCCGCCTGGCACCTCTTGTTGTTTCATAACTGGGATGTGCAGCTGAATGGGTTAGTGTCGAGGCTTTCACTTCATCCTCTTGGGAGGTACTCTTGTGGGGTTAATAAGTCATGTACCATCTCTTCACCTGCGATTCATGCTGCTTCCTGTGACTCAATTATCTCTTTTATTTACATATTCTTACATGTGTCATGAGATACCAAATACATGACAGGGGCCTGCTCCATAACTCACCAGTGAATCAGTTCACCCTTCTTGCTCCTCTCCATCCTTTCCACCCACATTTTGCTTCATCACCTCTGACTTACACCTAACTTACCTAAATGATCCACCAGCACAGAGTATATTTAGTTTATTCCTGCTTCCTACAAACAATTTTTGTCAACTTCTGCATAAAGTAAAACAATGAATGGGTCAGTGAACGCTGTATCTATCCTCTCCAGTTCGAAAAGTCTCTATTAAGCTGAATAAAGTTGTATGGAGATAGCAAGGTGAAAGTAAAAAGTACGTCACAGGACTGAATGGGCTAAGGGAGAGTGTATATCCCACTGTCTCTAGAAATTTCTGCAAGTTAACTCAGGTTGTCTGCATGTAGTAATGTGATATTAGAGAAGAGATTAATACCGACATAATTCATATCTATTAATTTAAGTGCGACACAGTTTCCATCTATTAACTGCAACAGTGACACAGAAGGATCTGGTACCTGTAATAGTGACAGTTTGCGATGATTAACTGTAATGGCTACATACTTTGGATCTTTTAACTGTATGGACAACAATGATGGATGTATTAATTTACTGGCGACATGATTCCCATCTATTTATAGTGTATTGGGTTAATTATGATGATGCAGGAACCCTATACGGTCACAGATAATGTATTGTCATTTTCAGTCAAGGACAAAAGTTCGTCAAACATTCCACCTTTTCTATTTCTTGCCAAAGTCTACTGGCGAATATTCCTATACTGGGAAGGACTTGGTATGATTCTCTGCCTAACATTTTATCTCTTCTCTTTTCCACTCTCCTTAGCTGTCGAATAATCCTAGCTGAGAGAGAGGCTTGGTGTCTTCCTCTGCCTAAAACTTCAAATCTTCTTTTCAACATCATCCTTTGCTGGCGGATCCTCTTATTCTGAGAAAGTCTAAGGACGCTTCTCTGCCATTTGATGATTTTTGTTGATAAGATGCGTCAAGGAGGAAGGTGAAGGATATCCGTAAATACGAAGGAGACCCAGTGGAACGGTAGGGGAACTTTTATTGCGACAGATCATTGTGCTACGAGATGAAATGGGACTCGGTCCTTTCAGTTCAATGACGTATTTTCTACTATGCTCTTGCTTTCCCCTGACAACGTAGAGGATGCCTTTGCAGCTCTTTCATTAGCGACTTCCTCTGCATGTTTTATTTCATATTGCTACTTACGTTTCATATATGTTTTTAATTTCAAATGATGTATGTTAATGGACTTGGAACTCTGCCAACTCTTTCAGTATCGATTTTCTCTGCATGTTACACTTAACTAGCTTCTTGTATGTTATTTGTCTTTTTAATGGCGACATACTTCACATTAACAAACTGCAATAATTTTCATTATGATGATTCAGTAGCCGCCATAGGTCACACTGAATTATATAACCATTATATAACCTTAGTCTGGGCGGGAGATAAGATTTCATTTTCAAAGACCGTATCCTTGTAGGCCGGGAGGGCTACAGTACACCTCTTCCATACCAATTTATTTATAATTACGATACCTTAATACAAACAACCACGTTAATGTTGTAAAGATTGCAGCAACACATAGAGAATTTTACCTTCGGCGGATACCCAGCACCTTTTACCCAATAGTTTCAACATATCCCTCAGTAAACAGCAGGTTATTTTCTCGGACATGAAACCATATATTCATTTCTCTTATTCCGTGACTAAGGAAAATAAAAGGCTTAATCACACATGTTCTAATGCTGTCCACAAGGAGAGGGCCTAAAATGGTACTGGAGTCAACCCACCCCTGAATCATCTCTTATGTCTCTGCCCGGATCAGTGCTAAATCTGTTCTTTGATCTGCAGAAAATAATTTCTTCTTACTAAATGCTTTGAACTGTCCGACCCAGATTCTTCCCACTCCTTCTAGGACCATCTTAAATGCCTTTCCAACAACTTTACTTCATCATGCTTCCACTCTGATGACTCTGTAGCTGTTTCTTCTACTGATAAAGCAAAATCATTCGCTCAGACTTTCTCCTCTACTTCTACCATGGACGATTCCGGTGCTGTTCCTCAGTCACTTCCCCTTTCTGACTTTCTCATGGCGACATTAAAATGTCTAAAACTGATGTGTTTTCTGCCATCACTGGTCTCATTACTAACAAGGCATATGGGCCTGATGGGGTCCGTCCTGTTGTCCTCAAGAACTGTGCTTACATCGTGCTTAGGTGAACTCTTTCACCTTTGTCTGTCAACTTGTACCTTTCCATTTTGCTGGAAGTTTGCTCTCGTTCAGCCTGTCGCAAAGAAAGGTGACCATTCTCAGACATGTATTGTCTAGTTTTCCTCTTTTTTTTTGTGAGGATGAAGGAACCAAAGGGTAGGAGCTCGAAAAACAGTTCCCTCCAAGAAAAATAAAAACAATACAAAAGAGAGCCAAATTCAAGATCCGTTCATTTGAGATGCCTGGACACACTGAGTTTGAAAGACTGGAGATCATTGGAAGTAGGAAATACAGAAAGAGGGACCAGACCCAGTTCCAGAGTTGACCAGTTGCATAAATGAAGGACTGGGAGTAACGGCTAACTCTCTCATTAGAGAGCTGGACAGAAAAGGGATGAGAGTTTGCTGCTAAACGGGTGCGAGCACCCGTCGTAAAGATGGAGGGATGCAAGCAGACAGTTCAGAGGAGCAATGACCATGGAAGTAACGATAGAAAAGAGATAAAGAGGCAACAGTTCAGGGAAGTGATAGAGGTTGAAGGGAGCCAGTAAGAGGAGCAGAGTTAAAGAGATGAGATGCCTTTGACTCCACCCTATTAAGAAGACCTGCATGTGGGGAGCCTCCCCACATATGAGAGTTGTACTCCGTACAGGGGCGAATAAATCCCATGTATGAAGTCAACAACTGTGTAGAGGTAAAAAAGGTACGGAGTTGGCTTAGCACACCTAATCTCTTGGAAGCAGATTTTACCAGAGATGTAAAATGATCTTTCCAGGGTAAATCTCGAGTGAATGAAACCCCAAGCATGTTCAAGGATGATGCTGGATTCAGCTTGATATTATTAATCTTTAGTGGGTACTCCCGTGGAAGATTTTGTCAGGTTGATAGGTGGAAAAGCTGAGTTTTTGATGCATTAAAAACAACAAGGTTATTTTTACCCCAGTCAGAGAATCGAGCCAAGACAGACATTAGGTGTGCCATAACCTCATCCCTTGTTTGTTGAAGTGACTGCTGGGATGGACGTTGCGGGAACTGAATGGAATGGTGAAGGGTGGAGTCATCAGCGTATGAGTGGATAGGATTAGATGTACAACTTAGAAGATCATTAATGAATAAAAGGAAGAGAGCTGATGATAGGACAGAGCCCTGAGGAACACCACTGTTGATAGATTTAGAAGAACGATGGCCGTCTATAACAGTGGCTATTGAACGATCAGAAAGGAAGCTAGAGATGAAGGCACGGATAGAAGGATAGAAACCGTAAGAGGGCAGTTTGGAAATTAAAGATTTATGCCAGACTCGATTGAAAGCCTTTGAGATGTCAAGTGCAATGACAAAGCTTTCACCAAAGTCCGAAAGGAGGATGACCAAGAGTCTGAAAGGTAGGTGAGTAGATCGCCAGTGAAGCGTCCCTGATGGAACCCATAACGACGACCAGAAAGAAGGTTGTAATAGGAAAGATGCTTTAAAATTTTTCTGTTAAGAATAGACTCAAAAACTTTTGGGACACGGGATGTTAAAGCAATTGGACGATAGGTAGAGGGTTGGGAATGGTCACCCTTCTTTGGGACTGGCTGAATGAGAGCAAACTTCCAGCAAGAAGGAAAGGTACAAGTTGAAAGACAAAGGCGAAACAGTTTACCTAGGCAGGGTGTAAGCACAGAAGCACAGTTCTTGGGGACAACAGGAGGGACTCCATCAGGCCCATATTCCTTGTTAGTATTGAGGCCAGTGATGGCAGAAAATACATGAACTGAAGAAATTTTGATGTCAGCCATGAGGAAGTCAGACAGGGGAAGTGATGGAGGAGCAGCACCGGAATCATCTAAGGTGGAACTGGAGGAGAAAGTCTGAGTGAGGAGATCCACTTTATCAGTAGAAGAAATAGCTACAGAGCCATCAGAGTAGAAAAGAGGAAGGAAGGATGATGAGGTAAAATTGTTAGAAAGGTTTTTGGCAAGGTGCCAGAAGGAGCTGGAAGAATTCGAGTTGGAGAGTTGACAGCATTTCGTACGGATGAAATTATTTTTAGCAGAGTGAAGAACTTAGCATGATTCCGGGCAGAAACATGAAAAAGATGTGATTCAAGGTTGGGTTGGCTCCGGTACCTTTTATAGGCCCTCTCCTTGATGCAGACTGCATTAGAACAAGCGTGATTAAACCAAGGCTTTCTTGCATTAGACAATGGATATGAGAAAGGAATGTATGCTTCCGTGCCCGAGAGAATAACCTCTGTAATGCGCAAGGCACACTCACATGGCTTTCGGCCATGGAAGCAATAATCATTCTAGGGAAAATCAAAGAAGTATTGCCTGAGGGCATCCTAATCTGCAGCTCCAAAGTGCCACAGTCGCTGTTTCTTCGGAGGGTCCACAGGCCATACCGGAGCAATAGGACAGATTAAGGTAATTAGGTTGTGATCGGAGGAGCCCAACGGAGAGAAAAGATTAACAGTGTAAGCAGAAGGGTTAGTTGTAAGGAAGAGGTCAAGTATGTTGGAGCTCTCTCCAAAGCGGTCAGGGATACGTGTAGGGTGCTGTACAAGCTGCTCTAGGTCATTATGGATAGATAAGATGTAGGCTTGTTTACCAGGTGGATCAGTGAAAGGAGAGGAGAGCCAAAGGTGGTGGTGAACACTGAAATCTCCTAGAATGGAGATTTCAGAGAAAGGAGAAATGGATAGCATCGAAGAAGTAAGATAGTCGAAGAATTTTTGATAGTCAGTAGAATTAGGGGATAAGTAAACAGTGCAGATATACTTAGTCAGAGAATGACAGGAAAGCCGAAGCCAGAGAGTAGAGAATTCAGAAGAATGAAGTTCAGGAACATGAGAGCAAGGTAAGTCATTGCATACATATACACAAGAGCCACTTTTGGCTTTGTAATGGGTATAGAGGAAGTAGGATGATACAGAAAAGGGTTTGCTGTCAGTTGCCTCAGACAGCTGAGTCTCAGTTAAAAAGAGAAGGTGAGGTATAGAAGAGGAGAGGTGATGTTCAACAGAGAGAAAGTTAGAGGAAAGGCCACGAATGTTGCAGAAATGAAGAAGAAATGAGTCAGACAGTGGTTCCAGGCAACTCATAGAGTCGGCACTGGGAGAAGGGCGGATGGTGGGGGCATTTGTGATCCCCCCCCCCCGGGGACTCCGAGGCAAGGTCTAAGTTCGCCATTTTTACATTTTTAATTTTGAAAAGGAAGTGTAGTGTGTACTGTGCATGTAGTTTGGTGTTGACAGTTAGAGGAATATATATTAGAGAGCATGCTGGCCTACTCTCTGTGTTACTGAGACACTGAAAAAGTTCAGCAAAGAGGAATGATTGGGAACTAGTCCCGAGGGCTGATGAAACGGGAGCTCTAGCTCTCCCTGTCATCAGCTTTCCACCCACCTTGGGAGTACTGCCCTGCTCGACTGGTGCTACAGTCTACTCCTCACTTGCTTTAACATTCGGTATTTCTAAAGGTTTTGAATTTCTTCTTAACAAAAGATAAATTTAAAGCACCTTTACAATCATAACCTCTCCGATTGTCAGTATGGATTCCACCAGGGATACTCCACTGGCAATCATCTCACCTTCCATTCAGGACTTTGGCAAAAGCTTTACCATTTCACTTGCTATCTAAAAGGTCTTCGATCGAGTCTGGCATAAATCTTTAATTTCCAAACTGCTCTCATATGGTTTCTGTCCTTCTGTCTGTGTCTTGATTTCTAAATTCCTTTCTAGTAGTTCTATAGTTGCTGTTGTAGACGGCCATGGTTCTTCTCCTAGGGCTATCAGAAATGGTGTTCCTCATGGCTCTGTCCTATCACCAACTCTCACCTTTATATCCATCAATGACCTACTAAGCTGTACATCTAACTCTGTCCACTCACATGCTGATGATTCCATCCTTCACCTTTCCATCTGTTTCCAGCAACGTCCATCTCAGCAGTTACTTCAACAAACAAGGGATGAGGCTATGTTACACACTAAATGTCTGACTTGGCTCATATCTCTAATTGTGGAAAAGGTAATCGTGTTGTTTTTAATCCGCCGACTCCTGTTGACGTATATATACATCCACACATTTTGTCACTGTGACTCCCGTTGACATATATGAACGCACAGCAATAGCAAGGTCCCTAATTTGCACAATTTTCATATTTCACACATGATTATGGTTCGTATACACGGGACACCTTCCTCTACAAGATGCCAGGCAGGGACAATGCCTTACCCCACATGACCTCCCCCCCCCCATGCCATTGTCTCGGCAATTCACCTGTTATAGTGACCTGGCCAGTAAAGACATGTCGTGCCACGGTACGAAATTCAAGGCCAGAGTGATTCCCCAATCGATGACAATGTGGAGGACAAAGTTTATGTAACATTAGAGGAAGAAACAGTCACACATGATGATAAGGTAATGTCCCCAAAAAAGGTCAGGTATGTTGATGTGTTTGGTGAGTGAAACAATGCTTATATTGCCTATATTACTGTGTGAAAACCAATATACTCTCGTACTACATATAAATTCGTACCAAATAAATAAATAAATACCTTTTATGAGTGGTGTGGAATAGTTACCCTCCCATAGAACTCGTTTTCCTTAGAGCCATCCTGAAAAAAAAACCAGTAATGTAAGGGGTACTGCTATCTGTATCCAGTATTTTAAACCTCAGGCGAGCGATTTCTCTATGAATTTTCAATGTTTCTCACCGAAAGCAGAGGTTTGAGCCCAAATTTTTTTCCAAAATTGGTCGGGATTGGGGGGGGGGGTTAGTGGTGGAAAATTGGTCGGGACAGAGAGGGTTATTGCTTCAGTTCTTACATATTTTGACCCATCAAAATCTACTAAAGCTTAACGCTGTAATTTTTTATATTATGTTATTGGGGTGTATAATACGGTGCACTCTTAACCCTTAATTGAGCACAAAAAGGGATAAGATAAAGTTTGCAAGAAAACTAACTTAACTTTACTGTACACTATAACAAACACAACCAAAGAAGAAACCAGGGTTCATTTTACAAAAGGAGGATTGATACAGGCCTCAGGATACAAATATAAAACTAGTTATTTCTTACCTAGCCAGAATACGCTCAGTGGAGGCTAAGTATTCACAAAGCTCAAGGAAACGTGGAGACTTCGAAGATTAAATCCAGATATAAATCACACACTAGTGTAAATGGAGGAGTGAACAAAAAACGGGAAATGGTACACAAACAATGTGCTTTGTAATCAAAGTCACGTATTGAGTGGTGTTGGGGAAAAGTGCAACACAGTTTGACAAAACTGTAATGTGACAGTAAATGTGTACAAATGTGTACGAAAATGTGTGTACAAAAAAAGAGACAAAATGTGTGTCTGTACAAATAGAGATAAATGTGTCTCTTCACATTTTCCTCGACCTTATGAAGGAGACTTACTCCGCCTTTCTCAGCTAATTAACCACTAGGCTGTCTTAAAAATAATCACTGTCCATACAGAAACAATAGAGGCACCTGCTACTAATAAGGGCCTCATACACTCCACACAGAACCAATTACAGGACAAAAGTGCCATTTAGGCTTCTAATTGGCAAACATCCCTACTTTGCTCCTCCCACATTATGTCACATCCACTGTTCAAGGACAAGAGGGATTTCCTGTGTAATTTGTGAGAAAAACATCTGGTGTGTTATCAGTTCAGAATGCAAAAGTTGACTGCTGGGTAAATACACGTGGGGACTAGGGTTACCCTTTACAGGCAGCAAAACTGATAAGAGAAAAGACTTAATGTTCTTAAGGCTCGCTTCTCTCTTCTTTCATTATCATCCTATTTTCTATTTCACCCATTTGCTACTGGGGTAACTAAGCCAGTGACACCTCCCTTCCTGAGGGAAGAAATTTCCCGAAGGGAAATATCTGGAAACTGTATAATCCAGTTTTGGACAGGTAATCTGCTAAAACATTACTAACACCTTTTACATGTCTTACATCAAGGGAGTAATCTATCTATCTATCTATAGCCCGACGCCCTAATCCTGAAAAGGGTGGCCGCAGACAAAACGCCTCCAAGTCACTCTGTCACCCACCATTTGACTCCCCTCCCCCCAGCTCACCCCCCCTTCCCTCATATACCTCTCAACTCCATCCCTCCACCTCATCCTCGGTCTACCCCTCCCTCTCCCTCCCTCCACCTCACCTACATACACCCTCTTAGTCAGTCTTTCATTCTCCATCCTCTCCACATGTCCAAACCACCTCAGTGTATTTCTCCTAATCTTTTCAACCACATCCACATCTACCCCACAACGTTCCTTCACTTCTTCATTCGTCAACCTGTCCCTCCATGTCACTCCACATGCTCCTCTCAAGTAACTCATTTCCACTGCTCTCACTCTTGACTTGTTCCCCTCTTGCAAGGGAGTAAGCTTGCAAAAATAGGGCCCAGCGGGTCAATCTGAGATTTTTGTCCTTAAATCGGGACAAAAATTTCAGAGTGGTGATCAGTGTACACTACAACATCACCTGACCCTGGACCAATATATACAGAGAAGTGTTGAAGGGCAAGTATGAGTGCAAGGAGTTCTTTCTCAACAGTTGAATAATTTCTCTGGGCCTTATTAAACTTTTTGCTAAAATAGCACACAGGCATCTCAAAGCCTTCATCATTATCCTGATGCAAATTGGCATCAACAGCTAATTTAAAGGGTTTATCAAAATCGAGAGCTTGAAGCACTGAGTGACTTGACTGGATGGCTTTGACTTTAGAACAGGCTTCCTCACATTCTGGCTTCCACCCATACTTGACTCCTTTTTTTAACAAATCAGTAAGGGGAGCTACAAGATCAGAGAAATTCAGGACAAAACGTCTGTAGTACCCTACCAAACCCAAGAATCGTTGCAACTCTCTCTTATTTTTGGGTTGGGGGGAATTGACTATGGCCTGAACTTTAACATCAGGTGGACTCACTTGGCCTAAACCGACCACATAACCTAGGTACTGCACTCGAGCCCTCACAAATTCACATTTAGCTAAATTAAGCACTAAATTAGCAGAGGACAGTCTCTGAAGCAAGGTATTTAGTTGGCTCAAGTGTTGTTCCCAGGTGCTGCTAAAAATAACATCATCAATGTAAGTAACACAATTCTCAACATCCTTGGTGAGATCATTCATCAGCCTTGGGAAGGTGGCAGGAGCATTCTTCATACCATAGAGCATGACCTTACATTTATAAGTCCTGCCACCGACCACAAAACAGGAAATTTCTTGGGCCGTTTCTGTAAGTGGGACTTGCCAATATCCCTTCATTAAATCTAATTTTGTGATAAACTTAGCACTGCCTATTGCGTCCACAAAATCATCTGCTCTAGGAAGTGGTAAGGGAGTTGACTTTACGATAATCAATACAAAAGCGATGTGACCCATCGGGTTTTGGAACCACTATGACCAGGGAGCACCACTCACTTTGACAGGACTCGATTAACCCCTGCTGCAACATGTAGTTCAGCTCCTCTTGAATGATGGTCTGCTTCTGAGGTCTAGCCCGGTAGGGGGACTGCTTTACAGGGCTGACATCTCTAACATCCACATCGTGCTGTGCCACTTCCGTCCGTCATGGGGTGTCCCGGAAGACATCAGGGAACTTCCTGAGAAGGGCAACAAGCTCAGCACACTGCTCTGCAGTCAAGTGGGAGAGTTTATCAGTCAGTGTACTCCAAGCTTCCTGGTTTTCTCTCCAACTGGTCATCTGGTCCAAAGTCAAAGGGCAGCCCTCGTCCTCCACCAACTCGACAGCCAACACCATGCATGCAGCACTAGGGGGGTCCACAAACTCGACAGCCGATACCACACATGCAGCACTAGGGGGGGTCCACGTCTCACCTGTGGTACTCCTTCAACATATTTATATGGCACAATCTTCGATCCATCCTCCGGTCTGGGGTTAAAATGACAATTTACTTCACCTACCCTCTTTTCCACTAGATAAGGGCCTGCAAAATTTGCCTGCAGAGGCTGACCATAAGTGGGAAGCAAGACAAGAACTTGATCGCCTGGGTGAAACACTCTGTGCCTAACTTTCCTAGAGAGGTCATACCATCTCTTCATCTTCTCCTGAGAGGACTCCAAGTGTGCCCTGGCTACTTCCATACTATAGGCCAGTTTTTCTTTAAATTTTGACACATAGTCTAGCAAGTTAATTTGGTCATCATCCTTGACCCATTGCTCTTTGAGGAGTTTAAGAGGACCTCTTACTTCATGGCCAAAGATTAACTGAAATTGGGAGTAGCCCAATGACTCGCTCAGTGCCTCTCTGGTTGCAAAAAATAGGAAAGACAAACACTTGTCCCATTCCTTTTCATCAGCACATAGTTTTCTGAGCATACTCTTCAAAGTTTGGTGCTACCTCTCTAATGGACCCTGACTCTGAGGATGATATGCTGAGGAAGTGATCTGTGAGATTCCTAACTCCTTAAGGGTTTGTCTAAACAGTAACACGTTGCTTGGCTTTAAATAATAAGTCAGTCAGTTCAGACTCACATTCATCTTCCCTAACTGCTGAGTCAATTAAAGTGGCAATCTCTGGATCAGATCTTTGCATATCAGCTAACTTTGCACTTGCATCAGTCTGGGGAGAATCATCAACCTCTGAGTCATTTAAATGGGCAAAAAAGGTATCACCAAGCCCAATATCATCATCAGCATTGCCAGTGCCATTACCGTCAACGTTCTCTTGGCTGGCTTTTCCAGTCATAGCTCTATTTACAGCACATGCGGGAAACAATTTAGGACACGTATCTTCCAACTCTTTAGTCCTATCCTAACTCAAGGGAGTTTTTTGACACGTAGGAAACAGCACTCACCTGTCTTCCTGCCAGGTCATTACCCAAAAGGAAAATGACCCGTTGTACAGGAAGCTGGTCAACAACACCCACACGCACTGAACCAGTAACTAACTCTGACTGGAGCTTCATCTCAACTAGGTGAACAGATACAAACTCAGCTATACCCTGTAGCAAGACACATTCATTAGGGTCAGCTACATCAACAATCCCCTTCAACATTAGTGACTGTGAAGCTCCTGTGTCTCTAAGTATAGTGACTTCCTTACTGCCTTTTCCATCAACTGAAACTAACCCCTTAGAAATAAAGTTAGCAAATAAATGACCTGGGGAGGAGTCACTTTGAGTACTGCTTGGGGGAGGACACTCTGATGGAGTCTTATTACCACTCTCACCTGAACCTGACGGCTGCACTGCCCCAGTCTTATTAGTGTCTAACAATGGCTCTATAGGAGTCTGTCTATTCACCAATGACGGCTCCACTCTGGCCTTATCAACAATATGCACCTGCTGGGGTAGTGTCTGATTACCGCTAACAATATCCGTGGGTGGCTGTTGTCTGCTGATGTCAAAAGATCCCCAAGAGTTTACCAAGGTAATAGGTTTTACAGAGGGACTTTTCCCTCGTTTTTTCCAGCACCAATCCTCCAAGTGCCCCGTTTTCTGGAAATACTGGCAAAACCTTACACTTTTTCTTGACCCTCTGGCAACACTGTCCTCACTTACTTTCGTAGAACTAACGTGCTCTGGGGTTGCAGTGTTCCCACTAGTGTCACTTGACATTAACTTGCCTTTACCAGAAGAAGGGTTCACAAAAACTGGTTGGTTCACTCTCCTACCCTTAACAAATAACTGAGGCTTACGTTCATGCTTATGAATTATACTATAGTTATCTGCTACAACAGCAGCCTCAGCTAGGGTATCTAAATCTTTCTCCACTAGGTATGTAGCCACATCCCTATCTATCTTACCAGTGAAGCTCTCCAAGATTATTAATTCTTTAAGTTTACAGAAATCATCAACTTTCTTAGAATGCACCCATTGATCAAATAAGTCTGTGAGTACTCTAGCATATTCCACATGAGTCTGATCTTTCTGTTTAAAGGTGGATCTAAATTGAAGCCTATATGCCTCTGGCACGAGTTCATATGCTTTAAGAATGGCATCTTTTAAACATAGTTAGCAATTTGATCAACAGATAAAGAAATGTAAGCCTTTTGAGCCTTTCCTTTCAAAACACTCTGCAGCAGTACTGTCCAAGAGTCTTTTGACCACGAGAGACGACCTGCCACCTTTTCAAACATATGGAAATACTTAGTGACATCTTGCTCATTAAAGTGGGGTACTAGCTTAATGTTCCTAGCAACGTCAAAAGATTCCTTGGCAGATGAACTACTAGCTGTAGGTAAACTATCAGGGTGCTTCAGTCTGTATTCGTGATCCATTTCCTTTTGTCTCATTTGAACCTGTAATTCTATTTCCTTTTGTCTCATTTGAGCCTGTAATTCTATTTCCTTCATTTTGGCTTGCACTTCAAGTTCCCTCAGTTTAATTCTGTCTAACTCAAGTTGCACTTTGTCACCAGTATCATGAGCAGAAAAATCACTAGGGCCAGGTATCTCTGATGTCAAAGGCTCAGGGTCAACACCTTGTGCAGTATCAAATGGCTCAGAACTAGCTATAGGAGACTCACTTTGCTCAAACATGGTGTCCAATATTATACCAAGTAACTTAGTCTTAGTGACTGAGGCAGGAAATCTAAACTGTAAGGCCTGGGCAAGCAATATGAGCTCGTGTTTTGTAGGTGTTTTCACTCTGGTTGGGGAAGGCTTAGAATCCAAAGAATGCTTTCACATCACTATCATTCATTAGGGCCATGATTACTGATTACAGTTAACCCGCCCCATCCCGACGTTTTCTGGGCAGTGGTACGCCCCAGTCCCGACATTTTTGGACCTTTTCTTTTTTGGCTCAAACATCCGCTTTTGGTGAGAAACATCGAAAATTCATAGAGAAATCGCTCACCTGAGGTTTAAAATACTCGATTTAGGAACGAGTACTTCCTTACCTGACTGGGTTTTCTAACAGGCTGGCACCAAAGAAAACGAATTCTATGGGAGGGTAACTATTTTATCCACTCAAAAACAGTATTTATTTATTTACTTGGTACGAATTTATATGTAGTACAAGAGTATATTGGTTTTCAAACAGTAATATAGGCATTATAAGCATTGTTTCACTCACTAACTCATCACCATTCATGACCTTTTTTTTTCCCACATTACCTGATCATCATTTCTGACTGTTTCTTCCTCTAATGTTATGTAAACTTTGTCCTCCACATTGTCATCGATTGGGGAATCACTCTGGCCCTGAATGTCTTTATTGGTCAGGTCACTGGTAACAGGTGAATTGCCGAGACAATGGTGTGCGGGGGGGGGGGAGAGGTTATGTGGTGTAACACATTGTCCCTGCTTGGCATCTTGTAGAGAAATAGAGGAAGGTGTCCCGTGTATACGTGCCAAAAATCACTCGCGAAATCACTCGTGAAAATTGAAAATTGTGCAAATTAGGGACCTTGCAATGTTGCCGCGTTAATTCACGTCACCGGGACATGAGCGCACATCATGTGTGGACATTAATTTACGTCGCCGGGATGGAGCGGGTTAAGTAGGTAAGAGTAAGCACTGTGTATGTGGCCAAGGTTGCCAATATTATGTCACAGAGCTATCCTGGCAAGGAGGTCGCCAAATTGTTATGGAGGTGTATATTACGGTGCACTCTTAACCCTTAATTAAGCACCAAAAGGGATAAGATAAAGTTTGCAAGAAAACTAACTTACCTTTACTGTACACTATAACATACACAACCAAAGAAGAAACCAGGGTTTGTTTTACAAAAGGAGGATTCATAGGCCTCAGGATACAAATATAAAACTAGTTATTCCTTACCTAGCCAGAATACACTCAGTGGAGGCTAAGTATTCACAAAGCTCGAGGAAACGTGGAGACTTCGAAGGTTAAATCCAGATATAAATCACACACTAGTGTAAATGGAGGAGTGAACCAAAAATGGGAAATGGTACACAAACAGTGTGTTTTGTAATCAAAGTCACGTACTGAGTGGTGGGGAAAAGTGCAACACAATTTGACAAAACTGTAATGTGACAGTAAATGTGTACAAATGTGTACGAAAATGTGTGTACAAAAAATGAGACAAAATGTGTGTCTGTACAAATAGAGACAAATGTGTCTCTTCACATTTTCCTCGACCTTATAAAGGAGACTTACTCCGCCTTTCTCAGCTAATTAACCACCAGGCTGTCTTAAAAATAATCTCTGTCCATACAGAAACAATAAAGGCACCTGTTACCAATGAGGGCCTCATACACTCCACACAGAACCAATTGCGTGCCATCAATAACGTGACGAAAGCACCATTTAGGCTTCTAATTGGCAAACATCCCTACATTGCTCCTCCCACATTGTGTCACATCCACAGTTCAAGGACAAGAGGGATTTACTGCATAATTTGTGAGAAAAACATCTGGTGTGTTATCAGTTCAGAAGGCAAAAGTTGTGGGTAAATACAGGTGGGGACTAGGGTTACCCTTTACAGGCAGCAAAACTGATAAGAGATAAGACTTAATGTTCTTAAGGCTGCTTCTCTCTCCTTTCATTATCATCCTATTTATTTCACCCATTCGCTACTGGGGTAACTACGCCAGTGTCAATTATCCAACTCAATCCTACATTTTTTAACATCCTTGGGGGTTCATTAGCTCAGGATTTATCTTGGAATGATCATATTACCTCTCTTGTAAAATCTGCTCCCAAGAGATTAGGTGTGCTATGTCGACTCTATACTTTCTTTACCCCTGTACATTTGTTGACTTTATAGAGAGACTTTATTTCCCCCCATGTAAACAACTCTCACTTATGGGGAGGCTCTCCACATACAGTCCTTCTCAACAATGTGGAGTCAAAGGCTTTTCGTCACATTAACTCTCCTTCTTTACTGGCTCCCTTCAACTTCTGTCTCTTCACCTCACTGTTGCATCTTTATCTCTTTTCTGTCGCTATTTTAATGGTCATTGCTCCTCTGAACTGTCTGTTTGCATCCCTCTACCAATATGGCGGCACGCAGCACCCATCTAACAGCAAACTCATATCCCTTTACTGTCCAACTCTCATGCAATAGTTAACCATTACTCCCAGTCCTTCATATATGCAACAGGTCACCTCTGGAAGTGTCTTTCTCTTTTTGTATTTCCTACTGTCTATGACACGCAATCTTTTAAACGCAGTGTGTCCAGGCATGTTGAAATGAGTGGATCTTGAATTTGGCTGTCTGTTATCTTATTTTTTTTTTTTTTCTTGGAGGAAACAACAATGCAGGAATTTGAAATTTGGTTCCTTTTTCCTTACATTAAAAAAAAAAGTTGGATTAGGTTTCTTTATACAAGACTGGTTAGGTTGGGTTGGGTTTCGTTATGTTTGGCTTGGGTGACACAGTATGATGATAGGATAAAGTGGGATAGGAAAGATAGCAAAAAGGAAAGCAAGGAGTGGATGAGATTATGTGAAGTGTTAAAAATAAGAAGTGAATGGCATAGTTTCAGGTTAGATTGGAAGAGTTAGACACATGAAGTGGGATAGGAGAGATACCATAAGAATAGGAAGGGAAGAAGAGTGAAGTGTGGTGGGAAAAGGAGTGAATGCAACACTGTTGTTAGGCTAGATTAGGTTAAGCTAGATTAGGTTAGATTGGAAGAGTTAGATGCAAGGATGAAGTGGCATAGGAGAGAGAATCGACTGGGTATAATTCGTTAGGTAGGTTAGGACAGAGATGGATGGTGGTAGTGAAAAGAGTGGGACAGAAAAGGAAGGAATAGAAAAGCAAGATAGGGAATAATGGAATGTGAAAGTCAGGTATAGAAGTTAGCGGTCGTTTCAGCCATAAGTCATTTAGGCTGTAACGTCCAAACTGGCAAATGGCCGAATCGCCTAACGGCCTAAACAGCCTAAATAACCAAACTTTGTCAACATGACATTACTGAAGTTAAGTTAGGTTAGGTTAGGTTAGGTTATGGCCTAAATGGCTTACGACTGAAACGACCAGGACCCGACGTTAGGTGGGGTGGGTAGGGCAGGGGAAACTGTTTATTAAAAGAAGGGGACAGTGTAAAACAGAACAGGAAGGAAAAGAAAGGGCAAGATAGGGAAGAGAGGAATGTGGAAGCAAGGGACTAAAGTCAGGTGGAGTGGACTATGGGGTATTAAGCTGCCCCGTCGTTTCGTTTTCATTTAGTTTTTAAAGGCTTCAACATGCTTGCATGTGTCGGCCTTGGTCACCTAATGGCGGCTCTCCATGCTGCACGATCCATTGCAGCCTCCCTGTTCAGTAACTTAACCCTAAGGTCACACTTAATGACCTCATCCCATGTCTTTTTCAGTCTGCCCTTCATAACCCTACCCTCAGTATTAACACTTCTCACCTTCCTTACCCAATTTTCATCCCCCATTCTCTCCACATGTCCAAACCATCTCAATCTACCTCTCCTCATCACAACACCAATACACTCCAGTCCCATCCTACCTCTCAACTCTTCCATCGTAAACCCAGCCCCCCCAGACCTTGCACACGGGGACACACTACACATCCACCTATTCATTGTCATTTCTGTAAGTCTGAGCCCGCAGGTATTCTCCTCCTTTACTGCCCAGGTCTCACTACCATACAGCATTACACTCTTAACACATGCTGCATACAAAGACCCGTTAGCAGGTAGGGAGAGTCTTCTCAATGTCAGGAAAGGCAAGAGCTCCCTGAACTTCCTCCAACCACTTCTCACCCTAGCCACAGAGCTAGCTCCAACCCCACCTCCAGCACACAACATGTCTCCCAAATAACAAAACTCTTCCACACACTCATGAGATTCACCAGCAAGTTCAATCCTTTCACGCTTGACAATCTCCATCTGCTCTCCCCGACACGCCATATACATAAAATCAGCATTATCTCGCAGTCTACCTCTGATACCACTAAATCTCTTGTGCATCCATTTATCACAAACCCTTGTGGCAAACTGCACATGGCCACTCTCCCTCGTCTTTGACAGTACTGCCACCAACCCTAGATATCATCATTTTTGTTTTATCTGCATTTACCCTTAAGCCCTTGTGCCCCATACCATCTCTCCACTTCCTAAACCTTTCCTCTGCCTCCCTTTCATTCTCTGCAATCAGCACCAAATCATCAGCATATAACATCTCCCACGGGAGTCCGTTTCTAAAGTCACGTGAGAGGGCTTCAAGGACCATGATAAACAACATGGGACTCAAAACTGACCCCTGATGCACACCAACATTCATGGAAAACTCATCACTCAAATCTCCATTCACTCTTACCTGGGTGCAAGCACCCATATACATAGCCATAACCACCCTAACCAGCCACTCCTCCAAGCCAAGCTTTCTCATTGCCCACTTTACCACCTGTCTAGAGACTCTGTCAAAGGGCTTTTCCTAATCAACAAAAACAAAATATAGATCCCTTCTCCTACCGATATATTTTTCCTGAAGCCGTCGAACAATGAATATGGCATCAGTGGTCACCCTACCTGGCATAAACCCAAACTGCATCTCATCAGTATTCATTCTTTCTCTAATCATACCTTCTAAAACTCTCTCCATTACCTTCATTATCTGATCTAAAAGCTTTATACCTCTATAATTTCCTCTTTCCAGGGCATTACCCTTCCCTTTATACACATTTACAATTACACTCTTCAGCCAAACATCTGGGACAACACACTCATAAATAATAATATTTATCAGGTCAGTGACTAACCTCACCCCTACATCTCCTGCGGCCTTCAACATTTCGGCAGTCAACCTAGACACACCTGCCACCTTCCCCACCTTCATCCAGCCTATTGCCTCACTCACAGTAGCAGCATCAATCAAAGGCCAAGGGCCAAACACTGGATCTGCTGGCTCCAAACCTTCCTTGTCCCAGTCATACTCATTCAACAACCGGCTATAATGCTCTCTCCATGCATCTTTAATATCCTTACTGTTCACCACCACCCTTCCTTCATCATTCTTCACACACTGCTCACCTATAATATCCCGATTATCCCTCTTCATCTGATTTGCCACCTTAAATATCATATTTTTCCTTTGCCCAAGATTTAGGTTATCAAGTAAAAGTCTCTGTGACTCAGACTTCGCCCTGTATACCTCTCTTCTAGCCCTATGCTTGGCAGCCAAGTATTCCTCCTTGCTACCACCCTTCTTCCATTCCCAGAAAAGCCTTCTTTTCTCCTTAACTGCAGCTTCTAGACCCTCATCGCACCACCAAGTTACTTTATGTCTTGGTGGTCCTCTTGTCCAACCGCATGTTACATCAGTAACTCTGAAGAGATTGTTCTTGAGAGCTCTGTACTGTTCATTAATGCCTCTGTCTACAGCTCCCTGTTCAGTCACTCTCCTCATCTCGCTATAGAAGGCATCCCTTTACTATTTTTTTTTTTCTCTTTTATGTGACTGACTCTGGGCATAGGCTTCACAGCCCACTTTCAAGGCCCGGTAGTCCTCATACGTACTGTACACGTCTACATATCACCACTTCGACGCTAACACCCACCGTCCATATTGAATACATGCCAGGGCTGTCTCATACAGGACTGGTGTATTGGTGTTAGCTGGGGTATTTTTACGACATGTAGGCGGTTCTTCTGGTAGATCAGTAAAGTCTGATATTTATAAAATTCAAATCTTTAAACTGTTCCCTGCCCCAGCGGGATTTGAACCCGGGTCTGTTTGGACTGCAGGCCAACTCTCTACTGACTGAGCCACCGCCACCGCTTCCATATTTTCCTCCTCTTTTTCATCACTCATTCTTCAAGCACCATATCACAAATCAATAGTTTGTGCTGCTTCACACACTCCTCACTTCCTATAACTTTAATATCCCTCACTAACCTCCTATCAGCCCTCCTAACCTGAAAATAATCTATCTGACTGCTATTTCCCCCAGACTCATACGTAATTAACTTACTCTCTCTTTTCCTACAATGTGTGTTGCACACAATCATGTCCGTTGCCTCCCCAAACTTGAGTATCCTTTCCCCTTCCACATTCCTTATACCATATGCACATCCCCCATGTACTCCTTCATAACCTTGTGCTGCTTCACCTACATGACCAATTAAGTCCCCTCCCAAAACCACTATCTCATCATCCCACACACCACCTACTACATGTATTAAATCATCCCAAAATCTATCTTTCTCTGCTTCATCCAATCCTGCCTGTGGAACATATGCCGATATAACTGCAGCTATCTTTCTACTGAATAGAATTTTCACAACCAATATCCTATCGCTTACTCTCATAACATTCATAATGTATTCCACCCATTTCTCCGCAACCATCACACCAACACCCCCATATCTATCTGTCCCCCCATGTCAAAACAACTTATAGTAACAGTCCTTCCCAACAATCTTTCTGGCTTATCCACCCCTGTACCGGACTTCCTGCAAACACGCCACATCCACCCACCCTCTACTGAATGCCTCAGCGACTTCCCCCGCTCTTCCCCTCAAACTTCCCACATTCCATGAACCCACCCTCATCCCTCTGGGTGATTTACTGTCCTCAGGCTTGCTTTGAAACTTATTCTTGTGTTTTGTCATAGTATTAATAAAGGGGGACAGACATACCACAGGTCCCACTCACTGCACAGTCTCAGGTCCAGGCAATGGATCTGGGACTCTTAGCCCACCAACTTACCAGTGGCTGTGGTAGTGGCCTTGGGGCACCCTGCCAGGACAGCTGCAGGGACACTCTCCAAGCGCTCCCTAGCACTGCAACTATTCCGCCATTATACACCCACTGATAGGGCAGTCTCCTGGGGTGCTACTCTCTACTGGGCGGAAGTGGCAGCCTGGGAACTGCAATGCCCTGTACCCTCTGGCACAGGCTCGAACCCCATCTCACCCTGGACCCATGATCTATGCTGGTGGAACCCCTGTCACGCCTCCCCCCAGAAGTCCCAATTGATTTTTCACCACTGACTTCCCCCAGTCCCCACCAATTTTGAAAAAAAAAAAAATTGTTTTGGCTCAAACCTCCTCTTTTGGTGAGAAACATCGAAAATTCATAGAGAAATTGCTCACCTGAGGTTTAAAATATTGGATACAGGTAGCAGTACCCCTTATCTTACTGGGTTTTCTATCAGGCTGGCTCCAAAGAAAACGAGTTCTATGGGAGGGTAACTATTCAACACCACTCATAAACGGTATTTATTTATTTATTTATTTATTTGGTACAAATTTACATGTAGTATGAGAGAATATTGGTTTTCACACAGTAATATAGGCAATATGTTTCACTCACCAAACACATCAACACACCTGACCTTTTTTGGCGACATTACCTGATCATCATTTGTGACTGTTTCTTCCTCTAATGCTATGTAAACTTTGTCCTCCACATCGTCACCGATTGGGGAATCACTCTGGCCTTGAATTTCGTACCGTGGCACGACATGTCTTTACTGGCCGGGTCACTGGTAACAGGTGAATTACTGAGACAATGGTGTGCGGGCGGGGGGAGGTCATGCAGGGTAAGGCATTGTCCCTGCCTGGCATCTTGTAGAGGAAGGTGTACCGTGTATATGTACCAAAAATCACGCGCGAAATTTATAAAATGTGCAAATGACAGACCTTGCAATTGCAGCGCGTTTATATACTTCAACGGGAGTCACAGTGACAAAACATTGGACGTATATATACGTCAACGGGATGTGGTGGGTTAAGAGAGGTGGATAGGGTGAGGTAGAACCTAAAAGATAACAGGTAAGGGGAGGTGGAGGGAGGCAGAGGGAAGGTAGACCATGTATGGGCCTGAGAAGAATGAGAAGGTCAGAGAGAAGTTGGTGACTACCCCAGTTTGCCTCGTCTTGCTAACTGTTTAAACACAGTCATGGATCTTGTGATGTAATTGATGTTATATCACCTGACAAGGATTATACCAGCCTCTGGGAAAAACAGGGAGAGAGGGTGGGGGGAAGATTATAAATCACCCTTTTACAACCTGTGGAACAGCATATCATTAGGCGATATAAAGCAATAAAAGCGCAAATAGATATTGTGCAATCATGTTACCTCGGACATACATTAAACATTCAATGACCTTCGACCGAGAGAAAAGTTCCCTTTGCAATGGAGTCACATTTTTACAGGATCCTAAGTATTTTTAACCAGGTCTCCCATGAAAGTTGACTGGTATAACGGATTTCCTTGTTTTCGTATTTTGTCATTGTAATACTGACTCCATTTTGACTGTAAAGTGTTTGGCTCTGTTTGAGTGAAGATATGCAAAAATAAAAGGAATCTTATACCCAGCTTAATCTTAGAAGAGTTTATAACCTACATACAGCTCTAAATGCCTGTAGTTATAAAGTGATTACCCTCATGAACAGCATAATTCAAGCGCCTTCATGCCTTCCTCACCCCGTCACACCCTTCCTCGTCCTTCTCCCCAGGCCCTTGTCGTTCTCCCTCCCCCTCTTTACCCCAAAGTCTCCCTGCCCCCCTTCAACCCGAAGTCTCCCTTCCCCCCATAGCCCCCTTCCCCCTCCTGCCACCCCCTTTTCCTTTGTCTCTAAGTCCTCTCCCATTTCCTCCTCCCCCCACCCTCCACCCTGCCTGCAGGTCTAACTTGCTGAGTTCAACACAGCGGAATAATACCCTAATTAAATTTACTGAACCCTGCCATCATCTTGGAATGTATTGCACATTTGCCACTGGTCCCGACTTCTAACACAATGTTCTTAATTCCAATGCACGTCTGGTTTAGGGTCAAATCCCTCTGACATTATGGGAATGTTGTTTATTAGATAAATCACACATTTGTGAAGGGTTAATCCATCAAACGTTGCGAACTGGGGCTTTTAGAATACCCTACTCTATCTTTAGGTGGGATAAAATGGGTCCAGATGACTAAGTTGATGATAACGAATATAATGAATCAACTAAATTTATGACTTCCTGATTGTGTTTGTGGGGGAAGAATGAATCATCTTAGGGTTTTAAAAAGTGCTTTAAAGCTACCTCCTCAAACATTAGATAGGAAAAATGATGTTGGTACAGTATGTAATCAGTTGAATTTACGACTTACTGATTTTGTTTATGGCTAGAGGTACCTATAACAGTTTCCACTGTCAGGTGTATAGGGTGGAGCTGTAGTAAATGTCTTAAGCCCGAGGTCGTCTTTAAAATAATATTTTATTATTGGTATCTACACAGGGTTATTTAGCTTAATCCCTTGAATACAATGACGTACATTTCATTTTAATAAAGCCACCTCTTGATTAATAAATTTAACTTTTAATGGGATCTCAAGTAGTGAGGTGGTTAATGAAGGCTCTATGTTGTTCTTCCAGTTAGAAACGTCTCACCTCAGCTGAACAAAGCCTACCCCACTCAATCCGATGACGTATATTCCAGTTTAACAGAACCTTCACATGAACTAAGCTTTAAGTGGCATCTCTGGTACTGAACCAGTGATGTCTGCATGTAAACCATCCTGTTAGCCCCTACACCGCAGGGATGTTTTTGCTCTCCTTGCACGTCCCGCGAGGATATTCGCGCTCTGACTGACTTTTTAAAAATATTTGCCAAAAATCAGTTATTAGTTGTAGAATATTATAATTAAATAAGTATATGGCACATACCTTCAGCTTTCTCCTGGGATGTTTATTGAGCCTTCATCAACTACCGTAGGACTTGTGGAGACTTCTGAAGTTCGGTAACGAAATCTCCACTTTACACTTCCCGACACCCCGTAATATGATTACCACAGCCTGATATTATCACTAGAAACACTATCCTGTGATTTTCAATTAGTTTGGAATCCATACACCAAAAAAAAAACATTATGAATGCAATGAATATTACGAGCGCATTCGAGCTTCCCACTTGCACTCGTTCCCTGCTGTTATTCTGTCATTTATTATTCATGAACCCACTCACACTTTATATTCCTATTACTTTATTACATTTATTTATATATATATACAGTATTTATCCATAAGTTTCCTTCAGTAATAGTAGTTTATTTTCACTCCAGGCATTAACTTTCTCGTTCAGTAAACTAGCATAGAGAGCAAAGCTTTCACTGTCATTACTCCAGGTATTTGTACTCATATTCTTATATTAGTAATTATTTACATTTCTATTTTATTTTCACTATGTTATACACTGTCACTTCAAGTAACTAAGGGCTCCTTTCCCTTGGAGCCAGGATGAATTGGGGACACTGAAGCACTCATAGTTTATCATCATTTCCTCCACTGGCTCATCATACAATTAACCAGAAAGATTGTAGTCACTGTCCATCATTATCATGGATAAATTAGCCAGTTCACGCTCCACAGCAGAGTCACTTAGTCCTTTACCCCTTTCCACACGAGGTTTAGAAGGGGTAGAGGTCACAGGGCCCTCTAGAAGCGGCGGAAATGGAGGGGCGCGAGTGCTATGTGCTTTCATCTCAAGAGACAACATTGAACTGAATGACGAGGCGGATATGGGGCCACCAAGGGTTGACAACGTCAGTGAGGTGACAGCTGCTAATTTATATGCTGTGAAATGATTAGCAGGAAATTAGGTAGTTCCAGGTGAATGTAAATATCACTTAGGCTTCTCCCTTCCTTTCTTATATATATTTTTATTATGAAAACAGGTCATACAGCATATTTCAAGGGGAAATAAACAGGGAAAATTAGCAAACGAGAGCACGTGGGGTGTTGCCAGGTAATAATTAGCCAATA
The DNA here is from genome assembly GCF_032717465.1 of Coenobita brevimanus. NCBI lineage: Eukaryota > Metazoa > Arthropoda > Malacostraca > Decapoda > Coenobitidae > Coenobita > Coenobita brevimanus. Next base: position 34,992,027 of record NC_136977.1, read on the forward strand.
CCAGGTGCATGGCACTATCAATTAGGGGAGGGCGGTGATGATTCGGCCACTTTTTTGAAAAAAAATCATAATAAATAAAGTTTAAGAAATTCTTAAAATCTGTTTATTCCAAGAAGAAGCCACATCTTTTGGCTCTTTTGTGTGCTATTGTCAGTTCTTAAACTTACGTCATTTCTTGGCAGTAATCCAAACTCTTAAGGTCTCCAAAATGGCCGAACCATCCCTCTTGGTGTGGATGATTCGGCCACTGGCGTTGGATGGTTCGGCCACCATGTGGGATGATTTGGCCACTTGCCTCTGGGGCTCAATTAAAGAATTAAATACAGTAGGAAAAATAAGAATCAAATTTTCATCTGTGCTGACATGATTTATTGGATTTATTTTTACCTAAACAATCTCCTTTTAATGAAACAAGGAACAAACAAACTCCTTATAATGAAATTAAATGGCTCTACTCTTGCGTATCTCAGATAAAATAAAACTATAATTTTGTGAAAGAAAATATCAGAGTCAAATGAAAGCTACTTCTCTTACATGCTGTTTACTCTTAACGCATTTTAAATCCAGTGAAACAAAAATCCAAAGTTGTAATACTTTGCCTTCGCTTAGTGCTTTGTGAAACTGGTTCAGGTAATACTCCAATTATAGCGTTTCTTGAAACAGAAGCTTCATCAATTTCTGAGGGAAAGGTGAGAGAGAGAGAGAGAGAGAGAGAGAGAGAGAGAGAGAGAGAGAGAATATGTAATTTTATAGAAAAAAGGTAAGGGGATGAGTCTTATGATGTGGCAGGGGTAAACCAGCTCTGCTGTCGGTCCCTGCTGCAGATGTCACTGACTGCATTGCGCAGTTGACCCTTGAGCGGTGTGGTGTGGTGAGGATCAGTCCGTTCTCCCCTTTGGGGCTAAGATGCGAATGAATGTGTTTGAATGGATAAGTAAATGGGGAGTGTGTCGTCCTGTCTCGGCTACCTCCCTTTCCTTGGGGGAAGCAGCCTAGGTATATAGATAGATAGATAGATAGAAAAAAATTGTTAAATAAAGAAAATAAATCATTAGATAATTATGAGAGATGGTTCGGCCACCTGGCAACCCTGCCGAACCATCCCTCACTTCAAGTGGCCGAATCATCCCCCATGTATAAAGATGTACACATGGTGCCCCGAAACCCAGAGTTCATAAGCTGTTCGAGTGTTATCTACTCTCACGTCACCTATAGACAATAAATGATATTTTCACTAAATATGGATAACAACCCTGAAGTATTAATGGAGCTACTGCTTACGTTGGATCACCGAAAAAGTACATAGGGGTCATGAAAAATCATAAAATCTAACCTGATGTTGCTGTTTCCCGGCCAACCAAAACAAAAACACATGTGCCATTTGTCGGCAAGATCACGCAACTTCATGTGAAATCTCAATGATCTAGGTCCCCTACATTATTCAGGAAGGCCAGTGGCCGAACCATCCTCCTGGCCGAACTATCACTGCGCTCCCCTACCTTTTTTCTTTTTTATATATATTATTTTGTATGAGAATTAGGCATAGGGCTCATTCCAATGGATGAAATGAGTGGAAAAATCCGGGCAAGATATGCCTAGCATGGTGCAGCTAGGGCAGGCGGGAGGAGAGGGTAATGGAGGGGAGGTAGGGAGGGGAGTCAAGAACGGGGAGAAATGGCTAAATTGTCAACAATGGATGGGAGTACAGATGACAATAGCAGCACTGACTATTGTTAGACACTGGCAGTACTGACAGATGATACAAGCAACCACTTCAAAGCCAGGGAGAATTCAAAATAACACAGAATTGCAAAAGTTACGTCCTGCAGTATGATACATTGCACCCGAGCGTCACGAAAGTGATGCCCCACGGTTAAGGAGTTAGAGAAGTCTCTCCTAAACTGAATAAAAGCTTCTGCAGGTAGCATGAATAAAGTAAAATCTATGCCACTCAAGTGACTATTCTAACATGTATTCAGTATGGATGCATCCCCCCTCCCCTCCCCCCCCCTCTCTCTCTCTCCTCCAGATTATTCATATTTCCTCATTCCTCAAGCACCCTGCCTCTCCTTTTTTCTCCATATAGTTCCTTTACACGTCATTACTTTTCCAATGCTTCCTCTCTTAACGTATGCACTGTGCTTTAACCCGTGGATTGCGAAATTACCCTTTCTTTTTCCCACTCTGTGGTGTGCAAAAAAAAAAAATGAAGATAAAAGGTTTTTGTTTTTGTTTATTATAAACTTGAAGACAAACATCCAGGGCATCATCTGGTGAAAACAAACAATCTTTCTCTCTCTCTATCTGCACATAGGGCCATACTTAAGTTTACAGAGAGGAGTAGTTAAAAAATAATTAAAAAAACAAAAAAAATTTTTTTGTTTACAATAAACTTGAAGATAAACATCCAGTGCATCATCTGGTGAAAAGAAAAAATCTCTTACCGTCTTTGCGCTCTCCATCTTTGCGTAGTGCCATGCGTAAGTTTGGGTAGAGGTGGAGTAGTCAGCGGTGATGCACAGCCTGAGCTGTGGCTCGCAACGTGACGCTACCCAGCCTAAGCTGTGGCTCGCAATCCACAGGCTAATATCCAGGCCCGCATTCATAAAGAAACATACGATTATTTGCATCCAGAAAGGCTAGATTTTGCAAGAACAGCAAACAAACGAATAAACAAACAAACAAACATAATATACAAAAAACCATTTCTATTCTTCCCACGTCCCTTGTTCTTAGTCAGGAGAGGCAACTAATTGTAAATTTGTTCGTAAATCTCACGGCTGTTTTATCAAAAGTCAAAATGTGATTTGAGAAAGCCTCTGAATTTTGAGGATCATTAAATGAACATTTGTAACTACGAGATATGATCATCCTGCATCCAGCATCGCAGTGTAGCCAGCAATGGTAAAGAATGGTTAGTTATGGTCTATCATCATCACATGCTTCATAAATTATCATCAGAAATTGGGGGCATACCCACACTTTTGCATTATTAGTATTATCTATCTGACCTTTTGACCTGCAAGTGTTTATTGAAAATTGATATCTGGATGATGCAATATATGGTAATGTTGTCAGAGTACACCTCAGCATCAAATCAACCATTTGTCCTTATATGCCAGTGCGTGTGTGTGTGTGTGTGTGTGTGTGTGTGTGTGTGTGTTACGGCAGTGTGAGTTGTTTTTGAAGTGTGGCAGACAACAAGAGGTGTGTTTGAAATGCAGAACTCTCTCTTACTGCTGTGGACAGAGGAATGAAAGGTGAAATGACATCACAGGTTCGGTCCCAACTAATGCATGAAACAATCTGAGCATTCCAATTGGCCATCACCATGTGTACTGTTCTTCCACATGACCCCACTGGCAGGTCATAAATACACCCCCGCTAACACCATAACACCAGATCAGAATGTAATGTCAGTAGCTAATCACAACAGAGAAGGCGAATATTAGTGCCCATGTGTGGACATTTGTGGACTGTTGGGAGTATGCCCACCGTTGGTGTGTCACAGGTAAGAAAAATCAAGGGGTCTTGTAAATGCGACTTCTATCGTTTGTCCAAAACTGTATACAGCATACTAAAACAATGGCAACATTTAACGACAGTTATAGATGAATCCTCTGTGGGAGTGTTGTTTGTACACTGGTGTGCCAGATATGAGGAACAGACTTTAAACCAATGTCCAAAGTCGTTTGCTTTATTTAAAAAAAAAAAAAAAAAGTGTTGACATCGAAGGCGGCTGGGGATTAGTTATATTAGTGATAAGTGGACAAGCAGAGCTCGAAAACGGGCATTCTATCTTACATCCAAAGTCGCATACCCAAAGAATGAAACCACTCGCTTCCTTGTTACAGCTGTCACCTTTCCCCGCCACGCCTGTCCCCACACCAGCCTGCCACTCGGCGTTCAAAAGGACTAATAGTCAATCCTTTATGTTGTCAGTAGGCTGATGGATACATCTAAGACGGAAGTTCATATTCTCAGCGGTTAAAGAAGCTCCCTAGCACCTCTTTCTTGGCTGTTTATCTTTGGAAGTGGCTGGTTAATATTCTTTCATACGTTATTTTTGCAGAGGATGGCGATAATGGATGGCTTTATAAAACACAGAAAATGGAAAATGACAGTAAGACATAAGCAAAATAAATCGCTTAGGAAAAGATGTTAGGGAGCTTCCCCAGCCTACGAGAATATGGGCCAGATTATATACAGAGCTGGACGTTATGGACATTTTATTCGTGGCCTTAAGATGTCTTAATAAATAGAATTATCTCTTTTTTTTTTCTTTTACATCCCTGGGTGTAGGAGAGAAAGTCTGGGGGGAGGCAGTAGCTCAGTCGGTAGAGAGGTGGCCTGCAGTCCTACCGGACCCAGGTTCAAATCCCCGCTGGGGCAGGAAACAGTTTAAGGATTTGAATTGAATAAAAACAGACTTAAATAATCTACCAGAAGACCCGCTGACATGTTGTAAAAATATCCCCGCTAATACCAATACACCACCTCTGTATGAGACAGCCCTAGCATGTATTCAATATGGACGGTGGGTGTTAGCGCCGAAGTGGTGACATGTAGAGGTGTATGGTATGTAGGAGGACTACTGGGCCTTGGGAGCAGGCTGTGAAGCCTATGCCCAGAGTCGGACACATAAAAAAAAAAAAAATGGATATCGCTCCAGTGTTGACCCACAACCAGAGCTTTTGTTGCAATCAGCGCACAAACAGAGACAAATAACCAAACACTCACACACTGAGTCACCCACTCACTCACTCACAACACACACACACACACACACACACACACACACACACACACACACACACATTAGCAATCATAAAGTAATATTTTTTGGTACCTAAATCTAATTCAGCTCCCCTTCCTTTGCATTCAAAATCCTTCAAAAACAATTCCGCAGAGGCTATTGAATGGCACGTCAAAATAGGTGCACCAGAATGCTCCAGATTCATCAAAACGATCGTAGTGGTAAATTAAAGGCTCCCCCAAGGGGACAATCACACCAGCCGCGAGTCGATATATATCAATGTGCAGCTCGGAATGTGACCTTGACCTACTTTCACCAATTTCTAACTCGTAGATTTTCATCCCTATTACACACCTGTAAAAATCTGTGATGATATCATTAGCGTCTGCGAGGTTATCGTGCTTACATATGCAAACACAGACAGACAAACTGAAAACAATATTCGTAAGAGATTTTCATCCCTACTACACACCTGTAAAATTTTGTGATGATATCTTGAGCAGTTGCGAAGTTGTTGTGCTAACAGACACACAAACACAAACACAGACACACAGACAGACAAACTGAAAATAATACCAGCTTCGCTATCGCGGCTGGTAACTCGCTGGTTGGCATGTTCCTTCCTCAGACATGCTAATCAAAATATGGAAGAAACTGTTTGGCATGTAGTTGTGGCAGTAATGGTAGTACGTTAGTAGTAGTAGTAGTAGTAGTATGGTGGTACTACTCTAAACTGACGGCTAGGGTGGGGCGCCAACCTCTGTACAGTGTGCCATGTTTTCCATACCCGCGATGCCCCTCTCTCTCTCTGTGTCTATCTGTCTCTGTCTCTCTCTCTCTCTCTCTCTCTCTCTCTCTCTGTCTGCCTGTCTCTCTCTCTCTCTCTCTCTCTCTCTCTCTCTCTCTCTCTCTCTCTCTCTCCTGGGGGGAGATGTGCGTCACCCTGGGGACTTTTGTTTCTTTTATGAGTGACTGTTATAAACTTGTGCTATCATTTCTTTATTTTGTTTTTATTATATCTAATTTTATTTCAAAATTGCTTTATATATGGTGCCAGATGACCTCACTGTTATGGCGCCATCATTTGTTATCATTCAATCATTCTCTCCCTCCTTCCTTCCCTCCTTTCCTACATCTCTCCATCAGCTTGACTGCACTCAACACTGCCCCAGGCCTGCCTTTCCCTCTCTCTCTCTCTCTCTCTCTCTCTCTCTCTCTCTCGCGTGCACCCGCAACTCACCTCCCGTCCCATCAACACCTCCACTCCAGTCCGTGGCGGGGCCAGCCCCTCTAGCATCACCGAGGAGGGATGGCCTGTCCTTTCCACCCGGAGGGCCATGGCCTAGGACCTGTCCTCAAGAGGTCGAGACGTCCTTTTCTCCCTCCGCCCACCTGGACCAGGGCCTGCCCTCCCTGCGACCATGTCCAGGCCTCCCTCATTGGTCTCCATTTGCTGCGGGGCTGTGCGAGTCTTTACGGCCCTTTTCCACCAAGGACAAGGGGGTTGAGGGCAGCGGCGGTGCGTTTTTCCACCTGCAGTTCTTTGTCGGTGTCTTCCACTCGGCGCCGCGCCTCCGTCCACCTCTGCACGTCCCGCCCTGCCCTCCATGATAATCAGCCGTGCTTACCTGCCCCTCTCATGGCCCTTCCCTGCCTCTGCTGCCTTGCCCTGCCTGCCGGTGTTGGCCCAGCTATGCAGTCAATTGGAGGGCTCTTTTTCTGCTTTTTTCCCTGACGGGCTCTCTTGTTTGCCCGTTCCCCAACAGAGCTGTGGGGAAAATATTACAACCAACCAACCATCTCTCTCTCTCTCTCTCTCTCTCTCTCTCTCTCTCGTTCTTTCTCTCATCTATGGTATTTTAGGATACATTTTGGTTATTTTCTTTTACATTATATTGTACACCCACACACCAAAGTTTTTGTACCCGCCTCGGGGGAAGGAAGGGAAGGAAGGGTTAGAGTGAGGGGAGGCGAACGGACAACCGTGAGTGGTAGTTTGGAACTGAGCTACGAGGCGAATGATGAGAAACCTTATGACACTGGATTCGAAACATTCCATGCTATTCACCTGCAAAACATTATGCGTTCGTAACATACATAACATATAACATAGACTACTTTGTTATCATGGTGTTCTGTGAAACTGGTCCAGACACGACCCATCTGATTCGGATCCTCTTCATACAAATAAATCACCGAGCAAGTTGTATATAAATGCGACTGGTCATTATCACTACAGTGATATTTTTGTGAATATGTTATTCCTGGACTGTCTAAACGATTGTGAATTTAATGCTGATTCCCACAGCTGTGCGGAAAGTTATAAGTGTTAAAACTATTTTATGTGGGTGAATAAACCACATTAAGATGGGCAGCGGAGAGCATTCACCAATAATTTACTATAACCAGATGAAATTAGATGCAAACAACACAAACTATTATGAGACAACGAACATACAGCTGTGGTATCCTGCTCCGCCTCGTTATCCAGGCCTTTACTGTTGCTTCACCTCATATGTGCATTATTATGCTTCAGTCTCTTATTTCCCGGTATCCTCTTACTGCATGCCGTCATATTCCTTAGGGGGTTTCTAGTCGTCCGGTCCTATAACCCTTACTGTATTACATTATTCCTCACATCACCACTCCCACAAAAAACGATATTAGCATATGACTGCTGAATCTGTTACTACCATTATTGGCACTACCACTACTAATCCCCCTTTTCCCATTGTGTCTAATTTCCCTCACAATACTACTACTGCTACTCCTACTACTAATCCACTACAAATCTGTACAACAATACATATGGTTGTCCTTATGTCTGTGTATCTGCTAACCACATTGTCCCTGTCCCACTGCCGACAGCTAGTCATTTACCCCCCACCGCTACCCCAGTTGCACCCCTCTCTTTCCCACCCAACATCGGCCCTACTCTTCCCCCACTCCGACACCACACTACCCCTTACCTGAACCCTGGGCCACCCATTTACCGGTGAATATACATGGTATGCATTAATAATAATAATTATAATAATAATAACAACAAAATAGATGAGCAGTGTTCCTAAAATTACATATAAAAGCTGCAGACTCAAACGTGCCTATATTACAGAGCTCTGATACATTGATCACAGAACCGACTACAGACCCTTCTTATTATTACCACTGGACCTTCCCCATAGCACTTCATCATAGTAATACAACCCATTGTAATCCTTTGTGGGATCACTATAGAGCTGTTTGGAAAAAATAATATAGTGCACGACATTCCTACAACCCACTAAAATGCACATATGACGTTTCAATGACATCCAGCAAATAGCCTAGAAGTTAGTGGAAAAACACACAAACGACTGGACGTAGACAGAGGCCAATTTTTTTTTTTTTTTTTTTGTGATATTCGTCCGAGCAATGCTGGGACACGGGCAAAGAAAGAGCCCGTCAGAGATGCGCTTAACTTGCACGAGCTTGAATTATCGAGGGGGTGGGTATTCCCTGACTGCAGTGAGTAATAATTGTCAAGTAGCACGTGCAACGATGCAAGCAGCATCCATGAAATCATCCCCTGTCCGAGCAAAAGTCGTGTCAGGGTGAGACCTGAGCATGGTAGTGGCTGGGCAGTAAAGAAGATAGTGAATAAGTGGCTCCACAGATGTGACCAAACAATGGGTACACGGGTCTGGCTCTGTTCCAACAATTTGTTTGTAGCATGGAAACCCCAGACGCAAACGCCTGAGCCTCACTACAATATAGTTGGGTATGCCTTTAAAGGGTAACAAAAGAGAATATGATGTGGAAGTGGCATACCATGTAGCAGTGTGAGAGCCTTTTGTAACCAAAAGCTGATGTTCCTCTCGAGACTGCCTGCTAATGGTAGCAGTGAGAGTGTTAATGACGTGCGATAGGCTGGGGCGCAGTTGAAATGTGATGTCAGGAAGCGAGCAAGCTGAGCGTGCTACATCATCAGCATGCTCATTACCGCTGATTCCAACATGACCTGGGAGCCAATGGAGAATAATAGTGGCACCCCTACGGACGAGAAGGGATGCAAAAGTAAAAATCGCCGTCAGAAGAAAGACGTTGTCCTTAACCCGCCCCGTCCCGACGACGTATGGGTACGTCACCACGATTTGCATTTGCCAGTCCCGGCGACGTACCAGTACGTCGTGCAATTGCAAGGTACCTAATTTGCACAATTTTCAATTTTCGCACGTGATTTTTCGTATGTATACACGGGACACCTTCCTCTATTCTTGTACAAGATACCAAGCAGGGACAATGCCTTACACTGCATAACCTCCCCCCTCCCCCCCTCACGCCATTGTCTTGGCAAAGGACCTGTTACCAGTGACCTGGCTAGTAAAGTTATTCAGGGCCAGAGTGATTCCCCAATCGATGACAATGTGGAGGACAATGTTTACATAGCATTAGAAGAAGAAACAGCCAGAAATAATGATCAGGTAGTGTGGCAATAATAGGTCAGGTATGGTGATTAGTTAGTGAGTGAAACAATGCTTATAATGCCTTTTTTACTGCTTGAAAACCAATATACTGTCATACTACATATACATTCGTACCAAGTAAATAAATAAATACCGTTTATGAGTGGATAAAATAGTTACCCTCCCATAGAACTCGTTTTCTTTGGTGCCAGCATGTTAGAAAACCCACTCAGGTAAGGAGGAACTCCTACCTGGATTGGGCACTTTAAACCTCAGGTGAGCAATTTCTCTATGAATTTTCGATGTTTCTCACCAAAAGCAAAGGTTTTAGCCAAAAAAAAAAAAAATCGAAAATACCTCGGGACTGGGGGATGTCGGAGGTGCGGAAAACCTCGGGACGTGACGGGTTAAGGGAGAAAGATCTTAGTCTCTGAAGGGAGGAAAGT